>NC_091283.1:236015972-236640972 GCF_032444005.1 Ranitomeya imitator
AACGTCACTACTACACTTCCGAGCCCTGGCATGTGCCCAAACAGTGGTTTACCCCCACATATGGGGTATCAGCGTACTCAGGACAAACTGGACAACAACATTTGGGGTCCAATTTCTCCTATTACCCTTGGCAAAATAGGAAATTCCAGGCTAAAAAAAATCATTTTTGAGGAAAGAAAAATTATTTTTTATTTTCATGGCTCTGCGTTATAAACTTCTGTGAAGCACTTGGGGGTTCAAAGTCTTCACCACACATCTAGATTAGTTCCTTTGGGGGTCTAGTTTCCAAAATGGGGTCATTTCTGGGGGATCTCCAATGTTTAGGCACACAGGAGCTCTCCAAACGTGACATGGTGTCCGCTAATGATTGGAGCTAATTTTCCATTTAAAAAGCCAAATGGCGTGCCTTCCCTTCCGAGCCCTGCCGTGCGCCCAAACAGTGGTTTACCCCCACATGTGGGGTATCAGCGTACTCAGGACAAACTGGACAACAACATTTGGGGTCCAATTTCTCCTATTACCCTTGGCAAAATAGGAAATTCCAGGCTAAAAAATCATTTTTGAGGAAAGAAAAATTATTTTTTATTTTCATGGCTCTGCGTTATAAACTTCTGTGAAGCACCTGGGGGTTTAAAGTGCTCAATATGCATCTAGATAAGTTCCTTGGGGGGTCTAGTTTCCAAAATGGGGTCACTTGTGGGGGAGCTCCAATGTTTAGGCACACAGGGGCTCTCCAAACGCGACATGGTGTCCGCTAACGATGGAGATAATTTTTTATTCAAAAAGTCAAATGGCGCTCCTTCCGTTCCGAGCCTTACCATGTGCCCAAACAGTGGTTTACCCCCACATGTGAGGTATCGTTGTACTCAGGAGCAATTGCCCAACAAATTTACGATCCATTTTATCCTGTTGCCCATGTGAAAATGAAAAAATTGAGGCTAAAAGAATTTTTTTGTGAAAAAAAAGTACTTTTTCATTTTTACGGATCAATTTGTGAAGCACCTGGGGGTTCAAAGTGCTCACTATGCATCTAGATAAGTTCCTTGGGGCGTCTAGTTTCCAAAATGGGGTCAGTTGTGGGGGAGCTCCAATTTTTAGGCACACGGGGGCTCTCCAAACGTGACATGGTGTCCGCTAAAGAGTGGAGCCAATTTTTCATTCAAAAAGTCAAATGGCGCTCCTTCCCTTCCAAGCCCTGCCGTGCGCCCAAACAGTGGTTTACCCCCACATATGAGGTATCAGCGTACTCAGGACAAATGGGACAACAATTTTCATGGTTCAGTTTCTCCTTTTACCATTGGGAAAATAAAAAAATTGTTGCTAAAAGATAATTTTTGTGACTAAAAAGTTAAATGTTCATTTTTTTCTTCCATGTTGCTTCTGCTGCTGTGAAGGACGTGAAGGGTTAATAAACTACTTGAATGTGGTTTTGAATACCTTGAGGGGTGCAGTTTTTAGAATGGTGTCACTTTTGGGTATTTTCAGCCATATAGACCCCTCAAACTGACTTCAAATGTGAGGTGGTCCCTAAAAAAAATGGTTTTGTAAATTTCGTTGTAAAAATGAGAAATCGCTGGTCAAATTTTAACCCTTTTAACTTCCTAGCAAAAAAAAATTTTGTTTCCAAAATTGTGCTGATGTAAAGTATACATGTGGGAAATGTTATTTATTAACTATTTTGTGTCACATAACTCTCTGGTTTAACAGAATAAAAATTCAAAATGTGAAAATTGCGAAATTTTCAAAATTTTCGCCAAATTTCCGTTTTTATCACAAATAAACGCAGAATTTATTGACCTAAATTTACCACTAACATGAAGCCCAATATGTCACGAAAAAACAGTCTCAGAACCGCTAGGATTCGTTGAAGCGTTCCTGAGTTATTACCTCATAAAGGGACACTGGTCAGAATTGCAAAAAACGGCAAGGTCTTTAAGGTCAAAATAGGCTGGGTCATGAAGGGGTTAATACTGTATAGAGGACTATGTGGTTGCCCATAATACTGTATAGAGGACTATGTGGTTGCCCATAATACTGTATGGAGGACTGTGTGGTGTCCTTAATACTGTATAGAGGACTATGTGGTTGCCCATAATACTGTATAGAGGACTATGTGGTTATCTATAATACTGTATAGATTACTATGTTGTTGCACATAACTGTATGGAGAAGTATGTGGCGCCCATAATACTGTATAGAGGACAATGTGGTTGCCCATAATACTGTATGGCGGACTATGTGGTGTGCATAATACTGTATAGAGGACAATGTGGTTGCCCATAATACTGTATGGAGGACTATGTGGTTGCCCATAATACTGTATGGAGAACAATGTGGTTGCCCATAATACTGTATGGAGGAAATTTGGTTGCCCATAATACTGTATAGAGGACTATGTGGTTGCCCATAATACTGTATAGAGGACTATGTGGTTGCCCATAATACTGTATAGAGGACTATTGTTATGATCTGGTGGTTTAGGAACAACATGAGACAAGCTCTGAAGGAGGTGGTATCTGTACTGACCGCAAACCCTGAACCTAGCAGCGCAACTAAAAATAGCCGTGGGGGGTACCTGACGCTCCCTAGACCCCTCGGCACAGCCTAAGATCTAACTTCCCCTAAAGATGGAAACAGGAAACCTATCTTGCCTCAGAGAAAATCCCCAAAGGAAAGATAGCCCCCCACAAATATTGACGGTGAGAGGAGGGGAAAATAACATACGCAGAAATGAAATCAGATTTTAGCATAGGAGGCCAGTCTAGCTTGATAGATAGGACAGGAAAGGATACTGTGCGGTCAGTATAAAAACTACAAAACAATCCACACAGAGTTTACAAAATCTCCACACCTGACTAAAGGTGTGGAGGGTAAATCTGCTTCCCAGAGCTACCAGCTAACAGAAAAAATCCATACTGACAAGCTGGACAAATATAGAATGCACAGAACAATAAGTCCACAACATGTGGACTGAAATGAGCAAAGCCAGAACTTATCTTTGCAGAACTGGTCAGGAAACCAGGAGAATCCAAGCAGAGATGTGAATCCAGCCAGGAACATTGACAAGTGGCACAGGCTGAAGAAAGAGCCAGACTTAAATAGCGGACAATAAGTGGAGGCAGCTGATGACAGCTAAGGCTACGTTCAGACTAGCGTTGCGCGCCGCTGCGTCGGCGACGCAACGCACGACGCACACAAAAACGTGGCAAAACGCACGCAAAAACGCTGCGTTTTGCGACGCGTGCGTCGTTTTTTGCCGAAAATCGGACGCAAGAAAAATGCAACTTGCTGCGTTTTCTTGGTCCGACGCTAGCGGCAAAAAAGACGCAAGTGTTGCAAAATGCAACACACAAAAACGCATGCGTCCCCCATGTTAAACATAGGGGCGCATGACGCGTGCGTCGCCACTGCGTCGCCCGACGCTAAGGCGACACACACTAGCAGAACGCTAGTGTGAACGTAGCCTAACTCCAAGGAGCAGCCATACCACTAGAAACCACAAGAGGGAGCCCAAGAGCAGAATTCACAAAAGTGCCACTTACAACCACCGGAGGGAGCCCAAGAGCGGAATTCACAACAGTACCCCCCCCTTGAGGAGGGGTCACCGAACCCTCACCAGAGCCCCCAGGCCAATCAGGACGAGCCAAGTGAAAAGCACAAACCAAATCGGAAGCATGGACATCGGAGGCAACAACCCAAGAATTATCCTCCTGGCCATAACCCTTCCACTTGACAAGATACTGAAGCCTCCGCCTCGAAAAACGAGAATCCAAAATCTTCTCAACCTCATATTCCAACTCTCCCTCAACCAACACCGGGGCAGGAGGGTCAACCGAGGGAACAACGGGCACCACATATCTCCGCAACAAAGATCTATGGAAAACATCATGAATGGCTAAAGAGGCTGGAAGAGCCAAACGAAAAGACACCGGATTAATAATTTCAGAAATTTTATAAGGACCAATAAACCGAGGCTTAAACTTAGGAGAAGAAACCTTCATAGGAACATGACGAGAAGACAACCAAACCAAATCCCCCACACGAAGCCGGGGACCAACACACCGACGGCGGTTAGCAAAACATTGAGCCCTTTCCTGAGACAACGTCAAATTGTCCACCACGTGAGTCCAAATCTGCTGCAGCCTGTCCACCACAGAATCCACACCAGGACAATCAGAAGGCTCAACCTGCCCAGAAGAAAAACAAGGATGGAAACCAAAATTACAAAAGAAAGGTGAAACCAAAGTAGCCGAACTAGCCCGATTATAAAGGGCAAACTCGGCCAACGGCAAGAAAGACACCCAATCATCCTTATCAGCAGACACAAAGCATCTCAAATAGGTCTCCAAGGTCTGATTAGTTCGCTCAGTTTGGCCATTAGTCTGAGGATGAAACGCCGAAGAAAAAGACAAATCAATGCCCATCCTAGCACAAAAGGCCCGCCAAAATCTAGAGACAAACTGAGAACCTCTGTCAGACACAATATTCTCCGGAATGCCATGCAAACGAACCACATGCTGAAAAAACAATGGAACCAGATCTGAGGAGGAAGGCAACTTAGGCAAAGGTACCAGATGGACCATTTTAGAGATCCGGTCACAAACAACCCAGATAACAGACATCTTCTGGGAAACAGGAAGATCCGAAATAAAATCCATGGAAATATGCGTCCAGGGCCTCTCAGGGACCGGCAAAGGCAAAAGCAACCCACTAGCGCGGGAACAGCAAGGCTTGGCCCAGGCGCAAGTCCCACAGGACTGGACAAAAGCACGCACATCGCGAGACAAGGAAGGCCACCAAAAGGACCTCGCAACCAAATCTCTGGTACCAAAAATCCCAGGATGACCAGCCAACACTGAACAATGAACCTCAGAAATTACCTTACTTGTCCATCTCTCAGGAACAAACAGCTTCCCCACTGGACAGCGGTCAGGCCTATCAGCCTGAAATTCCTGAAGCACCCGCCACAAATCAGGGGAGATAGCAGAAAGAATCACCCCCTCCTTAAGAATGCCAACCGGCTCCAGGACTCCAGGAGAATCAGGCGAAAAACTCCTAGAGAGGGCATCAGCCTTAACATTCTTAGATCCCGGAAGATACGAGACCACAAAATCAAAACGGGAGAAAAACAGGGACCATCGAGCCTGTCTAGGATTCAGCCGCTTGGCCGACTCGAGGTAAATCAGATTCTTATGATCGGTCAGGACCACAACATGGTGTTAAGCTCCCTCAAGCCAATGTCGCCACTCCTCAAACGCCCACTTCATAGCCAACAACTCCCGATTGCCGACATCATAATTGCGTTGCGCAGGCGAAAACTTTCTGGAAAAAAAAAAGCACACGGTTTCATCAAAGAACCATCAGACTCCCTCTGAGACAAAACGGCCCCTGCCCCAATCTCAGAAGCGTCGACCTCAACCTGAAAAGGAAGAGAAACATCCGGTTGACGCAATACAGGGGCAGAAGTAAATTGGCGTTTAAGCTCCTGAAAGGCCTCAACAGCCTCAAAGGACCAATTCGTCACATCAGCGCCTTTCTTCGTCAAATCAGTAAGGGGCTTAACCACACTGGAAAAGTTGGCAATGAAACGGCGATAGAAATTAGCAAAACCCAAAAATTTTTGAAGGCCCTTCACAGATGTGGGTTGGATCCAATCATGAATAGCTTGGACCTTAACAGGATCTATTTCTATAGACGGGGGAGAAAAAATAAAACCCAAAAAAGAGACCTTCTGAACTCCGAATAGGCACTTAGACCCCTTCACAAATAAAGCATTATCACGAAGGATCTGGAACACCATCCTGACCTGCTTCACATGAGACTCCCAATCATTGGAAAAAATCAAAATATCATCCAAATATACGACCATGAATTTATCAAGATAATTGCGGAAAATATCATGCATGAAAGACTGGAACACAGATGGAGCATTAGAGAGCCCAAATGGCATCACAAGGTATTCAAAATGGCCTTCGGGCGTATTAAATGCAGTTTTCCATTCTTCACCCTGTTTAATATGAACAAGATTATATGCCCCTCAGAGGTCAATCTTAGTAAACCAACTAGGCCCCTTAATCTGAGCAAACAAATCAGTAAGCAGAGGCAAGGGGTATTGGAATTTAACCGTGATCTTATTAAGAAGACGATAATCAATACAGGGTCTCAAGGAGCCATCCTTCTTAGCAACAAAAAAGAAACCCGCTCCCAATGGTGACGAAGAGGGCCGAATATGCCCTTTCTCCAAAGATTCCTTAACATAGCTGCGAATGGCGGCATGCTCTGGCACAGACAGATTGAAAAGTCGGCCCTTAGGGAACTTACAACCAGGAATCAAGTTAATAGCACAATCACAGTCCCTATGTGGAGGAAGGGAACTGGACTTGGGCTCATCAAATACATCCTGGAAATCCGACAAAAACTCAGGAACCTCAGAAGAGGGGGAAGAGGAAATTGACATCAAAGGAATGTCACTATGTACTCCTCGACAACCCCAACTAGTCACCGACATAGTTTTCCAATCCAGCACCGGATTATGTTCCTGTAACCATGGAAATCCCAGCACAACAACATCATGCAGGTTATGCAACACCAGAAAACGGCAATCTTCCTGATGTGCAGGAGCCATGTACATAGTCATCTGTGTCCAGTACTGAGGTTTATCCTTGGCCAAGGGTGTAGCATCAATGCCCCTCAAAGGAATAGGGCTCTGCAAAGGCTGCAAGGAAAAACCACAGCGCCTGGCGAATTCTAAGTCCATTAAGTTCAGGGCAGCGCCTGAATCCACAAATGCCATGACAGAAAAGGACGACAATGAGCAAATCAGTGTCACAGATAAGAGAAATTTAGGCTGTATAGTACTAATGGTAACAGACCTAGCGACTCTCTTAGTACGCTTAGGGCAATCAGAGATAACATGAGCCGAATCACCACAGTAAAAACACAGCCTATTCTGACGTCTGAATTCCTGCCGTTCTATTCTAGTCAAAATCCTATCACATTGCATAGGTTCAGGACTATGCTCAGAGGATACTGCCATATGGTGCACAGCTTTGCGCTCGCGCAGACGCCGATCAATCTGAATGGCTAGAGACATAGATTCACTCAAACCGGCAGGCGTAGGAAAGCCCACCATAACATCTTTAAGGCTTTCAGAAAGACCTTTTCTGAAAATAGCAGCCAGAGCCTCTTCATTCCATTTAGTGAGCACAGACCATTTTCTAAATTTCTGGCAGTATAACTCTGCCGCTTCCTGACCTTGACACAAGGCCAACAGGGTCTTTTCTGCATGATCCACAGAATTAGGTTCGTCATACAATAATCCGAGCGCTTGAAAAAATGCATCTACATTCAATAATGCCGTATCCCCTGTTTCAAGAGAAAAAGCCCAGTCTTGAGGATCACCACGCAGCAAGGATATGATGATTTTCACCTGCTGAATGGGATCACTAGAAGAACGGGGTTTCAAAGCAAAAAACATTTTGCAGTTATTTTTAAAGTTCAAAAACTTGGATCTGTCCCCAAAAAACAAATCAGGAGTAGGAATTCTGGGCTCTAAAGCCGGAGTCTGGACAACATAGTCCTGGATATTCTGTACTCTTGCAGCAAGTTGATCCACACGAGAAAACAAACCCTGAACATCCATGCCAAAACATATATCCTGAACCACCCAGATATCAAGAGGAAAAAAAAAAAAGACAAACCAAAGCACAGAAAAAAAAATGGTTCAGAACTTTCTTTTCCTTCTTTTGAGATACATTTAATTCATTTTTGGCCACTTGTACTGTTATGATCTGGTGGTTTAGGAACAACATGAGACAAGCTCTGAAGGAGGTGGTATCTGTACTGACCGCAAACCCTGAACCTAGCAGCGCAACTAAAAATAGCCGTGGGGGGTACCTGACGCTCCCTAGACCCCTCGGCTCAGCCTAAGATCTAACTTCCCCTAAAGATGGAAACAGGAAACCTATCTTGCCTCAAAGAAAATCCCCAAAGGAAAGATAGCCCCCCACAAATATTGACGGTGAGAGGAGGGGAAAATAACATACGCAGAAATGAAATCAGATTTTAGCATAGGAGGCCAGTCTAGCTTGATAGATAGGACAGGAAAGGATACTGTGCGGTCATTATAAAAACTACAAAACAATCCAAACAGAGTTTACAAAATCTCCACACCTGACTAAAGGTGTGGAGGGTAAATCTGCTTCCCAGAGCTTCCAGCTAACAGAAAAAATCCATACTGACAAGCTGGACAAACATAGAATGCACAGAACAATAAGTCCACAACATGTAAACTGAAATGAGCAAAGCCAGAACTTATCTTTGCAGAACTTGTCAGGAAACCAGGAGAATCCAAGCAGAGATGTGAATCCAGCCAGGAACATTGACAAGTGGCACAGGCTGAAAAAAGAGCCAGACTTAAATAGCGGACAATAAGTGGAGGCAGCTGATGACAGCTAACTCCAAGGAGCAGCCATACCGCTAGAAACCACAAGAGGGAGCCCAAGAGCTGAACTCACAAAAGTGCCACTTACAACCACCGGAGGGAGCCCAAGAGCGGAATTCACAACAGACTATGTGGTTGCCCATAAAACTGTATAGAGGACTATGTGTTTGCCTATAATACTGTATAGAGGACTATGTGGTTGCCCATATTACTGTATAGAGGACTTTGTGGTTGCGCATAATACTGTATAGAGGACTATCAATACAAAAAAACTGAGCATAGACATCCATAGAATCATAGTTATTAAAAAGGTATAATGTTATATTTATCTGTCTTGTGTTGTTGTTTATATTTTTTTAGTTTATCCTATAGATATGACCGCGACCCTAGATGTTTACTGGGCCGTATCGTATCTCTTCCCCCATGCACGCATACCACTTTATTTACACGGTTGAAACGAGGAGCAATAGAAAATGGGAATCAAGAAAAAGAATGAATATAAGGACAAAGAGAACAAAGTGAGGGAGAAAAAAAGAAAGAAAAGAAGCAAGGGAATATAGAGAATATAAGAAGAGTGGAGTTTTTTCCATCATTATATTCAATTTTTATTAGGTTGTTTAAATAGTTTTTATGTACATGTTTTATTCTCTTTTTGTAACACCATTGGTGGATTTCAAATTTAAATATGGATTGGTACTTTCAATTTAAATTGGATACATGTTAGCACCGCAGCTGTGATGCTGTGGGTGTTGTATGTTATTCTGTACACACACTGTCACTATTGTGCACTGTATTAGTGCTATGTATGTATTGATGTCATTACTTTATAGGATTAGATTGGGTACATGCTATTGCCGCAGCTGCAACGCTGTAGGCATTGTATGTTACCCCCTATGCACACGTCTACTCTTTTATACTATAGTAGCACTATTAATTCACTGGTGTTCACTCTTTATGTGGGGGTTTGAGTATGTAGCCCTACGATCTCTAGTATAATGGCTGCGGCCGCGGTCTTCTTGAAAATGGCTGCCGGGTGTGCGCATGCCCGCTGTCGTCGGGGTGTCTGTATGTTGCTGAAGCCGTCTGGCTTAGCAGGGCGTGCGTCATATGACGTCAATGGGCGGACTTCCGCCTCACGCCCGCCCTGCTATGACGGCCGAGGCAGCAGCACGCCCTCGACGCCACCGCGCATGCGCCGCCAACCCGGCCCCATTTCCGCTTTTTACGCTATTTAAGATGCACGAGACTGGATAGATGTCAACCCTGTTGAGAAAGCGATAGAACGCGAAACGCGCGTCCAGGGGAGCCACACCAGGAGGGGACACCTTATCGAGCAGAATTACTATGGGTAAGCCGGATCTAATATACGGTGCATTATAGGCACCATGCACTTGTGCTTGTTATATGGAAGAAAGACCGGTGGGACCCTAGAATGACAAATGACTTATATATGTGCTGGTATAAGGGATGATATGAAGATATATGTGATATTTGGAACAGCGTTTATCCCTCCCTGTGTTCTGGCTATCACCATGTCTCCTTTTTAAATGTCTTCCTGTATGTGCGGAGTGCATACAGCACCTACTGCACTGTTTATATTAGACATATGTGTCTGATGTTAATATTGGTGTCATCATTGTTACTATTTTTGATATAATTAATAAATAAACATTATACCTTTTTAATAACTATGATTCTATGGATGTCTATGCTCCATTTCTTTGTATTGATCCTTGCTTGGAGCAGTCCCGGTTGGATAACGCCTGTTGGGCGTATAGGGAGAGCTAATGGTATTAGCTCCTCATCATTAATTACCCTAGTGCTTCATGGTTCTGCTATTGTATAGAGGACTATGTGGTTGCCCATAATACTGTATGGTGGACTATGTGGTGACCATAATACTGTATGGAGGACTATGTGGTGCCCATAATACTGTATGGCGGACTATGTGTTTGCCCATAATACAGTATAGAGAACTATGTGGTTGCCCATAATACTGTATGGAGGACAATGTGGTTGCCCATAATACTGTATAGAGGACTATGTGGTTGCCCATAATACTGTATAGAGGACTATGTGGTTGCCCATAATACTGTATAGAGGACTATGTGGTTGCCCATAATACTGTATAGAGGACTATGTGGTTGCCCATAATACTGTATGGAGGACTATGTGGCGCCCATAATACTGTATGGAGGACTGTGTGGTGTCCTTAATACTGTATAGAGGACTATGTGGCGCCCATAATACTGTATAGAGGACAATGTGGTTGCCCATAAAACTGGATGGCGGACTATGTGGTGTGCATAATACTGTATAAAGAACAATGTGGTTGCCCATATTACTGTATGGAGGACTATGTGGTTGCCCATAATACTGTATGGAGAACAATGTGGTTGCCCATAATACTGTATGGAGGACTATGTGGTTGCCCATAATACTATATGGAGGACTATGTGGTTGCCCATAATGCTGTATAGAGGACTATGTGGTTGCCCATAATACTGTATAGAGGACTATGTGGTTGCCCATAATACTGTATAGAAGACTATGAGGTTGCCCATAATACTGTATAGAGGACTATGTGGTTGTCCATAATACTGTATAGAGGACTATGTGGTTGCCCATAATACTGTATAGAGGACTATGTGGTTGCCCATAATACTGTATAGAGGACTATGTGGTTGCCAATAATACTGTATAGAGGACTATGTGGTTGCCCATAATACTGTATAGAGGACTATGTGGTTGCCCATAATACTGTATAGCGGACTATGTGGTTGCCCATAATACTGTATAGAGGACTATGTGGTTGCCCATAATACTGTATAGAGGACTATATGGTTATCTATAATACTGTATAGATTACTATGTTGATGCACATAATACTGTATGGAGAAGTATGTTGCGCCCATAATACTGTATAGAGGACTATGTGGTTGCCCATAATACTGTATGGAGGACTATGTGGTTGCCCATAATTCTGTATGGAGGACTATGTGGTTGCCCATAATACTGTGTGGAGGACTATGTGGCGCCCATAATACTGTATGGAGGACTGTGTGGTGTCCTTAATACTGTATAGAGGACTATGTGGCGCCCATAATACTGTATAGAGGACAATGTGGTTGCCCATAAAACTGGATGGCGGACTATGTGGTGTGCATAATACTGTATAAAGGACAATGTGGTTGCCCATATTACTGTATGGAGGACTATGTGGTTGCCCATAATACTGTATGGAGAACAATGTGGTTGCCCATAATACTGTATGGAGGACTATGTGGTTGCCCATAATACTGTATGGAGGACTATGTGGTTGCCCATAATGCTGTATAGAGGACTATGTGGTTGCCCATAATACTGTATAGAGGACTATGTGGTTGCCCATAATACTGTATAGAAGACTATGAGGTTGCCCTTAATACTGTATAGAGGACTATGTGGTTGTCCATAATACTGTATAGAGGACTATGTGGTTGCCCATAATACTGTATAGAGGACTATGTGGTTGCCCATAATACTGTATAGAGGACTATGTGGTTGCCAATAATACTGTATAGAGGACTATGTGGTTGCCCATAATACTGTATAGAGGACTGTGTGGTTGCCCATAATACTGTATAGCGGACTATGTGGTTGCCCATAATACTGTATAGAGGACTATGTGGTTGCCCATAATACTGTATAGAGGACTATATGGTTATCTATAATACTGTATATATTACTATGTTGATGCACATAATACTGTATGGAGAAGTATGTTGCACCCATAATACTGTATAGAGGACTATGTGGCGCCCATATTACTGTATAGAGGACTATGTGGTTGCCCATAATACTGTATAGAGGACTATGTGGTTGCCCATAATACTGTATACAGGACTATGTGGTTGCCCATAATACTGTATAGAGGTCTATGTGGTTGCCCATAATACTGTATGGTGGACTATGTGGTTGCCCATAATACTGTATGGAGGACTGTGTGGTGTCCTTAATACTGTATAGAGGACTATGTGGTTGCCCATAATACTGTATAGAGGACTATGTGGTTATCTATAATACTGTATAGATTACTATGTTGTTGCATATAACTGTATGGAGAAGTATGTGGCGCCCATAATACTGTATAGAGTACTATGTGGCGCCCATAATACTGTATAGAGGACAATGTGGTTGCCCATAAAACTGTATGGCGGACTATGTGGTGTGCATAATACTGTATAGAGGACAATGTGGTTGCCCATATTACTGTATGGAGGACTACGTGGTTGCCCATAATACTGTATGGAGAACAATGTGGTTGCCCATAATACTGTATGGAGGACTATGTGGTTGCCCATAATACTGTATGGAGGACTATGTGGTTGCCCATAATACTGTATGGAGGACTATGTGGTTGCCCATAATACTGTATAGAGGACTATGTGGTTGCCCATAATACTGTATAGAGGACTATGTGTTTGCCCATAATACTGTATAGAGGACTATGTGGTTGCCCATAATACTGTATAGAGGACTATGTGGTTGCCCATAAAACTGTATTGAGGACTATGTGGTTGCCCATAATACTGTATAGAGGACTATGTGGTTGCCCATAATACTGTATAGAGGACTATGTGGTTGCCCATAATACTGTATAGAGGACTATGTGGTTGCCCATAATACTGTATGAAGCACTATGTGGTGACCATAATACTGTATGGAGGACTATGTGGTGCCCATAATACTGTGTAGACGACTAAGTGCTTTATACAGTATTATGTGCACCGCATAGTCCTCTATACAGTATTATGGGCAACCACATTGTCCTCTATACAGTATTATGGGCAACCACATAGTCCGCCATACAGTATTATGGGCAACCACATAGTCCGCCATACAATATTACTGGCAACCACATAGTCCTCCATACAGTATTATGGGCAACCACATTGTCCTCTATACAGTATTATGCACACCACATAGTCCGCCATACAGTATTATGGGCAACCACATTGTCCTCTATACAGTATTATACACTGGACTATAGGATGGAGGATGTGCGATGGGTATATGGGCACTGGACTATGGGATGGAGGATGTGTGATGGGTATTTGGGCACGGGACTATGGGATGGAGGATGTGTGATGGGTATATGGGCACGGGGCTATGGGATGGAGGATGTGTGATGGGTATATGGGTACTGTACCATGGGATGGAGGATATGTATGATGGGTATATGGGCACTGGACTATGGGATGGAGGATGTGTGATGGGTATATGGGCACTGGACTATGGGATGGAGGATGTGTGATGGGTATATGGGCATGGGACTATGGGATGGAGGATGTATGATGTTATATGGTCATCGGACTATGCGATGGAGGATATGTATGATGGGCATATGGGCACTGGACTATGGGATGTAGGATATGTATGATGGGTATATGGGCACTGGACTATAGGATGGATGATGTGCGATGGGTATATGGGCACTGGACTATGGGATGGAGGATGTATGTTGGGTATATGGGCATTGGACTATGGGATGGAGGATATGTATGATGGGTATATGGGCACTGGACTATGGGATGGAGGATGTGTGATGGGCATATGGGCATGGGACTATGGGATGGAGGATGTATGTTGGGTATATGGGCATTGGACTATGGGATGGAGGATATGTGTGATGGGCATATGGGCATGGGACTATGGGATGGAGGATGTATGATGGTATATGGGCATTGGACTATGGGATGGAGGATATGTATGATGGGCATATGGGCATGGGACTATGGGATGGAGGATATGTATGATGGGTATATGGACACTGGACTATGGGATGGAGGATGTGTATGATGGGTATATGGGCAGTGGACTATGGAATGGAGGATGTGTATGATGGGTATATGGGCACTGGTCTATAGGATGCAGGATATGTATGATGGGTATATGGGCATGGGACTATGGGATGGAGGATGTGTGATGGTTATATGGGCATGGGACTATAGGATGGAGCATGTGTGATGGGTATATGGCACTGGACTATGGGTGGAGGATATGTGTGATGATCTCCCGCTTCAACTACTGCAACATCCTTTTCTGCGGCCTCCCTGCTAACACCCTTGCACCTCTCCAGTCCATCCTTAACTCTGCTGCCTGACTAATTCATCTTTCTCCTCGCTACTCCTCTGCTTCCCCCCTCTGCAAATCTCTTCACTGGCTCCCATTCCCTCAGCGTATCCAGTTCAAATTACTAATACTGACCTACAAGGCCATCCATAACCTGTCTCCTCCATACGTCTCTGAACTAATCTCCCGATATCTTCCCTCACGTAATCTCTGGTCCTCCCAAGACCTCCTTCTCTCCTCCACACTTTTTCGCTTCTCACCCAACCACCTCCAAGAATTCCTGAATATCCCCCATCCTCTGGAATTCTGTGCCCCAAAACGTCCGACTATCAAGCACATTCGGATCCTTCAGATGGAACCTGAAACCCACCTCTTCAGGAAAGCCTACAGCCTGCACTGACCCTGCTGCCTCCTCATTAGTGTTGAGCATTCCGATACCGCAAGTATCGGGTATCGGCCGATATTTGCGGTATCGGAATTCCGATACCGATTTCCGATATTTACCACATATCGGATACCGGAATCTGAAGTTCCCAGAAATCAAACTGCACGCAGCAGCCAATGAGGAATAAATGGAAGTGTGGGCACATCCTGTTTAGCATGGTGGGCATGTAACTACTGGCAAGGCTGTGATTGGCTGCGAAATGATGTCATGACGCACTATAAAAAACGTTTGCCGCCATTTTGCGCTCATTCTGCTGTGATTTCAGTTAGGGACAGGACGCTGTGTTCTAACTGAGGGCCAGTTGCGATAGTGAATTGCTTCATTGCGCTTTTCCCAGGCTAATTTAGCAACCGCTGTGTGTTCACCGTGCTCTTGCCTTGCAGCGCTGTTTTAACAGTGTTCTGCAAGGTCTCTCTTGTGTGTGTGTGTGTGCAGCTCACTCTGTAGTCTGTGTGCAGCCATAGCCGGTTGTATTCAGCTCAGGGGGGGTTCACACTGCCTCATACTGTTCTATCCATTGTCCTTTTTTGCTCATAGTGCAGCCTGCTGCACATTTTTTCTCAAATTTCCTATTAGTGGCTTTCCACCCGTCTCCAGCTAAATAGTGGAAAAACACTACATAGGATAACCTAGAGGAGGCTTTTTGGGCCTTGCAGCGCCGTTTACGGCTGTGTGCACGGTCTCCGTGTGAGTGCAGCTCGCCCTGTAGTCTGTGTGCAGTGTTGTGAATTCTGTGGCTGAATTCACTTCTGTGGTCACAAGTGGTATTGCAGTCTCTGGGCTTCCTCCCTCAGGTGTTTTGGTGAGCTCGTTGGCTGCCTTGCTATTTAGCTCCACCTGAGTCTGTCTTCCTTGCTCCTTGTCAATGTTCCAGTGTTGGATCTGAGCTACTGCATCTTTCCTTGGGCCTGCTGCTCTGCTAGATAAGTGCTTCTAGTTTGTTTTCTGTTTTTTCTGTCCAGCTTGCTATTTACTTTTGCTGGAAGCTCTGAGAAGCAAAGGGGTGCACCGCCGTGCTGTTAGTTCGGCACGGTGGGTCTTTTTGCCCCTTTGCGTGGTTTTCGTTTTAGGGTTTTTTGTAGACTGCATAGTTCTCTTTGCTATCCTCGCTCTGTCTAGAATATCGGGCCTCACTTTGCTGAATCTATTTCATTCCTACGTTTGTCTTTTCATCTTGCTAACAGTCATTATATGTGGGGGGCTGCCTATTCCTTTGGGGTATTTCTCTGAGGTAAGTCAGGCTTGTATTTCTATCTTCAGGCTAGTCAGCTCCTCAGGCAGTGCCGAGTTGCATAGGTAGTGATAGGCGCAATCCACTGCTGCTTATAGTTGTGTGAGGATAGATCAGGTACTGCAGTCTACAGAGATTCCACGTCTCAGAGCTCGTCCTATTGTTTTTGGTTATTGTCAGATCTCTGTATGTGCGCTGATTACTGCACGCTGTGTTGCCTGATTGCCAGCCATAACAGTACAAGGAGCCACACCAATGATTCCCAATAGAGGGAAAAAAGAAATCCTGACAGCATTTTTTTTTCTTAGCTCTGTCTTCAGTCTTTTTTTTCCCCTAGACATTAGAGTGCTTCAGGACACAGCTGTGGACATGGATATTCAGGCTCTGTGCTCCTCAATGGATAATCTCGTTGTAAATGTACAAAAGATTCAAGATACTATTGATCAGAAATCGATGCTAGAACCAAGAATTCCGATTCCTGATTTGTTTTTTGGTGACAGAACTAAGTTCCTGAGCTTCAGAAATAATTGTAAGCTATTTTTGGCCTTGAAACCTCATTCTTCTGGTAATCCTATTCAACAGGTTTTGATTATTATTTCTTTTTTGCGCGGCGACCCACAGGACTGGGCGTTTTCTCTTGCACCAGGAGATTCTGCATTGAGTAATGTTGATGCATTTTTCCAGGCGCTGGGATTGCTTTACGATGAGCCTAATTCAGTGGATCAGGCTGAGAAAAATCTGCTGGCTTTATGCCAGGGTCAGGATGATGTAGAAGTATATTGTCAGAAATTTAGGAAGTGGTCAGTACTCACTCTGTGGAATGAATCTGCACTAGCGGCTTTGTTCAGAAAGGGTCTCTCTGAAGCTCTTAAGGATGTAATGGTGGGATTTCCTATGCCTGCTGGTTTGAATGAGTCTATGTCCTTGGCCATTCAGATCGGTCGTCGCTTGCGCGAGCGTAAATCTGTGCACCATCTGGCGGTATTGTCTGAGAGTAAACCTGAGCCTATGCAGTGCGACAGGACTATGACTAAAGTAGAACGGCAAGAACACAGACGTCTGAACAGACTGTGTTTCTATTGTGGTGATTCTACTCATGCTATTTCTAATTGTCCTAAGCGCACTAAGCGGTTCGATAGCTCTGCCGTCATTGGTACTGTACAGTCCAAATTCCTTCTGTCCATTACCTTGATATGCTCTTTGTCATCGTATTCTGTCATGGCGTTTGTGGATTCAGGCGCTGCCCTGAATCTGATGGATTTGGATTATGCTAAACGTTGTGGATTTTTCTTGGAGCCTTTGCGGTGTCCTATTCCGTTGAGAGGAATTGATGCTACACCTTTGGCCAAGAATAAGCCTCAGTACTGGGCCCAGCTGACCATGTGCATTGCTCCTGCACATCAGGAAGTTATTCGCTTTCTGGTACTGCATAATTTGCATGATGTGGTCGTGTTGGGGTTGCCATGGCTACAAACCCATAATCCAGTATTGGATTGGAACTCTATGTCGGTAACCAGCTGGGGTTGTCAGGGAGTACATGGTGATGTTCCATTTTTGTCTATTTCGTCATCCATTCCTTCTGACATCCCAGAGTTCTTGTCGGACTTTCAGGATGTATTTGAAGAGTCCAAGTCTGATGCCCTACCTCCGCATAGGAATTGTGATTGTGCTATCGATTTGATTCCTGGTAGTAAATTCCCTAAGGGTCGTTTATTTAATTTGTCCGTACCTGAACACACCACTATGCGCAGTTATGTGAAGGAGTCCCTGGAGAAGGGACATATTCGCCCATCGTCGTCACCATTGGGAGCAGGGTTCTTTTTTGTAGCCAAGAAGGATGGTTCGCTAAGACCGTGTATTGATTACCGCCTTCTTAATAAGATCACTGTTAAGTTTCAGTATCCCTTGCCATTGATTTCTGACTTGTTTGCTCGGATTAAGGGGGCTAGTTGGTTTACTAAGATTGATCTTTGTGGTGCGTATAATCTGGTGAGAATCAGGCAGGGAGATGAATGGAAAACGGCATTTAATACGCCCGAGGGTCATTTTGAGTATCTGGTGATGCCGTTCGGACTTGCCAATGCTCCATCTGTTTTTCAGTCTTTTATGCATGACATTTTCCGTGAGTATCTGGATAAATTCTTGATTGTTTACTTGGATGACATTTTGATCTTCTCGGATGATTGGGAGTCTCATGTGAAGCAAGTCAGAATGGTTTTCCAGGTACTGCGTGCTAATTCCTTGTTCGTGAAGGGATCAAAGTGTCTCTTCGGTGTGCAGAAAGTTTCATTTTTGGGGTTCATCTTTTCCCCTTCTACTATCGAGATGGATCCGGTTAAGGTTCAGGCCATCCAGGATTGGACTCAGCCGACATCTCTAAAAAGTCTGCAGAAATTCCTGGGCTTTGCTAATTTTTATCGTCGCTTCATCTGTAATTTTTCTAGCATTGCCAGACCATTGACCGATTTGACCAAGAAGGGTGCTGATTTGGTTAATTGGTCTTCTGCTGCCGTGGAAGCTTTTCAGGAGTTGAAGCGTCGTTTTTGCTGTGCCCCTGTGTTGTGTCAACCTGATGTTTCTCTTCCGTTCCAGGTCGAGGTTGATGCTTCTGAGATTGGTGCAGGGGCGGTTTTGTCACAGAGAGGTTCTGGTTGCTCAGTGTTCAAACCATGTGCTTTCTTTTCCAGGAAATTTTCTGCTGCTGAGCGTAATTATGATGTGGGCAACCGAGAGTTGCTGGCCATGAAGTGGGCATTCGAGGAGTGGCGTCATTGGCTTGAGGGTGCTAAGCATCGCGTGGTGGTTTTGACTGATCATAAGAACCTTACTTATCTTGAGTCTGCCAAGCGCTTGAATCCTAGACAGGCCCGTTGGTCGTTATTTTTTGCTCGTTTTGATTTTGTGATTTCATACCTTCCGGGCTCTAAAAATGTGAAGGCGGATGCTCTGTCTAGGAGTTTTGTGCCCGACTCTCCGGGGTTATCTGAGCCGGCGAGTATCCTCAAGGAAGGAGTCATTGTGTCTGCCATCTCCCCTGATTTGCGGAGAGTGTTGCAGAAATTTCAGGCTAATAAACCTGATCGTTGTCCGGCCGAGAAACTGTTCGTCCCTGATAGGTGGACTAGTAAAGTTATCTCTGAACTTCATTGTTCGGTGCTGGCCGGTCATCCAGGAATCTTTGGTACCAGGGAGTTGGTTGCTAGATCCTTCTGGTGGCCATCTCTGTCGCGGGATGTGCGTGCTTTTGTGCAGTCCTGTGGAATTTGTGCTAGGGCTAAGCCCTGCTGTTCACGTGCCAGTGGGTTGCTTTTGCCCTTGCCGGTCCCGAAGAGGCCTTGGACACATATTTCGATGGATTTCATTTCTGACCTTCCCGTTTCTCAAAAAATGTCGGTCATTTGGGTGGTCTGTGATCGCTTTTCTAAAATGGTCCATCTGGTGCCCTTGGTTAAATTGCCTTCCTCCTCTGATTTGGTGCCTTTGTTCTTCCAGCATGTGGTTCGTTTACATGGCATTCCTGAGAATATTGTTTCTGACAGAGGTTCCCAGTTTGTCTCGAGGTTCTGGCGAGCCTTTTGTGGTAGGATGGGCATTGACCTATCTTTCTCCTCGGCCTTCCATCCTCAGACTAATGGCCAGACCGAACGAACCAATCAGACCTTGGAAACATATCTGAGATGTTTTGTTTCCGCTGACCAGGATGATTGGGTGTCATTTTTGCCGTTGGCTGAGTTCGCCCTTAATAATCGGGCCAGCTCGGCTACCTTGGTCTCTCCATTTTTCTGCAATTCTGGGTTCCATCCTCGTTTCTCTTCAGGACAGGTTGAGTCTTCGGACTGTCCTGGTGTGGATTCTGTGGTGGACAGGTTGCAGCAGATCTGGACTCAGGTAGTGGACAATTTGACCTTGTCCCAGGAGAAGGCTCAGCTTTTCGCTAATCGCAGACGCCGTGTGGGACCCCGACTTCGTGTTGGGGATCTGGTTTGGTTATCTTCTCGTCATATTCCTATGAAGGTTTCCTCTCCTAAATTTAAACCTCGTTTTATTGGTCCGTATAGGATTTCTGAGATTCTCAATCCGGTGTCTTTTCGTCTGATCCTCCCAGACTCCTTTTCCATACATAATGTATTCCATAGGTCGTTGTTGAGGAGATACGTGGCACCTATGGTTCCATCTGTGGAGCCTCCTGCCCCTGTTTTGGTGGAGGGGGAATTGGAGTATATTGTGGAGAAGATTTTGGATTCTCGTGTCTCTAGACGGAAACTCCAGTATCTGGTCAAATGGAAGGGTTATGCTCAGGAAGATAATTCCTGGGTTTTTGCCTCTGATGTCCATGCCCCAGATCTTGTTCGTGCCTTTCATGTGGCTCATCCTGGTCGGCCTGGGGGTTCTGGTGAGGGTTCGGTGACCCCTCCTCAAGGGGGGGGTACTGTTGTGAATTCTGTGGCTGAATTCACTTCTGTGGTCACAAGTGGTATTGCAGTCTCTGGGCTTCCTCCCTCAGGTGTTTTGGTGAGCTCGTTGGCTGCCTTGCTATTTAGCTCCACCTGAGTCTGTCTTCCTTGCTCCTTGTCAATGTTCCAGTGTTGGATCTGAGCTACTGCATCTTTCCTTGGGCCTGCTGCTCTGCTAGATAAGTGCTTCTAGTTTGTTTTCTGTTTTTTCTGTCCAGCTTGCTATTTACTTTTGCTGGAAGCTCTGAGAAGCAAAGGGGTGCACCGCCGTGCTGTTAGTTCGGCACGGTGGGTCTTTTTGCCCCTTTGCGTGGTTTTCGTTTTAGGGTTTTTTGTAGACTGCATAGTTCTCTTTGCTATCCTCGCTCTGTCTAGAATATCGGGCCTCACTTTGCTGAATCTATTTCATTCCTACATTTGTCTTTTCATCTTGCTAACAGTCATTATATGTGGGGGGCTGCCAATTCCTTTGGGGTATTTCTCTGAGGTAAGTCAGGCTTGTATTTCTATCTTCAGGCTAGTCAGCTCCTCAGGCAGTGCCGAGTTGCATAGGTAGTGATAGGCGCAATCCACTGCTGCTTATAGTTGTGTGAGGATAGATCAGGTACTGCAGTCTACAGAGATTCCACGTCTCAGAGCTCGTCCTATTGTTTTTGGTTATTGTCAGATCTCTGTATGTGCGCTGATTACTGCACGCTGTGTTGCCTGATTGCCAGCCATAACAGTGCAGCCACAGCCGGTTGTATTCAGCTCAGGGTTCGTCGCTGTCTCATACCGTAAAAAAACTTGTCCTTTTTTGCTCATAGTGCAGCCTGCTGCACATTTTTTCTCAAATTTCCTATTAGTGGCTTTCCACCCGTCTCCAGCTAAATTGTGGAAAAACACTACATAGGATAACCTAGAGGAGTGTTTTTGGGCCTTGCAGCGCCGTTTACGGCTGTCTGCACGGTCTCCGTGTGAGTGAAACTCGCTCTGTAGCCCGATCTGCCCAAAAAAAAAAAAGTAAAGTTCACCAAACACCACTTAACACTTGT
Organism: Ranitomeya imitator; assembly: GCF_032444005.1. Lineage (NCBI taxonomy): Eukaryota > Metazoa > Chordata > Amphibia > Anura > Dendrobatidae > Ranitomeya > Ranitomeya imitator. Next base: position 236,037,694 of record NC_091283.1, read on the forward strand.
GTAGGCCACATTTTATCAATAATAAAGTCTAGTCCACACTTTAGAAAATTAGTGTTTCTTACACCTGTTAGGAGGAGCATTTCAGGAATAAGCACACTAAGGCCTTAATACTTTTCTGCTTATCTTTATCTGTGAACCAAGATGAAGAGGGCAGGGAGTAAGGCACGTGGGCGTGGGCTCGGAGCAGGGAGAGGAGCAGGGAGAGGACATGGTGATTCTGTGCCTGCTGCGGGCACCGGTGACTCATCATCACCCAGTTTCAGCAGGGAACAGTCCTTCAAGCGCAGCTTTGTAGGAGAGCGCCGTGCACCGCTGCTGCGTGAATATCAAATTGAAGCCGTTGTCGGATGGATGGCAGCTAACGCATCGGCATTGACTTCAATTAGTGCCACATCCTCTCAGGCACAGACCACTGGAGACAAGCCATCTGTCTCTTCACCACCTGCCAAATTGGCCAGGCAGTCAAAGAGCCCAGGACAGGAGCCGTCTCTACTTCTGTTCTCTGAATCTCTTGGCTTGGAAACAGGGGGCCAGCCAAGCAGCATTGGAGAAATGGAAGAAGAGGCAGTGTGCAGTGATGCCCAACAGCTTTGTCGCTCTGACTCTGAAGAGGCGGGTGGGTGTTATTATCTGGTGGCCTAGGAGCAGCATGTGACGTACTCTGGAGAAGGTGGTACCTGTACTGACCGCAGACCCTGAACTTAGCAGCGCAACTAGAAATAGCCGTGGGATGTACCTAACACTCCCTAGACACCTCAACACAGCCTAAGGACTAACTTCCCCTAAAGATAGAAACGGAAAACTATCTTGCCTCAGAGAAAATCCCCAAAGGATAGACAACCCCCCACAAATATTGACTGTGAGAGGAGAGGGAAATGACAAACGCAGACTGAAATCAGGATTAGCAAAGGAGGCCTTACTAGCTAAAAAGAAAGAATAGGACAGAGAACTATGCGGTCAGTATTAAAACACTAGAAAATATCCACCACAGAAAATACAAAACTCCACATCTGACTAAAGACATGGAGGGTATATCTGCATCTCCAGAGATACCGCTTGGCTGCAAAAAATCCTTTCACAGACAAACTGGACAAGACAAAACATGAAAATGCACTGAACTGTAAGGCCCACAGCATGTGGACAGCAGAAACAAGGCCAGGACTTATCTTTGTTGAAAAGCACAGCAAACAGGAGAGACCAGTAAGGGATGAGAATCCTCCAAAAACAATGGACAACTGGCACTGACTAAAGGATCAAGCAGGACTAAATAGCTGAGTCCAAATTGCAAAAAGTGAACACACCTGATAAATGCTGCGATCCACAGACAGCAGCACTACCACTCATAACGACCGGAGGGAGCCCAAGAGCAGAATTCACAACAGGTGGGCCAGTGCCTCCGGTGACCACAGCGCAGTACGTATCTGATGATGAAACTCAGGTGCCGCTTTCTGGTGCGTACTGTGCTGCCGAGACTACCCAGGAGGAGCAGTTGGTGGCAGAGGGTAGTGGAGATGATGAGGTCCTTGACCCATCATGGCGTGAAGAACAGGAAGGTGGTGGGAGCAGCTCTGAGGAAGAGATTCCCCGAACGGGTCAAAGAGGGAGAGGGAGGGGGAAGACTGCGGAGCCTGTAGCCTCCACTTTGGCACCCGTTAGGAGCCTGTCTCTTCCAAAAGCCAAAAAGGGTGCTCCCAAGACTTGCAGTGCCTGGTCCTTTTTTGACACAGTTGCAGATGACATTTGTTTTGTCAAATGCAAGCTGTGTCATCAGAAAGTCAAAAGAGGGAAAAGTGTCAGCAACCTCAATACCACAAATATGTGGAAACATGTGCGGACCAGGCACGCGGTGGAGTTACAAAAACACACTGAAGACCTAGGCCAACCAACAGCGGCAGCTACCACCTCTTCAGCTCATGCTGCCTCTTCCTCCAGCTCACACACAGCTGGTTCGGCTTCCTCCCAGGATTGCCATGGAAGAACCTCTGGCACTGTTGTCCAGAGACCTAGTGTAATTCCACCCACAGCACCACGTTCCCAGTCATCCTCACACTCCCAGACTAGTCTACAGCCATCGGTAGTACGGGCATGGGAGAACAGGCAGGCATTCTCGGCAAACCACCCCCGAGCACAGGCTCTGAATGCAGGCATTGCCAAACTTCTGTCACTGGAAATGCTCTCATTCAGGCTGGTGGAGACTGACAGCTTCCGTGACTTGATGGCATTGGCAGTCCCACAGTACAAGGTGCCCAGCCGCTTTTACTTCAGCAGGCAAGCCGTCCCTGCCCTGCACAAGCATGTGGAGGGACACATAAAACACGCGCTACTGAACGCCGTCAGTAGCAAGGTCCACCTCACCACCGATGCGTGGACCAGTCAACATGGACAGGGGCGATACCTTTCCCTCACTGCCCATTGGGTTAATGTTGTTGATCCGGGTACAGATCGTGCGAGTGGCGCAGGACGTGTCCTGCCTACTCCAAGGATTGCAGGAATCCAGTCTGTATGCATTGACTCCTCCTCATACACAAGTTCCTCAGAATCATCGCTGCAGGAGCCGTCACAGTCCACCTCCACATGGACCCGTGAACGTTTACCTGTTACGACCGACATGAGCACAGCCGTGGCCAAACGTCAACAGGCCGTCTTGAAATTAGTTTCTTTGGGGAATCGAACCCACACAGCGCAGGAGCTCTGTAATGCCATCAAGCAGGAGAGCGATGTGTGGTTTGTGCCAGCGAATCTCCAGCCAGGCATGGTAGTGTGTGACAATGGCCGAAATCTGGTGGCAGCTTTGGCCCTTGGCAACCTCACTCACATCCCATGTCTGGCACGTGCTCAATTTGGTTGTGCAGAGTTTTCTGAGGGACTATCCGGATCTTGATGCACTGCTGCACAAGGCCCGCCTAGAGTGTGCTCACTTGCGGCGTTCCAGCTTGGCAAGATCCCGCATTGCTGCTCTGCAGCGCCGATTCCGCCTTCCGGAACATCGCATCATATGTGACCTACCTACCAGGTGGAATTCCACGTTACATATGTTGGAGCGGTTGTGTGAGCAGCAGAAAGCAGTAATGGAGTACCAGCTGCATCAGGCGCAAAGAAGTCGCAGTCAGCGCCGATCAGACTTCACAACCACAGAATGGGCCACTATGAAGGACGTCTGCCAGGTTTTGCATCCTTTCGATTATTCCATGCGGATGGCAAGTGCAGATGATGCACTAGTCAGCATGACTGTCCCCCTTATCTGCCTGCTTCAACAAACACTGCAAGCGTTAAGGGATGATGTTGCGGAAGAGGTGGAGGATGAGGAGTCACCTTTTCCATCAGCTTCTGGACAGTCAGCGCCACGTGGTTCCTCACAAAGGGGTAGACAGGGGACACTTTGTGAGGAGGATGAGGAGGAGTCAATGGAGGAGGAAGAGATCCGTCCAGAGGAGGGAGTTACACAATTGTCCAGTGGTCAGTGTGTACAGCGAGGGTGGGGTGATGAAGAGCGGGCAGAGATCATGTCTCAAGCAGGGGACAGCGTTTCTGGGCCAGTTGGCAGTCTGCAGCACATGGTTGATTTCATGTTGCAGTGCCTGAGAGACGACCGCCGTATCGACCACATTCTCAACATGCCTGATTATTGGGTGTACACCCTCCTCGATCCTCGCTACCGGGACAACATCCAAAACCTCATCCCAGCGTTGACCCAGGAGCGTAAAATGCGGGAGTACCACGACACACTGGTGAATTCCATCATCTTCTCCAGTCCAACTGAGAGGAGTGCTGCTAGTGCTTTACAAAGCAGCTCAGTGCGTCGAGGCAGTGGAGGAGGCTCTGAACAAAGAGGGAGCAGAAGCAGTGCCTCTGCCCAAGGCAAGAACAGTATGGCCCAACTGTGGAAAACTTTTGTGTGCCCGCCCCAAATGTCTACACCATCACCAGCGGCTCCAGTCAGCAGGAGGCAACGGTTCCGTCAGATGGTGACAGACTACATGTCTTGCCCTCTAACTGTACTCCCAGACTGCTCTTCCCCTTTCAAGTTTTGGGTCTCTAAGCTGGATACATGGCCAGAGCTAAGCCAGTATGCATTGGAGGTGCTGGCTTGCCCTGCGGCTAGTGTCTTATCGGAACGAGTCTTTAGTGCCGCAGGTGGTGTACTAACAGACCGTCGCATGCGACTATCCTCTGATAACGTTGACCGGCTTACTTTTCTGAAAATGAACCAGGCCTGGATCTCGCAGGAATTTGCCACTCCTCTGCCTGATTAAGTAATTGGGTGTCATCCAGGTCTCCTGATGTGTTCATCTTTCTACCACCTGAACTGCAATTCCTGGGCTCCAACACCGCCAGTTGCGGCTCAGAAGTGCAGGCTGCACAGTCAAAACATACGACCCAGTGTTATTGGGTTTCAGTAACGTCAGCTGATCCCCAGCTGTGTAGCCGGCAATGTGTCCTGTGACCGCCATACTGACACAACAACCTAAATGTAAGGGAACCTGTTACCCCTCCCTCCCCCCTGGTGTTTGTTACTGAAAGAGCCACCTTGTGCAGCAGTAATGCTGCACAAGGAAAAGGTAGCTCTTTTAGTTTAGCTCCTTGCACACGCAGAACTTAACACTTATAAAATGTGTTCACTGATACCGTTATACCGTCCCGGAGGTGGGACTTTCCTTCGTAATGTGACGCAGCACAGCCGTCATTCCTACCCCTTTGGTGCCGTGCGCTGCCTCCTCAGCGTTGTTTTAAGCTGTCACGGACCCTGCGCTGTTCTGTTATCCCTTGGCCATGCCCAATATGCGCTGCCTGTTATGACCTGGTGGTCAGGACATTAATAGACCTGGTGGTTAAGAGCACACGGAATGACCTAATAGTTACTGATAATAAGGATGAGCTCTGGGACGTGGGAACTCTGCTGACCGCAATCCCTAAACCTATCAAACACACTAGAAATAGCTGTGGATTGCGCCTAACGCTCCCTATGCAACTCGGCACAGCCTAAAAAACTAGCTAGCCCTGAAGATAGAAAAATAAAGCCTACCTTACCTCAGAGAAATTCCCCAAAGGAAAAGGCAGCCCCCCACATATAATGACTGTGAGTAAAGATGAAAATACAAACACAGAGATGAAATAGATTAAGCAAAGTGAGGCCCGACTAACTGAACAGACCGAGGATAGGAAAGGTTACTTTGCGGTCAGCACAAAAACCTACAAAAAGACCACGCAGAGGGCGCAAAAAGACCCTCCGCACCGACTCACGGTGCGGAGGCGCTCCCTCTGCGTCCCAGAGCTTCCAGCAAGCAAGACAACAAATTAAATAGCAAGCTGGACAGAAAAATAGCAAACCAAAGAAATACAAGCAGGAACTTAGCTTCTGATGGGAAGACAGGTCACAAGAACGATCCAGGAGTGAACTAGACCAATACTGGAACATTGACAGGTGGCATGGAGCAAAGATCTAAGTGGAGTTAAATAGAGCAGCAGCTAACGAATTAACCTGGTCACCTGTGAAACTCAGAAACACCCACCAGAGGAAGTCCATGGACAGAACCAGCCGAAGTACCATTCATGACCACAGGAGGTAGCCCGACAACCGAATTCACAACAGCTGCCTGTCTTCTGACATATTTTGGTGTCAGGCTGGCTGCGCCTGTGCGGCCACGCTGCCCGAGATCCCGCCTTGCAGTGTCTTCTGATTTAATCACACTGCGGGCCTATCTTCCCCTCAGGCTCTCGCTCATCTCCCTCCGCCTTCTTCAGACTGTGCGCCGTCAGCTGATCCCTAATAGCATGCCACGGCCGTGACGCCGCACAGTCTGAAGAAGAGGGAAGAAGGGGAGTGAGAGGCGAGGATATGCACTGCGCATGCCCATGGATCCAAGGCCCGCAGTGGGATTACATTAGACGACACTGCGAGGTGGGATCTCGGGCAGCGTGGACGCACAGGCACTGACAGCCTGACACCTAAATGATGTCAGAAGATGGGCACCGCTAAGTGTGCATGGCCAAGGGATAACATAACAGCGCAGGCTCCGTGACAGCTTAAAACAACGCTGATGAGGCAGCGCACGGCACCAAGGGGATAGGAATGACGGCTGTGCTGCGTCCCATTACGAAGGAAATTCCCACCTCCGGGACGGTTTTACGGTATCAGGGGGCACATTTTATAAGTGTTTACTTCTGTGATTGCAAGGAGCATAATTAAAAGAGCAACCTTTTCCTTTTGCATCCTTAGTGCTGCACAAGATGGCTCTTTCAGCTACAAATGCCTTGGGGGGGTTTAAAGGTTCCCTTTCAACTTGCTCCAATCAGGCTTCAGCCTACACTCTGTTCCTCTGCTACTCGTGCTGTCCCTGGGCTCTAACACCGCCAGTTGGTGCCTGGAAGTGCTGGCCGCACAGTCAACAGTCGCTCCTCTGTTATTGGGGTTCAGTAACGTCAGCTGATCCCCAGCTGTGGGTGCGGCAATACCTCCAATCTGCTCCTCCTGCTGTCCCTGGGCTCTAACACCGCCAGTTGGTGCCTGGAAGTGCTGTCTGCACAGTCAACATTCGCTCCTCTTTTATTGGGGTTCAGTAATGTCAGCTGATCCCCAGCTGTGTGTGCGGCAATACCTCCAATCTGCTCCTCCTGCTGTCCCTGGGCTCTAACACCGCCAGTTGGTGCCTGGAAGTGCTGTCTGCACAGTCAACAGTCGCTCCTCTGTTATTGGGGTTCAGTAACGTCAGCTGATCCCCAGCTGTGTGTGCGGCAATACCTCCAATCTGCTCCTCCTGCTGTCCCTGGGCTCTAACACCGCCAGTTGGTGCCTGGAAGTGCTGTCTGCACAGTCAACAGTCGCTCCTCTGTTATTGGGGTTCAGTAACGTCAGCTGATCCCCAGCTGTGTATTCGGCAACGTGTCATGCGACCGCCACGCTGGCACACTAACAGACATTTACATGCCTACAGTGCAGGCTTCGGCCTACACTCTGCTCCTCCTGCTGTCCCTGGGCTCCAACACTGCTGGTTGATGCCCGGAAGTGCTTTTTGCACAGAGCCAAACACCTCGCCAATGTGTTAGTGGGGTTCAGTCACGCCTGCTGCTCCCCTGCTGTGTATCCGGAAACGTGTCATGCGACCGCCACGCTGGCACAACTAAAATGTTAGGGAACCTGTCCCCCACCCCCCTAGGCCTTTGTTACTGAAAGAGCCACCTTGTGCAGCACTAATACTGCACAAGGAAAAGGTGGCTCTTTAAATTATGCTCCTTGGAAACGGTGAACTACACACTCATGTAATGTGTCCCCTCTCACCGTCAAACCGTCCCGGAGGTGGGACTTTCCTTTGTAATGTGACGCAGCACAGCCGTCATTCCTACCCCCTTGGCTCCATGCGCCGCCTCCTTAGCGTTGTTTGATTCTGTCACGGATCCTGCGCTGTTATGTTATCCCTTGGCCATGCACAGTTTGCGCTGCCCATCCTCTGACATTATTTGTTGTCGGCCTGGCTGCGCCTGTGCGACAACGCTGCCCGAAATCCCACCTCGCAGTGTCGTCTAATGTGATCCCACAGTGGGCCTGGGATCCATGGCCATGCGCAGTGCATATACTAGCCTCTCACTCCCCTTCTTCCCGCTTCTTCAGACTAGGCGGCGTCAGCTGATCCCCAATAGGATGCCACGGCCGTGACGCCGCACAATCTGAAGAAGCAGGAAGGAGGGGAGTGAGAGGCGATGATATGCACTGCACATGCCCATGTATCCCAGGCCCGCAGTGGGATTACATTAGATGACACTGCGAGGTTGGATCTCGGGCAGCTTGAATGCACAGGCACTGCCAGCCTGACACCTAAATGATGTCAGAAGACGGGCACCGCTAAGTGTGCATGGCCAAGGGATAACATTACAGCGTGGGCTCCGTGACAGAATCAAACAACGCCGAGGAGGCAGCCCACGGCACCAAGGGGGTTGGAATGACGGCTGTGCTGTGTCACATTACAAAGGAAGGTCCCACCTCCGGGACGGTTTAACGGTGTGAGGGGACACATTATATGAGAGTGTAGTTCAGCGTTTGCAAGGAGCATAATTTAAAGAGCCACCTTTTTCCTTTTGCAGTATTACTGCTGTACAATATGGCTCTTTCAGCAGCAAACGCCTGGGGGGGGGGTTAAAGGTTCCCTTTCAACTTGCTCCAGTGCAGGCTTCGGCCTACACTCTGCTCCTACTGCAGACCCTGGGCTCTAACACCGCCAGTTGTTGCCCAGAAGTGCTAGCTGCACAGAGAAAAACACCCGCCAATGTGTCAGTGGGGTTCAGCAACGCCAGCTGTTCCCCTGCTGTGTAGCCGGCAACGTGTCCAGCACATGCCACGCTGGCACAATAACAGACATTTTCCTGCCTCCAGTGCAGGCTTCGGCCTACACTTTGCTCCTCTTTGATTCCCTGGGTTTCAACATTGTCAGTTGTCACCTGGAACTGTTGTCTACACAGAAAAAACACTCGCTGATGTGTCAGTGGGGTTCCGCAACGCCAGCTGTTCCCCTGCTGTGTAGCAGGCAACGTGTCCTGCAAATGCCACGCAGACACAACAGACCAAAAGCTGCCACCAGTGCAGGCTTCGGCCTACACTCTGCTCCTCTCCTCCTCCTGCTGACCCTGGGCTCCAACACCGCCAGTTGGTGCCCGGAAGTGCTAGCTGCACAGAGAAAAACACACGCCAATGTGTCAGTGGGGTTCAGCAACGCCAGCTGTTCCCCTGCTGTGTAGCCGGCAATGTGTCCTGCAAATGCCACGCAGGCACCTGAACTAAAATTAAAGGTAACCTGCCCCCCCCCAGGTGTTTCTATGTATAACAGCCACCTTGTACAGCAGTAATGCTGCATTTGTACAAGGTGCCTAACTTTTTCTCCTTGCCCACGTCGAACTCAACACGCACAAAATGTGTCTCATTAGAGACCATTACACTGTCCCTGAGGTGTGACTTTCCTTTTTAATGACACGCAGCACCCCCCTTGGTAGCGCTGCCTGTCTTCTGACATCATTGGTTGGCTGGCTGCGCCTGTGCGTCCGCCCTTCCCGACACAATGCCCCTCGGTGTCTTATTTATTTTGACTGCGAGGGTGTGATTGATGGGCATGTGCAGTGTATATCTTCGCCTGTCTTCACTCATCTCCTTCCGCCTTCTTCAGACTGTGCGGCCTCATGGCCGCGGCATGCGATAAGGGATCAGCGGAGGCCGCCCAGTCTGAAGCAGGTGTAAGGACATGTGCGAGCGGCGAACATATTTACTGCACAAGGCCATGAATCCAAGGCCCGCAGTGTGAATTTTTGAAAAGACACTGCGGGTCTGGGATTCATGGGCATCGCTAACCGCAACGGTCAACATGAAATGACGTCAGAAGACAGGCAGCGCTCACAGCGCATGGCCAAGGGATAGCACAAGAGCGCTGACTCCGGTACACCAAATAACGACGCTCCGGAGGCTGCGCCCAGCATCAAGGCGTTATTTTGGACACCTGTGCTGCGTGTCCTTAAAAAGGCAAGTCACGCCTCCAATACAGTTAGACTGTTTAATGGGCTAAATTGTATACGTGTTTCATTCTACATGTGCAATGAGCAAAATTTAAAGAGCAACGTTTTACTTGTGCAGCATTACTGCTGCACAAGGTGTGGCTCTTCTAGTTTGTAACACCTGAGGGGGGGTTAAAGGTTACCTTTGAAATTGGTTCTACTAGGCTTCGGCCTACACTCTACTCCTCCTGCAGACCCTGGGCTCTAACACCGCCAGTTGGTGCCCGGAAGTGCTGGCTGCACAGAGTCAAACACCCGCCAATGTGTCAGTGGGGTTCAGCAACTCCAGCTGTTCCCCTGCTGTGTAGCCGGCAACGTGTCCAGCACAAGCTACGCTGGCACAACAGATCAAAAGCTGCCACCAGTGCAGGCTTTGGCCTACACTCTGCTCCTCTCCTCCTCCTGCTGACCCTGGGCTCTAACACCGCCAGTTGTTGCCCGGAAGTGCTAGCGGCACAGAGAAAAACACCCGCCATTGTGTCAGTGGGGTTCAGCAACGCCAGCTGTTCCCCTGCTGTGTAGCCGCCAACGTGTCCAGCACAAGCCACGCTGGCACAACAGACCAAAAGCTGCCACCAGTGCAGGCTTCGGCCTACACTCTGCTCCTCTCCTCCTCCTGCTGACCCTGGGCTCTAGCACCGCCAGCTGTTGCCCGGAAGTGCTAGCTGCACAGAGAAAAACACCCGCCAATGTGTCAGTGGGGTTCAGCAGCGCCAGCTGTTCTCCTGCTGTGTAGCCGGCAACGTGTCCTGCAAACCCAACGCATACACAAAGCTGCCTCCAGTGCAGGCTTCGGCCTACACTCTGCTCCCCCTGCTTACCCTTTGCTCCAACACCGCTAGTTGGGGCTCTAGGAAGACAATCTTGAATAGGTCCAAATCTGGGTTCCAGTACCATCAGCTGGTTCTCGGCAGTGCCTTTGTCACGGGTTCTCCCTCGTGCCCAGCCTGGGTCCAGCACCGTCAGCTGGTTCCGGGTAGTGTCAAGGTCACTTAGACTCCAATACGTTGTCCCGTCGTGTTGCGGTCGGGTTAGCCAACTTCATGGTGCCTCCAGTTTAGGAGCTTCCTATGTGGGCTGCGGGAATTGGCAATCAAGGCTTGTTCTGTAGTGCCAGTAGGCCAAGCTCCCCCTGTAAGACTGTTGGTGTTCGGTAACTGCGGCAGCCTTGCGGCCTAGCTGTTCTCTCCTCTCCTATGGACCTTCTGGTCCACATCCTGGTTCCAGCACCGTCAGCTGGTTCAAGGCAGAGCCTTTGGCTTAGGTGCCTCCTTCTGGGTATCCAAGTTCCGCCAACGCCAGGCGGTCCTTGGTAGTGCTTTTAAGCGCGGGTATCTACAACTTTGTAACCGTGTTCCAGCACTGTCAGCTGGTCCTCGGTGCCATTGGCTCTTGCACACTTGGGCAACGCATCCGGGTTCCAGTACCGTCAGCTGGTTCTCGGCAGTGTCTTTGTCACGGGTACTCCCTCGTGCCCAGCCTGGGTCCAGCACCATCAGCTGGTTCCGGGTAGTGTCAAGGTCACTTAGACGCCAATACGTTGTCCCGTCGTGTTGCGGTCGGGTTAGCCAACTCCATGGTGCCTCCAGTTTAGGAGCTTCCTATGTGGGTTGCGGGAATTGGCAATCAAGGCTGGTTCTGTAGTGCCAGTAGGCCAAGCTCCCCCTGTAGGACTGTTGGTGTTCGGTAACTGCGGCAGCCTCGCGGCCAAGCTGTTCTCTCCTCTCCTGTGGACCTTCTGGTCCACATCCTGGTTCCAGCATCGTCAGCTGGTTCCGGGCAGAGCCTTTGGCTTAGGTGCCTCCTTCTGGGTATCCGAGTTCCGCCAACGTCAGGCGGTCCTTGGTAGTGCTTTTTAGCATGGGTACCTCCTGCTTAGTAACTGTGTTCCAGCACCGTCAGCTGGTCCTCGGTCGTGCCATTGGCTCTTGCACAGTTGGCCAACGCATCCGGGTTCCAGTACTGTCAGCTGGTTCTCGGCAGTGTCTTTTGCTCTTGTACCTTCTGCTCCCCATCCTGGTTCCAGTACCGTCAGCTTGTTCCGGGCAGAGCCTTTGGCTTAGGTGCCTCCTTCTGGGTATCCGAGTTCCACCAACGTCAGGTGGTCCTTGGTAGTGCTTTCAGGCACGGGTACCTCCTGCTTAGTAACCGGGTTCCAGTAACGTCAGCTGGTCCTCGGTAGTTCCATTGGCTCTTGGACCTTCGGCTACCCATCCGGGTTCCAGTACCGTCAGCTGGTTCTCAGCAGTGTCTTTTGCTCTTGTACCTTCTGCTCCCCATCCTGGTTCCAGTAACGTCAGCTGGTTCCGGGCAGAGCCTTTGGCTTAGGTGCCTCCTTCTGGGTATCCGAGTTCCGCCAACGTCAGGCGGTCCTTGGTAGTGCTTTTTAGCACGGGTACCTCCTGCTTAGTAACCGGGTTCCAGTAACGTCAGCTGGTCCTCGGTAGTTCCATTGGCTCTTGGACCTTCGGGTAGCCATCCGAGTTCCAGTTCCATCAGCTGGTTCTCGGCATTTTCTCAGCCTTCTTGTACCTTCTGCTACATTTCCAAGTTCAAGACCCTAAAGACGACGACCCGGAAGACCACCCCTAAGATGACGATGACACCAGAGACGACAACCACTGAGATGACGATGACCCTGGAGACGACGACCCTGAAGACCACCCCGATGACGACGACGACGACCCTGGAGACAACGACCCTGGAGACGACGACCCTGGAGACGACGACATGGAAGACCGAGAAGCAGAAGAACAAGAGGCTGCAGAACAAAGAGCAGAAGAACATTAAGCATAACACTTAATATCAGAGCAAAAGATATTATCTAAATTATATGCAGAAGAAGACTAAGCAGTGTATGGGGGTGAGTCCATTCCTCCTCGTGGTGCCCCTGGATAAAGCCTGATGCTGCAGGCCAAACTGAACGCGGACAAATGTAACTATTGTGACAGGCAGAACGGAAGGTGTAATCTACAAACTTTTATAGATAAAAACTACGGGAATGCCTGTCACAAATGAGAATATGATGGAGAAGTAGAATAGGAAGAATAATAATAGTTGAATAAAATGAATATGAAGAATGTAATAAAAAAAAAATAGGTAAAAGATGAAGAAGAAGATGAATAAGGTGAAGAAGAAGTTTATGTCAAAGATGCTGATGATGATGAAGATGAAAGTGTGGGAAAAGTAAAAAAAAAAAAAAAAAAAGGTGAAGGGCGTGGAATAGTGAATAGTGTTGAGCATTCCGATACCGCAAGTATCGGGTATCGGCCGATACTTGCGGTATCGGAATTCCGATACCGAGATCCGATACTTTTGTGGTATCGGGTATCGGTATCGGATCCATATTAATGTGTAAAATAAAGAATTAAAATAAAAAATATTGATATATTCACCTCTCCGGCGGCCCCTGGACATCACGCTGGTAACCGGCAGGCTTCTTTGTTTAAAATGCGCGCGTTTAGGACCTGAGGACCCGGCTTCTGATTGGTCGCGTGCCACCCTTTGACCGCCACGCGACCAATCAGAAGCCGTGACGTCATTCGCAGGTCCTAAATTCCTAGAATTAGGAGTTTAGTGAATGAGAATGACGTCGCGGCTTCTGATTGGTCGCGTGCCGCTCATGTGACCGCCACGCGACCAATCAGAAGCCGCGACATCAATCTCATTCACTAAACTCCTAATTCTAGGAATTTAGGACCTGCGAATGACGTCACGGCTTCTGATTGGTCGCGTGGCGGTCACATGGGCGGCACGCGACCAATCAGAAGCCGGGACGTCATTCCTCAGGTCCTAAACGCGCGCATTTTAAACAAAGAAGCCTGCCGGTTACCAGCGTGATGTCCAGGGGCCGCCGGAGAGGTGAATATATCAATATTTTTTATTTTAATTCTTTATTTTACACATCGCTATGGATCCCAGGGCCTGAAGGAGAGTTTCCTCTCCTTCAGACCCTGGGAACCATCAGGATACCTTCCGATACTTGGTGTCCCATTGACTTGTATTGGTATCGGATATCGGTATCGGCGATATGCGATATTTTTCGGGTATCGGCCGATACTATCCGATACCGATACTTTCAAGTATCGGACGGTATCGCTCAACACTAATAATGTGTTGATTTTGAAACACAATTTTTTTCACCAAGCATTTAGCACAATACGTGGTTATCTTAATAAATATATGCTGCATATTAAAACAATAAGCAACAAATATGCCTTGTAAAATTGCCACTAACCATCCCCCAATACATTGGAACCAATTAGTAGGATTAAAAAGAGAGAAAGCATTGGACCACCAACTATCTCTATTCTCATCATTATCTCTTTGGTATTTTGCCACACCTTTCTCCCCCATACCTCTTTACCGTGAATTTGCCAATTGTGTTTTTCCCCCCATGATCCAGGTGGCCAATCCATTAGCTACTGATCATGAATCAGTGTAAAGATGACACTCGGACCCTTGCTCGTGTTTTAGAGCCAGGAAAATAGCAGCAAACCTGCATACTGACTGCTTTTCCCTTCACCTTCTGTTATTAAAGTTTTGTTCATTTTTTGACTAAATGCAGCACTTTTCCATCTTCTTCTTCCACTGATACACTTAGCTGACCCATCAGTAAGCCAAGCATGTTTTTGTTGTTCTTCTGTCAGTTCTGAGCATGGTTTTCCCCATTTCACAGGAGATTCTTCCATTTTTGCTGCCTCTACAGAAGGTGCTAGTCCTTCTGTAGGAATATCAGCAACGTTTTCCTGAAGGGCTGCAACCCCTCCTTCCCCTCTCTTTGCTCTCTCAGAAATGTACCATTTCCATTTGGTAAAACTTTGTTCCTATTGGATTTGGGGTTGGACATTACCCACTGCATGATGGGTATTTGTGGCCTTAGCAGCACTACATGATTTAAAGTTAAGAGCTCCGTATCTATGAAGGCCCAATAACATGCCAACAATTATTGTTCCAGAGGAGTGTATTTTTCTCCAGCATCAGGTAGTTTTTGGTTCTATAAACCCAGAGGCACTCTATTGGCCCCGTGTTTTTGCCATAAAGAGCAACTGGCATATTGATGTTGCACTGATACATGCAATTCCACTTCTCCTTCCTTTATGGACCATAAATCTACTGCTTGCTGAATGGCTTCTTTTACCATTTCAAACGCAGTTTGTTGTTCTTCTCCCCACTCAAACTCATATTTTTTCCTTGTAACTTTGTATAGTGGGGCCAATAACTGTCCAAGATGAGGTATGTGCTGTCTCCGAAAACCAAATAACACAATATAAGATGGAGTTTCCTGTTTTGATTAAGTTGTAGGAAAATTCAACATTTTCTGTTTCGCCTTAGGGAGAATTTCCCTATGTCCTTTGTTCCATTGGATCCCCAGGAACTTTACTTTTTGAGATGGTCCTTGGACCTTAGCATCATTAATCTCCCATCCCTGAGATCTCATGTGGGAGAGTAATTTACCAATTGTTCTTTCATAGTGATGAGCGAATATACTCGTTACTCGAGATTTCTTGAGCACGCTCGGGGGTCCTCCTAGTATTTTTTAGTGCTCGGAGATTTAGTTTTTATTGCCGCAGCTGAATGATTTACATCTGTTAACCAGCAAGTACATGTGGGGGTTGCCTGGTTGCTGGGGAATCCCCACATGTATTCAAGCTGGCTAATAGCTGTAAATCATTCAGCTGTCGCAATGAAAACTAAATCTCCGAGCACTAAAAAATACTCGGAGGACCCCCGAGCGTGCTCGAGAAATCTCGAGTAACAAGTATATTTGCTCATCACTAATCTTTAACTGATTTATTGTCTGACTCTTGTATCTTTATATCATCGATATAATGAGAAAACTGCATACCTTTTGGAAGATCAAACTCATCCAAATGCTCTGCTACCGTCCGGTGACAGATAATTGGACTGTGAATCCAGCCTTGTGGGAGCCTAGTACAAGTATACGGTCTCCCTAACCATGTAAAGGCAAATTGGTCTTGTGCCTTCTCTTCAATTGGTATGGTGAGAAACACATTAGCCAAATCAATAACAGCATACCATGTTCCGTCATATTTCCAACAATTGTTATGGTATCAGGGACATCAGCTGTTAGGGGAGGAGTATGTTTGTTCAGCTCCCTATAATCTACTGTCATTCTCCAGGATCCATCACTCTTTTTTATGGGCCAAACAGGATTGTTCCATGCAGTAGTTGTGGGACGCATTATGCCCACTTCTACCAGTTCTTCAATTGTTTCACCTAATTCTCTATCTCCGATATTCGATATTGTTTCATAGCCACCAATTTAGTAGCCGGAGGTATATGGACTGGGGGCATTTTTACTTTTCCTACCACAACAGGTTTCATTGATATATGATTTTTTTTTACTCCAAAAGTATATTTACCTTCCTCCAAATGTAAGGTCATTCCCTTGAGTATGTCAATGACAATCATACACTCAGGTATGGGAACAACAAAAACAGGATATTTTCTCAATGGCAAGTTCCCAATCTTGAGGGTGACTTGAGTCTGTGCTCCTTCAGTCACTCTTCCCCAAGTCCTGAAACTTTTACCCGGGTCCTTTACATTTTTAGGGTTTCCATAAATTAAGGTAGCCTCCGCCCCCGTATCAATTAATGCTGGTACTCCTTGTGCATTGCCCCCTTTCCAATGTATGGATAATTATATAGGGGCTTGGCTAGCTACCTATGCTGGGGAATCGGAATCATAGTCCTAATCCTCCTAAGGAGGGGCTGAAGAAATTCCCTCCTGCACTTTTTATGGCTACCATTGCAACCATTGCTTCCAAAGGGTAGAAATCTTCCCACTCGAGAGGCTTCAATTTAGCTGGTTCCTCTTTATGTTCTTTCTCTTTGTTGGTTTTATCCTTTTTTTAAATGTTTTTTTTTTCTTTCTCCTTTATTTATACTGAGCAACTTTTGCAGCAGCTTTTTCCGCTACCTTCTGATAGTGCTCCAATTGATCTTTTAGACATTTTTTGACTGCATTCCACCACTCCCCGTCCTCCTTCAGATTCTGTTAATCTCTGTTCAGCTTGAGATATTTTTTTGTTCAACAACAGAGAGTTCTTGTGAAGTGCTCTATAGGCGGTGGCCAACGCCCTAGAGACACTGCATCACCTGCCTTGGCAGGGACACCCTCGAGTAACATAACATCGAGGGGTTAACTGCATCACCTGCCTTTTCAGGGATCCCCATGAGTATATTAACAACATCATGGGGCTCTTGAGCTTATCATCCCATGCCTCTGCAAGTCCACTACTTCCCAATTCATGCGCTATTATATCATACGGAGCCTCGGACCAGCCGGGGACCTCCGGTTTTTCCTCAACGTTCTCTTTTCTACTTCGCTTGAACATTGTAACAAAAATTTGGCAAAATGCCAAATGCTGATTTTTTTGCACGAAGAATTAGCAATCAAAATATATCACTTTGATAAAAATAGAATTTCAAAATTATGTTCAGACAAAAAGTTATAAGGATTTCTAAAAATTGGCATTGTGCCAAAAAGAAACATTCTAACAACTTAACAATTTCCTATATTTTCCTATATTCATATATAATAGTCATTTTAAGCATGAACAAAAGGATATATAGTGACTATCAGAGTCATGTCATAAACATTAAACCTATAAACGACTAGGAGTATACGCTCATAAGTACAGATATGTATCTATAAAATAGAGCCCAAGTCATACATTCCTAATATAAAGAACAATTTTTATTTAAACAAAGCTCAATTTACAATAAATACCGGCTACAAGCCAAAATACAAAACACATAACGAGAGAGTAGGGGAGAGAACACGAAAAATACAAAAAAATGCCAGACAAAGTGCCTCCATAGTTGTTGGTGCTACAGGCAAATGTGGGTTTGTAAAGTGGACATCTCACTAGTCATTATACTTGTGGGGAGAGCCCAGGCTAACATTAGCCTATCATATTGTGGCAAAAGTACCCATACTTAATAGCCCAAACACCGCAATTGCTTACCCATGTGGGGAAGGAGGGACCTCGGCAGGCAGGATATACTGCCCCATGTCATAAACATACAACAAATTACATAGGAATGAATGAGCATCAATACATCACCGGATATTGTAGCATCACTCCTCACTCGGAGGGACCTCGATTCAGTGAGGAGGAAAATTCTGGGAAAACATCAAGACGGCCGGCACGTCTGCTTCACCTGTCTGACGAAAGTCCCCACCTCACTGAATCATCCCCATTCTTTTATATTATTTTCTTATCTGACTATATCCGCTTCTGCGCAGTACATTCTACAAAATTATCGTTGTATAATTCATCACGCACTGTCATGAGCAATGAAGACTTCCAGAACCTTTTAGCGCGTGATTAGTTTTAAGGTCATGCGCAGTTAGTTGTTTTTCCGAGGGTCTTATCAGCTCATTTTGTTATTTTTCAAGGTTATTATACTCCTGTTTTGTACAACTAGACTATTCTCCCTATTCTCATACTATTTTACAACTAAAGCAATTGTTACCATCCACCTCTCGTGTCTCCCCTTTTCCTCATAGTTTGTAAGCTTGCGAGCAGCAGGGCCCTCACTCCTCTTGGTATCTATTTTGAACTGTGATTTCTGTTATGCTGTAATGTCTATTGTCTGTACAATTGCCCTCTATAATTTGTAAAGCGCTGCGGAATATGTTGGCGCTATATAAATTAAATTATTATTATTCTCCTTCTGCAGTCACATTTTGTCTGATAAAAACTTTGCACTCATACTCTAAAGCAAGAAACCATATTGATCACTATATCTCTGTATACCTATTACATCCATACAATCAATCTTGTTCCAGTGTGCCATTGTGGTGAAATATGTGTATATATATATATGTATATATATATATATATATGTGTGTGTGTGTAGGGACATATGTCTAGGGTTATATGTGTGACTAGTGATAATGTAACATCTGTCCTGAAGGCAAGTCGCACCTAGGTGTTAATAGGTACTTCCTTGGGACTAGTAGAAATTGTGTCTCCATATCTCCCCAGGAGGTCTAGCTAGGGCCAAGAAGAAGCTAACATTTGGCACCTACTAGGTCTTGGAGGGGAGGTGGTAATTGCGGCCTGAGGGAATCTATTCCTGAGAACCTTTTCACAAGAGAAAATAATATATTCATTAGTAGAGCGGCCGTGCCCAATCAGACAGACCGCAATTATGATATTAACCTGGGGAGGCCGGTCTAGAAACCTGACCTCAGACCAAAGTTATAAATTTAGGCTGCAGACAGAGAATTGTGTTCACATGTGAGGGCAGCCTGAGAAGCTGATGTGTTCCACCAACTCCATTCACCCCCCTCAGGGAGCAGAAAGCAAACTACCAGTTAGATTATTTCTGTAAGTTTTTCTCCTGTTTATTTTGACACTGTTTTGCATAAGTTGTATGTCTTTTTATTATCATATTTTTAGACCTTTTTCTTATGGTAAGCATTGAACTTTTTGTTATTAAAGTATAAAACTTTAACAAGTTGAACCTTGAATGTTCTAAAAGAATCCATAGCCTAAAGGTGTGTGAGCCTCAAAAAGCAGAGGGGCCAATCAGAAAGGGGGACTTATGGGTCGGATAGCGGTGGTAATAATGAATCTTTTACCCAGATTGATCTACGCCTTTGAGACCTTCCCAGTTGGAGTTCCGGTCTCGGAATTGAAGTCCCTTCAGGTGGCTATTATTAGGTTAATATGGCAACAAAAGCGCCATAGAGTGGCGAAGGAGGTTCTCACAGCTCATAAGACCAGGGGAGGGTTTTCTGTGCCAAATATTCTTAAATACTACTGGGCTACACACCTGAGGAGAATCCCCTGCTGGACGTCCCTATGGGCCTACAGTAGGTGGAATGAAATAGAGAAATTATGGCTTGCCCCAATACACCCTAACTCTCTTTTATGGTCGCCAGCACAATGTAAGTCCTTTCCACCCCTTCTAGGCCCCATGCAGTCCACTCGTGACATTTGGAACACCTGAACATGGAGATTCGCCTTCATGTCACCTTGCTCCCCCTGGTGTCCTTCATCTATCATCCACAGCTCCCAAGCAGTTTAGAATCTCCTATGGTTCACCCTTGGCTTAAAGCGGGCCTATTTAGATTTGCGGACATTATAGACGGGGAGACCATAGAGATTCACTCCTTTGATTATCTTAAGCAACATTTCTCGATTTCCAACAGGGAATTCTTTCAATACCTACAAATTAGAGATTTTGCTAACTCCCTTTATGGTAAAGCGGGAGCTTCGATCCCCACGGATTTTGAGAAAATTTGCAGGAGAGGCTTGAACACCAGGGGTCTGATTTCAGAAATGTACAACATTTTATTGGATGCACAGGATGGGTCTGGTGAATCTTTTCTATATATGCGCAAGTGGGAGGCTGCCTTGGAGCGGCGTATTTCTCCTCGAGAGTGGTCTGTCATTTGGAGGAATGCCGCAAAATCATCAGTGTGTACTCTCTACAGAGAAAATATCTATAAGATACTAATGCACTGGTATCACACTCCAGAGTTTCTGCATTGACTGAATCCCTCTATCCCTCCCTCCTGTTGGAGATGTGGGGGAAGCACTGGGTCTCTTGTCCAAATATTTGGTCATGCCCAAAAATTGTGCCCTTTTGGGGTCAGGTTAAGTCCCTCATCGATAAGGTATTGCATACAGACATAGAACTAAACCCGCTAGTACTTCTCCTGGGTCACGGGGCGCCGGGTATGGGCAAACTTTCCAATAGATTATTGCAACATATCCTTACGGCAGCCAGATTCCTGATTGCGCGATGCCGAGTCCCCCTTCGCTTCAGATCCTCATTGGATAGATCATGGATGTCAGAAGGATGGAACACCTTACAGCCTTACTAAATGACTCGGTGGTGCGCTTTTAGGCTATATGGTCTTCGTGGGATTATTATGCAGCGGGATCCGAACTGTAGTGCGACTGAGTTCGGATTTGATTAGTCGATTTAACTGAGGTTTTTCCCTTTTTTTTCCTCTCTTTCCTCCCTTCCCTCTACCCCTTATTATCTTGTCTTGTTATTTACGTCTTTGTAGAATTAAGTGGGTGGTGATGGGGTGGGGGGGCAAAATTGTGGGTGGTGATGGGGTGGTGATGGGGGCGCGGGATTGTGGGTGGTGATGGGGTGGGGGGGTGTAATTGTGGGTGGTGATGGGGTGGGGGGGCGGGATTGTGGGTGGTGATGGAGTGGGGGGGCGGGATTGTGGGTGGTAATGGGGTGGGGATGCGGGATTGTGGGTGGTGAAGGGGTGGGGGGGCGGTATTGTGGGTGGTGAGGGGTTGGGGGCGGGATTGTGGGTGATGATGGGGTGGGGGGGTGGCGTTGTGGGTGATGATGAGGTAGGGGGTGGCGTTGTGGGTGGTGATGGGGTGGGGGGCGTGATTGTGTGTGGTGATGGGTTGGGGGGCGTGATTGTGTGTGGAGATGTGGTGGGGGGCGGGATTGTGTGTGGTGATGAGGTGGGGGGGCGGGATTGTGTGTGGTGATGTGGTGGGAGGCGGAGCTACTAGGCAGGGGTGGGATTAGCGAGTAATCACGATGCCTCATATATATATATATATAGATATACTGTATATATACATATATCTATATATATATATATACATATATATATATATATATATATATATTCTATCTTAAGACATTATAGGGGACTATCATCTTGGGAGAGTTTTTATACATGTTCTCATGTTTACTGACATGCTTATGTAATTGTGCAGGAGGGGGAAGAGGTAATCATGACGCTGCCTATTGTGAATGGTGGATTCTGTTATCTGTCATTGTAATCCTGCTGCTTATGATAATGAGGAAACTGCTGAAAAGAGATCTCTTATGGAAGTGTCAGCCTACTAGAAAAGCTGTTTCTGAGAATTATTTTATGATATAAGCAGTAACATTCTTTAAATTATTCCATAACATTAAACTATTAATAAAAGGATTGGACATGTTATGGTTATTGTCCTCAAAAGTCCTTTAGGTAAGGCACTTACTAATATGGCCTTTCTTGAATTTTGGCACCAAATATGAAGAATGGGAGACAGAAATATAGGCTATGCTGAATATGTGCTCTAAGTGCCTTTTAATCATCTCAAACACATTGGTTATCAATAACCAGAGTGGTCAATTCCCTTAATATAAAAGGTTGGCAACACATTCCCACTAAACATTTTGCTATCAAAATCTATTATTCATAAGAGTCATTTAGTGGAATCCTTTGGTCAATTATAAATAAAGTGCAAAATTTAAGTGCAAATAAAACAAGAAACAAACAAACAAACAAAACAAAACAAACATATAACCAATCAGTACAACGAATATAACGTGATTTCGTGAGGTCAGAAAAACAATAAAAAAACAGAGTATTGCACACAATCTATGGAACTGAACCATAATAATAAATACGTATTTACAAAAATTTAAGAACAACCAATAGTGCACACCAAGTTAAGAACTGAGCCCCAATCTTAAAAAAGGGACAATTATAAATATAAACAAAACAAACACTGTGCCAATAACTGAGGCCTAACATTAAAGGGCCATTCCAATCTGGAGCACAGATAGGTGCAAATCCCAAAAATGAAACATTACTAACTGATACGTTACATTTCTCTAATGTTTATGACATTGGGTCCGTAAACCCACAGTCAGGCAAGGCCACTCATCCATAATAGAGGGGAACATATGTGGCAATAATAGACGAATGTAACATTGTCTACGTTTACATGTGTGGAACAGGCAGTCGTCTTACCTTGTTTTGCAAAATCCGTTATCAGATCAGATCTTTACAATTCAGGCATCTGGCAAGCTCATGTTCAATTGATAGAAGGGCTAGGCCATTCAATCATTGTTCTGTCATTGTAGAATGCAGATAGTTCTTGACCAATGAAAGTTTGCTAAATGTTCTCTCTCTCTTTCTGCTACTGAAAGTGGTAGGGTGATGAAAATTCTGAGTGCAATACAAACCTCTCCAAATATTCCTTGAAGCTCAAATTTGTAAAAATGGCATTTAGCAAATCCAGTGAACCCATGTTGTCTGTAAATGTAGCTTCATAAACTTTCCATAGATGTTGCAGCTCAGAGAGTAACGATGATGTGAAATCTTCACGGTATGCAGATATCAATTCTTCAGTGGATGCCACCAGATTTTCTTCACTAATTGTTGTCATCTTAAGAATTGGAGCAAACAACTTGCAGATATCTTCCATCGATCTGAAGCGCTGGTGAAGATCAGAAATTATAGTGTCCATTGCCACAAGCAAGACATTAACTTTCAAGTGCTCTTCAGGACTTGCAGCTTCATGATGCTTTGATCTTCTTTGGCGCAATTGTTGAGCATTCAATAGATCCTTTGGAATGCCCATGCAATCTGCAACCAAACTGGCTTCAGAAAGCAGAGTGGGTCACTTTTCTCTAATTAATTTCATCTTTTTAGAGAGAGCTTTAATGTTGGCAGCTCCAACTTCCAAGGAGACAGATCTAGACTGTAGTATTTGGTTTCTCTCCTCAAAACTGGCAAGAACTTTTACCCAAAATGTAGCCAAAACCACTGCCCTGAAAGATGAAAAATAGTCAGAGAGACCTTCAGCTTCTGAATGTGCATCATTTGTGAGCTTTCCAGAAGAAATAACTTTATGAAGAGCCTTCAAAATACTTGGTAGCCTTTGAGCAATGGGACGTACAGCCTCTATTCTTGAGCTCCACCGGGTGTCACTTAGATCATGCAAAGACCTTCCAACTACTTCAAGCAAGGTGTTCCATCTCTCAGGGTTGTTGCTAAACAGAATGTATAGCCGTTTACACTTCCAAAAAAAGTTTTCATTTCAGGGCAGCTTGCAGCAGCATGAACACCCACGAGGTTTAAAGAATGGGCAGCACAAGGAGAAAAGAGAGCTCTTGGAATTTTTCCTAGAATTTTGGCCCTCACACCTTTAATCCTACCAGACATGTTTGCCTCATTATCATATCCTTGGCCTCTGCAGTCTTTAAGGTCAATGCTCATGCAGTCTTGATATAATCATGTCTTCCCGTCTTCTGAAATTCTGAAAAAAATAAAAAAATTCCAAAAACCTTTCTTGCACATGCCAAATTCCTGTTTGGGGATCTCTGGATACATACCTTGAAACTATAACATTCTGTTTTGTGTGTGAGACATCTGGAGTTTCATCGCAAATAACAGAAAAATAAATTGCTTCTTTCCTTTCTGAAAGTATGGCATCCAGGACATGTTTTCCACAAATATTTATAAATTTGTTTTGTGTTGCCCAAGATAGATAATGAGCTGGCATTTTTTTTCCCTTTTCTTAACTAACCTCGACCTTTTCTAGGTGCTCTTTTAGAACATTGTCATATCGTGACAAGATTTCCAATGTTCCAAGAAAATGCCATTATGTAGGTCTCCAATTCTCTGTGATGTTCCCCTGAAAGCCATGTTGCGTGAAGCTAAATGCAGTGTCACATCCAAAAGTCTTTCTAGAAGAGCCACAAGCCTCTCTGCTTCCTTCGCTAAACTTCTTTGCATCTTGAAGTCAACACCATGGCCAACTTGGGACTTTTGGCATGTTCTCCAACTCCAGTAGTGCTTCCTGTGCAGTGCACTATGTTCATGCTCTGGTAGCTTGAGGTACAGACGATGCCATTTGGAAACCATATTATTAAAACCTTCTTTCCAGCAAAGGATGCTCCCAGTATTGTTCTTTTATCATCTGAAAATGCCATACATATTACACAATACATTACCTTCCTACTTGGGCTCCATCGTAGCCAATCCCTTATAAATTTTTCACGCCCATTAGATGACTTTGCATATAGGAGAAAGTCACTAAAGGAACAGTCATCAACATCCTTAGGCAAAGATTGTACCATCTGCTTCAGTTCTTCTTCATTAGAAAGCCCTGAAAGAACGATCTTCTCCCGTTCCCTATCCTTGATGACATCTGGCCACATTGCTGGGTCTTTCCAATTAATTTCTTCTTCTCCTTCTCCATCTTCTTTTTCTCCTCCTTCTTCTTCTTCTCCTTCTTCTAATGTTGTTCAAGTGCACTTCTCTGGAGAAAGAGTGGCTGCACTCTGGCCGCAAAATGGTTCTTCATACACATGTTCTAAAATGGAACTTGAACCTCTTCTTCCATATGTATACAAACAGAGGAAGGGAGCATTTTGTGAGAAGGACTGGGAAAAGGCGACTTGGTTGTGGACCTGGACCGTCTCTGCAGATTCTTCTGTTTCCACATCAGTTGGCATAGTTTCAGCCTCTTCTTGCATTACAGAAGAAAAGCTTGACGAGGCAGCCGGTTCACCAGTGTCATCATCACCTCCTTTGGTGCTTTGTGGCTTTTTAAAGTACATAGATTAAATGCTTTTCTTTTAAAGCCTTTCCTCCTCTTCATCATGATCCCTTTTCTCCTTTCTTTTTTGAGAGCCTGATTTATGTTTGTACATCTTTCCTGGTCTATGTACACACAATTACAGCTTGCAAGGTAATTTGTAAACGAGGATTACCTACATATATGAGAATGCCAAATCAGAATTAGCTTGGAAATTGCAAGACTACATCATCATACTGGTTCGGGAATGTCAAAAAAGATTTAAATAACAATCTAAAAGAGACGCTTTGGTTTTTGTCACCATTGACTCAACGGTGACAAGAACAAGCGGAAGTGCTGCTGTATAACTCCGCTATGCAGTGCAGTCATTTTTGACAGGCCAAACAAAGAAAAGCTTTGCGGACCGGTTTTTTGGGCTGTCAAAATGAAGAGTCACCTGGATTGATTGCTGCCCTGGTTCCAGGAGAGGGATTCCTGGAGTCTTTAAAGGCCTGCGGCCAGAAGTAAGTGGTAAGCGCCACTTACACAGCAGAACAAGGGGCAAACTGTGTGTGTAGGGTCGCAGAGCGAGCAGAAGTGACAGCTCACCCAAGACTGCCTCGCCTGAGTACCCCCCAGCAATAAATTATCACTTATCCTTAGGCCAAGTTCACATGTTCAGTATTTTACATCACTTTTTTGTAAGCCAAAATCAGGAGTGGTACAGAGGAAAAGTATAATAGAAACACGTCACCAGTTCAGTATTTATAAGCCAAAGCCTGGAGTTGGTGATAAATGCAGATGTAAAATACTGACCAAATACAGACATGTCCTTAGTATAGGCAGGTACGGACTGGGAATGAAATTCAGCCCTGGCATTTGAAATCAGACAGGCCCATGCTGTTCTCATCCCCAAGCACCAAATGGGATAAATGACTAATATTAGCCTTCATGGAGGAAAGCACGATTTACTACTAGACCGATATTTGTAATGATACGTGCCATAGACAGTCATAGCACATGCATGGAGCCCAACACACAGGCTGTCCATGCATGTGTTGTGTGACTGTCACACAGCTACGACACTTGCAGCTGTGGTGCCAAACATTTGATCATCAGGAGCGCTCCAGGTATCCGGATTACCGCTGTAGCTTCATCGGTAAGCGCTACAGCTTGCCGAATAAGCAGGGACCAGAAGAAATTCGCTCAACTCTACTTATGACATAGCTTCTGACTTCCAGCCAGTCACCACCTACGCTTACAAGATGGCACCGAAATATCAGAGTGGTGCTGAAAATTGATGAATATGTTGGACGGTCAGTATGAGAGGGAACTTAGGTTTAAAGGAACTGTCAGCATAGAGTGACTGTTCAAAAAAAGGCCCTCCATTCTGCTTCACAGCGGGGCCAATCATTTACATTCACCTTGTCACCTGCATGTTTTCCCTCTATGTCCATCCCCTCTCCTTTACTAGACAGCTCTGGCTTCATATCAACGGAGAAGGTTGGAGATCGAGGGAAAGCAAGCAGCTGGGAAGATGTACTTAAATGATTGCCCACTGTGAAGCACCAAGCACCTGGACTTAAATGAACAGTTATTCTTTGATGGTCGTCTCAGCCTGCCCACCTCTGCCGCCTCAGGCTGCCAACCAAATAAATTTAAAGTGTATATTATTGCACATATAATCACTGATTATACAATACAAAAATTATCTTTATTGGTATTAAAAACCTAGAAATTATAGAAAATAAATACACCTCAAAACTTAACTGTAAGTGATTATATAAAAAACACAAATAAATTATAAAGGAGTCAAGAGTGAAGGGGTGATCACCCCATTTATTTATTTTACTCACTTTTATAGCAGTAATAATTCCAAAACTCTTTAGGCTATGTTCCCACAGTCAGTAATTGCTACAGGAAAGTAGACCCCCTATGGAACTTATCTAGATGTGTGGTGAGCACTTTGATCCCCCAAATGCTTGACAGAAGTTTATAATGTAGAGCCAAAAAAATAAAAAAATCTTATTTTTTTCAAAAGAATGATCTTTTTGCCCCAATTTTTTATTTTCCCTAACAGGAGAAATTGGACCCCAAAAGTTGTTGTGCAATTTGTTCAGAGTACGCTGTTACCCCACAAATTGGGGTACACCCCTGTTTGGGCACACGGCAGAGCTCGGAAGGGAAGGAGCACTGTTTTACTTTTTCAACGCTGAATTGCCTGGAATTGAGATCAGACCCCCTGATGTGCCCAAACAGTTGAAACCCCCTATTCTAACTCAAACCCTAACCCCAACCCTAACGCCAACACAACCCAAACCCCAACACACCCTAATCCCAACCCTAACCCAAACCACAAACCTTATCCTAACACACCCCTAATCCCAACCATAACCCTAACCCCAACCCGAACCACAAACCTTATCCTAACATACCCCTAATCCCAACCATAGCCCTAACCCTAATCCCAACCCTAACCCGAACCACAAACCTAACCCTAAGTTTAGCCCCAACACAAACTGTAACCCCAACCCTAACTATAGGCGCAACCCTAACCCTAATGGGAAAATGGAAATAAATACCTTTTTTATCTTATTATTTTTCCCTAACTAAGCGGGTGATAAAGGGGGGTTTGATTTACTATTTATAGCGGGTTTTTATGTTTGGCAGCTGACACCGACTAAAAGACGCTTTTTATTGCAAAAAATAGATTTATCATCACCACATTTTGAGAGCTGTAATTTTTCCATATTTTGGTCCACAGAGTCATGTGAGGTCTTGTTTTGCAGGACGAGCAAAAGTAAGCATATAGAGCGCACTACCAATACCCACTAATACCAAATGCCAGTGAATACAGCAACCAAAAGAAAAAGAAGCCGCTCATAAGAATGCACACCACAAGGCTGATAAATAATGATAGAACAATATAAGAACAAGAATTTTATTGACAAACCACAACTTCAAAAAACATAAAACATAATTAAAAACAGTAATACCAGGTACACCTGGTCCACATATCAATATAACTTGTATAATACAAATATCAAATGGAATAAATCTGCCCACCCTAATTAGTAGTGGGAGACCAACCCTCTGGCTCATGGAGCTAAATGCATATAAGCGGGCCCTGATGTAACTCCCTATGGTGTGTATGGTCCCAAAGAGACAGGGGGACAGCCGCCAAAGTAAGGGGAAACCCCCCCAAAAATAAGACAATATCAGGGAGAAAAAAAGCCACCCAAGTGCAAGAAATGGAGAATAACTCCACACATGAGGGCTAAAAGAGACAGCAAAAAACGTGCAGTCTAGGTGCAACCCATGCCAAAAATAAGGCAGCACAGAAGTAACATTACCCGCAATATAAGAGTAAGAGGAGAAGGAGACGCCGTCCCCGGGTGCAGACCAGCGTGGACCAAGCAATACAACCCAACGCGTATCGCCCTACAGAGGAGGGCTTCGTCAGGGGAAGTGTTGTGAATTCTGTGGCTGAATTCACTCCTGTGGTCACAAGTGGTACTGCAGCTTCTGAGCTTCCTTCCTCAGGTGTTCTGGTGAGCTCATTAGCTGCTTCGTTACTTAACTCCACCTGATGCTGCTATCCTTGCTCCTAGTCAATGTTCCAGTGTTGGATCTGAGCTTCTCCTGATTGTTCCTGTGACCTGCTGCTCTGTATAGCTAAGTGCTTTTTTGCTATTTTGTTGCCTTTTTTCTGTCCAGCTTGTCTTTTGTTTTGCTGGAAGCTCTGAGACGCAAAGGGTGTACCGCCGTGCCGTTAGTCCGGCACGGTGGGTCTTTTTTGCCCCCTTTGCGTGGGTTTTGCTTTAGGGTTTTTTGTAGACTGCAAAGTTCGCTTTACTGTCCTCGCTCTGTCTAAGAATATCGGGCCCCACTTTGCTGAATCTATTTCATCCCTACGTTTTGTCTTTTCATCTTACTCACAGTCATTATATGTGGGGGGCTGCCTTTTCCTTTGGGGTATTTCTCTGGGGGCAAGTCAGGCCTATTTTTCTATCTTCAGGCTAGCTAGTTTCTTAGGCTGTGCCGAGTTGCATAGGTAGTGGTTAGGCGCAATCCACAGCCACTTTTAGTTGTGTTTAGGATAGGATCAGGTGTGCAGTCTACAGAGTTTCCACGTCTCAGAGCTCGTTCTTTTGTTTTTGGGTATTTGTCAGATCACTGTGTGCGCTCTGATCGCTAGGCACACTGTGTCTCTGGATTGCCTTCATTACACCTTTCATTAGCAGACATAACAGTACTAGGAGCCAAGATAGCAGCATCAGGTGGAGTTAAGTAACGAAGCAGCTAATGAGCTCACCAGAACACCTGAGGAAGGAAGCTCAGAATCTGCAGTACCACTTGTGACCACAGGAGTGAATTCAGCCACAGAATTCACAACAGTGATTTCCTATGCCTGCTGGTTTGAATGAGTCTTTGTCTTTAGCCAGTCAGATCGGTAGACGCTTGCGCGAGCGTAAATCTGTGCACCATTTGGCGGTATTGCCTGAGGTTAAACCTGAGCCTATGCAGTGCGATAGGACTATGACCAGAGTGGAACGGCAGGAATACAGACGTCTGAATGGGCTATGTTTCTACTGTGGTGATTCCACTCATGCTATTTCTGATTGTCCTAAGCGCACTAAGCGGTCCGCTAGGTCTGCCGTCATTGGTACTGTACAGTCCAAATTCCTTCTGTCCATTACCTTGATATGCTCTTTGTCGTCGTTTTCTGTCATGGCGTTTGTGGATTCAGGCGCTGCCCTAAATCTGATGGATTTGGATTATGCTAAACGTTGTGGGTTTTTCTTGGAGCCTTTGCGGTGTCCTATTCCATTGAGAGGAATTGATGCTACACCTTTGGCCAAGAATAAACCTCAGTACTGGGCCCAGCTGACCATGTGCATGGCTCCTGCACATCAGGAAGTTATTCGCTTTCTGGTGTTGCATAATCTGCATGATGTGGTCGTGTTGGGGTTGCCATGGCTACAAACCCATAATCCAGTATTGGATTGGAATTCCATGTCGGTATCCAGCTGGGGTTGTCAGGGGGTACATGGTGATGTTCCATTTTTGTCGATTTCGTCATCCACCCCTTCTGAGGTCCCAGAGTTCTTGTCTGATTATCAGGATGTATTTGAAGAGCCCAAGTCCGATGCCCTACCTCCGCATAGGGATTGTGATTGTGCTATCAATTTGATTCCTGGTAGTAAATTCCCTAAAGGTCGATTATTTAATTTATCCGTGCCCGAACACGCCGCTATGCGCAGTTATGTGAAGGAATCCCTAGAGAAGGGACATATTCGCCCATCGTCATCACCACTGGGAGCAGGGTTCTTCTTTGTAGCTAAGAAGGATGGTTCGCTGAGACCGTGTATTGATTACCGCCTTCTTAATAAGATCACTGTTAAATTTCAGTATCCCTTGCCATTGTTATCTGACTTGTTTGCTCGGATTAAGGGGGCTAGTTGGTTCACTAAGATAGATCTTCGTGGTGCGTATAATCTGGTGAGAATCAGGCAAGGAGATGAATGGAAAACTGCATTCAATACGCCCGAGGGTCATTTTGAGTATCTAGTGATGCCGTTCGGACTTGCCAATGCTCCATCAGTGTTTCAATCCTTTATGCATGACATCTTCCGTGAGTACCTGGATAAATTCCTGATTGTTTACTTGGATGACATTTTGATCTTCTCAGATGATTGGGAGTCTCATGTGAAGCAGGTCAGAATGGTTTTTCATATCCTGCGTGCTAACTCTTTGTTTGTGAAGGGATCAAAGTGTCTCTTCGGTGTGCAGAAAGTTTCATTTTTGGGATTCATCTTTTCCCCTTCTACTATCGAGATGGATCCAGTTAAGGTCCAAGCCATCCAGGATTGGATTCAGCCGACATCTCTGAAAAGTCTGCAAAAGTTCCTGGGCTTTGCTAATTTTTATCGTCGCTTCATCTGTAATTTTTCTAGCATTGCCAAACCATTGACCGATTTGACCAAGAAGGGTGCTGATTTGGTCAATTGGTCTTCTGCTGCTGTGGAAGCTTTTCAGGAGTTGAAGCGTCGTTTTTGTTCTGCCCCTGTGTTGTGTCAGCCAGATGTTTCTCTTCCGTTCCAGGTCGAGGTTGATGCTTCTGAGATTGGAGCAGGGGCGGTTTTGTCACAGAGAGGTTCTGATTGCTCAGTGATGAAACCATGTGCTTTCTTTTCCAGGAAGTTTTCGCCCGCTGAGCGTAATTATGATGTGGGCAACCAAGAGTTGCTGGCCATGAAGTGGGCATTCGAGGAGTGGCGTCATTGGCTTGAAGGAGCTAAGCATCGCGTGGTGGTATTGACTGATCATAAGAACTTGACTTATCTCGAGTCTGCAAAGCGCTTGAATCCTAGACAGGCCCGTTGGTCGTTATTTTTTGCCCGCTTCGACTTTGTGATTTCGTACCTTCCGGGCTCTAAAAATGTGAAGGCGGATGCTCTGTCTAGGAGTTTTGTGCCCGACTCTCCGGGTTTATCTGAGCCAGCGGGTATCCTCAAGGAAGGAGTCATTGTGTCTGCCATCTCCCCTGATTTGCGGCGGGTGCTGCAAAAATTTCAGGCGAATAAACCTGATCGTTGTCCAGCGGAGAAACTGTTCGTCCCTGATAGGTGGACTAATAAACTTATCTCTGAACTTCATTGTTCGGTGTTGGCTGGTCATCCTGGAATCTTTGGTACCAGAGAGTTAGTGGCTAGATCCTTCTGGTGGCCATCTCTGTCACGGGATGTACGTACTTTTGTGCAGTCCTGTGGGATTTGTGCTAGGGCTAAGCCCTCCTGTTCTCGTGCCAGTGGGTTGCTTTTGCCCTTGCCGGTCCCAAAGAGGCCTTGGACACATATTTCGATGGATTTCATTTCTGACCTTCCCGTTTCTCAAAAGATGTCAGTCATTTGGGTGGTCTGTGATCGCTTTTCTAAAATGGTCCATCTGGTGCCCTTGGCTAAATTGCCTTCCTCCTCTGATTTGGTACCTTTGTTCTTTCAGCATGTGGTTCGGTTGCATGGCATTCCTGAGAATATTGTTTCTGACAGAGGTTCCCAGTTTGTTTCAAGGTTCTGGCGAGCCTTTTGTGGTAGGATGGGCATTGACCTATCCTTTTCCTCGGCTTTCCATCCTCAGACTAATGGCCAGACCGAACGAACCAATCAGACCTTGGAAACATATCTGAGATGTTTTGTTTCTGCAGACCAGGATGATTGGGTGTCCTTTTTGCCGTTGGCTGAGTTCGCCCTTAATAATCGGGCCAGCTCGGCTACCTTGGTTTCTCCATTTTTCTGCAATTCTGGGTTCCATCCTCGTTTCTCTTCAGGACAGGTTGAGTCTTCGGACTGTCCTGGTGTGGATTCTGTGGTGGACAGGTTGCAGCAGATCTGGACTCAGGTAGTGGACAATTTGACCTTGTCCCAGGAGAAGGCTCAACTTTTCGCTAATCGCAGACGCCGTGTGGGTCCCCGACTTCGTGTTGGGGATCTGGTTTGGTTATCTTCTCGTCATATTCCTATGAAGGTTTCCTCTCCTAAATTTAAACCTCGTTTTATTGGTCCGTATAGGATTTCTGAGGTTCTCAATCCTGTGTCTTTTCGTCTGACCCTCCCAGACTCCTTTTCCATACATAATGTATTCCATAGGTCATTGTTGCGGAGATACGTGGCACCTATGGTTCCATCTGTTGAGCCTCCTGCCCCGGTTTTGGTGGAGGGGGAATTGGAGTATATTGTGGAGAAGATTTTGGATTCTCGTGTTTCTAGACGGAAACTCCAGTATCTGGTTAAATGGAAGGGTTATGCTCAGGAAGATAATTCCTGAGTTTTTGCCTCTGATGTTCATGCTCCCGATCTTGTTCGTGCCTTTCATGCGGCTCATCCTGGTAGGCCTAGGGGCTCTGGTGAGGGTTCGGTGACCCCTCCTCAAGGGGGGGGTACTGTTGTGAATTCTGTGGCTGAATTCACTCCTGTGGTCACAAGTGGTACTGCAGCTTCTGAGCTTCCTTCCTCAGGTGTTCTGGTGAGCTCATTAGCTGCTTCGTTACTTAACTCCACCTGATGCTGCTATCCTTGCTCCTAGTCAATGTTCCAGTGTTGGATCTGAGCTTCTCCTGATTGTTCCTGTGACCTGCTGCTCTGTATAGCTAAGTGCTTTTTTGCTATTTTGTTGCCTTTTTTCTGTCCAGCTTGTCTTTTGTTTTGCTGGAAGCTCTGAGACGCAAAGGGTGTACCGCCGTGCCATTAGTCCGGCACGGTGGGTCTTTTTTGCCCCCTTTGCGTGGGTTTTGCTTTAGGGTTTTTTGTAGACTGCAAAGTTCGCTTTACTGTCCTCGCTCTGTCTAAGAATATCGGGCCCCACTTTGCTGAATCTATTTCATCCCTACGTTTTGTCTTTTCATCTTACTCACAGTCATTATATGTGGGGGGCTGCCTTTTCCTTTGGGGTATTTCTCTGGGGGCAAGTCAGGCCTATTTTTCTATCTTCAGGCTAGCTAGTTTCTTAGGCTGTGCCGAGTTGCATAGGTAGTGGTTAGGCGCAATCCACAGCCACTTTTAGTTGTGTTTAGGATAGGATCAGGTGTGCAGTCTACAGAGTTTCCACGTCTCAGAGCTCGTTCTTTTGTTTTTGGGTATTTGTCAGATCACTGTGTGCGCTCTGATCGCTAGGCACACTGTGTCTCTGGATTGCCTTCATTACACCTTTCATTAGCAGACATAACAGGGAAGATTCCGTTTGCATAAAACATCTCGTATAAATAGTATTCATGTGGCTCACCTGATGTACCACCGGTGAGCTGAACTCCGGCGAAACCGGAAGTGCGGCGCTGATAAGGGAACGCCCCCAACAGAGATGAGTATGGGGCGGACACTCCCCGCAATAAGGGGAAGAAGTGCGCAGATGCCATCAGGCTATAGCGCTACCGGAAGTGCGGCACAAGAACAAGTACGGCCGCAATAGAACTGGAGCCGGGATGAGGGAATCCCCGGCTACAGTACAACGGCCAGGCAGAATTGCGCAGGCGCAGTGCGAGCATAAGGGAGCCACAACCAGTAAGGCTGTAAGGTGCCAAGTGCAGGCCTGCGCGTTCGCAAATGCAGTTAACTGAAAAAGTGCCGGTCCAAACCATCAATCATAGTGGCAAAAAACACCCCTAGGTAAATAAAAAGACGGAAAATGAGGCATATATGAAAGTATAGATGAACTCCCGGATGTCACGCCCCAGTGCACAGACCCGTATATTACGGCCAGGTATAGAGGCCCATTAGAGTCAATAGCGCCTCGACCTATACAGTGTCAAAGTGGCCTTAACAATTAGAGAGCTGACTCTCAAAAGAAATTATTTAAGTAATATTGGCTAGATCAAAGGAAGCCCATACAAATATATGTGTACATATGAAGGAGAAGGGCCAAGCACCAATCATACCCATAACTGACATACCACATTCAACCCCCGGGGGCGCATCAACACATGCATAGCTCAAAAAACAAGACCTCTCAAACCATACTCAATATACAATAATTTAGCAGATAAAGGGTTAATGAAAAGAATATATAAATAACTTTATTATATTATCATAAATATCAAAAACATGACATAAAAATAATAAACCCCATCCACAAGTTGCACAATGCCCATCAGGCCTAAATATAACCATAAACGAATCATCAGGTCCTTGAGCCATACGTGCGCTGAAATGATGACGATCATGTGGCAACCTAATAGCAAGCAGAAAGACGGACAACCTTGGTAGTCGTCCAAAGATAGCCAAAGAATGGTCAAAATGCCCTACCTAAACAACCCCATGAGCCAAAAGAGGGTAAAATAATAGGTCCAATAGGTAAAGCGGGCCAAATCCAACGTAAGTCACATACATGAGTATAAATATATATAAAAAAGCCCTCAAACAAGTATCCAAGAAGCCCCGAAAAACGAGGAGACAAAATATTTTAGTTCGAACAAAATGCAAGTCCAAGTAGTTTCCATCAATTGGAAGCAAGGGGGCAGATGACCATCCATCATATCACTTAGTAGACCAACGGGAGGAGATGCATAGTCCAAAATACTCCGCAGCCATGGATCCAAACACCCCGTCCATATGTGTATGCCATCCAGATAAAGACCCTGGACAACATGAAGTACCACCTAAGAGGATATAAATAAAACAGAAAAAGAAAGTAAGCTTAACCCAAAAAAACAGTGAATAACAATTCCTCATTAAGTCCCGTCGGGGCCACCGATCCCAATTGGAAAATCCAGCGGGCCTCAGTCCTAAGAAGCTGGGGTTTGATAGGGCCACCCCTATTTGAGCGACGGATCCTATCCAGGCCTATCACTTGTGTGTTAGAAATACGTCCAGCATGATGGGTCAAGAAATGAGTAGCTACTGGAGTAAGCGTCCTGCCCTTAGCCACATCATTGGCCGCTACATGAATAGTAGAAAAATGCTTCTGCACCCTGCGCCGTAACTCCTGTGTGGTTTGACCCACATATACAAGGCGACAGGGGCAAATGATCACACACGACGTCCTGCAATTAATGTAAGAATGTAGTTTATGCCGTCTGCCATCAAGGGGGTTGATGAAAAAGTCCTTGGTAGTGACCATATGGGCACAGACATTACAGTCTCCACAGGCAAAAGAGCCCTGAAGTCTCACACCCTGGCCCGTCCGAGTGGTTTGTCTGGTGTAATGGCTCCTAACAAGGAGATCCCTGAAATTCGGGGCCCTTCTGGCAGTTAGCAAGGGGCGATCGCCTACAATTGTCGAGGTACTAAGGTAAGCAGTCAGGATCCCCCAATGTTTACGTAGGATACCACCAAGGCCATCCCAACTATTATTAAAGGTCGTGATAAACCTAGGCTTGCTATCGCCTACCTTTGTCCTTGGTTCCAACAGAGAATCCTGCGTCTGACTTCTGGTCCGCTGGTAGGCCCTGGAAATGCTCCTGTGGGGATAATGCCGATCCTTAAACCGACGGGAAAGTTCCCTTGCTTCCTCTTGAAAGTCCAAATCATTTGTACAATTCCTCCTAGCCCGAAGGAATTGGCCCGTTGGGACCCCAATCCTAGTATGAAACGGATGGAAGCTCCTAAAGTCAAGTAGGCTATTAGTAGCCGTGGGCTTCCGGAATAACTTGATTGTAATTGATCCATTATCCAGCGAGACCTCCAAATCCAAAAACGTCACTGTGGACAAGGACATAGTATATGTAAGAAGAATATGATGGTTGTTAATGTTCAAAGAGTCAATAAATTGACAACATTCTTCTGAGGTGCCAGTCCAAATAAAGAATAAGACATCGATATACCGTGACCAGTGGCAAACTTTATCCCTGAAGGTCACAGATGGAAACACCTGGGTGGCCTCCCACCACCCTAGAAACAAGTTTGCTAGGGCGGGGGCACATCTCGCACCCATGGCCACCCCAGACACCTGTAGATAGTAGGTCCTGTCAAACAAAAAATAATTGTGCCTGAGTATAAAATCTAACAGGTCCACTACCAGGGAATCATGCATGCGATCTGAATGATTCAACTGGTCCAGAAAAAACAAGACCGCCTGGATGCCATCCTGGTGACCTATATTGGAGTACAATGACTCCACATCACAGGTCACCAGAAAGGCCCCAGGAGGTACAGACAGATTCCGACAAATACCGATAAAATGGGCAGAATCCTTAACAAAGGAAGGCAGCGTTTTAACCAAAGGTAGAAGAAAAAATCCACGTAGACGCAGGCCTTTTCACATAGGCTACCAATGCAGGCCACTATGGGCCTGCCCGGAGGTTTATGCAGACACTTGTGCACTTTAGGCAACAAGTAAAAAGTAGCCGTCACGGGGCATTCAACCCACAGAAACCTGTACTCATGGTGATCAATGATACCCAAGTCCTTTGCCCTGTCAAGAAGACTCCTGAACCGGGAAGCAAAAGTTTCTGTAGGGTCCGAGGGCAATTTTCTGTAGAACCTGCAGTCACCCAGTTGGCGCTGCGCTTCCTCCAAATAGAGGACATGTGGCCAAAGGACCACATTGCCCTCTTTGTCCGCCTCTTTGATCAAAAATGCATCGTTATGTCGCAAATCGGTAAGGGCCCTTTGTTCTTCCCTGCTCAAATTATTCGGCACCAATGCCCGAGGGGAGAGACTCATAATGTCCTTTTTTACCAGTTCAAAGAATACCCGGA
This sequence comes from Ranitomeya imitator, assembly GCF_032444005.1. Lineage (NCBI taxonomy): Eukaryota > Metazoa > Chordata > Amphibia > Anura > Dendrobatidae > Ranitomeya > Ranitomeya imitator. The sequence continues at coordinate 236,074,740 of NC_091283.1, forward strand.
TAGCGGGCACCAGGGAAAAAGGAGGTGTAACATTAGACCGATTTCTATGGGGAAAACGATTCCTACCTGTGCCATCCTCATTTTCCTGGAGTAACTGGATCAGATCCTGTAGTATTTGTTGGTCTGTATGATCAGGACTACTGACCAAATGGGGACGACTGTGTAACACCCGGAGAATGAGCTTCCTACAAAAGAGATATAAGTCCTTTATAAGCGTAAATTTATCGGCACATTGCATTGGTGAAAACGTCAAACCCTCTGTAAAACTGAAAGTTCAGTAGATGACAACACATAGTCAGAGAGGTTAATGACCTGCAAGATGTTACCTGAAGCGTTATTCCCCGTCGAGTCCGCCTCCATTGGGGACGGAACTAGTATTTGCGGTAATTCCGATATTGTTTGTGCGTTGGCGGACGACGCCCTCCAAAACGGGTGGTCCGCGTGGACACCACCGCGGCGCCCATGCCCTCTTCGGATCCGGCGTCTGGCTCGCTCTCTGCTGACGATAAAAAATCGCTACCGGAAGTGTAATTAGCCGTCCTCGGACCCTCCGGTGCTGTGTCCCTAGTTTTATATAAGGGCACAGCTGACCTCTGATTACCCTGATGTTTCCATCTGAAGGCCCTAGATGACTCAAAGTCCGTGCGATCTCTGAAAAATTTGGAATTCTTCTTGCTCATAATGTCGCGATCATACTTGTCAAGATTTTCTTTGAACCTATGCCTGAAGGGTTGAACCTCTTTGACCTCATCGAATATAGATAACTTACTATCCAAGTCCTTGATTCTGGTCTTAGTTGCTAGCAATAATTCTCTGTCATGCTCCAATAGCATATTGATAATAATATTGGAACATTTAAGCAGCCCCTGTTCCCAAGTGTTCTTAAATGTGGGAGAGGGCTCCCAAGCTGGGTAAATGGGGACCCTAAGACCACGAGGTACAATATTGGCCCTGATATACTCCTCAAGGCTGCGGATATTCCACCACAGCCGTATACCAGTCCGATGGGCCGCTCTCAGTTCCGTTGTGAGTTTCACAAAATCTGAATCAACAGCTGTGTCCCCTTTAGAAGAGAAAACATCGGCCGACTGGGCTTGCCAGGCCGCCTCACGAGCCTCCCAGTCCATATTGCGTAGAGTTCTTATAAGGTCAAGAGAGCTGAAAACAAACCAAAACCCAAAAATTAGATAGGTCAAAAACCAAAATAACACAGTAGCAAAAAATAAACACCCCGCAGATGGATCACAGTAAAGCTTGCCAGACAACATACATCATCACAAGATGCATCAATGGGTAGCCACATGAAACCAAAAAATAATGAATAGAACGAAAATATATCCAAAAAATAATAATAACATAGGTAATCCACAATAGGATGTGTGCTGCTCAAGAAAACCCTATAAAAAGGTAGGGCAAAAACCAGACTATGCAAAAATAAGCATATAGAGCGCAACTCGTCTTGTTTTGCAGGACGAGTTGACGTTTTTATTGGTACCATTTTCGGGCACATGACATTTTTTTAACGCTTTTTATTCCAATTTTTGGGACGCGGAATGAAACAAAAACAGCAATTCATGCATTTCTTTTGGGGGAGGCCACGTTTGGTAAAATTGATAAAGCAGTTTTATTGTTCGGGTCAGTACGATAACAGCGATACCTCATTTATATCATTTTTTAATGTTTTGGTGCTCTTATACACTAAACTGTGATGGATCTGTATGGGGGCTTGTTTTTGGCTGGACAAGATGACATTTTCAGCGGTACCACGTTTATTTATATACGTCTTTTGGATCGCGTATTATTCCACTTTTAGTTCGGTGGTATGACGCTAAAGCATTTTTTTTGCGTTTTTTTCTAATGGTGTTCACTAAAGGGGTTAACTAGTGGGACCAATTTTATAGGTTGGATCGTTACGGACACAGCGATACTAAATATGTGTACTTTTATTGCTTAGATTTTTTTATTCAAAGATTGATTTAATGATGGAATATTGATTTTTTTATTTTTATTATATTTTTAAATTTTACAATTATTAATTTATTTATGTTTAATTCATTTTGACTTTTACTCTTTGTCCCACTAAGGGACACTCATTTTGCGCAGGCTGATCGCTTACATGGCATGCAGATCTGCATGCCATATAAGCTGTCAGCACTGCATGTAATTTCTCACTAACCTCCGAGACCTCCGGACATACACTGTGAATGACAGGAAATCTCTGAGCTCTGGTAACCAGGATGTTATCACGACATCGGGTTACTATGAGAGGGATCGGGACCCCGCATCATGCTGCTTGCTCCCAGAATGCTGCGATCATGTTTGATCGCAGTGCATCGGGGGTTAAAGTGCCGGGAGGTGTCCTGATCACGTATGACGTACTATCCCGTCCATGGGCATTAAGGCCCTGGGCACATGGATGGGATAGTAGTCAAAGGTCAGAAAGGGTAGGGGTTAATTGAAATAATGACACTGACTCATTTAATCATCTTAATTAAACTATAATTACTGCATGATCTGCATCACCTAATTCCACCTAGCTTTGCACTGGGCCCTGTTAGAATTTAGACCACCTGGGCCTTGTTGAAGTGTGGACCCCCCCTGGACCCTGATGCAATGCGGACGGACCCTCGTGCCTTGTTGAAATGTGGGCCCCCTGTGCCTTCTTGAAATGTGGGCCCCCTGTGCCTTCTTGAAATGTGGGCCCTCTGTGCCTTCTTGAAATGTGGGCCCCCTATGCCTTCTTGAAATGTTGGCCCCCTGTGCCTTCTTGAAATGTGGGCCCCCTGTGCCTTCTTGAAATGTGGGCCCCCTGTGCCTTCTTGAAATGTGGGCCCCCTGTGCCTTCTTGAAATGTGGGCCCCTGTGCCTTCTTGAAATGTGGGCCCCCTATGCCATCTTGAAATGTGGGCCCTCTGTGCATTCTTGAAATGTGGGACCCCTATGCCTTCTTGAAATGTGGGCCCCCTGTGCCTTCTTGAAATGTGGGCCCCTGTGCCTTCTTGAAATGTGGGCCCCCTTTGCCTTCTTGAAATGTGTGGCCCCTGTGCCTTCTTGAAATGTGGGGTCCTCCACCCCCTGGACACTGGTGCAATGCGGGCCCCTGCCAGGCTACCCCCCAGTCACCTCACCACTGAGCCTCAGCAAAGCCTCTTCTCACCAGAGAGAGACTACTCACCCTGCTTGCCCGCTGCCCAAACCTGCTCATCCGGTCTCCCTCCTGCCCGTCGCCTCGTCCGGTCTGCCCGCCGCCTCTTCTGGCCCGCCGACTGCCGCCTCTTCTGGTCCGCCACCTCTTCTGGCCCGCCGCCTCTTCTGGCCTGCCGACCGCCGTCTGCCCGCACACACGTGGCACACAGCACGCTGCTCTGCTCCGGAATGAGGAAGTGGAGCAGAGCAGCGTGTGACGTCAGGACCTGGACCATGATGCACCGGGCCGCAGCTTAAAGCTAAAGTGCCCATTTCCGTTTGCTAGCTGCATTTACAACACTGCAAGTGTCTCTTTAATACACCACAGTGTTGAAATGCATAGGGCGTTCGGAAGCCTGAACAATTTACACAATATCAAGGGGCCCGAGCGCGGACCGGGATGCCAGCATGCTCGGGCCCCCCTTTTTGCTCTTAATCACCGGGCCCCATACTGTAGTAAGGGCACTAATGCCCTGATGGCGACCCTGATTGCAGCAGCATTACATGAGGCATATTTTTATATGGAGCATCTTATGGGGCCATAATGGACTTTAATGCAGCATTGTATGGGGCAAATGTTTCCATGGAGCATCTTAAGGGGCCATAATCAACATTTATACAGCATTGTATGGGGCAAATGTTTCTATGGAGCATCTTATGGGGTCATTATTAACCTTTGTGCAGCATTATATAGGGCATATTTTAATATGGAGCATCTTATGGGGCCCATCAATCTGTATGGAGCATTATATGGGGCTCCTGACTCAATATGGATATTAAAAAACACTTAACCTACTGATGTCTCAATTAATTTAACTTTTATTGGTATCTAATTTTATTTTTGAAATTTACCTGTAGCTGCTGCATTTCCCACCCTAGGCTTATACTCGACTTATTAAGTTTTCCCAGTTTTTTGTGGCAAAATTAGGGGTCTCGGTTTATACTCGGGTCTAGGGTTGAGCGACTTTTAGTTTTTTAGGGTCGAGTCGGGTTTTGCGAAACCTGACTATCTCAAAAGTCGAGTCGAGTGAAATCGGTCGATTATCGCGAAAAGTCGGGGATCGACCGAAACACGAAACCCAATGCAAGTCAATGGGGAAGCATAGTCGGCAGTGAGTGGAGGCCAAGAAAACATGTACAGTGCCCATTTTAATGGCAAAAACATCCATTCTTGTTACTGAAGCTTGTCAATCTTAATTTACCCTATAATAATAGTAAGGCATTGGAAATTGGGGGTCATTTGGCTAAAGTTGTGGGGGGTAGGGCTGGTTCAAGTATTTAGTGGGCCCAGGAAATCTGGACCACGTCACGGCAGTGGAGCAGGGAGAGGTAAGTATTTCAACTTTGCAAGTGCTGTGATCCTGAGCAAGCAGGGGGGGCCCACTCATTGGCATTGGCACTGGCACAGGGCCCCTCAAAGTACGGCGGTGTGTTTGCACGGCGGTGGCGCCTCCCACCGGCAGCGACACTTTTGCGTACTATGAGGGGCCCTGTGCCAGTGACGTCGCCAACGAGTTTCCCCTTCCCCCAGCTGATGAAGGAACCTGCACTTTCATCTGCACCTTCCTCTTTGTCCCCGTGTAAGGTGGTATGGTATGCGGGAAGGGGAACCTGACTTTCAGCAGGGTCACAATCTTGCTGTGTAGCGTGCACGGGGAATGTTGCATTATGGGTCAATGTACCAGCAGACTCATCTATCACTGGCTGGGCAATGGGCAGGATGAGGAGAAAACACAGATATAGGCCCAAAGAATAAAGTGGGCTAAATGCAGTTCAAAATTGGTAACAGGACTAAACCAGGGGGCATTGCTTTGCTCAGTGGAGTACAACTGTAATGAGAGGCTGACACAGTGAGTAGGCCCAAATCAGTAAGTAGGCTAAATGCAGTTCAAAATTGGTAACAGAAGTAAACAGGCGGCACTGGTTTGTTCAGTGTAGGAGACACCGTTAGTAGGGCCAACAAAACAAGTAGGCCAAATGCAGTGTTATATTAAAAACAATTTAACGAGAGCCTGAAGATAGAAGCTAGGGAAAGGCAACCTGGAGAACACCTTGGAGCGGAAGACACCGTTTGTAGAACCCAGACCCAACTTGTAGGCCTAATGCAGTGTTGTTTCAACAACTACTTAACGAGAACTTCAAGATAGAAGCTAGGGAGAGGCAACCTGGAGAACATCTTGGAGCGGCAGACACCGTCTCTACAACCCAGACCCAACTTGTAGGCCTAATGCAGTGTTGTTTCAACAACTACTTAATGAGAGCTTCAAGATAGAAGCTAGGGAGAGGCAACCTGGAGAACACCTTGGAGCGGCAGACACCGTCTCTACAACCCAGACCCAACTTGTAGGCCTAATGCAGTGTTGTTTCAACAACTACTTAACGAGATCTTCAAGATTGAAGCTAGGGAGAGGCAACCTGGAGAACATCTTGGAGCGGCAGACACCGTCTCTACAACTCAGACCCAACTTGTAGGCCTAATGCAGTGTTGTTTCAACAACTACTTAACGAGAGCTTCAAGATAGAAGCTAGGGAGAGGCAACCTGGAGCTCTGTGTACGTGGATGGGAGGATGAGTACTTCCTTTTCCTAACGAGAGTCTCATGTAGGGTGAGCTGGATTGGAGAGCTGCAGATGGTGGAACTAGCGGGGGTGCCGGTGGACATGGCAGACTGAGAGAGGGTTGGAGATGGTATTCTTGCTGGTGCCCTACATGCAGTGTTTCCTACCACGAACCTGGTGATTCACTGACTGCTTTGGCCTGGCGACGAAACCTGCACATTTACTGCAGGTGGTGCGGGAAATGGTGGGCTTACAGTGAGGGAAGGGATGTAGCGTTGCTGACTAGCTTCATTGGCCGAGGGTGCTACAACCTTAAGGGACGTTTGGTAGTTAGTCCAGGCTTACACATGCATGGTGGTTAAATGTCTACGCATGCAACTTGTATTTAGAGTTTTAAGATTCTGACCTCTGCTTAAGGTAGTTGAACATTTTTGACAGATGACTTTGCGCTGATCATTTGGATGTTGTTTAAAAAAATGCCAGACTGCACTCTTTCTACTATCGGATACCTTTTCAGGCATTGCAGACTGAGCTTCTTTAACTGGATGGCCACGCTGTCCTACAACTGCTTTTGCCACGCGTTTTTGGCCAGATACGGGCCTGGCAGATGGAACCTGTTGCGAGGTTGATGCCTGCTGCGGCTCCTCCTCCGCTTCAGAGCTACTGCCGCCTGCACCCTGTTCCCCCAATGGCTGCCAATCGGGGTCAACAACTGGGTCATCTATGACCTCCTCTTCTATCTCGTGTGCAACTTCGTCTGTGTCACCGTGTAAGCCGGTGGTATAGTGTTCGTGACGGGGCACCATAGTCTCATCAGGGTATGATTCTGGATCAGTACACTGCGAGGGCAATGTTCTGGTCTGACTCAAAGGAACAGCATAGTAATCTGACTGTGGCTGTGCATCTGTGCACTCCATGTCCGATTCGACTTTTTATGGGCATGGCCTGTTAACTATTTCACTTTCTAACCCAGGAACGGTATGTGTAAAGAGCTCCATGGAGTAACCCGTTGTGTCGCCTGACGCATCCTTCTCTGTTGTTCTTGGTGAAGAAGACAAGGAAGCGACTTGTCCCTGACCGTGAACATCCACTAACGACGCGCTGCTTTTACATTTAGCAGTTTCAGAAGAGGAGGCGAAAGAGCTAGAGGCTGAGTCAGCAAGGAAAGCCAAAACTTGTTCTTGCTGCTCCGGCTTTAAAAGCGGTTTTCCTACTCCCAGAAAAGGGAGCGTTCGGGGCCTTGTGTAGCCAGACGACGAACCTGGCTCAACAACTCGAGACTTAGGTGCTATATTGCTTTTCCCACGACCACCTGATGCTCCACCACCACTACCATCATTACCAGCTGGCAATGACCGCCCACGGCCACAACCTCTTCCACCAGACTTCCTCATTGTTTGAAAAACGTAACCAAACTAACGGTATTTGTTACTGTAAAACCAGCTACAAGGTGAACTCAAACTTCTGTTGGATTTATATATCCCTTTATAGGTGGGTGAGACTGCAGAGAAAATCAGGCCCAATGTATAACAGTACACAGCTTCTGTGGCAGACAGATATGCCACTAACAGGACTGACGCAGATGCAGACACTACCAATAAAAATCTCCCCCTTTTTATTTTTTCTGGGAGAATATTGAAGAAATGTGGCCCACTCTTATACAGTATATGTTCTGTGGCATAAAATGAAAGACAGATGCCACACACACGACTGGCACTGAGGCAGAATTGCCAATCTTAATCTCCCACAATTTTTTTTCCTGGGAGAATTGTCAAAAAATCTGGCACCGTGTTACACACTAGGTTTTATGTGGCACAAAATGAGAGAGATGGCAAACACTGGACTGGCACTGAGGCAGAAATGCCAATCTTAATCTCTCACAATTTTTTTTTCCTGGGAGAATTGTCAAAAAATCTGGCACCGTGTTACACACTAGGTTTTATGTGGCACAAAATGAGAGAGATGGCACACACTGGACTGGCAGTGAGGCAGAAATGCCAATCTTAATCTCCCACTATTTTTTTTTCCTGGGAGAATTTTTTAAAAATCTGGCCCAGTATTACACACTAGGTTTTCTGTGGCACAAAATTAAAGACAGATGCCACACACACACGACTGGCACTGAGGCAGAATTGCCAATCTTAAGCTCCCACTATTTTTTTTTTCCGGGGAGAATTTAAAAAAAATCTGGCCCATTATTACACACTAGGTTTTCTGTGGCACAAAATTAAAGACAGATGCCACACACACGACTGGCACTGAGGCAGAATTGCCAATCTTAATCTCCCACTATTTTTTTTTTTCTGGGAGAATTTAAAAAAAATCAGGCCCGGTATTACACATTAGGTTTTCTGTGGCACAAAATTAAAGACAGATGCCACACACACGACTGGCACTGAGGCAGAATTGCCAATCTCAATCTCCCACTTTTTTTTGTCCTGGGAGAATTTTAAAAAAATCTGGCCCAGTATTACACACTAGGTTTTCTGTGGCACAAAATTAAAGACAGATGCCACACACACGACTGGCACTGAGGCAGAATTTCCAATCTTAATCTCCCACTATTTTTTTTTAATTTATGGGAGAATTGGCAAGAAATCAGGCCCACTGTTAGACTGTATGTTTTCTGTGCCAGAAAATGAGACACAGATGCCACACACAGGACTGCCACTGATAGATTTGCCAATTTTAATCTGGACCTTTTTTTTTTTATTCAGGGAGACTAGTGAATAAATCTGGGCCATTGTATTGGAGATATTTTCTGTGGCAGAAAGTGGCTTGAAGAGATATAACAAGAAAAAAAAAAATGGACTGTCCTACAATTACTATCTCCCTGCAGTAATCTCAGCAAAGTATGGCAGGCAGCAATAACAAGGAGTGGACTGCTGCACAAAAAAGTCAAAAGTGCGGACAAACAAACAAGATAGCTGTGCAGAAAGGAAGGAGCAACAGGATTTGTTGGTTGCACAGAGGGGTACGAACAACAATGCAGCTATCAGGGAGCCTTCTAGGGCAGCCCAATGAGCTACAGCGCTGAGGAATAAAAAATGTAGCCTCCACTGTCCCTGCAAACAAAAGGTGTTGGACAGTGGAAATCGCTACAGCACAAGCGGTTTGGGGGTTAATGTACCCTGCCTAACGCTATCCCTGCTTCTGACGAAGCGGCAGCAACCTCTCCCTATGCTCAGATCAGCAGCAGTAAGATGGCGGTCGGCGGGAATGCCCCTTTATAGCCCCTGTGACGCCGAGGAAAGCAAGCCAATCACTGCAATGCCCTTCTCTAAGATGGTGGGGACTGAGACCTATGTCATCACGCTGCCCACACTCTGCGTCCACTTTCATTGGCTGAGAAATGGTGCTTTTCGCGTCATTAAAATGCGACTTTGGCGTGAAAGTCGCGTACCGCGTGGCCAACCCCACAGGGATCGGATCGGGTTTCATTAAACCAGACTTTGCCAAAAGTCGGCGACTTATGAAAATGACCGATCCGTTTCGCTCAATCCTACTCGGGTCAGCTTATTCTTGAGTATATATGGTAGTTTGAGGTCTGGGATCTGCCAATATGTGGCTGGTTTTCTGACTGTTTCGGATAACATGATACATGATTTTTTTTTTTTTTGTCTAGTCTCGCTTGAGTATAGGTCAATATTAAGTAGTCTCCTGATGAGTCACCTTTGGTGAGGATGATGAAACTCGTAGAAATGAGAGGCTTGGAGAGTGAGTGTGTATACGTCACCTCACCCTATATACTGAACTGTGGGGTACATGTTTTTTCTATTAGTCACATACTGATTAATCTCCAGGGGGTGAATTATGGGTATAGTTTTACATTTGGAATCAATAAAGTTTATTTTTATCCTTTTGTCAGCAAGCAAAAGAATGACAAGAGACAACCCGTTTAAGAAGATTTAATTTTGGTTAAAACTATTCCAAGATTATGAACATAAAAAAAAGCTTCTCCCCTATGTGATGTCTCTGATATTTATTAACAGTTGATTTACAAGTAAAATATTTCCCACATTAAGAAATTGAAAAAGACTTCTCTGTGTGACTTCTCTGATGTCTAACAAGAAGCGCTTTCTGGTTAAAACATTTCCCACATTCTGAACAGGAAAAAGGCTTGTCCCCTGTGTGAGTTCTCTGGTGGTGACTAACAAGATGCCATTTATGGCTAAAACATTTTCCACATTCTGAACAGGAAAAAGGCTTCTCCCCTGTGTGAGTTCTCAGGTGTCTAGCAAGATGCTCTTTATAGGTAAAACATTTCCCACATCGTGAACATGAAAAAGGCTTCTCTCTTGTGTGAGTTATTTGGTGTGCAACAAGATTCCCTTTATGGTTAAAACATTTCCCACATTCTGAACAGGAAAAAGGCTTCTCCCCCGTGTGAGTTCTATGGTGTTTAACAAAATCTGATTTCCAGTTAAAACATTTCCCACATTCTGAACAGGAAAAAGGCTTCTCCCCTCTGTGAATTCTCTGGTGTCTAACAAGATGATCTTTACAGGTAAAACATTTCCCACATTCTGAACAGGAAAAAGGCTTCTCCCCCGTGTGAGTTCTATGATGATTAAGCAAATCTGATTTCTGGTAAAAACATTTTCCACATTCTGGACATGAAAAAGACTTCTCCCTTGTGTGAGTTCTATGGTGAGTAACAAGCAGTGATTTATGTGCAAAACATTTCCCACATTCTGAACAGGAAAAAGGCTTCTCCCCTGTGTGAGTCCTCTGGTGACTAACAAGATGCCCTTTAAGGCTAAAACATTTCCCACATTCTGAACATGAAAAAGGCTTTTCCCCCGTGTGAGTTCTATGGTGATTAACCAAATCTGATTTCTGGCCAAAACATTTCCCACATTCTGAACATGAAAAAGGCTTCTCCCCTGTGTGAGTTCTCTGGTGACTAACAAGATTCCCTTTCCGGTTAAAACATTTCCCACATTCTGAACATGAAAAAGGCTTCTCCCCTGTGTGAGATCTATGGTGAGTAACCAAATCTGATTTGTGGTTAAAACATTTCCCACATTCTGAACATGAAAATGACTTCTTTGCTTTAGGAGCAGTTTGTTTTTCAATGCCTCTTTTGTGACTTTGATTTTCCTTAGTAGTCAGTAATAAATCAGAAGATGGGACCTGTTTCATAGGATCAGATGACAGATCTTTGCTGTGAATGGCTGATGATATATCTGGAGTAACAGCAATCACTTCAGTTGTATCTTGTAGGATCTCAAGATCATCAGATTTAAAAATTAAATATGTCAGCTGTCCCTCTGATCTCCTGGTACAGTCATCTGCTAAGATAAAAAAAACTATTTTTTTTTAATAAAATATCCTCAAGTTTTATATTTTTGAACATTTCTACTTAAACTGTCCATAAAAATGGTAAGCTAGGTAAAAAACTTTATTTACCAAGACAATGACAGTTCACAGTCTAATAGAAAACCTTGTTGGATGAACCATTAGTGCGTGGTGTTCAACTGTTTGCTCATTCTGCCTCCCAAGTATCGAATAAAAAGAAACCAATCAATGTTATGTAGATAAAAATAATGCCAATTCTCATCTCACAAAAACAAGTCCACAGTCAGGTCCATCATCTGTCAATGGAAAAACAGAGGTTCCCACACTATTAGTGGCTCAAAGGCTGATGATAAGCAACAGAGTTTCTATAAACCAATCCAGCAAAATCCGCTCTCACTTCTGAGTCTTGCAGTGTTCTCAAACAACATTTAGGATCCCTGTATTTACCAATATTATAGTGAGAAGAATCCACTTAATTTGCGGTGTGTGTCTCCTGGAGCACAATCTGGGCACTATGTGCTGGGTAATAAAATGGCAATTGTGTAGTTTTCATTCTCAACATCCACTTTGTGCTAATTTCCAGAAAGTGGCTGTGGAGTCAAAATATTCATTCCTCCTACACGTGGTCTAAATTGTTGGTACCCTTCATTTAATGACAGAAAAACCCACAATGGTCACAGAAATAAATTGAATCTGACAAAAGTTATAAATCAAAAATGTATGAAAATGAACAAACGAAAGTCTCTCGGGCGATCTGCCTCATAAAAACGCTGTTTCTCCTCAGATCTCCTGTCAGTAAGAAATTAGAGGAGAAACAGTGTTACAAGTGCTGCTGGCAACAGCTGTGTCAGTCAGCGATCTTGTTAAAAAGTAGAAAAAACAGATAAGGCAGGTTAGGGTTAGTGTTATAGTTAGGGTTAGTGTTGGGGCTAAAGTTAGAGTTGCTGTGAGGCTAAAGTTGGGGTTACTGTTAGGCAAAAGTTAGGGTTAGGCTAAAGAATTAGGCTTTTCTCATTTATCTTGCCAATAATTTGGTCATCAGAGTTTTCTATTAGCTTGCTAGAGCATATTGTCCTACAAACAAATTTATATGTGTCCCAATTCATCAGCCAGAATCCATGATCCTATTATGCTAGGTCAAATTTATGGACACCAACTCATGTCCTAGAAATGAAAAATTTTTGAGGACTTACATTCGATTCGCAATGGGGCTTGCTACAAAACGAGCATTCGGTCCTATTGTTCTGCCATTCTTCCTAGGACCCGTTATGAAATGTTCATGTGATTTTGGCATTTTAATGACAATAGTCAATGCCTGCCCAGAAATGCCCCAGGACATGACAGAATATTCAAAATCAGACCCATCATGAAAGACTTGACAGAAAAGTACTTAAAGCTTTACACCCCAACAGAAAACATTGATGAGTCCCTTGTAAAATTCAAAGGAAGACTGCACCTCAAGCAATTTATTCCTTCTAAGAGGGCAAGGTTCAGAATAATGCTCTATAAAATGTGCGAGAGTTAGGGTACCGTCACACAGTGGCATTTTGATCGCTACGACGGCACGATCCGTGACGCTCCAGCATCGTAACAATATCGCTCCAGCGTCGTAGACTGCTGTCACACTTTGCAATGTACGACGCTGGAGCGATAATTTCATGACGTATGTGCGATGTAGAAGCCGTTGGTTACTATGCGCACATCGTATACAATATCGTGCACACCTTTGTTACACCATGCGATCATGCCGCCACAGCGGGACACTAGACGACGAAAGAAAGTTTCAAACGATCTGCTACGACCTACGATTCTCAGTGGGGTCCCTGATCGCAGGAGCGTGTCAGACACAGCGAGATCGCTGGAACGTCACGGATATATCGCTGGAACGTCACAAATCGTGCCGTCGTAGCGATCAAAATGCCACTGTGTGACGGTACCCTAAAACCGGATACACATCAGCTTTTTGCATTTATGAAGGAAAGATAGCCAACTAAACCCACCAGGATGCCCTACTTATCTGGGGACATAGAAGAAGTCATGCTCACCACATAGTAAAATCCCATAGAGCAATCACAACAGAGAATGTAATCATATAAATGTTTATTAAATATTAATAGTAGACCATACAAAATAACATTAATAGTTGAGAGTAAAAAAAAAATATATATATATATATATATATATATATGTATAAAAATGTATATTAAAAAAAAAAAAATATATATATATATATATATATATATACACACAGCAGTGCCTGTGGCTAGCTTGTGGCCCGATTGTATAGATTAGGTGTCTGTAAGATATTCCAAATAGCCCATTAGACCAAACCAAACTGTGCTAATCAAATGTAAAAGGACTTAAAGCGGAAGTGGATGTAAAGAAAATATACAACGCTTATGTGCAGTATAATTTATGTGTGTAAAAAAGAATGTGCACAAAACTAAGTGATGTTAAACCAATTGGAGTAAAAAAATGGGCGATATAAGGACAATATAGGAGGACACTTACTTTATATTAGTAGTATATATGATTCCAGGGACCACCAGTAGCTCTCCAGGGCACCCCGACGCGCGTTTCGGACGCACTGTTCCTTCGTCAGATGTTGTGTATGTTCCAAGAGAGGAATGAGGCATGATACCCGCTATTATTGCCCACAATGCCCATCATTGCCGGACTTATGCCTCCATGGCTGATATACAATCTTCCACACAGAACCATGTTTTTAAACTTTTTTGGCATTCAAGCATTTGGTTTATTTAGTGACAGACACATCTGAGTAGAGCTGACTTAATTTCCGAGGGTAGGTGGGGGGATGTCTCCAGAGACACAAACTGGGCACAATATATTGGGCACTACAATGACATTTTTGCAATTTTTGCTCTAAAACTTCCAATAAGTGTTTCTGGAAATCATCCGTGGAGTGCAAATGTCACTATATCCATAGATGAATTCCCAGAGAGTTGTCATTTCCAAAATGGGGTCACTTCAGGGGGGAATTCTGCTGTTCTGGCACTTAGCAGCTCTCCAAAGTGCCATAACAGCATAATCCCCCCTGAAGTGACCCCATTTTGGAAATGACAACTCTCTGGGAATTGGAAATGACACCCCTCTTGGAATTGGAATTCATCTATGGGTGTAGTGACTATTTACCTATCTACCTATTTTCCAATGTAAATTCTGGGGTTAAACAACATTTTAGTGGTAAAAATGTAATTATTTTTTCTTCACTGCCCAATGGTATAATTTTCTATGGAGCAGCTGTGGTGTCAGTTTGCTCACTGCACCTCTAGAAGAATTCATTCAGGGAAGTATTTCGTAAAATGCAGTCACTTTTGGGGGCTTATGCTGTTCTGGAACCTCAGGGGCTCTGACAATGTGACATGTCACCCACAAACAATTCCAGCAAAATCTGCTCTCCAATATGGCGCTCCTTCCCTTCTGAGCTCTGCCATGCGCCCAAACAGTAGTATTCCCCCACATACGGGGTATCAGCGTGCTCAGGAGAAATTGCAGAATATATATAGTCCATTTTCTCCTGTTACCCTTGTGAAAGTAAAAACAAATTAGGTCTAAATGAAAAGTTTTGTGAAAGAAAAGTAAATGTTTATTTTTTCCTTCCACATTCCATTCATTCCTGTGAAGCACCTGAAGGGTTAATAAATAGTGATGAGTGAGTGTACTCGTTGCTCGGGTTTTCCTGAGCACGCTGGGGTGACCTCCGAGTATTTGTTATTGCTCGGAGATATAGTTTTCATCGCCTCAGTTGCATGATTTACGGCTTCCAGATACGCTGAATACATGTGGGAATTCCCTAGCAAACAGGTATTCCGCACATGTATTCAGCGCATCTGGAAGCCGTAAATCATGCAACTGAGGCGATGAAAACTATATCTCCGAGCAATAACAAATACTCGGAGGTCACCCCAGCGTGCTCGGAAAACCCGAGCAACGAGTATACTCAATCACTATTAATAGACTTCTTGAATGTGGTTTTGAGCACCTTGAGGGGGCGCAGTTTTTAGAATGGTGTCACTTTTGGGTATTTTCTGTCATATTGACCCCCCAAACTCACCTCACATGTGAAGTGGTCCCTAAAAAAATGGTCTTGTACATTTTGTTGTAAAAATGAGAAATCGCTGGTCAACTTTTAACCCTTACAACTTTGTAACTAAAAAAAAAAAAAATTGTTTCCAAAATTGTGCTGATGTAAGGTAGACATGTGGGAAATGTTATTTATTAACTTTTTTGTGTGACATATCTCTGTAATTTAAGAGCATACAAAAAAATTTGGAAAATTGCGAAATTTTCCAAATTTTCGCCAAATTTCCATTTTTTTAAACAAATAAACACAAGTAATATCGAAGAAATATTACCACTATCATAAAGTACAATATGTCAAAAGAAAACAGTCTCAGAATCACCAGGATTCATTGAAGTGTTTTAGAGTTATGACCTCAAAGTGACACTGGTCAGAATTGAAAAAAATTGGCAAAAACAGGCTCTGGCGTGAAAGGGTTAATATTTTGTGCACAACCTTTTGAGGCAATCACTGCAATCAAAGGATTCCTGTAACTGTCAATGAGACTTCTGCACCTTTCAATAGGTATTTTGGCCACTACTCAAGAGCAAACTGCTCCAGTTGTCTCGTGACTGAAGGTTGCCTTTTCCAGACGGCATGTTTCAGCTCTTTCCAAAGATGCTCAATAGGATTTAGGTCAGGGCTCATAGAAGTCCACTTCAGACTAGTCCAATGTTTCCCTCTTAGCCATTCCTTGGGTGTTTTTAGCTGTGTTTTGGGTGATTATCCTGTTGCAAGACCCACGACCTGCGACTGAAACCAAGCTTTCTGACACTGGGCAGCACATATCCCCCTAGAATCCCTTGATAGTCTTGAGATTTCATTGTACCCTGCACAGATTCTAGACACCCTGTGACAGAAGCAGCAAAGCAGCCCCAGAACATAACAGAGCCTCCTCCATGTTTCACAGTAGGGACAGTGTTCTTTTCTTGATATGCTTCATTTTTCTGTCTGAACATAAAGCTGATCTATCTTAACAAAAAGTGCCATTTTTGTCTCATTTGTCCATAGGACATTCTCCCAGAAACTTTGTGACTTGTCAACATGTAATTTGGCAAATGAGTCCTCCTTGGTCGTCTCCCATGAAGTCCACTTTGGCTCATACAACGAAGGATGGTGCGATCTGACACTGATGTTCCTTGAGCTTGAAGTTGACATTTAATCTGTTTAGAAGTTTTTCTGGGCTCTTTTGTTACCATTCGTATTATCCGTCTCTTTGATTTGTCATCAATTTTCCTCCTGTGTCCAGGGAGGTTGGCTACAGTCTCATAGATCTTACATTTCTGAATAATATGTGCGACTGTAGTCACAGGAACATCAAGCTGCTTGGAGATGCCTTTAACATGTTTGTCTATATTTTTCTTACTAATCTCCTGAGACAACTCTCTCCTTTGCTTCCTCTGGTCCATGTTGAGTGTGATACTCACCATGTCACCACACAGCACAGTGAGTATCTGTAGCCCTATATACAGGCCACTCACTGATTCTAAGATTGTAGACACCTGTGATGCTAATTAGTGGACACACCGAGATTTAACATGTCCCTTTTGTCACATTTTTTTCAGGGATACCATCATTTCTGTACAGGCCTATTTCATGAATTTTATCTTTTTACATTCTGTGGAAGCATGGTTGAAAAGCAATGTCTGACTTTCACTTGTTCATTTTCATAGATCTTATATTATTACTTTTGTCAGATTCAAGTTATTTTTGTGACCACTGTGTTTTCTTCTGTCATTAAACGAGAATTACCAACAATTTTGACCACATATGTATAGATTATAACCCTCAGTGAATCTACTATATAATTGTCTAAGGGTCACTTCCGTCTGTCTGTCCTTCTGTCACGGTTATTCATTCGCTGATTGGTCTCGCCAGCTGCCTGTCATGGCTGCCGCGACCAATCAGCGACGGGCACAGTCCGGAAGAAAATGGCCGCTCCTTACTCCCCGCAGTCAGTGTCCCCGGCGATCCGCTCAATACTCCCCGATCCCCGCCGTCAGTGTCCCCGGCGCTCCGCTCCATACTCCCCGCAGTGTCCCCGGCGCTCCGCTCCATGCTTCCCGCAGTCACTGTCCCCGGCGCTCCGCTCCATACTCCCCGCAGTCAATGTCCCCGGCACTCCGGTCCATACTCCCCGCAGTGTTCCCGGCGCTCCGCTCCATACTTCCCGCAGTCAGTGTCCCCGGCGCTCCGGTCCATACTCCCCGCAGTGTCCCCGGCGCTCCAGTCCATACTCCCCGCAGTGTCCCCGGTGCTCCGGTCCATACTCCCCGCAGTGTCCCCGGCACTCCGCTCCATACTCCCCGCAGTGTCCCCGGCGCTCCGCTCCATGCTTCCCGCAGTCACTGTCCCCGGCGCTCCGCTCCATACTCCCCGCAGTGTCCCCGGCGCTCCGCTCAATACTTCCCGCAGTCAGTGTCCCCGGCGCTCCAGTCCATACTCCCCACAGTGTCCCTGGCACTCCGGTCCATACTCCCCGCAGTGTCCCCGGCACTCCGCTCCATACTCCCCGCAGTGTCCCCGGCACTCCGCTCCATGCTTCCCGCAGTCACTGTCCCCGGTGCTCCGCTCCATACTCCCCGCAGTCAGTGTCCCCGGCGCTCCGGTCCATACTCCCCGCAGTGTCCCCGGCGCTCCGCTCCATACTTCCCGCAGTCAGTGTCTCCGGCGCTCCGGTCCATACTCCCCGCAGTGTCCCCGGTGCTCCGGTCCATACTCCCCGCAGTGTCCCCAGCGCTCCGCTCCATACTCCCCGCAGTGTCCCCGGCGCTCCGCTCCATACTCCCCGCAGTGTCCCTGTTGCTCCACTCCATACTCCCCGCAGTGTCCCCGACGCTCCGGTCCATACTCCCCGCAGTGTCCCCTGCGCTCCGCTCCATGCTCCCCGCAGTCACTGTCCCCAGTGCCCGCTCCATACTCCCCTCCGGTCACCGCTAACACAGGGTTAATGCCGGCGGTAACGGACCGCGTTATGCCGCGGGTAACGCACTCCGTTACCGTCGCTATTAACCCTGTGTATCCCCAACCTTTTACTATTGATGCTGCCTATGCGGCATCAATAGTAAAAAAAAAGTAATGTTAAAAATAGTAAAGAAACAAAAACCAGCTATACTCACCCTCCGTTGTCCGCTTGCGCCTGCCGCCATCTTTCTTTCCCAGCGATGCATTGCGAAATTACCCACAAGATCTAGCGGTCTCGCAAGACCGCTAAGTAACATAACATAGTAACATAGTTAGTAAGGCCGAAAAAAGACATTTGTCCATCCAGTTCAGCCTATATTCCGTCATAATAAATCCCCAGATCTACGTCCTTTTACAGAACCTAATAATTGTATGATACAATATTGTTCTGCTCCAGGAAGACATCCAGGCCTCTCTTGAACTCCTCGACTGAGTTCGCCATCACCACCTCCTCAGGCAAGCAATTCCAGATTCTCACTGCCCTAACAGTAAAGAATCCTCTTCTATGTTGGTGGAAAAACCTTCTCTCCTCCAGACGCAAAGAATGCCCCCTTGTGCCCGTCACCTTCCTTGGTATAAACAGATCCTCAGCGAGATATTTGTATTGTCCCCTTATATACTTATACATGGTTATTAGATCGCCCCTCAGTCGTCTTTTTTCTAGACTAAATAATCCTAATTTCGCTAATCTATCTGGGTATTGTAGTTCTCCCATCCCCTTTATTAATTTTGTTGCCCTCCTTTGTACTCTCTCTAGTTCCATTATATCCTTCCTGAGCACCGGTGCCCAAAACTGGACACAGTACTCCATGTGCGGTCTAACTAGGGATTTGTACAGAGGCAGTATAATGCTCTCATCATGTGTATCCAGACCTCTTTTAATGCACCCCATGATCCTGTTTGCCTTGGCAGCTGCTGCCTGGCACTGGCTGCTCCAGGTAAGTTTATCATTAACTAGGATCCCCAAGTCCTTCTCCCTGTCAGATTTACCCAGTGGTTTCCCATTGAGTGTGTAATGGTGATATTGATTCCTTCTTCCCATGTGTATAACCTTACATTTATCATTGTTAAACCTCATCTGCCACCTTTCAGCCCAAGTTTCCAACTTATCCAGATCCATCTGTAGCAGAATACTATCTTCTCTTGTATTAACTGCTTTACATAGTTTTGTATCATCTGCAAATATCGATATTTTACTGTGTAAACCTTCTACCAGATCATTAATGAATATGTTGAAGAGAACAGGTCCCAATACTGACCCCTGCGGTACCCCACTGGTCACAGCGACCCAGTTAGAGACTATACCATTTATAACCACCCTCTGCTTTCTATCACTAAGCCAGTTACTAACCCATTTACACACATTTTCCCCCAGACCAAGCATTCTCATTTTGTGTACCAACCTCTTGTGCGGCACGGTATCAAACGCTTTGGAAAAATCGAGATATACCACGTCCAATGACTCCCCGTGGTCCAGCCTATAGCTTACCTCTTCATAAAAATTGATTAGATTGGTTTGACAGGAGCGATTTCTCATAAACCCATGCTGATATGGAGTTAAACAGTTATTCTCATTGAGATAATCCAGAATAACATCCCTCAGAAACCCTTCAAATATTTTACCAACAATAGAGGTTAGACTTACTGGCCTATAATTTCCAGGTTCACTTTTAGAGCCCTTTTTGAATATTGGCACCACATTTGCTATGCGCCAGTCCTGCGGAACAGACCCTGTCGCTATAGAGTCCCTAAAAATAAGAAATAATGGTTTATCTATTACATTACTTAGTTCCCTTAGTACTCGTGGGTGTATGCCATCCGGACCCGGAGATTTATCTATTTTAATCTTATTTAGCCGGTTTCGCACCTCTTCTTGGGTTAGATTGGTGACCCTTAATATAGGGTTTTCATTGTTTCTTGGGATTTCACCTAGCATTTCATTTTCCACCGTGAATACCGTGGAGAAGAAGGTGTTTAATATGTTAGCTTTTTCCTCGTCATCTACAACCATTCTTTCCTCACTATTTTTTAAGGGGCCTACATTTTCAGTTTTTATTCTTTTACTATTGATATAGTTGAAGAACAGTTTGGGATTAGTTTTACTCTCCTTAGCAATGTGCTTCTCTGTTTCCTTTTTGGCAGCTTTAATTAGTTTTTTAGATAAAGTATTTTTCTCCCTATAGTTTTTTAGAGCTGCAATGGTGCCATCCTGCTTTAGTAGTGCAAATGCTTTCTTTTTACTGTTAATTGCCTGTCTTACTTCTTTGTTTAGCCACATTGGGTTTTTCCTATTTCTAGTCCTTTTATTCCCACAAGGTATAAACCGCTTACACTGCCTATTTAGGATGTTCTTAAACATTTCCCATTTATTATCTGTATTCTCATTTCTGAGGATATTGTCCCAGTCTACCAGATTAAGGGCATCTCTAAGCTGTTCAAACTTTGCCTTCCTAAAGTTCAATGTTTTTGTGACTCCCTGACAAGTCCCGCTAGTGAAAGACAGGTGAAACTGCACAATATTGTGGTCGCTATTTCCTAAATGCCCAACCACCTGCAGATTTGTTATTCTGTCAGGTCTATTAGATAGTATTAGGTCTAAAAGTGCTGCTCCTCTGGTTGGATTCTGCACCAATTGTGAAAGATAATTTTTCTTGGTTATTAGCAGAAACCTGTTGCCTTTATGGGTTTCACAGGTTTCTGTTTCCCAGTTAATATCCGGGTAGTTAAAGTCCCCCATAACCAGGACCTCATTATGGGTTGCAGCTTCATCTATCTGCTTTAGAAGTAGACTTTCCATGCTTTCTGTTATATTTGGGGGTTTGTAACAGACCCCAATGAGAATTTTGTTACCATTTTTCCCTCCATGAATTTCAACCCATATGGACTCGACATCTTCATTCCCTTCGCTAATATCCTCCCTTAAAGTGGACTTTAGACAAGACTTTACATAGAGACAAACCCCTCCTCCTCTCCGATTTTTACGATCCTTTCTAAACAGACTGTAACCCTGTAAGTTAACTGCCCAGTCATAGCTTTCATCTAACCATGTCTCGGTTATTCCCACTATGTCAAAGTTACCTGTAGATATTTCTGCTTCTAGTTCTTCCATCTTGTTTGTCAGGCTTCTGGCGTTTGTGAGCATGCAGTTTAGAGGATTTTGTTTTGTTCCAATCTCCTCACTGTGGATTGTTTTAGAAATGTTCTTACCTCCCTTCTGAGTATGTTTTCCTGGGTCGTCTTTGTACGAGTCTAATGTTTTTCTTCCCGTCCCCTCTTCTTCTAGTTTAACGCCCTCCTGATGAGTGTAGCGAGTCTTCTGGCGAATGTGTGTTTCCCAGGTTTGTTGAGGTGTAGTCCGTCTCTGGCGAGGAGTCCATCATACCAGTAATTCACACCGTGGTCCAGGAATCCAAATCCTTGTTGTCTGCACCATCGTCTTAGCCAGTTGTTTGCATCAAGGATCCTGTTCCATCTCCTGGTGCCATGCCCATCTACTGGAAGGATAGAAGAAAAAACTACCTGTGCATCCAGTTCCTTTACTTTCTTCCCCAACTCTTCAAAGTCCTTGCAGATTGTCGGTAGGTCCTTCCTTGCCGTGTCATCTGGGTAATTTCGCAAAGCATCCTGGGAACGGAAGATGGCGGCAGCCGCACGCCCATCGGCATAGCGCCGTTGGATCCCAGGAGGCGGAGAGACGGGACGCTGAGGAGCAGCGACAAGAATGGTGAGTATGTTAAACTACAAGGGGCCCTGGGATCATTAGGTGAGTATGCTTATTTTTTATTTTTTAACCTGTGACATACGAAGCTGGGTAATATACTACGTCGCTGGGCAATATACTACGTTACTGGGCAATATACTACGTGGCTCTGTGCTGTGTACTACATCGCTGGGCAATATACTGCGTGGCTCTGTGCTGTATACTATGTCACTGGGCAATATACTATGTGGCTCTGCTGTATACTACGTGGCTGGCAATATACTACGTCGCTGGGCAATATACTACGTGGCTGGACAATATACTACGTGGCTCTGTGCTGTATACTACGTCGCTGTGCAATATACTATGTGGCTCTGTGCTGTATACTACGTGACTGTGCAATATACTACGTGGCTGGGCAATATACTACGTGACTGGGCAATATACTACGTGGCTGGGCAATATACTATGTGACTGGGCAATATACTACGTGGCTGGGCAATATACTACGTGACTGGGCAATATAGTACGTGACTGGGCAATATACTACGTGGCTGCGCAGTATACTACGTGGCTGGACAATATACTACGTGGCTGGGCAATATACTAAATGGCTGGGCAATATACTATGTGGCTGAGCAATATAGTACGTCACTGGGCAATATACTACGTGGGCTGTGCAATATACTACGTCGCTAGGCAATATACTACGTGGCTGGGCAATATATTACGTGGGCTGGGCAATATACTACGTCGCTGGGCAATATACTACGTGGACATGCATATTCTAGAATACCCGATGCGTTAGAATCGGGCCACCATCTAGTTAATTTATAAAATGGAATCACTTTATGAGGATTTCGACTATTCTGATTTTCTGTCATTTAGTCATATTAGGGCTTCTGCACATGGTGTGTCCAATCTCATCTGGGATCTGTTCCTGTTGTCCAGCTGGAGTAATCTGCTCCCTACTTCAGCCAATTGGGAAGTATCACACCCTACTAAAGCTCAAAGCACATGGCCGGAATCTGCCAGAAACAGCGTTGTCCTCTTCTGGTTCAGTCCTCTGTGCTCAGCTTGCGGCTTGTGTATTGGTTTACTGTTGTGACCGTGGACCGTTTACTGACTACTCTTGCCTTCTTGATTCTGTCCTTCTGGTTCTGACCCAGCTACCTGACTATTCTTCTTGCCATCTAACACCACAGAATAGCAGGTAACTCCATGGTCCAAGCCTAGGGGTCCCAGTGTAAGTCCAGATCCATGTAATGGTGTTATAGGGCGATGAACAAGGCAATCCTTGGGATATGGAAAGCAGAGAAGATAGTGCCAAGCATGTTCATGGTGGAGATCTTTTGAGCTGCCAGTTGACCATGAACAGTGTTCACAATACATTGTCTCTGCAAACTATTCCAGCTAGATCTGCAGTCAAACAGCTAAATGGCGCTCCTTCCCTTCTGAACACTGCCATGTGCCCAGAGAGTAGTGTACAATCATATGTAGGGTATTGCGAGAAGGCAACAGGCAATGCTCGCTTTTAAATCTGCTCTCACATCTGCTAAACAGGTCTACTTCACAACCCTCGTATCTTCCCTATCCTACAACCCCAAACAGTTATTCAAAACCTTTAACTCCTTCCTCCGCCCCCACTGCCCCCTCCAACCTCCCTCATCTCTGCTGAGGAACAAGCCAAGTCTTCATTGGTCAACCACCACAACCCCTTCTTGTTGGGTCCTGAACCAGTTGTGAAAGGTAATTGTCTCTCATAGTTGTCAAAAATCGATTAACTTTGCTGGAACTGCAGGTTTCTGTTCCCCAATCTATTTCAGGGTAGTTGAAGTCCCCCATAACAATGACTTCAATTTAATGTTGTCGGTCATAAAAGTGAAGTTTGGCCAGAAAGACTGGACCTGGTCTTGTAGGGACCAAATGATCACATTCAGCAGCACAGAAGGGAGAGAAGGGAGATTCATCCGATAAGATCTCAGGGTTCTAGGAAGCCAACAGCATCATTACCCTCCGCTTTCTCTTACAGGCCCATCAGAATATTTTTCTTCAAGTGATTTTCTATCTTGTCAGCACATTCTCCGTATGCTGTCATTTGGCTTTATAGTTTACAGATCTGGGCAGGTAACAGCGTCTCCTAAACCCAGGGGGGAGGTGGATCTACCAGGTTGTAAGTTCTATAGAAATGGGCTTTTAATGCCCAAAGTCATTTGAACAGTTTTGGATGGAGGAGAATGTTGTGGTCTAGAGGCAAAATGGTGATCATGGTAATACGGCCGAACTACACCACCGATAAAGCAGCCAGTGACTGAGAAGAATCTGTGACTTCTCTGCATTTAGTGGTTACTACTCACTTGGGTAGCCATATGTGGGAATCTCCTCTTTACACCGCTCATCCCCCCTCACATATGTCTCTGTAGTATTAATATGGGTCAGATCTTCACCCTGAAACAAATATTATAAAAGTCACCGTCAGATGGAGAAGTCTCATCTATGATCAGCTCTAATCCTGCCATCTCCACCGTTCTCATTACACAAGTATAAAACATATAATACTGCTGGATAAAACAAGACTGAGCACAAGACCTTCACCGGCATCTACACATCATAGGGGAGATCTCCTGACACCTTCTCTCCATCTACCTGATGATCCTGAGGAGCATTGGGATCTTCTTCGCTACAGTCCTGTGGAAGAAGAGGACGGGGACATCTCTCTGGTGTTGTCCTCTTACTGGATAGATCTGGAGGAAACACATACAGGGAGTGAATTCATTCTTTACATACAGATAATTATAGGCTGTATGTATTTAGTCCTGTCTATTACCTGGAGATGTGAGGGGCTGGGGAACCTCCATTATGACGTTCTTGTACAGATCTCTGTGTCCTTCTAAATACTCCCACTCCTCCATGGAGAAATAGACAGCGACATCCTGACACCTTATAGGAACCTGACACATACAATGATACCGTCATCCCCCGATCCCTTCATAGCATTACTGTATAATGTCCCAGCATTCCCAGCACTGTCACCTCTCCAGTCAGCAGCTCAATCATCTTGTAGATGAGTTCTAGGATCTTCTGGTCATTGATGTCCTCATGGATCAGGGGGTGAGGTGGAGGCCCCGTGATTGGGCTCAGGGGTCTTCCCCATCCCTCAGACACAGGGTTCTGACAGCGATCACTAGAGGTCTTCTTCACCACTGTGTAATCCTGGTAATGGAGAGACACATTAATAAATCTCACTACAGACATTTCCAGAGTCCTCACCTCTCCAGTTCTGTCCATCTGTTATTCCCATAGATAAGAATGATGTAATGTGACGTCATCAGAATCTTTCACCTCTCCAGTAAGCCAGAAGAGGATCTCTAGGGTGAGGTGTAATATCCTCTCCGCCATCTTGTCTCTGTCCATATCCATCTTTGATGGGTAAATCAGGAAAATGTTCTTTTGTAGAAGATCTTCACTGAAAGGATCCGATATTGTAGAGACCTGAATGAGAAGATGAGCCGATGTAACATCATAAGAATCCTGTATAATAATACAATAACTGGAGATAATAAGGGAAACATATGAGGAGATTTATTATTTTAAGAAGTATAGTACTAGATACTCAGATTAGTGTCAATCAAAATAAATATACCAAAACTAATATCTATAATAACTTTATTTCAAAACCCAAAAAACAGGATTAAAAACTAGCACAACATCCCAAATCCCTATTATTTGGGAATGGGTAAATAAAACCTGGCCTATAGATCATAGGGCAATGGATGGGAGTAGGACAAAGAAAACCCTATAAATCCCTAGATGCTCCCTGCCTGTCAGCGGAGGTTGGCACCCTCTTGGACGCAATATGGCGCCCCCGCTCCTTGACGGCTAGCCCTATAAACCCTTAAAGTCCCTCAAATAATGTGGGTATACTATAGCCGATAATACCTCTCAATTCTTTCTCAACCAAGACCCACACAAGAGACTAAACACACTACAAAAACATACCAGGTGGTAATTCACCAATAAACAACTTTAAGAAGCCCGATCTGACCATACCAGGCCCTATAGGTGTATAGATGTCTAACTAGCCTCTATAATGGCTATTACACCCTCCAAAAACCCTAACCGGTAATGCCTGCCTGACAGCGGAGGTTGGCACCCTCTTGAACGCAAAATGGCGCCCCCGCTCCTCGGCGGCTGTCCCTACTGACCCTAACAAACTCCCTATAAAAAAGGAACAGGATTCCTAACAATAATAGTGTCTATGGGGCTAGACCAGTGCGCCCTACCAGACTACCCCTATTGTTAGGTCAGATCAAAAGCCTCTACGCGTTTCCCCCCCATGATATGGTTCTTCAGGAGGCATATGGGTAGATCGAAGTCCGTGTGCCGAAGTCACATCAGAGATAAATGCTGTGCCTAATTGCAGGCATGGGGATCCCACTGCCCTTGAACACAGATAAGTGTTTCAGGCTTTTTTATTTTGTTTCTTTGGTATTTCACCAGCTGTATATGTATAATCGGGGCTTCTATTTGAATATATGTATACCAGTTACATCTTACTATTGGTAATATGAGACCCTTATATTTAAGCTAAGGTTGTGGCTATAAGTGTTTTGAATAATTCCTTCTGGGGGGTGGAAGTGGTTATACCTACCCTGGTTGTGTCAATATCTGTTAATAATTTAGTAGGCCACAAATAAGTTTGTTTATTTAGACTTTTGTGTGCTTGTGTCTCCTTGGCTTTTGGCTTTTGATCTGACCTAACAATAGGGGTAGTCTGGTAGGGCGCACTGGTCTAGCCCCATAGACACTATTATTGTTAGGAATCCTGTTCCTTTTTTATAGGGAGTTTGTTAGGGTCAGTAGGGACAGCCGCCGAGGAGCGGGGGCGCCATTTTGCGTTCAAGAGGGTGCCAACCTCCGCTGTCAGGCAGGCATTACCGGTTAGGGTTTTTGGAGGGTGTAATAGCCATTATAGAGGCTAGTTAGACATCTATACACCTATAGGGCCTGCTATGGTCAGATCGGGCTTCTTAAAGTTGTTTATTGGTGAATTACCACCTGGTATGTTTTTGTAGTGTGTTTAGTCTCTTGTGTGGGTCTTGGTTGAGAAAGAATTGAGAGGTATTATCGGCTATAGTATACCCACATTATTTGAGGGACTTTAAGGGTTTATAGGGCTAGCCGTCGAGGAGCGGGGGCGCCATATTGCGTCCAAGAGGGTGCCAACCTCCGCTGACAGGCAGGGAGCATCTAGGGATTTATAGGGTTTTCTTTGTCCTACTCCCATCCATTGCCCTATGATCTATAGGCCAGGTTTTATTTACCCATTCCCAAATAATAGGGATTTGGGATGTTGTGCTAGTTTTTAATCCTGTTTTTTGGGTTTTGAAATAAAGTTATTATAGATATTAGTTTTGATTTATTATTTTACAGTATTTAGTTTCCTTCTTTACATCTACTAGTAAATCCTATATATTTAGGCCACAGACAACAAGCAGTTTCCTCCTCGGAGTCGGCAGCTGAATACGTTTCTCATAGGCTCATCTTCCATAACGCTAATTCTCATCTCATTTACCGACCCTGGAATCGGCATTAGCAATACTGCAGGAGATATTCATTACACGCGACATGAGAAATAACTACGTCATGATGAGGACGACATCTTCATCTTCTACTACGGCTCTAGAGACAGATTTGGCCAGAGTCGGTCACTGACTCCATCCCCACCGGCCTCTATATGAAGGTTTCCCGTCTTCCCCGCACTGTAATCTTCTATCACGTTAGATCTCAGCTCTGATTCACACACAGAAGTTTGTTTATAGCCTAGGAAAGGTGGTAATACCCGTGGAGCTTCCCTGGCTAGTAATATCAGCTCACAACTGTATACTTAGCCTTTGGTGGCTATTAAAATGGGGGCAGCACGGTGGCGCAGTGGTTAGCACAGCAGCCTTGCAGCGCTGGAGTCCTGGCTTCAAACCCCACCAAGGACAACATCTGCAAAGAGTTTGTATGTTCTCTCCGTGTTTGCGTGGGTTTCCTCCGGGTACTCCGGTTTCCTCCCACATTCCAAAGACATACTGATAGGGAATCTAGATTGTGAGCCCCATCGGGGACAGCAATGATAATGTGTACAAACTGTAAAGCGCTGCGGAATATGTTAGCGCTATATAAAAATAAAGATTATTATTATTAATAACCAGCAAAGGCTATGCAGACAGTTGCAGTTTGATATTAATAGCCTAGGAAGGGGCCATGGATACTGTGCCCCCAGGCTAAAAATATCAGCTCTCAGCCGCCCGGAAAAGGCACATCTCTAAGATGCACTAATTCTGGCACTTAGCCTCTCTCTTCCTACTTGCCCTTTAGTTGAAATTATTATGATGGGAACAAGAGGGTGACCAATACCGCACCCCACCAAGCTCTGTCAATTCATAGGCATCATAGCAATCAAGTGGGCTACCGTTTTGGATAATACACTCCTGCCTATCCAACTGTTGTATGGTAAATATCACATAGATCCTGAGTTCGTTAAGAATGAGGTTAAGTGAGTATTTATTGTCGGTGGTCGGAGGTAGTCAGTGAGGTGGATGGTACCATATTGTGCATTTTGGGGGCAGTACTGTGGGAACATTAGAAAGTGGAGGTATGGCGGTACTATGAGAACATTATACTGTGTGTGGGGGTATGGCGGTACTGTAGGTACATTATACTGTGTGTGGGGGTATGGCGGTACTATGAGAACATTATACTGTGTGTGGGGGTATTTCGGTAGTGTGAAAATACATTTTTTACGAGAGATGCCAGTACTGTGGAAACATTATACTGTGTGAGCGCCATCATATATATTACATAAGGGGTGTAAAAAGGAGAGTCATAAAAAAGACTCATCAGGGCTGTGCTGCATTTGTACAGACTGCTATCTGCCGTCCAGACGGGACCATGTGACATCAATGGGAAGAGGGAGGGTTTCCGGAGGGAAGAGTCTAGAGGGTGCACGTGGTCAGGAAACCTTGATGACGCAGTTACTGAGATTATAAAGGCCGGAGCCCCAAAGGCAGAACAGATTTGGCGCCAAGCAAAGGAAAGGGGTGCGGGGAAGAATCTGAGGTACCGGCTCATGGTAAAGTGCCCGAGGCAGCTGGGTGTGGGGCAGAACCCTGCTTACAGGGCATAATGGGGGCATTACACTGTGTGGGGCCAAGAAAGGGGCCCTGTACTAGGAGAACAATCCGCTCCCTCACTTCCTGTCCTCCATAGTTGGCTCGTATGTATCTATTACAGGAAACAGAACAACAACGTTATGATTCTTATAAAGTGGCAACAACAACCACAAAAGAGTCTCAGTGCAGAAGGGGTTAATGTCCCGGCGCTCAGTAATGGGGAATCTCCACATACCTCCACTTGCAGAGCCGCACTCCACATATATGGCTGCTCTGTGTGCACAGGACCTGTGATGAGGTCACAGGAGGGAGGAGTCAGGGGTCACGTGATCCGCAGTGAAGACGCTACATGGAGACTTCTCCTCAGTCAGTGACATTTCCGCCATTATTCGCCCTCACTACTGGCACAATGACCTCGCGCCGCCTTTTCTACACAATGTTCTGTGTGGAATGTAACGTGTGATTTCTCTGGAGACAAATAGACCCCACACATGAGGGAATTATTACCGGTTACCGGACGTCTAGTATATGGCGGCATATGATTGTGCTATCGCCTCCACACCAGGAGCTAAAATGCCGAAATCTCGCTTATTTACCCCCTTCCAGTGTCCGGCTAAGGGTCATGTACGGCCATGCCCCTCTCCAGTCACTGTGGGGTTTTTGTTAATAGGATGGATGGCGGCGTCCATGCTTGGACTTCAGAGAGAATAATAAAATCACAGCGCACCTTCCTGATCCTTTACCCCTTACACCTGACCTGTTTAGCCAATTACCTGGAGATAAATGGTTTTACAGACTTAACGTGAGAGGGGCATATAACCTTATACGCATCGCCATGATGACGGATGGAAGACCGCATTCAATACACCTGAGGGGCAGATTCAAGATTTGATGCTGCCATTTGGGGTAACCAATGCTTCCAGTCTCTGAAAATGTCATTAATTATATTTTTTCTCCCTGATTGGTAGATTTGTGGTAATTTTCCTGGATGATAGCCCGCTACATTTAGCCCAACTTGGGTCTCTCCCTAAGGTGGCTAGCATATATGTATCGCTTGCTCACCGAGCCCCACTCCATACAGCCAACCAATTCCAGCCCTGTGCTGATGAGGGCCTAAAGCCCGAAACACGTGTCCACAGGTAGGAATTGGTTGGCTGTGTAAATTTAGAAACTAATCCGCAGCATTGCACGCTTGGCGGTTCCAAGCGCTGTGGATTAGACAGGGGTGGAAAGAGATGATTTGCATAGCTCTGCCTACTGCAAAGGATTCTGGGTAAACCTGCTATTCTTTGTATTATGCTGCTTGCAAGTACTTTCCGTTTCAGGAAAGCATCCACTATGTATTTCCTTTAAGTAGAGGGCTTTTCGGTCTCTTTCGTCCCGCTACATTTAGCCCAACTTGGGTCTCTCCCTAAGGTGGCTAGCATATATGTATCGCTTGCTCACCGAGCCCCACTCCATACAGCCAACCAATTCCAGCCCTGTGCTGATGAGGGCCTAAAGCCCGAAACACGTGTCCACAGGTAGGAATTGGTTGGCTGTGTAAATTTAGAAACTAATCCGCAGCATTGCACGCTTGGCGGTTCCAAGCGCTGTGGATTAGACAGGGGTGGAAAGAGATGATTTGCATAGCTCTGCCTACTGCAAAGGATTCTGGGTAAACCTGCTATTCTTTGTATTATGCTGCTTGCAAGTACTTTCCGTTTCAGGAAAGCATCCACTATGTATTTCCTTTAAGTAGAGGGCTTTTCGGTCTCTTTCGTCCCGCTACATTTAGCCCAACTTGGGTCTCTCCCTAAGGTGGCTAGCATATATGTATCGCTTGCTCACCGAGCCCCACTCCATACAGCCAACCAATTCCAGCCCTGTGCTGATGAGGGCCTAAAGCCCGAAACACGTGTCCACAGGTAGGAATTGGTTGGCTGTGTAAATTTAGAAACTAATCCGCAGCATTGCACGCTTGGCGGTTCCAAGCGCTGTGGATTAGACAGGGGTGGAAAGAGATGATTTGCATAGCTCTGCCTACTGCAAAGGATTCTGGGTAAACCTGCTATTCTTTGTATTATGCTGCTTGCAAGTACTTTCCGTTTCAGGAAAGCATCCACTATGTATTGCACACTCTTGGCATTCTCTTGATGAGCTTCAAGAGGTAGTCACTGGGAATGGTTTTCACTTCACAGGTGTGCCCTGTCAGGTTTAATATGTGGGAATTCTTGCCTTATAAATGGGGTTGGGACCATCAGTTGTGTTGTGCAGAAGTCTGGTGGATACACAGCTGATAGTCCTACTGAATAGACTGTTAGAATTTGTATTATGGCAAGAAAAAAGCTGCTAAGTAATCAAAAACGAGCGGCCATCATTACTTTAAGAAATGAAGGTCAGTCAGTCCAAAAAGTTGGGAAAACTTTGAAAGTGTCCCCAAGTGCAGTGGCAAAAACCATCAAGCGCTACAAAGAAACTGGCTCACATGAGGACCACCCCAGGAAAGGAAGACCAAGAGTCACCTCTGCTTCTGAGGATAAGTTTATCCAAGTCACCAGCCTCAGAAATCGTAGGTTAACAGCAGCTCAGATTAGAGACCAGGTCAATGCCACACAGAGTTCTAACAGCAGACACATCTCTACAACAACTTTTAAGAGGAGACTTTGTGCAGCAGGCCTTCATGGTAAAATGGCTGCTAGGAAACCACTGCTAAGGACAAGAAACAAGCAGAAGAGACTCGTTTGGGCTAAAGAACACAAGGAATGGACATTAGACCAGTGGAAATCTGTGCTTTGGTCTCATGAGTCCAAATTTGAGATCTTTGGTTCCAACTACCGTGTCTTTGTGCGACGCAGAAAAGGTGAACGGAGGGACACTACATGCCTGGTTCCCACCGTAAAGCATGGAGGAGGAGGTGTGATGGTGTGGGGTGCTTTGCTGGTGACACTGTTGGGGATTTATTCAAAATTGAAGACATACTGAACCAGCATGGCTACCACAGCATCTTGCAGTGGCATGCTATTCCATCTGGTTTGCGTTTAGTTGGATCATCATTTATTTTTCAATAGGACAATGACCCCAAACACACCTCCAGGCTGTGTAAGGGCTATTTGATCAAGAAGGAGAGTGATGGGGTGCTACACCAGATGACCTGGCCTCTACAGGCAAAAGGAACAACAAGTGCTAAGCATCTCTGTGAACTCCTTCAAGATTGTTGGAAGACCATTCCCGGTGACTACTGCTTGAAGCTCATCAAGAGAATGCCAAGAGTGTGCAAAGCAGCCATCAAAGCAAAAGGTGGCTACTTTGAAGAATCTAGAATATAAGACATTATTTCAGTTGTTTCACAATTTTTTCTTAAGTATATAATTCCACATGTGTTAATTCATAGTTATAGTTTTGATGCCTTCAGTGTGAATGTAAAATTTTCATAGTCATGAAAATACAGAAAAACCTTTTAATGAAAAGGTGTGTCCAAACTTTTGGTCTGTACTGTAAATATACAGTGGGGAAAAAAAGTATTTAGTCAGTCAGCAATAGTGCAAGTTCCACCACTTAAAAAGATGAGAGGCGTCTGTAATTTACATCATAGGTAGACCTCAACTATGGGAGACAAACTGAGAAAAAAAAATCCAGAAAATCACATTGTCTGTTTTTTTAACATTTTATTTGCATATTATGGTGGAAAATAAGTATTTGGTCAGAAACAAACAATCAAGATTTCAGACCTGTAACTTCTTCTTTAAGAGTCTCCTCTTTCCTTCACTCATTACCTGTAGTAATGGCACCTGTTTAAACTTGTTATCAGTATAAAAAGACACCTGTGCACACCCTCAAACAGTCTGACTCCAAACTCCACTATGGTGAAGACCAAAGAGCTGTCAAAGGACACCGGAAACAAAATTGTAGCCCTGCACCAGGCTGGGAAGACTGAATCTGCAATAGCCAACCAACTTGGAGTGAAAAAATCAACAGTGGGAGCAATAATTAGAAAATGGAAGACATACAAGACCACTGATAATCTCCCTCAATCTGGGGCTCCACGCAAAATCCCACCCCGTGGGGTCAGAATGATCACAAGAACGGTGAGCAAAAATCCCAGAACCATGCGGGGGGACCTAGTGAATGAACTGCAGAGAGCTGGGACCAATGTAACAAGGCCTGCCATAAGTAACACACTACGCCACCATGGACTCAGATCCTGCAGTGCCAGACGTGTCCCACTGCTTAAGCCAGTACATATCCGGGCCCGTTTGAAGTTTGCTAGAGAGCATTTGGATGATCCAGAGGAGTTTTGGGAGAATGTCCTATGGTCTGATGAAACCAAACTGGAACTGTTTGGTAGAAACACAACTTGTCGTGTTTGGAGGAAAAAGAATACTGAGTTGCATCCATCAAACACCATACCTACTGTAAAGCATGGTGGTGGAAACATCATGCTTTGGGGCTGTTTCTCTGCAAAGGGGCCAGGACGACTGATCCGGGTACATGAAAGAATGAATGGGGCCATGTATCGTGAGATTTTGAGTGCAAACCTCCTTCCATCAGCAAGGGCATTGAAGATGAAACGTGGCTGGGTCTTTCAACATGATAATGATCCAAAGCACACCGCCAGGGCAACGAAGGAGTGGCTTCGTAAGAAGCATTTCAAGGTCCCGGAGTGGCCTAACCAGTCTCCAGATCTCAACCCTATGGAAAACCTTTGGAGGGAGTTGAAAGTCCGTGTTGCCAAGCGAAAAGCCAAAAACATCACTGCTCCAGAGGAGATCTGCATGGAGGAATGGGCCAACATACCAACAACAGTGTGTCGCAACCTTGTGAAGACTTACAGAAAACGTTTGACCTCTGTCATTGCCAACAAAGGATATATTACAAAGTATTGAGATGAAATTTTGTTTCTGACCAAATACTTATTTTCCACCATAATATGCAAATAAAATGTTAAAAAAACAGACAATGTGATTTTCTGGATTTTTTTTTCTCAGTTTGTCTCCCATAGTTGAGGTCTACCTATGATGTAAATTACAGACGCCTCTCATCTTTTTAAGTGGTGGAACTTGCACTATTGCTGACTGACTAAATACTTTTTTGCCCCACTGTATATATATATATATATATATATATATATATATATATATATACACATATGTGTGTCACTGACATCTATATATATAATTGTCCAAGGGTATGTTTGTCTGTAACCAAAATCCCGCGTTGCTGATTGGTCGAGGCCGGCCGGCCTCGACCAATCAGAGTTCTTGAATAAACTACATCCCGCGTTGCTGATTGGTCGTGCCCGGCTGGCCTCAACCAATCAGAGTTCATGAATAAACTACATACATATACTAGAACGAGAATAACATGAAGGACAGTCTGTGAGGAAGAGAATAGCATGGAGGACAGTCTGTGAGGGAGAGAATAACATGGAGGACAGTGTGTGAGGGAGAGAATAACATGGAGGACAGTCTGAGGGAGAGAATAACATGGAGGGCAGTGTGTGAGAGAGAGAATAACATGGAGGTCAGTGTGTGAGGGAGAGAATAACATGGAGGACAGTCTGTGAGGGAGAGAATAACATGGAGGACAGTCTGTGAGGGAGATAATAACATGAAGGACAGTCTGTGACAGAGAGAATAACATGGAGGACAGTCTGTGAGGGAGAGAATAACATGGAGGACAGTCTGTGAGGGAGAGAATAACATGAAGGACAGTCTGTGAGGTAGAGAATAACAAGGAGGACAGTCTGTGAGGGAGAGAATAACTTGGAAAACAGTCTGTGATGGAGAGAATTACATGGAGAACAGTGTGTGAGAGAGAATAACATGGAGGTCAGTGTGTGAGGGAGAGAATAACATGGAGGACAGTCTGTGAGGGAGAGAATAACATGGAGGACAGTCTGAGGGAGAGAATAACATGCAGGACAGTCCGTGAGGAAGAGAATAACATGGAGGACAGTCTGAGAGAGAGAATAACATGGAGAACAGTCTGTGACAGAGAGAATAACATGGAGGACAGCCTGTGAGGGAGAGAATAACATGGAGAACAGTCTGTGAGGGAGAGAGCAACATGGAGGACAGTGTGTGAGGGAGAGAATAACATGGAGGACAGTCTGTGAGGGAGAGAATAACATGGAGGACAGTCTGTGAGAGAGAATAACATGGAGGACAGTCTGTGAGGGAGATAATAACATGGAGAACAGTCTGTGACAGAGAGAATAACATGGAGGACAGCCTGTGAGGGAGAGAATAACATGGAGAACAGTCTGTGAGGGAAAGAGCAACATGGAGGACAGTGTGCGAGGGAGAGAATAACATGGAGGACAGTCTGTGCGGGAGAGAATAACATGGAGGACAGTCTGTGACTGCGAGAATAACATGAAGGTCAGTCTATGAGGGAGAGAATAACAAGGAGGACAGTGTGTGAGGGAAAGAATAACATGAAGGACAGTCTGTGAGGGAGAGAATAACATGGAGGACTGTCTGTGAGGGAGAGAATAACAAGGAGGACAGTCTGTGAGGGCGAGAATAACATGAAGGACAGTCTATGAGGGAGGGAATAACACTCTCACGGCCACTCCTTCCGGTCATACTTACCCGCTGTGGCGTGCTCCTCCTGCAGGCGCGCGTCCTCTCCTTCATTCTTCTCCACTCCATGGCTTTCGTTGGGTGCGCGTGCGCACCGCCCACTTTAGCACTTCCTCTTTCTGATTTACAGGTTCTCTGTATCTCCTCTCTGTGGTCCTGGTGGACCGTGATCCAGAAGTCCTTCAGCACTCCATGTATATAAGGCGATTCCTTCCTCTGCTCCTTGCCTGTCTGTCATTTGTGCTTCTGTGACTCAGGTCCACCTTTCTCTTTGCACTGCCTGTTTTGAGTCTCCACTCTGTCCAGCCAGTTCAGCTTCTCTGTCTCTCCCAGGCTTCCTTGTCTCCTCGTCCAGTCAAGCTCTCCCAGTGTCCTGTCCGTACTCTGTCAGTCTGGTGTCTCTGTCCTGTCCTGCTTCCTTTGTGTCTTCCCCTTCGCAGTGCTCCTTTGGTCTCGCCTATACTCAGCTCTTACCTAGCTTCTTCATCTTACCCAGCTCTGTCCGTCCTACACCTTGCTTCTCTATTTTGTACCTCCTACTACCTGTCTCTGGGTTCCAGCTTCTTCGGCAATAGTCTCCCTTGGGTCTGCCCCTAACTCCCTGTATAGGGGGTGGTCTACCTGGTCAGCTCACCCTTGGGAGGTTCGTTGTTGTGGATCTGCGGGTCCACCCCAGGTATTCCAAAAGATTTCACAGTACAGACAGGCCATGGACCCCGCTGGTACCTCGACTCCAACTCAGAAGGAGTTATTGTTCCTACAGGAGAACCAGTCCAGGATTATGTCCTTTTTGAAGTCCATGGCGCCTCGTCTCTCGGCGCTACAGGCTTCTGATCCTGGTAGTGCTTCGCAGCTGGCTACTCTCCAACAAGAGCTAACTCAACAGCGAGATACTCAAGCCCATATACTTAATTTTATGGCTTCAGTGGATGATCGCCTTCGTGCTCTTCAATCTTCTGCTCCCGTTTCCCCCCCAGCCTCGGTCCCTCACCCACCTCCTCGTCTGGCTAAACCTCCTCGCTATAGTGGGGATCCCAAATTGTGTAGAGGGTTTCTAAACCAATGCCAGCTCCACTTTGAGTTACTTCCCTTGCAGTATCCCACTGACTGTGCTAAGGTAGCCTTTGTAATCTCACACCTGGAGGGTGAGGCTTTGGCATGGGTTAATCCTCTCTGGGAGCGGGATGATCCTCTCGTTTCTCAACTTTCCATCTTTCTTGATACTTTCCACAAGGCATTTGACGAACCGGGTCGTTTGGCCTCTACCACCGAGTCTCTTTTTAACCTCCATCAAGGTACACTTTCGGTGGGTCAATATGCCATCCGATTTCACACTCTTTCATCTGAATTAGGATGGAATAATGAGGCTCTGGTAGGAGCTTTCTGGCGGGGGTTTTCTCCTCAGATCAAGGACGAGTTAGCAGGTCATAATACTCCGACCTCTCTGGAGGATCTTATTTCTTTGGCGACCCGCATCGATTTACGTTTTCAAGAACGTTCTCGGGAAACCGCTAGAGAGAGAAGGTCTCCTCGTCTTCTTCCAGCTATTCCAAGTTCTTCCTGGCCTCGTTCAGATTTGACTTCTGCTAGTACTGCTCCAGAACCTATGCAGGTGGATCGCCTAAAACCTGTAGACCAGCATCGGAAGGAAAGGCTAACCCAAGGTCTTTGCTTCTACGTCTTGCAGCAGTGCATCACATCTTTTGCGTTCTTGTCCAGTCAGGCCAGGAAACGCCTCCACCTAGGGCAGGTAAGAGAGGTCTCCCTAGGTATCTCTGAACCCTCTCAACCCCTTAGAGCCTGGATCTTTTTCCTCACAATGTTTTCATCCACGGTCTCTGTGGGATGATACTCCCTGTAGACGGCTGTTATGGCTGGCAATCAGGCAACACAGCGTGCAGTAATCAGCGCACATACAGAGATCTGGCAAAAACCCAAAACAATAGGACGAGCTCTGAGACGTGGAATCTCTGTAGACTGCAGTACCTGAACTGTCCTCACACAACTGGAAGCAGCAGTGGATTGCGCCTATCACTACCTATGCAACTCGGCACTGCCTGAGGAGCTGACTAGCCTGAAGATAGAAATACAAGCCTGACTTACCTCAGAGAAATACCCCAAAGGAATAGGCAGCCCCCACATATAATGACTGTTAGCAAGATGAAAAGACAAACGTAGGAATGAAATAGATTCAGCAAAGTGAGGCCCGATATTCTAGACAGAGCGAGGATAGCAAAGAGAACTATGCAGTCTACAAAAAACCCTAAAACAAAAACCACGCAAAGGGGCAAAAAAGACCCACCGTGCCGAACTAACAGCACGGCGGTGCACCCCTTTGCTTCTCAGAGCTTCCAGCAAAAGATAATAACAAGCTGGACAGAAAAAACAGAAAACAAACTAGAAGCACTTATCTAGCAGAGCAGCAGGCCCAAGGAAAGATGCAGTAGCTCAGATCCAACACTGGAACATTGACAAGGAGCAAGGAAGACAGACTCAGGTGGAGCTAAATAGCAAGGCAGCCAACGAGCTCACCAAAACACCTGAGGGAGGACGCCCAGAGACTGCAATACCACTTGTGACCACAGAATTCACAACAGTACCCCCCCCTTGAGGAGGGGTCACCGAACCCTCACCAGAACCCCCAGGCCGACCAGGATGAGCCACATGAAAGGCACGAACAAGATCTGGGGCATGGACATCAGAGGCAAAAACCCAGGAATTATCTTCCTGAGCATAACCCTTCCATTTGACCAGATACTGGAGTTTCCGTCTAGAGACACGAGAATCCAAAATCTTCTCCACAATATACTCCAATTCCCCCTCCACCAAAACAGGGGCAGGAGGCTCCACAGATGGAACCATAGGTGCCACGTATCTCCTCAACAACGACCTATGGAATACATTATGTATGGAAAAGGAGTCTGGGAGGGTCAGACGAAAAGACACCGGATTGAGAATCTCAGAAATCCTATACGGACCAATAAAACGAGGTTTAAATTTAGGAGAGGAAACCTTCATAGGTATATGACGAGAAGATAACCAAACCAGATCCCCAACACGAAGTCGGGGTCCCACACGGCGTCTGCGATTAGCGAAAAGCTGAGCCTTCTCCTGGGACAAGGTCAAATTGTCCACTACCTGAGTCCAGATCTGCTGCAACCTGTCCACCACATAATCCACACCAGGACAGTCCGAAGACTCAACCTGTCCTGAAGAGAAACGAGGATGGAACCCAGAATTGCAGAAAAATGGAGAGACCAAGGTAGCCGAGCTGGCCCGATTATTAAGGGCGAACTCAGCCAACGGCAAAAATGACACCCAATCATCCTGGTCAGCGGAAACAAAACATCTCAGATATGTTTCCAAGGTCTGATTGGTTCGTTCGGTCTGGCCATTAGTCTGAGGATGGAAGGCCGAGGAAAAAGATAGGTCAATGCCCATCCTACCACAAAAGGCTCGCCAGAACCTTGAGACAAACTGGGAACCTCTGTCAGAAACAATATTCTCAGGAATGCCATGCAAACGAACCACATGCTGGAAGAACAAAGGCACCAAATCAGAGGAGGAAGGCAATTTAACCAAGGGCACCAGATGGACCATTTTAGAAAAGCGATCACAGACCACCCAAATGACAGACATCTTTTGAGAAACGGGAAGGTCAGAAATGAAATCCATCGAAATATGTGTCCAAGGCCTCTTCGGGACCGGCAAGGGCAAAAGCAACCCACTGGCACGTGAACAGCAGGGCTTAGCCCTAGCACAAATTCCACAGGACTGCACAAAAGCACGCACATCCCGCGACAGAGACGGCCACCAAAAGGATCTAGCAACCAACTCCCTGGTACCAAAGATTCCTGGATGACCGGCCAGCACCGAACAATGAAGTTCAGAGATAACTTTACTAGTCCACCTATCAGGGACGAACAGTTTCTCGGCCGGACAACGATCAGGTTTATTAGCCTGAAATTTCTGCAACACTCTCCGCAAATCAGGGGAGATGGCAGACACAATGACTCCTTCCTTGAGGATACTCGCCGGCTCAGATAACCCCGGAGAGTCGGGCACAAAACTCCTAGACAGAGCATCCGCCTTCACATTTTTAGAGCCCGGAAGATATGAAATCACAAAATCAAAACGAGCAAAAAATAACGACCAACGGGCCTGTCTAGGATTCAAGCGCTTGGCAGACTCAAGATAAGTAAGGTTCTTATGATCAGTCAAAACCACCACGCGATGCTTAGCACCCTCAAGCCAATGACGCCACTCCTCGAATGCCCACTTCATGGCCAGCAACTCTCGGTTGCCCACATCATAATTACGCTCAGCAGCAGAAAATTTCCTGGAAAAGAAAGCACATGGTTTGAACACTGAGCAACCAGAACCTCTCTGTGACAAAACCGCCCCTGCACCAATCTCAGAAGCATCAACCTCGACCTGGAACGGAAGAGAAACATCAGGTTGACACAACACAGGGGCACAGCAAAAACGACGCTTCAACTCCTGAAAAGCTTCCACGGCAGCAGAAGACCAATTAACCAAATCAGCACCCTTCTTGGTCAAATCGGTCAATGGTCTGGCAATGCTAGAAAAATTACAGATGAAGCGACGATAAAAATTAGCAAAGCCCAGGAATTTCTGCAAACTTTTTAGAGATGTCGGCTGAGTCCAATCCTGGATGGCCTGAACCTTAACCGGATCCATCTCGATAGTAGAAGGGGAAAAGATGAACCCCAAAAATGAAACTTTCTGCACACCGAAGAGACACTTTGATCCCTTCACAAACAAGGAATTAGCACGCAGTACCTGGAAAACCATTCTGACTTGCTTTACATGAGACTCCCAATCATCTGAGAAGATCAAAATGTCATCCAAGTAAACAATCAAGAATTTATCCAGATACTCACGAAAAATGTCATGCATAAAAGACTGAAAAACAGATGGAGCATTGGCAAGTCCGAACGGCATCACCAGATACTCAAAATGACCCTCGGGCGTATTAAATGCCGTTTTCCATTCATCTCCCTGCCTGATTCTCACCAGATTATACGCACCACGAAGATCAATCTTAGTAAACCAACTAGCCCCCTTAATCCGAGCAAACAAGTCAGAAATCAATGGCAAGGGATACTGAAACTTAACAGTGATCTTATTAAGAAGGCGGTAATCAATACACGGTCTTAGCGAACCATCCTTCTTGGCTACAAAAAAGAACCCTGCTCCCAATGGTGACGACGATGGGCGAATATGTCCCTTCTCCAGGGACTCCTTCACATAACTGCGCATAGCGGTGTGTTCAGGTACGGACAAATTAAATAAACGACCCTTAGGGAATTTACTACCAGGAATCAAATCGATAGCACAATCACAATTCCTATGCGGAGGAAGGGCATCAGACTTGGACTCTTCAAATACATCCTGAAAGTCCGACAAGAACTCTGGGATGTCAGAAGGAATGGATGACGAAATAGACAAAAATGGAACATCACCATGTACTCCCTGACAACCCCAGCTGGTTACCGACATAGAGTTCCAATCCAATACTGGATTATGGGTTTGTAGCCATGGCAACCCCAACACGACCACATCATGCAAATTATGCAGTACCAAAAAGCGAATAACTTCCTGATGTGCAGGAGCCATGCACATGGTCAGCTGGGCCCAGTACTGAGGCTTATTCTTGGCCAGAGGTGTAGCATCAATTCCTCTCAACGGAATAGGACACCGCAAAGGCTCCAAGAAAAATCCACAACGTTTAGCATAATCCAAATCCATCAGATTCAGGGCAGCGCCTGAATCCACAAACGCCATGACAGAATATGATGACAAAGAGCACATTAAGGTAATGGACAAAAGGAATTTGGACTGTACAGTACCAATAACGGCAGAGCTATCGAACCGCCTAGTGCGTTTAGGACAATTAGAAATAGCATGAGTAGAATCACCACAATAGAAACACAGTCTGTTCAGACGTCTGTGTTCGTGCCGTTCTACTTTAGTCATAGTCCTGTTGCACTGCATAGGCTCAGGCTTACTCTCAGACAATACCGCCAGATGGTGCACAGATTTACGCTCGCGCAAGCGACGACCGATCTGAATGGCCAAGGACATAGACTCATTCAAACCAGCAGGCATAGGAAATCCCACCATTACATCCTTAAGAGCTTCAGAGAGACCCTTTCTGAACAAAGCCGCTAGTGCAGATTCATTCCACAGAGTGAGTACTGACCATTTTCTAAATTTCTGACAATATAGTTCTACATCATCCTGACCCTGGCATAAAGCCAGCAGATTTTTCTCAGCTTGATCCACTGAATTAGGCTCATCGTAAAGCAATCCCAGCGCCTGGAAAAATGCATCAATATTACTCAATGCAGAATCTCCTGGTGCAAGAGAAAACGCCCAGTCCTGTGGGTCGCCGCGCAAAAAAGAAATAATAATCAAAACCTGTTGAATAGGATTACCAGAAGAATGAGGTTTCAAGGCCAAAAATAGCTTACAATTATTTCTGAAGCTCAGGAACTTAGTTCTGTCACCAAAAAACAAATCAGGAATCGGAATTCTTGGTTCTAGCATCGATTTCTGATCAATAGTATCTTGAATCTTTTGTACATTTACAACGAGATTATCCATTGAGGAGCACAGAGCCTGAATATCCATGTCCACAGCTGTGTCCTGAAGCACTCTAATGTCTAGGGGAAAAAAAAGACTGAAGACAGAGCTAAGAAAAAAAAATGATGTCAGGATTTCTTTTTTCCCTCTATTGGAAATCATTGAATTGGCTCCTTGTACTGTTATGGCTGGCAATCAGGCAACACAGCGTGCAGTAATCAGCGCACATACAGAGATCTGGCAAAAACCCAAAACAATAGGACGAGCTCTGAGACGTGGAATCTCTGTAGACTGCAGTACCTGAACTGTCCTCACACAACTGGAAGCAGCAGTGGATTGCGCCTATCACTACCTATGCAACTCGGCACTGCCTGAGGAGCTGACTAGCCTGAAGATAGAAATACAAGCCTGACTTACCTCAGAGAAATACCCCAAAGGAATAGGCAGCCCCCACATATAATGACTGTTAGCAAGATGAAAAGACAAACGTAGGAATGAAATAGATTCAGCAAAGTGAGGCCCGATATTCTAGACAGAGCGAGGATAGCAAAGAGAACTATGCAGTCTACAAAAAACCCTAAAACAAAAACCACGCAAAGGGGCAAAAAAGACCCACCGTGCCGAACTAACAGCACGGCGGTGCACCCCTTTGCTTCTCAGAGCTTCCAGCAAAAGATAATAACAAGCTGGACAGAAAAAACAGAAAACAAACTAGAAGCACTTATCTAGCAGAGCAGCAGGCCCAAGGAAAGATGCAGTAGCTCAGATCCAACACTGGAACATTGACAAGGAGCAAGGAAGACAGACTCAGGTGGAGCTAAATAGCAAGGCAGCCAACGAGCTCACCAAAACACCTGAGGGAGGACGCCCAGAGACTGCAATACCACTTGTGACCACAGAATTCACAACAGACGGCCACCAGCTTCTCATACGCTTCTCTCTTCATGTAACGGTTGCTATAATCCTTAGATTTTATCTTCCACAAACAGGGCAGGGAGCGGTACATCTCTATGAGTGCCTGAACACAGTCCTGCTCATTTGTAGACATCTTTAAAAAAGAAAAAATAAAAGTTAAGAAACAGCAAAAATTAAAAGTTTGATGAGCCGTATGCCGTTCCTATTGTTATCAG
This sequence comes from Ranitomeya imitator, assembly GCF_032444005.1. Lineage (NCBI taxonomy): Eukaryota > Metazoa > Chordata > Amphibia > Anura > Dendrobatidae > Ranitomeya > Ranitomeya imitator. The sequence continues at coordinate 236,117,995 of NC_091283.1, forward strand.
TCATTTTTTGTATGGGATGGTCCGTGGGACTATTTCCACCATTTAGGGGATGGGATGGGGGCTGTTTGTGTGTTTCCCCATAGCCACCATTTGGGGATGGGATGGGGGCTATTTTTATCCATTTTGAGCGTTGAAAAATTTGTAAATTCTATTGGTTGCTATTTTGTCAATGGCCAATTTCATGTTGGTGAAACACACCATACTACAAAATCGTTTGAATTACCACTTAAAAGGGAAATACTACGGCGCTAAAGCGTATTTGGTTATAAACTTGAAAGCTCTAAAAAAAATCACTGCTGAGATGTAGTATACATCTATTTCTATACACATAAATTAGTATTGCTGCATGGCAAATGCATACAGCACAAGGATATACTCACCGTAGATGTACTAATTGAGAACGCTGCAGAGTTGAAGATCTACAAACAGGTCGCTCAAAAGTTACAGCCAAGACGCCCACGAGTTGATGGAGAAGGAACACGATGGATTTCGAACCAAGACGCACACGAGATGCTCGTGGATGGCAGAGTACGCACAAGTGATTGAAAAGTTGTAAAGTCGCGGTTTATATTTCGGAATGCAGGTACAGATGACCCCGATGTGACCTATCAGCGTTCTCAGTGAGACGTAACAACAAAGCCATTTGAAATCTATAACGTTATGGTGTCACCTTTTGTAATGTAATAATGAGATTTAAAGGGGTCTTCTTTTGTAATAGTGATGCATTGTAAATACGCCCTTATGTAAAGTTTACACCTACCTCCTATGCTGTCGTGACAGTTGGCGTCACCTTTTGTAATGTAATGTAAAGGGGTGCCTTTTTTAATGTAATAATGTGATGTAGGCGTCACCTTTTGTCTTTGGAATGCATTTGGGAGTATGGTGATAATTACATTACTATAATAATGTTCACACCACCTCCCAGGCCATTATGACAGATGGCGTCTACTTTTGTAATTTGTAATATAATGGGATCTCCGAAATAATTGCGTATCTATCTACGAGCGACATTGCTAAATTTAAAGGCGTCTCCTTTTGTAATGTATAACGCCTACCTGGCCACAACAAGACGCTGCGACGGCCCCTTTCATCGTTGCTGGCGTCGTTGCTTTTCATGTCAAACACAACGATTCAGGCTGATCTAATGACCAAATAAAGTTCTGAACTTTCGGCAACGACTAGCGATGTCACAGCGGGATCCGGATCGCTGCTGCGTGTCAAACACAGCGATATCGTTATCCAGGACGCTGCAACGTCATAGATCGTTGTCGTTCTCGTTGCAATATTGCTCAGTGTGAAGGCACCTTAAGGTGCGTTCGCAGCCTGGGGTCCACCGTGCAGAGATGGAACCTGCTGCCAAGTAATGACGGACTATATGGCGGTACAATGTAAATACACACACGGGTTAACTTCACCCTGTGTGAAGGAAGCGAACCCTGTTAAGTCACAGGGCCGCGGAACCGCACACAAGAGCGCAAGCAAGGCGTCACAAAGCTCAGTCCCAAGACTTGGGATCCGAGTCCGACTAGACTACTTGCGCTCGACACCGCTAATGGGGTGTCAGCGTAACAAAAGTAATAATAAAAGATGCACGAGAGTGCATGTGGTGCCGCACTGGCAGACGCCACTAACCACCCAGGCTTGGGTCAGGAAAGCGCTGTGAAAGCGCACGGCGCCGCACTGGCGGTCACAGCAATTAGACGCTGTATCGTGTGTAACATGCTGGTAGCTAAGTTGGGCGCTAGATAGCAATCACCCACTTTCCGCGAACAGTCATCCAATAGGTAGGGGATTTTAATGAATGACTTTCACTCACAACACACACACGAAACAAATGTACAGTAGCGCATGGCCGTGCGGTCATGCGCAGCTTATATAGCTGCAGCACGTTCAGGACCTTCCAATAAAGGACCAATGGGAACCGCTGCAGCATCTGAGCATGTGACCCTCGATCTCCAATGGGAGATCTCACCCTGGGCATGCTCAGAAGGGAAAAAGCAGGACTTAGATCCCAAAAGCATCTGCTGGCCGCTGCCCAGCACTGGCTTCAATGGCAGAAGCAGGCAATGCAACAGTAATCCTATGCACAGAGTGAGACTGAGCAAGACGCTGGGAACGACGTCTCCGCTGAGCAGACTCCACTGCGGCTGGAGAAGAATGGGAGACCGCAGCAGAGATGGTTCGAGATTCCCCCTGTGCAGAGGTGGGAACTCGACACCTAACATTACCCCCCCCCCCCTTAGGGCCCCCCCACCTTGGACCTCGCTACGCTCAAAGGCAGCAATGAGCTGTGGAGCTTGAATGTGTTCAGCAGGCTCCCAGGACCTGTCCGCTGGGCCATAACCCTTCCAATCCACAAAATAGAATTTTTTGCCACGTACCACCTTCCACCCCAAAATAGCGTTCACCTTGTAATCGTCTGTAGACGAACCCGATGTCCCGGCAGATGACTCGGAAAACCGGGACATGTATACGGGTTTCAAGAGGGACACATGAAAGGTGTCGGTGATACCCAAGCGTGGAGGAAGGGCCAGACGGTAGACCACAGGGTTAACCTGTTCGAGGACCTTGAAGGGATCCAAGTAGCGAGGTGCAAACTTAGTGGACTCAACACGCAGCCTGATGTTACGGGCGGAGAGCCACACTAAGTCGCCAGGAGCAAAGGTCGGAGCGGGGCGCCGATGAGCATCGGTGGAGGACCTCATTCTCTCCTTGGAGGCCGGAATGGCATCCTGAGTGTGGTCCCAAATGTCCCGTGCCTCCACAGCCCAGTCTGCCACCCTGGAATCGGCGGAAGACACTGGCATGGGCACAGGGACACGCGGATGCTGGCCGTAATTTAGGAGGAATGGAGTCTGACCGGTGGAGTCGGCTACGGCGTTGTTAAGCGCAAACTCTGCCCACGGTAGCAAGGATGCCCAGTCATCCTGCCTGGCAGAGACAAAATGTCGTAAATATGTGACCAAGGTCTGGTTGGCCCTCTCTACCAACCCATCCGTCTCGGGATGATATGCTGAAGAGAGATTCAACTCAATAGTGAGTAGACGACAAAGCTCTCTCCAGAATCGAGACGCAAACTGGGGACCCCGGTCACTAACAATTTTGTCTGGCATACCGAGTAGGCAAAAGATGTGTTTGATGAACAACACAGCCAGAGCCCGTGCAGAAGGTAGCCGTGGAAGAGGCACCAAGTGCACCATTTTGGAAAAATGGTTGGTGATCACCCAAATAATGGTGCAGTTACGAGACTTGGGTAAGCCCACTACAAAGTCCATCCTGACCATCTCCCAGGGCCTGTCCGCCACCGGCAGAGGATAAAGCAAACCAGCTGGCCGTTGCCGAGGGGACTTGTTCTTGGCGCAAGAGACACACGCCCGAACATAATTTGCGACATCACGAGCCATATGCGGCCACCAGTATCTCCTCGCCAGTAACTCAGATGTCCTTTTGGAACCAAAATGACCACCCACCCTGGACGAGTGTGCCCAAGAGAGAACCTCCAGTCGCAAACTGGATGGTACAAAAGTCTTGCCCGGAGGCACAGACTCTAGCGAAACCGGGGCCACAGTTCTCAAGCTCTCGGTGGGGACAATAAGCCGAGGCTCCTCTTCCTCCTCCACAGATCACACAACGGAGCGAGAGAGAGCGTTGGCCCGAATGTTCTTCTGCCCAGAAAGAAAATGGAGGGTGAAATGAAACCGGGAGAAGAACAAGGACCATCTGGCCTGGCGAGAATTTAACCGTTGGGCTGTCTGCAGGTACACCAAGTTCTTGTGGTCAGTAAACACTTGGAAGGGAAAGCGAGCTCCCTCCAAGAGGTGTCTCCACTCTGAAAAAGCTAACTTCATGGCCAGCGACTCCCTGTCCCCGATGGAATAATTCCTCTCCGCTGGTGTGAAGGTCTTGGAGAAGAAGAAGCAAGGATGCTTCCGACCTTGAGCATCCTTTTGGAAAAGGACTGCTCCAGCACCAACGGAAGAGGCATCCAGCTCCATGATAAATGGCTTATCTACATTGGGGCGATGTAGGATGGGAGCGCTAGCAAAGTGTGACTTAATCGAGAGAAAGGCCTTGGAGACCTCCTCTGACCACAACTTGGGATTTGCTCCCTTCTTGGTGAGGGCAACCAAGGGAGCTACCAAAGTTGAGAAGTGTGGGATGAACTGACGATAGTAGTTAATGAACCTCATAAAGCAGCACGGTGGCGCAGTGGTTAGCACAGCAGCCTTGCAGTGCTGGAGTCCTGGGTTCAAGCCCCACTAAGGACAACATCTGCAAAGAGTTTGTATGTTCTCTCCGTGTTTGCGTGGGTTTCCTCCGGGCACTCCGGTTTCCTCCCACATTCCAGAGACATACTGACAGGGAATTTAGATTGTGAGCCCCAATGGGGACAGCAATGATAATGTGTGTGTAAAGCGCTGCGGAATATGTTAGCGCTATATAAAAATAAAGATTATTATTATTATTATAAAGCACTGCACCGCTTTAAGTGAATGGGATTCCTGCCAGTCCATCACAGCCTGTAGTTTTGCAGGATCCATAACCAATCCCTGGGCGGAGATGATATAGCCCAGGAAAGGTAAGGACTCCTGCTCAAACATACACTTCTCCAGCTTGGCATAGAGGGAGTTTGCCCGTAAGAGGTCGAAGACTTTGCAAACATCTCTCCGGTGGGTGTCAATATCTGGAGAGTAGATGAGAATATCATCCAGATAGACTACGACCGAGGTGGAGAGCATATCCCGGAAGATGTCGTTCACAAAGTCTTGGAAGACGGCTGGGGCATTACAGAGCCCGAAGGGCATCACCAGATATTCATAGTGCCCATCCCTGGTGTTAAAAGCCGTCTTCCATTCGTCCCCCTCACGGATGCGAATCAGGTTGTAAGTACCCCGCAGATCTAATTTAGTAAATACCCTTGCTCCCCAAAGCCTATCGAAGAGCTCAGATATCAAGGGCAAAGGATACTTATTCTTAACGGTGATTGCGTTAAGACCCCTGTAGTCTATGCATGGACGCAATTCCCCACTCTTCTTCTGCACGAAGAAGAACCCTGCCCCAGCAGGTGACACTGACTTCCTAATGAATCCTCTTGCCAGATTTTCCTGGATCTACTGTGACATTGCCTCCATCTCCGGGAGAGATAACGGATAGACTCGACCCCGGGGAGGCTCAGCACCAGGCAAGAGATCAATAGGACAGTCATAGGGGCGATGGGGCAGAAGGGTCTCCGTCGCCTTTTTGGAGAACACGTCTGCATAAGACCAGTATTGCTTGGGGAGAGAGGAAAGATCTGCGGGTACCTCTGTAGTAGCAACCTGAACGCACTCCCTCTGACACCTACCCCCACAAGATTCACCCCATCCCAGAATTCTGCCTGAGGACCACTCAATATGCGGAGAGTGGTACCGTAGCCAAGGTATTCCCAACAGGACCTCATCAATTACCTCAGGAATGACGAGCAGAGATATAATCTCCTGATGGGATGGCGACATGGACAGAGTAAAAGGGATGGTCTGGTGTGTTATCTGTGAGGGCAGTGTCGACCCATTCACCACTCGTACCGTTACTGGTTGGGCTAGCATAACCAGAGGTATTGCGTGACGTTGGGCGAAGGCAGAAGACATAAAATTGCCCTCCGCCCCAGAATCCACGCAGAGCTCTACCGAGTGGGAGAATGAGCCTATAATAATTGTCCCCTTAAAGGACAATTTGGAGGCAAACGTCGCCGTGTCTAGTGTACCTCCACCAACTACCACTAAAAGCTGATGTTTCCTCGACAGCTGAGGACATCTGGTGGCAAGATGTCCTGACTGCTTGCAAACATGACAGACCTTGAGTGCACAAGCGGTCCGGGACTTAGATCCCGCTCGTGACACTTCCATGGCCTCATGTGACTCAGGAACCAGGACCGGAGATTCCAGAGGTTTGGCGAAGGTAGGAGCCAGCCGAAACCTCTGCCTACACTGGGCTCGTTTCAACCTCCGCTTGTTAAAACAGAGGTCAATACGAGTAGAGATAGTTATTAACTCCTCCAGTGTGGCAGGAATCTCCCTAGTGGCCAGAGCGTCCTTCACGTGATCAGCCAGCCCCTTACAAAATATGGGGATAAGTGCTTTATCCGACCACTCCAGCTCAGAAGCAAAAGTGCGGAAGTGGACGGCAAAATGGCTGACCAAGGACTCACCCTGAGTTAATGCCAGCAGTTGGAGCGCAGTATCATGGGTGACTTGAGGTCCTAAAAAGACCTGTTTCAGAGTGCTCAGAAACAGCGGAGCACTCTGCACCACATGATCGCCACGATCCCACAGCGGCGTAGCCCATTCCAACGCCCTGTCCGACAAGAGAGAGACAATAAATCCCACCTTAGCCCGCTCTGTGGGAAAACGTGCAGCCAGGAGCTCGAGGTGAATAAAGCACTGACTCACGAATCCCCTACAAGATTTGCTATCTCCAGAAAATTTTTCTGGCAGCGGGAGGCGAGATAATGTCGGAACAGGGGTGGCAGTGGACAAGGTTGCTGCAGCCACGCTAGCAGCCTGTACAGCAACTGCGGTAACATCCACAGCTGAGGTTGAGCTCTCGAGAGCCGCCAACCTACCCTCCAGCTGCTGGATATACCGCAAGGATTGCTGTATGTCCGTCATTACTAGCCAGACCCTGGCGCTAGTGTAATGTTAGGGCTAGCGGAACGCACCAAATAATAAGATAGATTAAGGTGCGTTCGCAGCCCGGGGTCCACCGTGCAGAGATGGAACCTGCTGCCAAGTAATGACGGACTATATGGCGGTACAATGTAAATACACACACGGGTTAACTTCACCCTGTGTGAAGGAAGCGAACCCTGTTAAGTCACAGGGCCGCGGTACCGCACCAAGAGCGCAAGCAAGGAGTCACCAAGCTCAGTCCCAAGACTTGGGATCCGAGTCCGACTAGTCTACTTGTGCTCGACACCGCTAATGGGGTGTCAGTGTAACCAAAGTAATAATAAAAGATGCAAGAGAGTGCATGTGGTGCCGCACTGGCAGACGCCACTAACCACCCAGGCTTGGGTCAGGAAAGCGCTGTGAAAGCGCACGGCGCCGCACTGGCGGTCACAGCAATTAGACGCTGTATGGTGTGTAACGTGCTGGTAGCTAAGTCGGGCGCTAGATAGCAATCACCCACCTTCTGAGAACAGTCATCCAATAGGTAGGGGATTTTAATGAACGACTTTCACTCACAACACACACACAAGAAACAAATGTACATTAGCGCATGGCCGTGCGGTCATGCGCAGCTTATATAGCTGCAGCACGTTCAGGACCTTCCAATAAAGGACCAATGGGAACCGCTGCAGCATCTGAGCATGTGACCCTCGATCTCCAATGGGAGATCTCACCCTGGGCATGCTCAGAAGGGAAAAAGCAGGACTTAGATCCCAAAAGCGTCTGCTCGCCGCTGCCCAGCACTGGCTTCAGTGCCAGAAACAGGCAAAGCAGCAGTAATCCTATGCACAGAGTGAGACTGAGCAAGACGCTGGGAACGACGTCTCCGCTGAGCAGACTCCACTGTGGCCGGAGAAGAATGGGAGACCGCAGCAGAGATGGTTCGAGATTCCCCCTGTGCAGAGGCGGGAACTCGACACCTAACACTATATGATTGCAGTCCTCCTGGTGTTGATATGGTGTTGTGTGCCAGGAGGGAGACATCAGATAGTACGTCCTGAAGGTAAGCAAAGATATAATGGCAGTAAGAATTCGGATTCCAGGCAGGGAGCATAGTGGAGACAAAGAGCAGGAAGGGTTTATTAGCTCAGGTTTGCTGCACTATTGTGGCTTATAACAAAAGTTATGTACTGCCACATGTAACTGGAAAGTTCCTGACTCTGCACAATGCAGAAGAAGCATTCATAAAGCGTTGTGCCTGCTATCTGATGTATATACTTCTCATCAAGTTCTTGTTAAGTAAAGGAAAGTCTATTTTTGAACTTTGGTCTCCCTCATTTATCTCCATACCATCTGGTCTGGGCCTACAACGACAGCATGCAATCTGCAGAGTCGAGAGATATGACTCTGCTAAATAAATAAATAAATAAAAAAAAAATTAATAAAAAAAATATATATACAGTGGGGCAAAAAAGTATTTAGTCAGTCAGCAATAGTGCAAGTTCCACCACTTAAAAAGATGAGAGGCGTCCGTAATTTACATCATAGGTAGACCTCAACTATGGGAGACAAACTGAGAAAAAAAAATCCAGAAAATCACATTGTCTGTTTTTTTAAACATTTTATTTGCATATTATGGTGGAAAATAAGTATTTGGTCAGAAACAAAATTTCATCTCAATACTTTGTAATATATCCTTTGTTGGCAATGACAGAGGTCAAACGTTTTCTGTAAGTCTTCACAAGGTTGCCACACACTGTTGTTGGTATGTTGGCCCATTCCTCCATGCAGATCTCCTCTAGAGCAGTGATGTTTTTGGCTTTTCGCTTGGCAACACGGACTTTCAACTCCCTCCAAAGGTTTTCTATAGGGTTGAGATCTGGAGACTGGCTAGGCCACTCCAGGACCTTGAAATGCTTCTTACGAAGCCACTCCTTCGTTGCCCTGGCGGTGTGCTTTGGATCATTGTCATGTTGAAAGACCCAGCCACGTTTCATCTGCAATGCCCTTGCTGATGGAAGGAGGTTTGCACTCAAAATCTCACGATACATGGCCCCATTCATTCTTTCATGTACCCGGATCAGTCGTCCTGGCCCCTTTGCAGAGAAACAGCCCCAAAGCATGATGTTTCCACCACCATGCTTTACAGTAGGTATGGTGTTTGATGGATGCAACTCAGTATTCTTTTTCCTCCAAACACGACAAGTTGTGTTTCTACCAAACAGTTCCAGTTTGGTTTCATCAGACCATAGGACATTCTCCCAAAACTGCTCTGGATCATCCAAATGCTCTCTAGCAAACTTCAGACGGGCCCGGACATGTACTGGCTTAAGCAGTGGGACACGTCTGGCACTGCAGGATCTGAGTCCATGGTGGCGTAGTGTGTTACTTATGGTAGGCCTTGTTACATTGGTCCCAGCTCTCTGCAGTTCATTCACTAGGTCCCCCCGCGTGGTTCTGGGATTTTTGCTCACCGTTCTTGTGATCATTCTGACCCCACGGGGTGGGATTTTGCGTGGAGCCCCAGATCGAGGGAGATTATCAGTGGTCTTGTATGTCTTCCATTTTCTAATTATTGCTCCCACTGTTGATTTCTTCACTCCAAGCTGGTTGGCTATTGCAGATTCAGTCTTCCCAGCCTGGTGCAGGGCTACAATTTTGTTTCTGGTGTCCTTTGACAGCTCTTTGGTCTTCACCATAGTGGAGTTTGGAGTCACACTGTTTGAGGGTGTGCACAGATGTCTTTTTATACTGATAACAAGTTTAAACAGGTGCCATTATTACAGGTAATGAGTGGAGGAAAGAGGAGACTCTTAAAGAAGAAGTTACAGGTCTGTGAGAGCCAGAAATCTTGATTGTTTGTTTCTGATCAAATACTTATTTTCCACCATAATATGCAAAAAAATGATAAAAAAACAGACAATGTGATTTTCTGGATTTTTTTTTTCTCAGTTTGTCTCCCATAGTTGTGATCTACCTATGATGTAAATTACAGACGCCTCTCATCTTTTTAAGTGGTGGAACTTGCACTATTGCTGACTGACTAAATACTTTTTTGCCCCACTGTATATATATACAGTGAGGCAAAAAAGTATTTAGTCAGTCAGCAATAGTGCAAGTTCCACCACTTAAAAAGATGAGAGGCGTCTGTAATTTACATCATAGGTAGACCTCAACTATGGGAGACAAACTGAGAAAAAAAAATCCAGAAAATCACATTGTCTGTTTTTTTAACAATTTATTTGCATATTATGGTGGAAAATAAGTATTTGGTCAGAAACAAACAATCAAGATTTCTGGCTCTCACAGACCTGTAACTTCTTCTTTAAGAGTCTCCTCTTTCCTTCACTCATTACCTGTAGTAATGGCACCTGTTTAAACTTGTTATCAGTATAAAAAGACACCTGTGCACACCCTCAAACAGTCTGACTCCAAACTCCACTATGGTGAAGACCAAAGAGCTGTCAAAGGACACCAGAAACAAAATTGTAGCCCTGCACCAGGCTGGGAAGACTGAATCTGCAATAGCCAACCAGCTTGGAGTGAAGAAATCAACAGTGGGAGCAATAATTAGAAAATGGAAGACATACAAGACCACTGATAATCTCCCTCGATCTGGGGCTCCACGCAAAATCCCACCCGGTGGGGTCAGAATGATCACAAGAACGGTGAGCAAAAATCCCAGAACCATGCGGGGGGACCTAGTGAATGAACTGCAGAGAGCTGGGACCAATGTAACAAGGCCTACCATAAGTAACACACTACGCCACCATGGACTCAGATCCTGCAGTGCCAGACGTGTCCCACTGCTTAAGCCAGTACATGTCCGGGCCCGTCTGAAGTTTGCTAGAGAGCATTTGGATGATCCAGAGGAGTTTTGGGAGAATGTCCTATGGTCTGATGAAACCAAACTGGAACTGTTTGGTAGAAACACAACTTGTCGTGTTTGGAGGAAAAAGAATACTGAGTTGCATCCATCAAACACCATACCTACTGTAAAGCATGGTGGTGGAAACATCATGCTTTGGGGCTGTTTCTCTGCAAAGGGGCCAGGACGACTGATCCGGGTACATGAAAGAATGAATGGGGCCATGTATCGTGAGATTTTGAGTGCAAACCTCCTTCTATCAGCAAGGGCATTGAAGATGAAACAAGGCTGGGTCTTTCAACATGACAATGATCCAAAGCACACCGCCAGGGCAACAAAGGAGTGGCTTCGTAAGAAGCATTTCAAGGTCCTGGAGTGGCCTAGCCAGTCTCCAGATCTCAACCCTATAGAAAACCTTTGGAGGGAGTTGAAAGTCCGTGTTGCCAAGCGAAAAGCCAAAAATATCACTGCTCTAGAGGAGATCTGCATGGAGGAATGGGCCAACATACCAACAACAGTGTGTGGCAACCTTGTGAAGACTTACAGAAAACATTTGACCTCTGTCATTGCCAACAAAGGATATATTACCAAGTATTGAGATGAAATTTTGTTTCTGACCAAATACTTATTTTCCACCATAATATGCAAATAAATTGTTAAAAAAAACAGACAATGTGATTTTCTGGATTTTTTTTTCTCAGTTTGTCTCCCATAGTTGAGTTCTACCTATGATGTAAATTACAGACGCCTCTCATCTTTTTAAGTGGTGGAACTTGCACTATTGCTGACTGACTAAATACTTTTTTGCCCCACTGTATATATACTAGCTGAAGAGCCTGGCATTGCCCGGGCATAGTAACTAACTGTGGTTAGTTATAACAAAGTATAATGATTATCCTCCATCCCATAGTCCAGTGCCCATATACCATTATTATTATTTATTTATATGGCACCATTGATTCCATGGTGCTGTACAGGAGAAGGGGTTACATATAAATTACAGATATCACTTACAGTAAACTAACAATCACAGACTGATACAGAGGGGTGAGGACCCTGCCCTTGCGGGCTTACATTCTACAGGAATATGGGGAAGGAGACAGTAGGTTGGGGGGTTGCAGCAGCTCTGGTGTTGGTGAGGCGGTAGCTCCAGTAATGGTGAGGAGGCTGCTGCCTCAGTGCAGGCTGTAGGCTTTCCTGAAGAAGTGCGTTTTCAGGTTTCGCCTGAAGGATCCAAATGTGGTTGATAGTCGGACATGTTGGGGCACAGAATTCCAGAGTATGGGGGATATTCGGGAGAAGTCTTGGAGGTGGTTGGGTAAGGAGCGAATAAGTGTGAAGGAGAGAAGGAGGTCTATGGAGGACTGGAGATTACATGAGGGAAGATATCGAGAGATTAGTTCAGAGACGTATGGAGGAGACAGGTTGTGGATGGCTTTGAAGGTCAGTATTAGTAATTTGAATTGAATACGATGAGGGAATGGAGCCAGTGAAGAGATCTGCAGAGGGGAGAAGCGGAGGAGTAGCGAGGAGAGAGAAGAATTAGTCGGGCAGCAGAGTTAAGAATGGACTAGAGAGGTGCAAGGGTTTTAGCAGGGAGGCCACAGAAAAGGATGTTGCAGTAGTTGAAGCGTGAGATCACACATCCCATAGTCCAGTGCCCATATACCCATCATACTTATCCTCCATCCCATAGTCCAGGGCCCATATACCCATCACACATCCTCCATCCCATAGTCCAGTGCTCATATACCCATCAAACATCCTCCATCCCATAGTCCAGTGCCCATATACCCATCATACATATTCTCCATCCCATGGTCCAGTGCCCATATACCCATCATACATCCTCCATCCCATAGTCCAGTGCCCATATACCCATCATACATATTCTCCATCTCATATAATAATAATAATCTTTATTTTTATATAGCGCTAACATATTCCGCAGCGCTTTACACACATTATCATCACTGTCCCCGTTGGGGCTCACATTCTAAACTCCCTATCAGTATGTCTTTGGAATGTGGGAGGAAACCGGAGTACCCGGAGGAAACCCACGCAAACACGGAGAGAACATACAAACTCTTTGCAGATGTTGTCCTTGATGGGGTTTGAACCCAGGACTCCAGCGCTGCAAGGCTGCTGTGCTAACCACTGCACCACCGTGATAGCCTCCATCCCATAGTCCAGTGCCCATATACCATCATACATTTCCTTCATCCCATAGTCCAGTGCCCATATACTCATCATACATATCCTACATCTCATAGTCCAGTGCTCATATACCCATAATACATATCCTCCATCCCATAATCCAGTGCCCATATACCCATCACACATCCTCCATCCCATAGTCCAGTGCCCATATACCCATCATATATATTTTCCATCCCATAGTCCCATGCCCATATACCCATCACACATCCTCCATCCCATAGTCCCATGCCCATATACCCATCACACATCCTCCATCCCATAGTCCCGTGCCCATATACCCATCACACATCATCCCATAGTCCCATGCCCATATACCCATCATATATATTTTCCATCCCATAGTCCCGTGCCCATGTACCCATCACACATCCTCCATCCCATAGTCCCATGCCCATATACCCATCACACATCCTCCATCCCATAGTCCCGTGCCCATATACCCATCACACATCCTCCATCCCATAGTCCCATGCCCATATACCCATCATATATATTTTCCATCCCATAGTCCCGTGCCCATGTACCCATCACACATCCTCCATCCCATAGTCCCATGCCCATATACCCATCACACATCCTCCATCCCATAGTCCAGTGCCCATATACCCATCACACATCCTCCATCCCATAGTCCCATGCCCATATACCCATCATATATATTTTCCATCCCATAGTCCCGTGCCCATATACCCATCACACATCCTCCATCCCATAGTCCCATGCCCATATACCCATCACACATCCTCCATCCCATAGCCCAGTGCCCATATACCCATCACACATCCTCCATCCCATAGTCTAGTGCCCATATACCCATCACACATCCTCCATCCCACAGCCCACTGCCCATATACCCATCACACATCCTCCATCCCATAGTCCAGCGCCCATATACCCATCATACATCCTCCATCCCATAGTCCAGTGCCCATATACCCATCACACATTCTCCATTCCATAGTCCCGAGCTGGGTGGCGCTGAGCAGGGAGTTCCTGGAGATGTGCTGTTATGTAACCTGGCAGTGCGGCTCTGTGTGCGGCCGCTGATGATACGATTTTCTATGCCGGTAACAATAGAGCGCGGCAGTAATAGAGGAGGGGGATTCATTTCTGTCATGTGCTCTCTGCTCCTTTCTGGGGGGCAGACAATGGCTGGAGCTTATGTTCCCGGGGATGCTAGATTTCTCCCACCCGGTCAGTGTCTGCTGAGGCGTTGTGGAGTAGGAAAACTGTTGCTCATAGCAACCAATCACAGCTCAGCTTCTTTTAAACAGCTATGGTGAAATGAAAGATGCTTAGTGATTGGTTGCTATGTGTAATGGGCGTGCCTTGACACATACATACTGTACATACATACATTCCCTCAGCTATCTACTATATAAAGCTGAATGTGTGTGTTGAGTCCTTTTCCGTCCCTGGCTTCCTGGATGTAGGGATCCAAGTAAATGACACGCAGCACAAAGGTTGTGTGGTCATAAACAGGGGTAGCCCCGGAGCACGCCTGCCTCACTGGGTGCTGTCCCTTCTTTATATAGTAAAAAAGTTAGGCATTTACAGACATGCGCACATATTTCACAATCTCTTACAAAACAAGTCTATATTAGTGAAATGTTACAATATCTGGTATGTGGGTGAAGGACTATGATAACAAGAAGGAATGCGCGCGTGATTACTTCCATAAAAGGAAATGTCAAGTTTGCTGTTTAGAAGCAGATTTCTCAGGAGGAAGACAAGATGGATTCTTTGGTTCAGTCTGGTCTCCACAATTCCCCCCTTTGACATATTCTTTTATAATCTATCATAAATTCTTGCATGAAGTCTGTGCATTCTCTTCTTTATACGGCAGTATACTAAAACATTACAAATTCAAGCATAAAAAAAAAATGACAAGGATTAATATGACGATTGGATAACATATAAAAAACTTTATATTCTCGTATCAATTACACAAAATTTATTTGTGCATACCGAGATACCCTTGAGTACAACCTTGAACAATACATATATAATTACAATAACAATAACTATATGTATTAGGCTTTGCATAATTCCGGTAACCCACCCACCGATCCCTCTGAACCAATTGGCCGGGTTAAGAAAAGAAAAGGTATCTGACCACCAGCTATCCTTATTTTGGTCATTGTCTTTGTCATACTGATCCCTGAGTCGTTGTACGTCTTTTAATTTAAATATCATACTCATAGTACTATTAGGGTCTATATAATGACAGCAGGTGGGTCCGATGATTTGACACATACCCCCTTGTGAGGCAGTTAGGTAATCCAATACCAGGGTATGTTGGTTAGTGACTATTATAAGCTGATTCTGTACAGCTATACTGGTATTTAATATGTCCAATATGTCCCAAATCTGATCATCTAGATAATCCGTGGCTCTAACTAATTTATCCCACATTTGTGTTAACATAGGATAAATAAAAAATGGTACTAGCAATTTTGTTGGGAATTCCCATTTGTACTATATGCGGCCTCCCCGAGGGACGTGGTGAGTTATCTGCAGCTCTTTTATACAGTGTGTGCTTGGGCACGGCTTGCATATTCACTTGTTTATTTGAAATTATGAAAGTAGCCGGGGTTAGGCGTCCTAATGTACAAGTACCCTTTATACCTACGGGAAGCCATTTATATGCTCCTTCTCCGCATATCCAAAATGTACCCTCAGGCAGATCCCACAAAGCTGAATATCTCTTCAGCTGACACGGGAACTGCTAGAAAAGGTATACTTGTGGCTGATACTGGTGAATGGGTACAGATCCAACAATCTGCTAGGGGTTGCGTATTATTTAACAAGTCATGCACTAATTTTCTATGATGTTGCACGAATCTATTGTTAAAAGGGGCTAGAGAATTCAGTCTTTCCCATGCCTCCGTTGAGGTTAACATTATTAACATCAATATCATGAGTCTTATACTGCCTTTTTGCAATGACTTGCATGTATCCATGATGCCTTTCCTTCAAGCTTGACTGATGTAGGTGTTGTCAATAGGACTTGGAAGGGTCCGTCAAATCTTGGTTCAAGAGCCTTTCTGGTGTGTCTTTTTACATAGACTTGATCACCTGGTTCCAACTTGTGACTTCCTTCAGTGTTGTCAGGATCTGGAAGGGAAGCAAAAACTTGTGCATGCACCTTAGTTAATTGTTTCTGAAGATTTTGCACATAAGAAGTCAATGACTCAATATTTAACACAAGTTGCTGTGGAAAATAACATCCTAAATTGGCAGTCCTGCCAAACAAAATTTCATATGGAGACAGTTTAGTCTTACCCCTTGGGGTATTGCGTATTGAGTAAAGGGCCAGTGGAAGGCATTCTGTCCAAGGCTTTCCTGTTTCAGCCATGGCTTTCTGTATTTTTAATTTTAAAGTTCCATTCATGCGTTCCACCTTACCAGAACTTTGAGGATGATACGGAGTGTGTAACTGACTTTCAACACCCAACATTTTCAGTACATTTTGAAATATTTCTCCAGTGAAATGAGTACCCCTATCTGACTCGATCACTTCAGGGAGACCATAACGGGGCACCAGTTCGGCAACTAGCTTTACAGCAGTGTTTTTAGCTGAAGCCTTCCGAACTGGATAGGCCTCTGGCCACCCCGAGAACATGTCCACACACACCAACACATACTCATACCCATTACTCTTTGGCAGCTGGATAAAGTCTATCTGTAACCGTTAAAACGGGTAGAGAGGTCGGACGTGGTGCTTCATAGGGGTCTTTGCTGTCTGTCCGGGATTATGTGTCAGGCATATAGCGCATGCAGCACAATAGTCTCTTGCGTAGTTGCCAAAACCTGGAGCCAACCAGACTTGCTTTGCCAGTAGTGTCATTGCATTTGCAGACACATGCGTAGGGTGGTGCAATCCACCAACAACAATCGGGTACCAGGCTCTAGGTAGACATATTAGTCCATCTTTCTTCCAAATTCCCGCTTGTTCTTCTGCCCCTTCCTTTTTCCACCTGTCCCTCTCCTCTTCTCCTGCATCTTCCTGTGCTTGTCTCAGTCTATCTTCAGTATTTTCCGTGGGATTTACAGTATGGACCTGTTGTAAGGGTTTGACTGCTGCTGCTTTGGCTGCTTTATCAGCCCTATCATTTCCCCTAGATTCCCTAGTGTCGAGTCTCACATGTGCAGCTACCTTGATTACTGCTACTTCTTTTGTTTCTTGTGCAGCCTCTAAGATCTGTTTGATCAGAGAAGCATGTTTTACAGGTTGTCCTGACGCTGTCATGTAACCTCTAGCTCTCCAGATTACTCCAAAATCAAACACAATACCATGTGCATACCTAGAATCAGTGTATATATTAGCTGTCTGATTCTCAGCTATTTTTAGAGCTTCAATCAATGCTGTTAGTTCTGCTTCTTGTGCAGATTGTTTCGGTGGAAGCGGTTCTGCTTTGAGAGTTTCAGATTCTGACACAACTGCATACCCTGTATGGAAGTTACCTGTGTCATCTGCAAACCTACTACCATCTATAAACAGCTCTAAATCTGGATTTTGAAGTGGTGTTTCGGATACATTGGGTAAGCCTACCGTTTCTTGTAAAATGAGCTCTGTACAATCATGTGTGTCTGTAGGGAAAAAATTTGCGTATGGATCAGTGTCCTTATTCCCCCCTTCAGACTCGAGAGGTAGCAGTGTAGCTAAATTGAGAGTCTGAAGCCTAGCAAATGTGATAGTAGAGGGGAGCAGCAAAGAACACTGCAGCCGCAAATGTCTGGCCATGGAAATGTGTTTTGGTTGAACCTGGTTTAATATCCCATAAACATCATGTGTAGTTTGAACTGTGAGTGGATGCTCTAGGACAATTTCTGATGCTTTGTCCAACAATAGTGAGACAGCAACAACTACACGTTCACAGGTTGGCGCTGCTCTAGCTACGGGATCTAACCTTGCTGAAAGATATGCAATTGGTCTTTGTTTCCCTGCATGCTTCTGGGTAAGAACTCCTGTAGCATGGGAATCAACTTCTGCAGCCATAAGCTGAAACGGTTTGGTGTAGTCTGGTAGCCCTAACGCTGGAGCTGAAACAAGGGCATCTTTTAATTGTTGGAACGAAATCTGACCTTCTTTTGTCAACATGTAAGGTTCACTTTTTACACAGTCATACAGTGGTTGCATTAGTTGACTGGCATGTATAATCCATTGTCTACAATGAGACACTATTCCTAAAAATGCTCGTAGCTGTTTATGATTTCTAGGCTCATTCATCTGTCTTATTGCTTCAGTTCTTTGAGGTGTAAGATGCTTTTTACCTTGAGAAATGCAATGACCTAGAAAGACCACTTTGGTCTGACAAACTTGTAGCTTTTGTCTATTCACTTTACACCCTTCTTTTTCTAGAAAACATAGTAAACTCACAGTGGACCTTTCTGCAGTTTCTAGATCTGGGCAGCAAAGTAGTAGGTCATCCACATACTGCAAAATTACTACCTGTGGTTCGGGTTCAAACCTCTGGAGGACTGTTTGTAGGGCATTTGAATAAAGAGTAGGGGAGTGTATCATTCCCTGTGGAAGGCGTGTCCACGCCAACTGTTTGCCCTTAAATGTAAATGCAAACAAATGCCAACTGTCTTGGTGTAAAGGAACCGAGAAAAATGCATTTGAAAGATCTATTACAGTAAACACTTGAGAACTGGCTGGTATCTGTGATAGTAACGTATGAGGATTGGGTACAACTGGGGTGATTGGATCTAGAACTTTGTTTATTTCTCTTAGATCATGTACCATACGATATTTGGGCATAGAACCCTTATCAAGAGTTCTCTTCTTGACTGGATACAGAGGAGTGTTAGCAGGTGATTGTATCTCTACCAAAACTCCTTTCTCTCTATATCCCTCTATCTGTTTTGTAATCGCTAGTTCCTGCTGGGCACTCACAGGGTATTGTCTGAGCTGTGGGAGAACAGTTCCTGGTTGCACAGATAGTTTTACAGGAGAGATATGCAATAATCCCACATCAGTGTCACCCTGTGCCCACAGTGTTTCTGGGACCGTTGAGAGGTCTAGATCTGTGGTGTACTCTTTTTCTTCAGTATAATCCTCAAAAGCCTGAATTCTGACATATTGTTCTAATATTTCTGCATCATCAGGGATAGTCAGCATAACTGTGCCATCTTCCCTAAAATTGATGATAGCTTCTAATTTCTTTAGGACATCAGTTCCCAACAAACATGTTGGGGCACCTCTGGCATACAAAAATCTGGATGCAAAACATTTACAGGTCCTTCTCAAAAAATTAGCATATAGTGTTAAATTTCATTATTTACCATAATGTAATGATTACAATTAAACTTTCATATATTATAGATTCATTATCCACCAACTGAAATTTGTCAGGTCTTTTATTGTTTTAATACTGATGATTTTGGCATATAACTCCTGATAACCCAAAAAACCTGTCTCAATAAATTAGCATATCAAGAAAAGGTTCTCTAAACGACCTATTACCCTAATCTTCTGAATCAACTAATTAACTCTAAACACATGCAAAAGATACCTGAGGCTTTTATAAACTCCCTGCCTGGTTCATTACTCAAAACCCCCATCATGGGTAAGACTAGCGACCTGACAGATGTCAAGAAGGCCATCATTGACACCCTCAAGCAAGAGGGTAAGACCCAGAAAGAAATTTCTCAACAAATAGGCTGTTCCCAGAGTGCTGTATCAAGGCACCTCAATGGTAAGTCTGTTGGAAGGAAACAATGTGGCAGAAAATGCTGTACAACGAGAAGAGGAGACCGGACCCTGAGGAAGATTGTGGAGAAGGACCGATTCCAGACCTTGGGGAACCTGAGGAAGCAGTGGACTGAGTCTGGTGTGGAAACATCCAGAGCCACCGTGCACAGGCGTGTGCAGGAAATGGGCTACAGGTGCCGCATTCCCCAGGTAAAGCCACTTTTGAGCTACAGAGAAGCAGCACTGGACTGTTGCTAAGTGGTCCCAAGTACTTTTTTCTGATGAAAGCAAATTTTGCATGTCATTCGGAAATCAAGGTGCCAGAGTCTGGAGGAAGACTGGGGAGAAGGAAATGCCAAAATGCCTGAAGTCCAGTGTCAAGTACCCACAGTCAGTGATGGTGTGGGGTGCCATGTCAGCTGCTGGTGTTGGTCCACTGTGTTTCATCAAGGGCAGGGTCAATGCAGCTAGCTATCAGGAGATTTTGGAGCACTTCATGCTTCCATCGGCTGAAATGCTTTATGGAGATGAAGATTTCATTTTTCAGCACGACCTGGCACCTGCTCACAGTGCCAAAACCACTGGTAAATGGTTTACTGACCATGGTATTACTGTGCTCAATTGGCCTGCCAACTCTCCTGACCTGAACCCCATAGAGAATCTGTGGGATATTGTGAAGAGAAAGTTGAGAGACGCAAGACCCAACACTCTGGATGAGCTTAAGGCCGCTATTGAAGCATCCTGGGCCTCCATAACATCTCAGCAGTGTCACAGGCTGATTGCCTCCATGCCACGCCGCATTGAAGCAGTCATTTCTGCCAAAGGATTCCCGACCAAGTATTGAGTGCATAACTGAACATTATTATTTGATGTTTTTTTTGTTTGTTATTAAAAAACACTTTTATTTGATTGGATGGGTGAAATATGCTAATTTATTGAGACAGGTTTTTTGGGTTATCAGGAGTTGTATGCCAAAATCATCAGTATTAAAACAATAAAAGACCTGACAAATTTCAGTTGGTGGATAATGAATCTATAATATATGAAAGTTTAATTGTAATCATTACATTATGGTAAATAATGAAATTTAACACTATATGCTAATTTTTTGAGAAGGACCTGTAGGTCCTAATGAGACCTCTAGGGGCACAGTATATGGCAGTGTTCGAATTACCCCATCATAACCCTCAGCCAAAGTTGTTTGCTGTGAAACATCTTCTGGGTTCGGAAGAAAATCTTGATTCAAAATTGAGGAAGTTGCACCTGTATCTATCAAAAATGGAATCTCTCTTCCCCCCACATTCACCTGTATTATAGGTCTTCTAGCTGGTAGGGAAGTTTGTAACACATTGAGTCAATCTGAGTCTGGTATGGGACCATCCACTATGGATGTCTGTTGGGTGTCTGAGGGCTTATTCTTTGGTACAAATTTTCCTGATTTTATGTCTGCCTGCTTCTTTCTACATTCTCTCTGGAAATGTCCTGGTTTCTTGCAGTAATGACAGGGAAAATTATGTCTTGCCCTTCCACCTGTTGTGTTTGCTTGCGCTATTCTGACAGGTTTTTTCTTTTCTCTTAAATCCATAGCAATACCCATACATCTTTGTTTCACTATCTGTGGTTGTTCTAGAGTTCTCCAATCTGGCGTAGCTGACTTAAATCTTTCCTTAATGCCTGGTTCAAGTCCCTCAATCAATTGTTTAGTATAGAGCCGGAGGACTCCTGGATCAGCAATATTTAATCCCTCATCCCTAAAGCTATCTTCCAGCTCCCGGGAATACTCATCTATGGATTGACCTGCTTTCTGCATAACTATGCCTGTGGATCCTCTCTCCCTCTGTTTTCCTTGCATGAACTGATTTAGAGCCTCTACAAACCGGTTTCCTGACTCTATCACAAAAGGTGCTCTTACATTTTCTCCTGCTGGTCTTTGAGCCTGTGTTGCTACAATCAGCTCCTGAAACATTCCCGATGGCATTTTTAGCCTACATAATTCCATTCCATCCATCCATGAACCATTATGTGTGCGAATTATTTGCTCTATATAACTAGCAAATCTATTTGGGTATCGAGTTGGATCTGGTGCATTCATAAGAAGAGACATACCCTCAGCTGGTGTCCATGGAAAATACTGCTGTGTTTCAATTTGCCTAGTAATTCTTTGATTAGGATTCTCGGGATCAGCTTCTCTCACTCCCTTTGTTATTATCCTAACAGGTGCTAATAACTGATGGCCTTTAGGGGCCCCACAGGCGGAACACTCAGTTCTCCAATCCGGATTCTGCTGGCCACAATTTTGGCATACCCATCCTTCCACCCCGCTTAACCCAGGATATAAATTTGGTATGGGTTTCCCTTCCTCTGTACCTCCTGAAGGTACAAATGGTTGAACATTCGGATCTAGATAAGGAGGAGGAACTGAATGAGTCGTAGCACAACATTTTCTCGTACCCATACTCCATTTGGAAGTGTCTGGATCATACTTCCAATTCTCCTCTTTAGCTGTTTTTGAGACCTTTATCATACAGTGTATGATTTCTTCCCACCCATTATCGCTGATAATTCCACCTCGTTCTTTACTCAGTCTTTCCCATTCAGTGCTAAACATAAGTGCTTCTGAAATTCCCAATTTTTTCTTACCCTTCTGATCTGCCTTCTGACTGTCTTTCCACATCTTTCCTGTATGATATCTTTTGCTTCTACTTGTCCTAAGACGGTTTTTGTCTGTTTATTTCCCATTTTTCTTTTCAATAATAGCTACACTTATCCTAGGTGACGTTTGGACAACCACCTCTCTGGAGTGATGTCTCGTTGCCTTCTTCCTAGGGAGCTAAAATATTGAAGGGCTGATCTGCTCCGTTCTTTCTAATGTGCAGAATAAACTTGATTCCTACAATGCACGCAAACAGGATCAGCAACACCAAACAGATCACCAAACTTTCCGTCTCTGTTATCATACTTGTCCCAGGCTCATGGACCCGTGTCCTGGGCTCATTCTATCAAACTCTTATCCAGAAATGAAGAAACAAGTTCTTAAAGAGAGTCAAGCATGGGCGGAGGTCTCCCCGAAAGGACGCAACCACATGACCCAGTTAGGCTGACTTCACTAATAAGACTTGTCCTAACAATTTCGGCTTATTGTTTTACGTACTTTTATCCTTCTTTCATAACATGCCACAACCTTCACACTGTTCACACACTGCCAGGGACAGGACTCATAAATCTATACAATATGGTAACCCGAGTTTTATAGGTATCTACTCACTACTAGACTAACCCAGCGTGACACGGCTCGTAGAGATCTTTCGGATAATACAGGGCAGATAAAAGAGAACTAATAATGTCTCTTACCTAGCCAGGTTTTTCAGTTCATTTGCCGTCCATTATCCCAGATCTCCGTTGTCCGTATCCGCAGGTGAATCTCGAGCAGATACTCTCGCCTCGGGTCCCTGTTTCGGCGCCAAGAAATGTTGAGTCCTTTTCCGTCCCTGGCTTCCTGGATGTAGGGATCCAAGTAAATGACACGCAGCACAAAGGTTGTGTGGTCATAAACAGGGGTAGCCCCGGAGCACGCCTGCCTCACTGGGTGCTGTCCCTTCTTTATATAGTAAAAAAGTTAGGCATTTACAGACATGCGCACATATTTCACAATCTCTTACAAAACAAGTCTATATTAGTGAAATGTTACAATATCTGGTATGTGGGTGAAGGACTATGATAACAAGAAGGAATGCGCGCGTGATTACTTCCATAAAAGGAAATGTCAAGTTTGCTGTTTAGAAGCAGATTTCTCAGGAGGAAGACAAGATGGATTCTTTGGTTCAGTCTGGTCTCCACGTGTGTGTGTGTGTGTGTATGTGTGTATGTGTGTATGTATGTCCGGGATTGGCATCTGCACCGTCGCAGCTACAGCCACAAAATTTTGCACAGTCACACGTCTGGACCCCGAGAGCGTCATAGGCTATATTGTGAGGCGAAATTTTAACCCCGCGCGTTCCAATTCACCAAACAATTTTGCCCCTATCTACATAATGGGGAAAAAAGTGAAAGGAAAAGTGTTGGAAGCGTCGCAGCTATAGCAACAAAATTTTGCACAGTCACACGTCTGGACCCTGAGAACGTCATAGGCTACGTTGTGAGGTGAAATTTTAACCCCGCGCTTTCCAATTCACCAAACAATTTTGCCCCTATCTACATAATGGGGAAAAAAGTGAAAGGAAAAGTGTTGGAGGCGTCGCAGCTACAGAAACAAAATTTTGCACAGTCACACGTCTGGACCCTGAGAGCGTCATAGGCTACGTTGTGAGGTGAAATTTTAACCCCACGCTTTCCAATTCACCAAACAATTTTGCCCCTATCTACATAATGGGGAAAAAGTGAAATGAAAAGTGTTGGAGGCAAATTGACAGCTGCCAGATGTGAACAAGGGGGACTTAAAGAATGAGAGCGATGGCGCCAAAGAGTATATACCGTACAGTTGCTAAGGTGGGGCCCCGACATGAGATACTCACCACACACGGGGATATGAACACACACACAAAATGCGCCACACACTACCACGTGCTTGAACACATATACCACCCTCAGCACACATTTCACCACACATACACCAACCTCGCCACATAAAAGTCAAAACACAAAAGTCGCCGCTCAAAACTCACCACGCGCAAAACTCGCCACATGCAAAAAATAGGCTCACGCAAAACTCGCCACAAGTGCAAAACTCACCTCATGGAAAACTCGCCACACGCAAAACTTGCACATGCGGAAAAATTGCCACATGCACAAAATTTGCAACACATGCTAAAGTTGCCTCACACAAAACTTGCACATACTCAAAAGGCACCAGACATAAAACTCACCACGCGCAAAACTCGCCATGCGCAAAACTTGCTGCACACAACTTGCTACACTAACCTGCCACATGCAACTCGACACACAAAAAGTTGCTACACGCATGTTGCCACACAAAACTCATCTCACAAAAGTCGCTACATGCATGTCGCCACACACAACTCAACACACACAACTTGACAAACGAAACTCGCCCTAAAACACACACAAGTCTGGTATTAGCCTTCAAAAATAAAAATCTGATTAATAAGCAGAGAAACTACAAGAGCAACAAATGTACCATATAGGAAATACGGCAGCTGTCAGTCACATGACCTGTCTATTATGTGTATATGTGAGCTAATATATACTGCCAGGGGGAGGGCTTCCTGTTGGCTGGGGATTTATCAGGCTGCCAATTTATCTTACAAATACTGAGGTAAAAATACTGAGCAAATAATGTGTTAACGAGGTCTAATACAGGAGATGACACAGATATATACTATATACAGGAGAGATGTCACACAGGTATATACTATATAAAGGAGGATATGACATACAGGTACATACTATATACAGGAGGAGATGACATACAGGTATATACTATATACAGGAGGAGATGACACACAGGTATATACTATATACAGGAGCAGATTACCTACAGGTATATACTATATACAGGAGGAGATGACATACAGGTATATGCTATATATAGAAGATGACATACAGGTATATACTATATACAGGAGGAGATGACACACAGGTATATACTATATACAGGGGAGATGACACACAGGTATATACTATATACAGGAGAAGATGACATACAGGTATATACTATATATAGAAGGAGATGACATACAGGTATATACTATATATAGGAGGAGATGACATACAGGTATATACTATATATAGGAGGAGATGACATACAGGTATATACTATATATAGGAGGAGATGACATACAGGTATATACTATATACAGGGGAGATGACACACAGCAGGTATATACTATATACAGGGGAGATGATATACAGGTATATACTATATACAGGAGATGACATACAGGTGTATACTATATATAAGGGAGATGACAAACATGTATACACTGAGGTGAAAATGAGAGGTGTGAGGTGAAAATGAAAAGGTGTGAGTGCAAAATGAGAGGAGTGAGGGAAAATAGTGTAGTGATCGGAAAATGACAGATGTGAGGTCGAAATGACAAGTGTTAGGCGGGAGTGAGAGGAGTGAGGGAGAAAATGAGAGGTGTGAGGGAGAAAATGAGAGATGTGAGGGGGAAAATTAAAGATGTGATTGGGAAAATGAGAGGCGGGATGGGAAAATAAGAGAAGTGACGTGCTATAACTAACCACAGATATTTACTATGCCCAGGCAACGCCGGGCTCTTCAGCTAGTATATATATAAATATATATATATATATATATATATACTAGATGGTGGCTCGATTCTAACGCATCTGGTTTTCTAGAATATATATGTAGTTTATTTATGAAGATTTCAGAATTATGCAATGAATATACAGGATTCGGCCGGGCGCACTCAATTAGCGAAGCGTGGTTCCAATCCGCCAATTCCAATCCACGCCAATTCGCGGCCTGACTGCTTCTGGCGCTGATTGGTTGCGCCTGGCCAACAATCAGTGAAGCCAGGGCCAGCTCCAGGTTTTTGAAGGCCCCGGGCAAAAAAGTCTCACAGCCCACGTAGCATATAACACAGCCCACGTAGTATATAGCACAGCCAAGTAATATATAGCACAGCTACATAATGTATAACACAGCCACGTAGTATATTGCACAGCCACGTAGTATATAGCACAGCCCACGCAGCATATAGCACAGCCCACATACTATATAGCAAAACAATATTGAAGCCAGCATATTCCATAAATGTATAATATCAATATATCGTAACAAACCTCAAAATTAGCCAATTTGCTATAAGGACATATGGGGGCCAGCTACCAATCATAAATGAAAGAAGAAAAGAAACAAACAGCCCTATGGTCCCATAAAAAGTAGATATTTATTAGGCAACATTAAAAACACCAGGCAGAATACAGTAATACTGTACAGGGGATAGTTATGCGTCCCTAGCGGCCATGGATAATGGGCCAGGATGCCAACCCACAGTCCATGCTAGTATAATGATAGAATGTATTATAGACAATACCCATACCTATTAAAACATATATATATCATCTCGCAAGATGATGATGTAGCGGTCTCGCGAGACGCCTACGTCATCATCTCACGAGACCGCAATGCGCTCTTGAGACTGAAGCGCACGAGCAGAGTCAGTAACCTCTTCGCTTGGATGCGGGGGCTCCGGAAGGTGAGTATATAACTATTTTTTATTTTATTTCCTTTTTTTAACAGGGATATGATGCCCACATTGCTGTATACTATGTGGGCTGTGCAATATACTACATGGGCTGGGCAATATACTACATGGGCTATGCTATATACTACGTGGGCTGGGCAATATACTACGTGGCTGGGCAATATACTACATGGGCTGTGCTATATACTACGTGGGCTGGGCAATATACTACGTGACTGGGCAATATACTACATGGGCTGTGCTATATACTACGTGGCTGGGCAATATACTACATGGGCTGGGCAATATACTACGTTGCTGGGCAATATACTACATGGGCTGTGCTATATACTGCGTGGCTGGGCAATATACTGCGTGAGCTGTGCTTTATACTACATGGGCTGTGCTATATACAATGTGGCTGGGTAATATACTGCGTGGGCTGTGCTATATACTACATGGCTGGGCAATATACTACATGACTGGGCAATATACTACGTGGCTGGGCAATATACTACATGGGCTGGGAAATATACTACAGGGGCCGTGCTATATACTATGTGGCTGGGCAATGTACTACATGGGCTGTGCTATATCCTACGTGGCTGGGCAATATACTACGTGAATCTGTGCTGTATACTACGTGGCTGGGCAATATACTACGTGGCTCTGTGCTGTATACTACGTGGCTGGGCCATATACTACGTGGATCTGTGCTGTATACTACGTGACTGGGCAATATACTACGTGGACATTCATATTCTAGAAAACCCAATGCGTTAGAATCGGGCCACCATCTAGTATATATATATATATATATATATATATATATATATACAGTGGGGCAAAAAAAGTATTTAGTCAGTCAGCAATAGTGCAAGTTCCACCACTTAAAAAGATGAGAGGCGTCTGTAATTTACATCATAGGTAGACCTCAACGATGGGAGACAAACTGAGAAAAAAATTCCAGAAAATCACATTGTCTGTTTTTTTTAACATTTTATTTGCATATTATGGTGGAAAATAAGTATTTGGTCAGAAACAAAATTTCATCTCAATACTTTGTAATATATCCTTTGTTGGCAATGACAGAGGTCAAACGATTTCTGTAAGTCTTCACAAGGTTGCCACACACTGTTGTTGGTATGTTGGCCCATTCCTCCATGCAGATCTCCTCTAGAGCAGTGATGTTTTTGGCTTTTCGCTTGGCAACACGGACTTTCAACTTCCTCCAAAGGTTTTCTATAGGGTTGAGATCTGGAGACTGGCTAGGCCACTCCAGGACCTTGAAATGCTTCTTTTTACGAAGCCACTCCTTCATTGCCCTGGCGGTGTGCTTTGGATCATTTTCATGTTGAAAGACCCAGCCACGTTTCATCTTCAATGCCCTTTCTGATGGAAGGAGGTTTGCACTCAAAATCTCACGATACATGGCCCCATTCATTCTTTCATGTACCCGGATCAGTCGTCCTGGCCCCTTTGCAGAGAAACAGCCCCAAAGCATGATGTTTCCACCACCATGCTTTACAGTAGGTATGGTGTTTGATGGATGCAACTCAGTATTCTTTTTCCTCCAAACACGACAAGTTGTGTTTCTACCAAACAGTTCCAGTTTGGTTTCATCAGACCATAGGACATTCTCCCAAAACTCCTCTGGATCATCCAAATGCTCTCTAGCAAACTTCAGACGGGCCCGGACATGTACTGGCTTAAGCAGTGGGACACGTCTGGCACTGCAGGATCTGAGTCCATGGTGGCGTAGTGTGTTACTTATGGTAGGCCTTGTTACATTGGTCCCAGCTCTCTGCAGTTCATTCACTAGGTCCCCCCGCGTGGTTCTGGGATTTTTGCTCACTGTTCTTGTGATCATTCTGACCCCACGGGGTGGGATTTTGCGTGGAGCTCCAGATCGAGGGAGATTATCAGTGGTCTTGTATGTCTTCCATTTTCTAATTATTGTTCACTGTTGATTTCTTCACTCCAAGCTGGTTGGCTAATGCAGATTCAGTATTCCCAGCCTGGTGCAGGGCTACAATTTTGTTTCTGGTGTCCTTTGACAGCTCTTTGGTCTTCACCATAGTGGAGTTTGGAGTCAGACTGTTTGAGGGTGTGCACAGGTGTCTTTTTATACTGATAACAAGTTTAAACAGGTGCCATTACTACAGGTAATGAGTGGAGGAAAGAGGAGACTCTTAAAGAAGAAGTTACAGGTCTGTGAGAGCCAGAAATCTTGATTGTTTGTTTCTGACCAAATACTTATTTTCCACCATAATATGCAAATAAAATGTTAAAAAAACAGACAATGTGATTTTCTGGATTTTTTTTTCTCAGTTTGTCTCACATAGTTGAGGTCTACCTATGATGTAAATTACAGACGCCTCTCATCTTTTTAAGTGGTGGAACTTGCACTATTGCTGACTGACTAAATACTTTTTTGCCCCACTGTATATATAATGTTAGGAGTCGAGTTCCCACCGCTGCACAGGGGGAATCTCAAGCTGTGTCTGCTGCGGTCTCCCATTCTGCATTGGCCGCAGTGGAGCCTGCTCAGCGGAGACGCCAGTCCCGGCGTCTCATTGGATCTGATACTGTACAAAGGGTTACTGCTGCCTCTCCAGGCTCTGTATCCTGCACTGGTCTGCGGCGAGCAGGCTTTTCTGGGACTGCTTTGCACACACTGAGCATGTCCAGGGTAAGATCTCTCAGTGGAGGTCTAGGGACACATGCTCAGGTACTGCAGCGATTTCCATTGGTCCTCCAGGAAGGCCCTGTACCTGATAAAGTTCTGTGGCAGCCTTCCATTGGTCCTTCTTGGAAGGTCCTGTACATGCTGCAGCTATAAAAGGTTCACATGACCGCACTGCCATGCGCTAGTGTCAATTTACGTATGAGCTCAGCGCCAGTGTGGTTATGTTTGTATGCAGTCAGGTACCCGGCTGAAATAAGCCCCTAGAATGCTGGCACCTCCGGCGAGGAGTTTCATGTGAGTGGATTCAGGGCTGGCGTATAGCCATTAGAATTCTGGCTCCACCGGAGAGGAACAGCGTGTATGCATTTGACTGCATGACCACTAACTGCTCTACTAAGTAGCTGTATTCCTCTGTGAGCTAAACAGGGCACAGCATTCTCTTTGCTAACAGACTCTGTGAAGTAACAGAGTTTGTTTATAGTACTATATTGTACCTCCATACTTAGCAGCAGGTTCTTTCCTGCACGGTGGATCCAGGGTTGTGAACGCACCTACTACTATTAAATATATATATTCGGTGCATTCTGCCAACCCTAACAGTACACTAGCGCCAGAATCTGGCTAAGTTATGGCGGATGAACAGCGATTGCAGGAGTACATCCAGTTGCTGGAGGGCAGGTTGGCGTCTCTCGAGTGTGCAACCTCGGCAGTGGATGTTACCGCAATAGCTGTTCAGGCTGCTAGAGTGGCTGCAGCAGCTTTACCCACTGCCACCTCTGTTCCGACCTTATCTCACCTCCCATTGCCTGAAAAATACTCTGGGGACAGTAAGTCCTGTAGGGGTTTCGTGAGCCAGTGTGGTATACATCTCGAGCTCCTGGCTTCACGTTTTCCCACAGAGTGGGCTAAGGTGGGATTCATAATCTCTCTCCTGTCGGACAGAGCTTTGGAGTGGGCTAAGCCGCTGTGGGAGCGCAATGATCATGTGGTGCAGAGTGTTCCTCAGTTTCTGGGCACTCTGAAACAGGTCTTTTTGAGACCCTAAGTCACCCATGATACGGCGCTCCAACTACTGGCATTGACTCAGGGTTCGTCCATGGTCAGCCATTTTGACGTCCACTTTCGGACATTAGTGTCTGAGCTGGAGTGGTCGGATAAAACCCTCATCCCGGTATTTTGGAGGGGGATGGCTGACCATGTGAAGGACGCTTTGGCCACTAGGGAGATTCCCGCCACACTGGAGGAGCTCATAGCTGTATCAACTCGCATAGAACTTCGTTTTCACGAGCGAAGGTTGGAGCGAACCCAGTGTAAGCAGAGGTTTCGGCTGGCTCCCACCTTAGCCAGACCTTTGGAATCTCCGGTCCAGTCGCCCGAGTCACATGAGGCCATAGAGGTGTCACGAGCGGGGTCCAAGTCCCGGTCTGCTCATGCATTTAAGGTCTGTCATGTTTGCCGCCAGTCAGGACATCTTGCCTCCAAGTGTCCTCAGCGGTTGGGGAAACGGCAGCGTCTAGTGGCAGTTGGAGGAGGTACAGTAGACACGGAGACGTTTGCCTCTAAGTTGTCCTTCAAGGGGACAATTACCATAGGCCCATCCACTCTTATGGTAGAGCTATGTGTGGACTCTGGGGCAGAGGGTAATTTTATGTCATCCGCTTTTGCCCAGCGACACGCAATACCCCTGGTGATGCTTGCCAAACCAGTAACCATTCGAGTGATAAATGGGTCGACACTACCCTCACAGATTACACACCAAACCATTCCTTTCACTCTTTCTGTGTCTCCATCACATCAGGAGATTATCTCTCTATTAGTCATTCCTGAGGGAATTGATGAGGCCCTGTTGGGGATACCATGGCTACGCTATCATTCTCCTCATATAGAGTGGTCCTCAGGGAGAATTTTGGGATGGAGTAAATCCTGTGAGGGTAGATGTCAGAGGGAGTGCTTTCAGGTTGCTACAACAGAGGTACCAGCAGATCTTTCCTCTCTCCCCAAGCACTATTGGTCCTATGCGGATGTGTTCTCCAAAAAGGCTGTGGAGACCCTTCCGCCTCACCGCCCCTATGACTGTCCTATTGACCTCTTGCCTGGTGCTGAGCCTCCCTGGGGTCGAGTCTATCCGTTATCTCTCCCGGAGATGGAGGCAATGTCACAGTAGATCCAGGAAAATCTGGCAAGAGGATTCATTAGGAAGTCAGTGTCACCTGCTGGGGCAGGGTTCTTCTTCGTGCAGAAGAAGAGTGGGGAATTGCATCCATGCATAGACTACAGGGGTCTAAACGGCATCACCGTTAAGAATAAGTATCCTTTGCCCCTGATATCTGAGCTCTTTGATAGGCTACGGGGAGCAAGGGTATTTACTAAATTAGATCTGTGGGGTGCTTACAATCTGATTCGCATCTGTGAGGGGGACGAATGGAAGACGGCTTTTAACACCAGGGATGGGCACTATGAATATCTGGTGATGCCCTTCGGGCTCTGTAATGGCCCAGCCGTTTTCCAAGACTTTGTGAATGACATCTCCCGGGATATGCTGACCACCTCGGTCGTAGTCTATCTGGATGACATTCTCATCTACTCTCCAGATATTGACTCCCATCAGAGAGATGTTCGCAAAGTCTTCGACCTCTTACGAGCAAACTCTCTCTACGCCAAGTTTGAGAAGTGTGTGTTTGAGCAGGAGTCATTGCCTTTCCTTGGTTATATAATCTCTGCCCAGGGTTTGGCTATGGATCCTGCCAAGCTACAGGCTGTGATGGACTGGCAAGAACCCCATTCACTTAAAGCGGTGCAGCACTTTATGGGGTTCATTAATTACTATCGCCAGTTCATTCCACACTTCTCAACTTTGGTAGCTCCCATGGTTGCCCTCACCAAGAAGGGAGCAAATCCCAAGTTGTGGTCGGAGGATGTCTCCAAGGCCTTTCTCTCGATTAAGTCACACTTCGCTAGTGCTTCCATTCTACATCGCCCCGATGCAGATAAGCCATTTATCATGGAAGTGGATGCCTCATCCGTTGGTGCTGGAGCAGTCCTTTTCCAAAAGGATGCTCAAGGTCGGAAGCATCCTTGCTTCTTCTTCTCCAAGACCTTCACACTGATGGAGAGGAATTATTCCATCGGGGACAGGGAGTTGCTATCCATGAAGTTGACTTTCTCAGAGTGGAGACACCTCTTGGAGGGAGCTCACTTTCCCTTCCAGGTATTCACTGACCACAAGAACTTTGTATATCTACAGGCGGCCCAGCGGCTGAATTCTCGCCAGGCTAGATGGTCCCTGTTCTTCTCCTGGTTTTATTTTACTCTTCATTTTCTCTCTGGGGAGAGGAACATTCGTGCCGACGCTCTCTCCCGCTCCGTAGGGTCATCGGAGGAGGAGGAGCCTCGGCTAATTGTCCCTTCTGAGAGTCTTAGAACTGTGGCTCCGGTTTCGCCAGAGTCCGTACCCCCGGGCAAGACTTTCACGCCAGTGAATTTGCGACCGGAGGTTCTCTCTTGGGCTCACTCGTCCAGAGTGGGTGGGCATTTCGGGACCAAAAGGACATCTGAGCTTTTGGCGAGGACGTACTTGTGGCCTCATATGGCCCGTGACGTCGGGGACTATATTCGGGCGTGCGTTTCCTGCACTCAGAATCGGTCTCCTCGGCAACGACCTGCTCGGTTGCTTTACTCCCTGCCGGTGGCAGACAAGCCCTGGGAGATGGTTGGGATGGACTTCGTGTTGAGCTTACCCAAGTCTCGTAGCTGCACCGTTATCTGGGTTGTCACCGATCATTTCTCTAAGATGGTGCACTCAGTGCCGCTTCCACGGTTACCTTCTGCATGGGCCTTGGCGGCGTTATTCATAAAGCATATTTTCCGCTGCCTGATAAAATTGTCAGCGACCGGGGTCCCCAGTTCGCGTCTCGGTTTTGGAGAGAGCTCTGCCGTTTACTCAGCATAGAGTTGAATCTCTCCTCTGCATATCATCTCGAGACGAATCGGTTGGTAGAGAGGACCAACCAGACTCTGGAGACATACTTGTGACATTTTGTCTCTGCTAGGCAGGATGACTGGGCATCTTTGCTACCTTGGGCGGAATTTCCCTTGAACAACGCCGTAGCCGATTCCACCGGGCAGACTCCTTTTCTCCTTAATTACGGCCAGCATCCGCGTGTCCCTGTGCCCATGCCCATGTCATCCACCGATTCTAGGGTGGCAGACTGGGCGATTGAGGCACATGACATTTGGGACTGCACACAGGATGCCATCCAGGCCTCCAAGGAGAGAATGAGGGTTTCTGCTGATACACACCGGCGCCCCGTTCCGACCTTTGCTCCTGGCGACTTAGTGTGGCTCTCCGCCCGTAACATCAGGCTGCGAGTTGAGTCCACTAAGTTTGCGCCTCGCTACATTGGCCCGTTCAAGGTTCTGGAACAGGTCAACCCTGTGGTTTACCGTTTGGCCATTTTTCCACGCCTTGGTATCACCGACACCTTCCACGTCTCTCTCTTAAAGCCCGTCCATTTGTCCCGGTTTTCCGAGTCATATGCAGGAACGTCGGGTTCATCCACGGATGAGTTTGAGGTGAATGCTATCGTAGGGTGCAAGGTGGTACGTGGCAAGAAACTTTATCTGGTGGACTGGAAGGGTCACAGCCCAGAGGACAGAACCTGGGAACCTGTGGAGCACATTCGGGGTCCGCTGCTCATTGCAGCTTTTGAGCGTAGCCAGGCTCAAGGAGGGGGGGGGCCATAGGAGGGAGGGTAATGTTAGGAGTCGAGTTCCCACTGCTGCACAGGGGGAATTTCGAGCTGTGTCTGCTGCGGTCTCCCATTCTGCATCGGCCACAGTGGAGCCTGCTCAGCGGAGACGTCAGTCCCAGCGTCTCATTGGATCTGATACTGTGCAAAGGGTTACTGCTGTCTCTCCAGGCTCTGCTATTGTACCCTGCACTGATCTGCGGCGAGCAGGCTTTTCTGGGACTAAGTCCTGCTTTGCACACACTGAGCATGCCCAGGGTAAGATCTCTCAGTGGAGGTCTAGGGACACATGCTCAGGTACTGCAGCGATTTCCATTGGTCCTCCAGGAAGGCCCTGTACCTGATAAAGTTCTGTGGCAGCCTTCCATTGGTCCTTCTTGGAAGGTCCTGTACATGCTGCAGCTATAAAAGGTTCACATGACCGCACTGCCATGCGCTAGTGTCAATTTACGTATGAGCTCAGCGCCAGTGTGGTCATATTTGTATGCAGTCAGGGACCCGGCTGAAATAAGCCCCTAGAATGCTGGCACCTCCGGCGAGGAGTTTCATGTGAGTGGATTCAGGGCTGGCGTATAGCCATTAGATTTCTGGCTCCACCGGAGAGGAACTGCGTGTATGCATTTGACTGCATGACCACTAACTGCTCTACTAAGTAGCTGTATTCCTCTGTGAGCTAAACAGGGCACAGCGTTCTCTTTGCTAACAGACTCTGTGAAGTAACAGAGTTTGTTTATAGTACTATATTGTACCGCCATACTTAGCAGCAGGTTCTTTCCTGCACGGTGGATCCCGGGTTGCGAACGCACCTACTACTAATAAATATATATATTCGGTGCGTTCTGCCAACCCTAACATATAAATACTTTTTTTTTTCTTTAGGTTGGAGGGCCCAATTCCAGCTATTGCTTTCGGACCTGTGATTTCTATCTCCTCCTCTGTGTACAGGATAATAGAGTATAATAAAGTAGTTATGGACGAGACTTAACTAACATTGTGCAGTGACTCTGCTTTCCATATAGTGATGGATATTTCTTGTTGCTGAAACTATGATGTTTTTCACTTTAACCCTTTGTTAAACCCCTCTGATCAGTGCGATCATCCAACATACAAGCCTCTGATGGCTCCGGTGATGCCCTGTACTACTGTAGTGCCGTGTATCATCACTGCTGTCAGTGTAATACTAACGGCCCCATACACATGAGATAAGGGTTGGCTGAACGGTCATTTGGCAGACGGCCATCTCTCCCGACTCCCCCAAATATTCCAGCTTTCCTGGGGTCTGTATGAGAGAGTCGCCTCCAGACTCCTCTAGCGGAGGATTATCTACAGGAGGAACAAACGGATTATCCTCTGAAATTCAGGATGTCAGATCCTTCTCTGCCCTGACACCATCTGTCGGGAGGCCCCCAAATACATTATATAGTCGCCCAAACCCCCAACAACAGTGATTTCATGGAACTTTAGTCTAATGTGTATGGGGGCGGTAAAAGGTAACTTATTGTACGCCGCCTCTGGCCTAATAGACCTTCATACATTGCAGCCCAGACCCCATTATTAGGCATGTAAGTACCGTAATAACTAGGCCGCCCCATACTATCGAGTACTTGGGGGGGGGCGGGGGGCATTCAGCCAAACTCTGTCACCTTCTTAGATGCCGTGTTTGCTTTTCACAGCAGCAAGTGGTTAAACTGCCAGGGTTTTTGTTGAAGCCTCATCTGTGCCGTCCCTGCGGTGCACATCTATGTTCTGGAGCACAAAAAGATTAATTTCTTTTTAATAAATGTTTAACTTGTTAAAAATTATAAAATGTGTCTACTGCTTTTTCCATGTTTTTTTGTTTTTACAAGAATTGTTGGAGCCAATTTTCTTTAGAAACATTTCAATATCTATTTTTTTCTGGTGTTTTTCTTGTAATATTGGAAAGCCTAAGGCCAGAAATAAACCCCATAAATCACTGTACATGGAGACTTTGGAATCAAATCATTTCTGTCCACGTTGATTGTGGAAACAAAAAAGCCTCAAATTTCTGTGTGTGAATCAGAGCTGAGATCTAACGTGATAGAAGATTACAGTGCGGGGAAGACGGGAAACCTTCATATAGACGCCGGTGGTGATGGAGTCAGTGACCGACTCTGGCCAAATATGTCTCTAGAGCCGTAGTAGAAGATGAAGATGTCGTCCTCATCATGAAGTAGTTATTTTTCATGTCGCGTGTAATGAATATCTCCTGCAGTATTGCTAATGCCGATTCCAGGGTCGGTAAATGAGATGAGAATTAGCGCTATGGAAGATGAGTCTATGAGAAACGTATTCAGCTGCCGACTCCGAGGAGGAAACTGCTTGTTGTCTGTGGCCTAAATATATAGGATTTATTAGTAGATGTAAAGAAGGAAACTAAATACTGTAAAATAATAAATCTTCTCATATGTTTCCCTTATTTTCTCCAGTAATTGTATTATTACACAGGATTCTTCTGATGTTACATCGGCTCATCTTCTCATTCAGGTCTCTACAATATCGGATCCTCTCAGTGAAGATCTTTTACAAAAGAAAATTTTCCTGATTTACCCATCAAAGATGGATATGGACAGAGACAAGATGGCGGAGAGGATATTACACCTCACCCTAGAGATCCTCTTCCGGCTTACTGGAGAGGTGAGAGATTCTGATGACGTCACATTACATCATTCTTATCTATGGGAATAACAGATGGACAGAACTGGAGAGGTGAGGACTCTGGAAATGTCTGTAGTGAGATTTATTAATGTGTATCTCCATTACCAGGATTACACAGTGGTGAAGAAGACCTCTAGTGAGCGCTGTCAGGACCCTGTGTCTGAGGGATGGGGAAGACCCCTGAGCCCAATCACGGGGCCTCCACCTCACCCCCTGATCCATGAGTACATCAATGACCAGAAGATCCTAGAACTCACCTACAAGATGATTGAGCTGCTGACTGGAGAGGTGACACTGCTGGGAATGCTGGGACATTATACAGTAACACTATGAAGGGATCGGGGGGATGATGGTATCATTGTATGTGTCAGGTTCCTATAAGGTGTCAGGATGTCGCTGTCTATTTCTCCATGGAGGAGTGGGAGTATTTAGAAGGACACAGAGATCTGTACAGGAACGTCATAATGGAGGTTCCCCAGCCCCTCACATCTCCAGGTAATAGACAGGACTAAATACACACGGCCTATAATTATCTGTATGTAAAGAATGAATTCACTCCCTGTATGTGTTTCCTCCAGATCTATCAAGTAAGAGGACAACACCAGAGAGATGTCCCCATCCTCTTCTTCCACAGGACTGTAACCAAGAAGATCCCAATGCTCCTCAGGATCATCAGGTAGATGGAGAGAAGGTGTCAGGAGATCTCCCCTATGATGTGTAGACGCGGTGAAGGTCTTGTGCTCAGTCTTGTTTTACCCACCAGTATTATATGTTTTATACTTGTGTAATGAGAACGGTGGAGATGGCAGGATTAGAGCTGATCATAGATGTGACTTCTCCATCTGACGGTGACTTTTATAATATTTGTTTCAGGGTGAAGATCTGACCCATATTAATACTATAGAGACATATGTGAGGGATGATGAGCGGTGTAAAGAGGAGATTCCTACATATGACTACCCAGGTGAGTAGTGACCACTAAATGCAGAGAGGTCACAGATTCTTCTCATCACCGGCTGTGGCTGCTTTATCGGTGGTGTAGTCCGGCCGTATTACCATGGTCACCATTTTACCTCTAGACCACAACATTCTCCTCCACTCAAAACTGTTCTAATGACTTTGGGCATTAAAAGCCCTTTTCTATAGAACTTACAACCTGGAGGATCCACCTACCCCCTGATATTAGTGCGAGGGTGATCCCTTAAAGCGACATCTATATGATTACTTGTACCTGACCCAATATAGGCCGAGTGCTCGCTTTAAGAGTCACACTGAACACAGAGTTAGATGTATACTCCTTTCTCAGCAAAGCCTTGCACACAACTGAAGTTTATTCTCAAGACAAAGAGACAGGAAATGGGTGTCACACAATCTTCTGAGTAGCCAGTGTCAGTCTATGATAGGTCCATTTCAACGTCACTTCCATATATGGTATCCAGTATCTTAGCTTCTGCATTCCAAGGATTCCTTCCAGGGTGTTGTCAGAAGACACAGACGCCATCTTGGTACACCATATCTGAACTGACTTATATAAGGTTTAATAATTGATTTCATTAGCCATTCTCTCCTTCACATTAGAAGATGCTGATCATTGCCTGCCCAGATCTGTGAACTATAAAGCCAAATGACAGCATACGTAGAATGTGCTGACAAGATAGAAAATCACTAGAAGAAAAATATTCCAGTCTTTCTGGCCAAACTTCACTTTTATGATCGACAACATTAAATGTGCAGTGAGGCCAAGTGTGAATTTCTGGACAATAACAGAGTTTCCCTTTATCCGGACTTTTCAATTTGTATTAAAACCGACTAACTTCCAGGAGGATTGTGATAATCTACATAAACCCATCACACCGGTGCCATGATATATCTCTGAGCTGTGCGTGGCTGATGGCTGTAATATACATTTATTCCCGCCTGCAGGAGATGTGTTGGCTCCAGCCCTGGTTTCATGGATTCACTCCACCTCATAAATTACCGTATTTTCCGGCGTATAAGATGACTTTTTGACCTCAAAAAATTGTCCCAAAAGTCGGGGGTCGTCTTATACGCTGGGTACGGCGTGTGCAGGGAGCGATCCTGCATTTCAGCATGTGGTTCTCAGTGTCTGGAGGAGAGGAGACTCTGCAGACCCTTGGAACCACACGCCGTATAAGATGACTGGGCGTATAAGATGACCTTCGTCTTATACGGCGGGCATATCATAGT
The DNA here is from genome assembly GCF_032444005.1 of Ranitomeya imitator. Lineage (NCBI taxonomy): Eukaryota > Metazoa > Chordata > Amphibia > Anura > Dendrobatidae > Ranitomeya > Ranitomeya imitator. The sequence goes on from NC_091283.1 coordinate 236,156,923, forward strand.
AACATAGTAACATAGTTAGTAAGGCTGAAAAAAGACATTTGTCCATCCAGTTCAGCCTATATTCCATCATAATAAATACCCAGATCTACGTCCTTCTACAGAACCTAATAATTGTATGATACAATATTGTTCTGCTCCAGGAAGACATCCAGGCCTCTCTTGAACCCCTCGACTGAGTTCGCCATCACCACCTCCTCAGGCAAGCAATTCCAGATTCTCACTGCCCTAACAGTAAAGAATCCTCTTCTATGTTGGTGGAAAAACCTTCTCTCCTCCAGACGCAAAGAATGCCCCCTTGTGCCCGTCACCTTCCTTGGTATAAACAGATCCTCAGCGAGATATTTGTATTGTCCCCTTATATACTTATACATGGTTATTAGATCGCCCCTCAGTCGTCTTTTTTCTAGACTAAATAATCCTAATTTCGCTAATCTATCTGGGTATTGTAGTTCTCCCATCCCCTTTATTATAGTGCTTTGTAAAAAGCACTGTATTGTTATTCCACCGTAGACAACTTCTTCTTCTTCTTCTTCTTATTATTATTCAGTCCGCAATTAATGCGGCCCGAACCGCTGCACGCACAGACTCCAGTGAGGCGTCATTTCGAAGCCAGCGTTCCTGGCAGGTGTGCTAAGTATTTTTCGTGTTGATCGGATTTGTAGTTTTGGCGCAATTGGCGTTTGAAAATTTTGTCTCAATGCATTTCAATGGGGAAATTGTGCCACAAGCTTATAATGGCAGTTATTTTGAAATTGCCTCAGAAATCAGCCCAACTGCCACCTGGCTGATTTGCTCATTGATATGCGAAGCCAGATCCAGTTACTATGCCAACGCCTACGAACTCTACATGACCCCACTAGGACACAGGTTTGCCAGATAATATCAGCTCTTAAAGTGACCCGCGCACCAAATTGTTACCTGAGGTGCCAGCCCACCAAATCGGACCCAGAGTGACCCCGCCCACCAAATCGGACCCAGAGGGTAAGTGCACCCCCGCCCCGTATGTGCAAAAGTAAGTGCACCCCTGCCCCATGTGTGCAAAAGTAAGTGCACCCCTTGTGTATGCAAAACTAAGTTCACCCCCACCCCATGTGTGAAAAGTAAGTGCGCCCCCGATCCCGGGAGTGCAAAAGTAAGTGCACCCTCGCCCTCGTGTGTGCAAAAGTAAGTGCACCCTGCCCCGTGTGTGAGAAGTAAGTGCGCTCCCGGCACAGGATGTGCAAAAGTAAGTGCTCCCCTGGCCCCGGGTATGCAAAAGTAAGAGCGCCCCGGCTGTGCAAAAGTAAGTGCACCCCCGGTCCCGAGGGTGAAAAGTAAGTGCACCCCCGGTCCCGAGGGTGAAAAGTAAGTGCACCCCGGTCCCGTGTGTGAAAAGTAAGTGCACCCGAGGTCCCGTGGGTGAAAAGTAAGTGCGCCCCTGGTCCCGAGGGTGAAAAGTAAGTGCACCCCCGGTCCCGAGGGTGAAAAGTAAGTGCACCCCGGTCCCGTGTGTGAAAAGTAAGTGCACCCGAGGTCCCGTGGGTGAAAAGTAAGTGCGCCCCCGGTCCCGAGGGTGAAAAGTAAGTGCACCCCCGGTCCCGAGGGTGAAAAGTAAGTGCACCCCGGTCCCGTGTGTGAAAAGTAAGTGCACCCCCAGTCCCGTGGGTGAAAAGTAAGTGCACCCCCGGTCCCGTGTGTGAAAAGTAAGTGCACCCCCGGTCCCGTGTGTGAAAAGTAAGTGCACCCCCGGTCCCGTGTGTGAAAAGTAAGTGCACCCCCAGTCCCGAGGGTGAAAAGTAAGTGCACCCCCGGTCCCGAGGGTGAAAAGTAAGTGCACCCCGGTCCCGTGTGTGAAAAGTAAGTGCACCCGAGGTCCCGTGGGTGAAAAGTAAGTGCACCCCCAGTCCCGTGGGTGAAAAGTAAGTGCACCCCCGGTCCCGTGTGTGAAAAGTAAGTGCACCCCCAGTCTCGTGTGTGAAAAGTAAGTGCACCCCCGGTCCCGTGTGTGAAAAGTAAGTGCACCCCCGGTCCCGTGTGTGAAAAGTAAGTGCACCCCCGGTCCTGGTGTGAAAAGTAAGTGCACCCCCAGTCCCGAGGGTGAAAAGTAAGTGCACCCCCGGTCCCGAGGGTGAAAAGTAAGTGCACCCCGGTCCCGTGTGTGAAAAGTAAGTGCACCCGAGGTCCCGTGGGTGAAAAGTAAGTGCACCCCCGGTCCCGTGGGTCAAAAAAGTAAGTGCACCCCCGGTCCCGAGGGTGAAAAGTAAGTGCACCCCGGTCCCGTGTGTGAAAAGTAAGTGCACCCGAGGTCCCGTGGGTGAAAAGTAAGTGCGCCCCTGGTCCCGAGGGTGAAAAGTAAGTGCACCCCCGGTCCCGAGGGTGAAAAGTAAGTGCACCCCCGGTCCCGAGGGTGAAAAGTAAGTGCACCCCGGTCCCGTGTGTGAAAAGTAAGTGCACCCGAGGTCCCGTGGGTGAAAAGTAAGTGCACCCCCGGTCCCGAGGGTGAAAAGTAAGTGCACCCCGGTCCCGTGTGTGAAAAGTAAGTGCACCCGAGGTCCCGTGGGTGAAAAGTAAGTGCACCCCCAGTCCCGTGGGTGAAAAGTAAGTGCACCCCCGGTCCCGTGTGTGAAAAGTAAGTGCACCCCCAGTCTCGTGTGTGAAAAGTAAGTGCACCCCCGGTCCCGTGTGTGAAAAGTAAGTGCACCCCCAGTCCCGAGGGTGAAAAGTAAGTGCACCCCCGGTCCCGAGGGTGAAAAGTAAGTGCTCCCCGGTCCCATGTGTGAAAAGTAAGTGCACCCGAGGTCCCGTGGGTGAAAAGTAAGTGCACCCCCAGTCCCGTGGGTGAAAAGTAAGTGCACCCCCGGTCCCGTGGGTGAAAAGTAAGTGCACCCCCGGTCCCGTGTGTAAAAAGTAAGTGCACCCCCAGTCTCGTGTGTGAAAAGTAAGTGCACCCCCGGTCCCGTGTGTGAAAAGTAAGTGCACCCCCGGTCCCGTGTGTGAAAAGTAAGTGCACCCCCGGTCCTGGTGTGAAAAGTAAGTGCACCCCCAGTCCCGAGGGTGAAAAGTAAGTGCACCCCCGGTCCCGAGGGTGAAAAGTAAGTGCACCCCGGTCCCGTGTGTGAAAAGTAAGTGCACCCGAGGTCCCGTGGGTGAAAAGTAAGTGCGCCCCTGGTCCCGAGGGTGAAAAGTAAGTGCACCCCCGGTCCCGAGGGTGAAAAGTAAGTGCACCCCGGTCCCGTGTGTGAAAAGTAAGTGCACCCGAGGTCCCGTGGGTGAAAAGTAAGTGCGCCCCCGGTCCCGAGGGTGAAAAGTAAGTGCACCCCCGGTCCCGAGGGTGAAAAGTAAGTGCACCCCGGTCCCGTGTGTGAAAAGTAAGTGCACCCCCAGTCCCGTGGGTGAAAAGTAAGTGCACCCCCGGTCCCGTGTGTGAAAAGTAAGTGCACCCCCGGTCCCGTGTGTGAAAAGTAAGTGCACCCCCGGTCCCGTGTGTGAAAAGTAAGTGCACCCCCAGTCCCGAGGGTGAAAAGTAAGTGCACCCCCGGTCCCGAGGGTGAAAAGTAAGTGCACCCCGGTCCCGTGTGTGAAAAGTAAGTGCACCCGAGGTCCCGTGGGTGAAAAGTAAGTGCACCCCCAGTCCCGTGGGTGAAAAGTAAGTGCACCCCCGGTCCCGTGTGTGAAAAGTAAGTGCACCCCCAGTCTCGTGTGTGAAAAGTAAGTGCACCCCCGGTCCCGTGTGTGAAAAGTAAGTGCACCCCCGGTCCCGTGTGTGAAAAGTAAGTGCACCCCCGGTCCTGGTGTGAAAAGTAAGTGCACCCCCAGTCCCGAGGGTGAAAAGTAAGTGCACCCCCGGTCCCGAGGGTGAAAAGTAAGTGCACCCCGGTCCCGTGTGTGAAAAGTAAGTGCACCCGAGGTCCCGTGGGTGAAAAGTAAGTGCACCCCCGGTCCCGTGGGTCAAAAAAGTAAGTGCACCCCCGGTCCCGAGGGTGAAAAGTAAGTGCACCCCGGTCCCGTGTGTGAAAAGTAAGTGCACCCGAGGTCCCGTGGGTGAAAAGTAAGTGCGCCCCTGGTCCCGAGGGTGAAAAGTAAGTGCACCCCCGGTCCCGAGGGTGAAAAGTAAGTGCACCCCCGGTCCCGAGGGTGAAAAGTAAGTGCACCCCGGTCCCGTGTGTGAAAAGTAAGTGCACCCGAGGTCCCGTGGGTGAAAAGTAAGTGCGCCCCCGGTCCCGAGGGTGAAAAGTAAGTGCACCCCGGTCCCGTGTGTGAAAAGTAAGTGCACCCGAGGTCCCGTGGGTGAAAAGTAAGTGCACCCCCAGTCCCGTGGGTGAAAAGTAAGTGCACCCCCGGTCCCGTGTGTGAAAAGTAAGTGCACCCCCAGTCTCGTGTGTGAAAAGTAAGTGCACCCCCGGTCCCGTGTGTGAAAAGTAAGTGCACCCCCAGTCCCGAGGGTGAAAAGTAAGTGCACCCCCGGTCCCGAGGGTGAAAAGTAAGTGCTCCCCGGTCCCATGTGTGAAAAGTAAGTGCACCCGAGGTCCCGTGGGTGAAAAGTAAGTGCACCCCCAGTCCCGTGGGTGAAAAGTAAGTGCACCCCCGGTCCCGTGGGTGAAAAGTAAGTGCACCCCCGGTCCCGTGTGTAAAAAGTAAGTGCACCCCCAGTCTCGTGTGTGAAAAGTAAGTGCACCCCCGGTCCCGTGTGTGAAAAGTAAGTGCACCCCCGGTCCCGTGTGTGAAAAGTAAGTGCACCCCCGGTCCTGGTGTGAAAAGTAAGTGCACCCCCAGTCCCGAGGGTGAAAAGTAAGTGCACCCCCGGTCCCGAGGGTGAAAAGTAAGTGCACCCCGGTCCCGTGTGTGAAAAGTAAGTGCACCCGAGGTCCCGTGGGTGAAAAGTAAGTGCACCCCCGGTTCCGTGGGTCAAAAAAGTAAGTGCACCCCCAGTCTCGTGGGTGAAAAGTAAGTGCACCCCGGTCCCATGTGTGAAAAGTAAGGGCACCCCGGGTGTGCAAAAGTAAGTGCGCCCCGGGTGTGCAAAAGTAAGAGCGCCCCGGCTGTGCAAAACTAAGTGGGCCCCGACTGTGCAAAAGTAAGTGCGCCCCCGGTCCCGAGGGTGAAAAGTAAGTGCACCCCCGGTCCCGAGGCTGAAAAGTAAGTGCACCCCGGTCCCGTGTGTGAAAAGTAAGTGCACCCCCAGTCTCGTGTGTGAAAAGTAAGTGCACCCCCGGTCCCGTGTGTGAAAAGTAAGTGCACCCCCGGTCCCGTGTGTGAAAAGTAAGTGCACCCCCGGTCCTGGTGTGAAAAGTAAGTGCACCCCCAGTCCCGAGGGTGAAAAGTAAGTGCACCCCCGGTCCCGAGGGTGAAAAGTAAGTGCACCCGAGGTCCCGTGGGTGAAAAGTAAGTGCACCCCCAGTCCCGTGGGTGAAAAGTAAGTGCACCCCCGGTCCCGTGTGTGAAAAGTAAGTGCACCCCCAGTCTCGTGTGTGAAAAGTAAGTGCACCCCCGGTCCCGTGTGTGAAAAGTAAGTGCACCCCCAGTCCCGAGGGTGAAAAGTAAGTGCACCCCCGGTCCCGAGGGTGAAAAGTAAGTGCACCCCGGTCCCATGTGTGAAAAGTAAGTGCACCCGAGGTCCCGTGGGTGAAAAGTAAGTGCACCCCCAGTCCCGTGGGTGAAAAGTAAGTGCACCCCCGGTCCCGTGGGTGAAAAGTAAGTGCACCCCCGGTCCCGTGTGTAAAAAGTAAGTGCACCCCCAGTCTCGTGTGTGAAAAGTAAGTGCACCCCCGGTCCCGTGTGTGAAAAGTAAGTGCACCCCCGGTCCCGTGTGTGAAAAGTAAGTGCACCCCCGGTCCTGGTGTGAAAAGTAAGTGCACCCCCAGTCCCGAGGGTGAAAAGTAAGTGCACCCCCGGTCCCGAGGGTGAAAAGTAAGTGCACCCCGGTCCCGTGTGTGAAAAGTAAGTGCACCCGAGGTCCCGTGGGTGAAAAGTAAGTGCACCCCCGGTTCCGTGGGTCAAAAAAGTAAGTGCACCCCCAGTCTCGTGGGTGAAAAGTAAGTGCACCCCGGTCCCGTGTGTGAAAAGTAAGGGCACCCCGGGTGTGCAAAAGTAAGTGCGCCCCGGGTGTGCAAAAGTAAGAGCGCCCCGGCTGTGCAAAACTAAGTGGGCCCCGACTGTGCAAAAGTAAGTGCGCCCCCGGTCCCGAGGGTGAAAAGTAAGTGCACCCCCGGTCCCGAGGCTGAAAAGTAAGTGCACCCCGGTCCCGTGTGTGAAAAGTAAGTGCACCCGAGGTCCCGTGGGTGAAAAGTAAGTGCACCCCCAGTCCCGTGGGTGAAAAGTAAGTGCACCCCCGGTCCCGTGTGTGAAAAGTAAGTGCACCCCCAGTCTCGTGTGTGAAAAGTAAGTGCACCCCCGGTCCCGTGTGTGAAAAGTAAGTGCACCCCCGGTACCGTGTGTGAAAAGTAAGTGCACCCCCGCTCCTGGTGTGAAAAGTAAGTGCACCCCCAGTCCCGAGGGTGAAAAGTAAGTGCACCCCCGGTCCCGAGGGTGAAAAGTAAGTGCACCCCGGTCCCGTGTGTGAAAAGTAAGTGCACCCGAGGTCCCGTGGGTGAAAAGTAAGTGCACCCCCGGTCCCGTGGGTGAAAAGTAAGTGCACCCCCAGTCTCGTGGGTGAAAAGTAAGTGCACCCCGGTCCTGTGTGTGAAAAGTAAGTGCACCCCGGGTGTGCAAAAGTAAGTGCGCCCCGGGTGTGCAAAAGTAAGAGCGCCCCGGCTGTGCAAAACTAAGTGGGCCCCGACTGTGCAAAAGTAAGTGCGCCCCCGGTCCCGAGGGTGAAAAGTAAGTGCACCCCCGGTCCCGAGGGTGAAAAGTAAGTGCACCCCGGTCCCGTGTGTGAAAAGTAAGTGCACCCGAGGTCCCGTGGGTGAAAAGTAAGTGCACCCCCAGTCCCGTGGGTGAAAAGTAAGTGCACCCCCGGTCCCGTGTGTGAAAAGTAAGTGCACCCCCAGTCTCGTGTGTGAAAAGTAAGTGCACCCCCGGTCCCGTGTGTGAAAAGTAAGTGCACCCCCGGTCCCGTGTGTGAAAAGTAAGTGCGCCCCCGGTCCTGGTGTGAAAAGTAAGTGCACCCCCAGTCCCGAGGGTGAAAAGTAAGTGCACCCCCGGTCCCGAGGGTGAAAAGTAAGTGCACCCCGGTCCCGAGGGTGAAAAGTAAGTGCACCCCGGTCCCGTGTGTGAAAAGTAAGTGCACCCGAGGTCCCGTGGGTGAAAAGTAAGTGCACCCCCGGTCCCGTGGGTGAAAAGTAAGTGCACCCCCAGTCTCGTGGGTGAAAAGTAAGTGCACCCCGGTCCCGTGTGTGAAAAGTAAGTGCACCCCGGTCCCGTGTGTGAAAAGTAAGTGCACCCCCGTCCCGTGTGTGAAAAGTAAGTGCACCCCCGGTCCCGTGTGTGAAAAGTAAGTGCGCCCACAGTCCCGTGTGTGAAAAGTAAGTGCACCCCCGGTCCTGTGTGTGAAAAGTAAGTGCACCCCCGGTCCCGTGTGTGAAAAGTAAGTGCACCCCCGGTCCTGGTGTGAAAAGTAAGTGCACCCCCAGTCCCGAGGGTGAAAAGTAAGTGCACCCCCGGTCCCGAGGGTGAAAAGTAAGTGCACCCCGGTCCCGTGTGTGAAAAGTAAGTGCACCCGAGGTCCCGTGGGTGAAAAGTAAGTGCACCCCCAGTCCCGTGGGTGAAAAGTAAGTGCACCCCCGGTCCCGTGGGTGAAAAGTAAGTGCACCCCCAGTCCCGAGGGTGAAAAGTAAGTGCACCCCGGTCCCGTGTGTGAAAAGTAAGTGCACCCCGGTCCCGTGTGTGAAAAGTAAGTGCACCCCCGTCCCGTGTGTGAAAAGTAAGTGCACTCCCAGTCCCGTGTGTGAAAAGTAAGTGCGCCCCCGGTCCCGAGGGTGAAAAGTAAGTGCACCCCCGGTCCCGAGGGTGAAAAGTAAGTGCACCCCGGTCCCGTGTGTGAAAAGTAAGTGCACCCGAGGTCCCGTGGGTGAAAAGTAAGTGCACCCCCGGTCCCGTGTGTGAAAAGTAAGTGCACCCCGGTCCCGTGTGTGAAAAGTAAGTGCACCCCCGTCCCGTGTGTGAAAAGTAAGTGCACCCCCGGTCCCGTGTGTGAAAAGTAAGTGCGCCCCCGGTCCCGAGGGTGAAAAGTAAGTGCACCCCCGGTCCCGAGGGTGAAAAGTAAGTGCACCCCGGTCCTGTGTGTGAAAAGTAAGTGCACCCGAGGTCCCGTGGGTGAAAAGTAAGTGCACCCCCAGTCCCGTGGGTGAAAAGTAAGTGCACCCCCGGTCCCGTGTGTGAAAAGTAAGTGCACCCCCCGTCCCGTGAGTGAAAAGAAAGTGCACCCCCGGTCCCGTGTGTGAAAAGTAAGTGCACCCCCGGTCCCGTGTGTGAAAAGTAAGTGCACCCCCGGTCCTGGTGTGAAAAGTAAGTGCACCCCAAATCCCGAGGGTGAAAAGTAAGTGCACCCCCGGTCCCGAGGGTGAAAAGTAAGTGCACCCGAGGTCCCGTGGGTGATAAGTAAGTGCACCCCCGGTCCCGTGTGTGAAAAGTAAGTGCACCCCGGTCCCGTGTGTGAAAAGTAAGTGCACCCCCGTCCCGTGTGTGAAAAGTAAGTGCACCCCCGGTCCCGTGTGTGAAAAGTAAGTGCGCCCCCGGTCCCGAGGGTGAAAAGTAAGTGCACCCCCGGTCCCGAGGGTGAAAAGTAAGTGCACCCCGGTCCCGTGTGTGAAAAGTAAGTGCACCCGAGGTCCCGTGGGTGAAAAGTAAGTGCACCCCCAGTCCCGTGGGTGAAAAGTAAGTGCACCCCCGGTCCCGTGTGTGAAAAGTAAGTGCACCCCCGGTCCCGTGTGTGAAAAGTAAGTGCACCCCCCGTCCCGTGTGTGAAAAGTAAGTGCACCCCCGGTCCCGTGTGTGAAAAGTAAGTGCACCCCCGGTCCCGTGTGTGAAAAGTAAGTGCACCCCCGGTCCTGGTGTGAAAAGTAAGTGCACCCCAAATCCCGAGGGTGAAAAGTAAGTGCACCCACGGTCCCGAGGGTGAAAAGTAAGTGCACCCCGGTCCCGTGTGTGAAAAGTAAGTGCACCCGAGGTCCCGTGGGTGAAAAGTAAGTGCACCCCCAGTCTCGTGGGTGAAAAGTAAGGGCACCCCGGTCCCGTGTGTGAAAACTAAGTGCACCCCGGTCCCGTGTGTGGAAAGTAAGTGCACCCCCGTCCCGTGTGTGAAAAGTAAGTGCACCCCCAGTCCCGTGTGTGAAAAGTAAGTGCTCCCCCAGTCCCGTGTGTGAAAAGTAAGTGCACCCCCGGTCCCGTGTGTGAAAAGTAAGTGCACCCCCGGTCCCGTGTGTGAAAAGTAAGTGCACCCCCGGTCCTGGTGTGAAAAGTAAGTGCACCCCCAGTCCCGAGGGTGAAAAGTAAGTGCACCCCCGGTCCCGAGGGTGAAAAGTAAGTGCACCCCGGTCCCGTGTGTGAAAAGTAAGTGCACCCGAGGTCCCGTGGGTGAAAAGTAAGTGCACCCCCAGTCCCGTGGGTGAAAAGTAAGTGCACCCCCGGTCCCGTGGGTGAAAAGTAAGTGCACCCCCAGTCTCGTGGGTGAAAAGTAAGTGCACCCCGGTCCCGTGTGTGAAAAGTAAGTGCACCCCGGTCCCGTGTGTGAAAAGTAAGTGCACCCCCGTCCCGTGTGTGAAAAGTAAGTGCACTCCCGGTCCCGTGTGTGAAAAGTAAGTGCGCCCCCGGTCCCGAGGTTGAAAAGTAAGTGCACCCCCGGTCCCGAGGGTGAAAAGTAAGTGCACCCCGGTCCCGTGTGTGAAAAGTAAGTGCGCCCCCGGTCCCGAGGGTGAGAAGTAAGTGCACCCCCGGTCTCGAGGGTGAAAAGTAAGTGCACCCCGGTCCCGTGTGTAAAAAGTAAGTGCACCCGAGGTCCCGTGGGTGAAAAGTAAGTGCACCCCCAGTCCCGTGGGTGAAAAGTAAGTGCACCCCCGGTCCCGTGTGTGAAAAGTAAGTGCACCCCTTGTGTATGCAAAACTAAGTTCACCCCCACCCCATGTGTGCAAAACTAAGTGCACCCCCGCCCCCGTGTGTGCAAAAGTAAGTGCACCCTGCCCCGTGTGTGAAAAGTAAATGCGCCCCCGATCCCGGGAGTGCAAAAGTAAGTGCACCCCCGCCCCCGTGTGTGCAAAAGTAAGTGCACCCTCGCCCCCGTGTGTGCAAAAGTAAGTGCACCCTGCCCCGTGTGTGAGAAGTAAGTGCGCTCCCGGCCCAGGATGTGCAAAAGTAAGTGCTCCCCTGGCCCCGGGTATGCAAAAGTAAGTGCGCCCCGGGTGTGCAAAAGTAAGTGCGCCCCGGGTGTGCAAAAGTAAGAGCGCCCCGGCTGTGCAAAACTAAGTGGGCCCCGACTGTGCAAAAGTAAGTGCGCCCCCGGTCCCGAGGGTGAAAAGTAAGTGCACCCCCGGTCCCGAGGGTGAAAAGTAAGTGCACCCCGGTCCCGTGTGTGAAAAGTAAGTGCACCCGAGGTCCCGTGGGTGAAAAGTAAGTGCACCCCCAGTCCCGTGGGTGAAAAGTAAGTGCACCCCCGGTCCCGTGTGTGAAAAGTAAGTGCACCCCCAGTCTCGTGTGTGAAAAGTAAGTGCACCCCCGGTCCCGTGTGTGAAAAGTAAGTGCACCCCCGGTCCCGAGGGTGAAAAGTAAGTGCACCCCCGCTCCCGAGGGTGAAAAGTAAGTGCACCCCGGTCCCGTGTGTGAAAAGTAAGTGCACCCGAGGTCCCGTGGGTGAAAAGTAAGTGCACCCCCAGTCCCGTAGGTGAAAAGTAAGTGCACCCCCGGTCCCGTGTGTGAAAAGTAAGTGCACCCCCAGTCTCGTGTGTGAAAAGTAAGTGCACCCCCGGTCCCGTGTGTGAAAAGTAAGTGCACCCCCGGTCCCGTGTGTGAAAAGTAAGTGCACCCCCGGTCCTGGTGTGAAAAGTAAGTGCACCCCCAGTCCCGAGGGTGAAAAGTAAGTGCACCCCCGGTCCCGAGGGTGAAAAGTAAGTGCACCCCGGTCCCGTGTGTGAAAAGTAAGTGCACCCGAGGTCCCGTGGGTGAAAAGTAAGTGCACCCCCGGTCCCGTGGGTCAAAAAAGTAAGTGCACCCCCAGTCTCGTGGGTGAAAAGTAAGTGCACCCCAGTCCCGTGTGTGAAAAGTAAGGGCACCCCGGGTGTGCAAAAGTAAGTGCGCCCCGGGTGTGCAAAAGTAAGAGCGCCCCGGCTGTGCAAAACTAAGTGGGCCCCGACTGTGCAAAAGTAAGTGCGCCCCCGGTCCCGAGGGTGAAAAGTAAGTGCACCCCCGGTCCCGAGGGTGAAAAGTAAGTGCACCCCGGTCCCGTGGGTGAAAAGTAAGTGCACCCGAGGTCCCGTGGGTGAAAAGTAAGTGCACCCCCAGTCCCGTGGGTGAAAAGTAAGTGCACCCCCGGTCCCGTGTGTGAAAAGTAAGTGCACCCCCAGTCTCGTGTGTGAAAAGTAAGTGCACCCCCGGTCCCGTGTGTGAAAAGTAAGTGCACCCCCGGTCCTGGTGTGAAAAGTAAGTGCACCCCCAGTCCCGAGGGTGAAAAGTAAGTGCACCCCCGGTCCCGAGGGTGAAAAGTAAGTGCACCCCTGTCCCGTGTGTGAAAAGTAAGTGCACCCGAGGTCCGTGGGTGAAAAGTAAGTGCACCCCCAGTCTCGTGGGTGAAAAGTAAGGGCACCCCGGTCCCGTGTGTGAAAAGTAAGTGCACCCCGGTCCCGTGTGTGGAAAGTAAGTGCACCCCCGTCCCGTGTGTGAAAAGTAAGTGCACCCCCGGTCCCGTGTGTGAAAAGTAAGTGCGCCCCCAGTCCCGTGTGTGAAAAGTAAGTGCACCCCCGGTCCCGTGTGTGAAAAGTAAGTGCACCCCGGTCCCGTGTGTGAAAAATAAGTGCACCCCCGTCCCGTGTGTGAAAAGTAAGTGCACTCCCAGTCCCGTGTGTGAAAAGTAAGTGCGCCCCCGGTCCCGAGGGTGAAAAGTAAGTGCACCCCCGGTCCCGAGGGTGAAAAGTAAGTGCACCCCGGTCCCGTGTGTGAAAAGTAAGTGCACCCGAGGTCCCGTGGGTGAAAAGTAAGTGCGCCCCTGGTCCCGAGGGTGAAAAGTAAGTGCACCCCCGGTCCCGAGGGTGAAAAGTAAGTGCACCCCGGTCCCGTGTGTGAAAAGTAAGTGCACCCGAGGTCCCGTGGGTGAAAAGTAAGTGCGCCCCCGGTCCCGAGGGTGAAAAGTAAGTGCACCCCCGGTCCCGAGGGTGAAAAGTAAGTGCACCCCGGTCCCGTGTGTGAAAAGTAAGTGCACCCCCAGTCCCGTGGGTGAAAAGTAAGTGCACCCCCGGTCCCGTGTGTGAAAAGTAAGTGCACCCCCGGTCCCGTGTGTGAAAAGTAAGTGCACCCCCGGTCCCGTGTGTGAAAAGTAAGTGCACCCCCAGTCCCGAGGGTGAAAAGTAAGTGCACCCCCGGTCCCGAGGGTGAAAAGTAAGTGCACCCCGGTCCCGTGTGTGAAAAGTAAGTGCACCCGAGGTCCCGTGGGTGAAAAGTAAGTGCACCCCCAGTCCCGTGGGTGAAAAGTAAGTGCACCCCCGGTCCCGTGTGTGAAAAGTAAGTGCACCCCCAGTCTCGTGTGTGAAAAGTAAGTGCACCCCCGGTCCCGTGTGTGAAAAGTAAGTGCACCCCCGGTCCCGTGTGTGAAAAGTAAGTGCACCCCCGGTCCTGGTGTGAAAAGTAAGTGCACCCCCAGTCCCGAGGGTGAAAAGTAAGTGCACCCCCGGTCCCGAGGGTGAAAAGTAAGTGCACCCCGGTCCCGTGTGTGAAAAGTAAGTGCACCCGAGGTCCCGTGGGTGAAAAGTAAGTGCACCCCCGGTCCCGTGGGTCAAAAAAGTAAGTGCACCCCCGGTCCCGAGGGTGAAAAGTAAGTGCACCCCGGTCCCGTGTGTGAAAAGTAAGTGCACCCGAGGTCCCGTGGGTGAAAAGTAAGTGCGCCCCTGGTCCCGAGGGTGAAAAGTAAGTGCACCCCCGGTCCCGAGGGTGAAAAGTAAGTGCACCCCCGGTCCCGAGGGTGAAAAGTAAGTGCACCCCGGTCCCGTGTGTGAAAAGTAAGTGCACCCGAGGTCCCGTGGGTGAAAAGTAAGTGCACCCCCGGTCCCGAGGGTGAAAAGTAAGTGCACCCCGGTCCCGTGTGTGAAAAGTAAGTGCACCCGAGGTCCCGTGGGTGAAAAGTAAGTGCACCCCCAGTCCCGTGGGTGAAAAGTAAGTGCACCCCCGGTCCCGTGTGTGAAAAGTAAGTGCACCCCCAGTCTCGTGTGTGAAAAGTAAGTGCACCCCCGGTCCCGTGTGTGAAAAGTAAGTGCACCCCCAGTCCCGAGGGTGAAAAGTAAGTGCACCCCCGGTCCCGAGGGTGAAAAGTAAGTGCTCCCCGGTCCCATGTGTGAAAAGTAAGTGCACCCGAGGTCCCGTGGGTGAAAAGTAAGTGCACCCCCAGTCCCGTGGGTGAAAAGTAAGTGCACCCCCGGTCCCGTGGGTGAAAAGTAAGTGCACCCCCGGTCCCGTGTGTAAAAAGTAAGTGCACCCCCAGTCTCGTGTGTGAAAAGTAAGTGCACCCCCGGTCCCGTGTGTGAAAAGTAAGTGCACCCCCGGTCCCGTGTGTGAAAAGTAAGTGCACCCCCGGTCCTGGTGTGAAAAGTAAGTGCACCCCCAGTCCCGAGGGTGAAAAGTAAGTGCACCCCCGGTCCCGAGGGTGAAAAGTAAGTGCACCCCGGTCCCGTGTGTGAAAAGTAAGTGCACCCGAGGTCCCGTGGGTGAAAAGTAAGTGCGCCCCTGGTCCCGAGGGTGAAAAGTAAGTGCACCCCCGGTCCCGAGGGTGAAAAGTAAGTGCACCCCGGTCCCGTGTGTGAAAAGTAAGTGCACCCGAGGTCCCGTGGGTGAAAAGTAAGTGCGCCCCCGGTCCCGAGGGTGAAAAGTAAGTGCACCCCCGGTCCCGAGGGTGAAAAGTAAGTGCACCCCGGTCCCGTGTGTGAAAAGTAAGTGCACCCCCAGTCCCGTGGGTGAAAAGTAAGTGCACCCCCGGTCCCGTGTGTGAAAAGTAAGTGCACCCCCGGTCCCGTGTGTGAAAAGTAAGTGCACCCCCGGTCCCGTGTGTGAAAAGTAAGTGCACCCCCAGTCCCGAGGGTGAAAAGTAAGTGCACCCCCGGTCCCGAGGGTGAAAAGTAAGTGCACCCCGGTCCCGTGTGTGAAAAGTAAGTGCACCCGAGGTCCCGTGGGTGAAAAGTAAGTGCACCCCCAGTCCCGTGGGTGAAAAGTAAGTGCACCCCCGGTCCCGTGTGTGAAAAGTAAGTGCACCCCCAGTCTCGTGTGTGAAAAGTAAGTGCACCCCCGGTCCCGTGTGTGAAAAGTAAGTGCACCCCCGGTCCCGTGTGTGAAAAGTAAGTGCACCCCCGGTCCTGGTGTGAAAAGTAAGTGCACCCCCAGTCCCGAGGGTGAAAAGTAAGTGCACCCCCGGTCCCGAGGGTGAAAAGTAAGTGCACCCCGGTCCCGTGTGTGAAAAGTAAGTGCACCCGAGGTCCCGTGGGTGAAAAGTAAGTGCACCCCCGGTCCCGTGGGTCAAAAAAGTAAGTGCACCCCCGGTCCCGAGGGTGAAAAGTAAGTGCACCCCGGTCCCGTGTGTGAAAAGTAAGTGCACCCGAGGTCCCGTGGGTGAAAAGTAAGTGCGCCCCTGGTCCCGAGGGTGAAAAGTAAGTGCACCCCCGGTCCCGAGGGTGAAAAGTAAGTGCACCCCCGGTCCCGAGGGTGAAAAGTAAGTGCACCCCGGTCCCGTGTGTGAAAAGTAAGTGCACCCGAGGTCCCGTGGGTGAAAAGTAAGTGCGCCCCCGGTCCCGAGGGTGAAAAGTAAGTGCACCCCGGTCCCGTGTGTGAAAAGTAAGTGCACCCGAGGTCCCGTGGGTGAAAAGTAAGTGCACCCCCAGTCCCGTGGGTGAAAAGTAAGTGCACCCCCGGTCCCGTGTGTGAAAAGTAAGTGCACCCCCAGTCTCGTGTGTGAAAAGTAAGTGCACCCCCGGTCCCGTGTGTGAAAAGTAAGTGCACCCCCAGTCCCGAGGGTGAAAAGTAAGTGCACCCCCGGTCCCGAGGGTGAAAAGTAAGTGCTCCCCGGTCCCATGTGTGAAAAGTAAGTGCACCCGAGGTCCCGTGGGTGAAAAGTAAGTGCACCCCCAGTCCCGTGGGTGAAAAGTAAGTGCACCCCCGGTCCCGTGGGTGAAAAGTAAGTGCACCCCCGGTCCCGTGTGTAAAAAGTAAGTGCACCCCCAGTCTCGTGTGTGAAAAGTAAGTGCACCCCCGGTCCCGTGTGTGAAAAGTAAGTGCACCCCCGGTCCCGTGTGTGAAAAGTAAGTGCACCCCCGGTCCTGGTGTGAAAAGTAAGTGCACCCCCAGTCCCGAGGGTGAAAAGTAAGTGCACCCCCGGTCCCGAGGGTGAAAAGTAAGTGCACCCCGGTCCCGTGTGTGAAAAGTAAGTGCACCCGAGGTCCCGTGGGTGAAAAGTAAGTGCACCCCCGGTTCCGTGGGTCAAAAAAGTAAGTGCACCCCCAGTCTCGTGGGTGAAAAGTAAGTGCACCCCGGTCCCATGTGTGAAAAGTAAGGGCACCCCGGGTGTGCAAAAGTAAGTGCGCCCCGGGTGTGCAAAAGTAAGAGCGCCCCGGCTGTGCAAAACTAAGTGGGCCCCGACTGTGCAAAAGTAAGTGCGCCCCCGGTCCCGAGGGTGAAAAGTAAGTGCACCCCCGGTCCCGAGGCTGAAAAGTAAGTGCACCCCGGTCCCGTGTGTGAAAAGTAAGTGCACCCCCAGTCTCGTGTGTGAAAAGTAAGTGCACCCCCGGTCCCGTGTGTGAAAAGTAAGTGCACCCCCGGTCCCGTGTGTGAAAAGTAAGTGCACCCCCGGTCCTGGTGTGAAAAGTAAGTGCACCCCCAGTCCCGAGGGTGAAAAGTAAGTGCACCCCCGGTCCCGAGGGTGAAAAGTAAGTGCACCCGAGGTCCCGTGGGTGAAAAGTAAGTGCACCCCCAGTCCCGTGGGTGAAAAGTAAGTGCACCCCCGGTCCCGTGTGTGAAAAGTAAGTGCACCCCCAGTCTCGTGTGTGAAAAGTAAGTGCACCCCCGGTCCCGTGTGTGAAAAGTAAGTGCACCCCCAGTCCCGAGGGTGAAAAGTAAGTGCACCCCCGGTCCCGAGGGTGAAAAGTAAGTGCACCCCGGTCCCATGTGTGAAAAGTAAGTGCACCCGAGGTCCCGTGGGTGAAAAGTAAGTGCACCCCCAGTCCCGTGGGTGAAAAGTAAGTGCACCCCCGGTCCCGTGGGTGAAAAGTAAGTGCACCCCCGGTCCCGTGTGTAAAAAGTAAGTGCACCCCCAGTCTCGTGTGTGAAAAGTAAGTGCACCCCCGGTCCCGTGTGTGAAAAGTAAGTGCACCCCCGGTCCCGTGTGTGAAAAGTAAGTGCACCCCCGGTCCTGGTGTGAAAAGTAAGTGCACCCCCAGTCCCGAGGGTGAAAAGTAAGTGCACCCCCGGTCCCGAGGGTGAAAAGTAAGTGCACCCCGGTCCCGTGTGTGAAAAGTAAGTGCACCCGAGGTCCCGTGGGTGAAAAGTAAGTGCACCCCCGGTTCCGTGGGTCAAAAAAGTAAGTGCACCCCCAGTCTCGTGGGTGAAAAGTAAGTGCACCCCGGTCCCGTGTGTGAAAAGTAAGGGCACCCCGGGTGTGCAAAAGTAAGTGCGCCCCGGGTGTGCAAAAGTAAGAGCGCCCCGGCTGTGCAAAACTAAGTGGGCCCCGACTGTGCAAAAGTAAGTGCGCCCCCGGTCCCGAGGGTGAAAAGTAAGTGCACCCCCGGTCCCGAGGCTGAAAAGTAAGTGCACCCCGGTCCCGTGTGTGAAAAGTAAGTGCACCCGAGGTCCCGTGGGTGAAAAGTAAGTGCACCCCCAGTCCCGTGGGTGAAAAGTAAGTGCACCCCCGGTCCCGTGTGTGAAAAGTAAGTGCACCCCCAGTCTCGTGTGTGAAAAGTAAGTGCACCCCCGGTCCCGTGTGTGAAAAGTAAGTGCACCCCCGGTACCGTGTGTGAAAAGTAAGTGCACCCCCGCTCCTGGTGTGAAAAGTAAGTGCACCCCCAGTCCCGAGGGTGAAAAGTAAGTGCACCCCCGGTCCCGAGGGTGAAAAGTAAGTGCACCCCGGTCCCGTGTGTGAAAAGTAAGTGCACCCGAGGTCCCGTGGGTGAAAAGTAAGTGCACCCCCGGTCCCGTGGGTGAAAAGTAAGTGCACCCCCAGTCTCGTGGGTGAAAAGTAAGTGCACCCCGGTCCTGTGTGTGAAAAGTAAGTGCACCCCGGGTGTGCAAAAGTAAGTGCGCCCCGGGTGTGCAAAAGTAAGAGCGCCCCGGCTGTGCAAAACTAAGTGGGCCCCGACTGTGCAAAAGTAAGTGCGCCCCCGGTCCCGAGGGTGAAAAGTAAGTGCACCCCCGGTCCCGAGGGTGAAAAGTAAGTGCACCCCGGTCCCGTGTGTGAAAAGTAAGTGCACCCGAGGTCCCGTGGGTGAAAAGTAAGTGCACCCCCAGTCCCGTGGGTGAAAAGTAAGTGCACCCCCGGTCCCGTGTGTGAAAAGTAAGTGCACCCCCAGTCTCGTGTGTGAAAAGTAAGTGCACCCCCGGTCCCGTGTGTGAAAAGTAAGTGCACCCCCGGTCCCGTGTGTGAAAAGTAAGTGCGCCCCCGGTCCTGGTGTGAAAAGTAAGTGCACCCCCAGTCCCGAGGGTGAAAAGTAAGTGCACCCCCGGTCCCGAGGGTGAAAAGTAAGTGCACCCCGGTCCCGAGGGTGAAAAGTAAGTGCACCCCGGTCCCGTGTGTGAAAAGTAAGTGCACCCGAGGTCCCGTGGGTGAAAAGTAAGTGCACCCCCGGTCCCGTGGGTGAAAAGTAAGTGCACCCCCAGTCTCGTGGGTGAAAAGTAAGTGCACCCCGGTCCCGTGTGTGAAAAGTAAGTGCACCCCGGTCCCGTGTGTGAAAAGTAAGTGCACCCCCGTCCCGTGTGTGAAAAGTAAGTGCACCCCCGGTCCCGTGTGTGAAAAGTAAGTGCGCCCACAGTCCCGTGTGTGAAAAGTAAGTGCACCCCCGGTCCTGTGTGTGAAAAGTAAGTGCACCCCCGGTCCCGTGTGTGAAAAGTAAGTGCACCCCCGGTCCTGGTGTGAAAAGTAAGTGCACCCCCAGTCCCGAGGGTGAAAAGTAAGTGCACCCCCGGTCCCGAGGGTGAAAAGTAAGTGCACCCCGGTCCCGTGTGTGAAAAGTAAGTGCACCCGAGGTCCCGTGGGTGAAAAGTAAGTGCACCCCCAGTCCCGTGGGTGAAAAGTAAGTGCACCCCCGGTCCCGTGGGTGAAAAGTAAGTGCACCCCCAGTCCCGAGGGTGAAAAGTAAGTGCACCCCGGTCCCGTGTGTGAAAAGTAAGTGCACCCCGGTCCCGTGTGTGAAAAGTAAGTGCACCCCCGTCCCGTGTGTGAAAAGTAAGTGCACTCCCAGTCCCGTGTGTGAAAAGTAAGTGCGCCCCCGGTCCCGAGGGTGAAAAGTAAGTGCACCCCCGGTCCCGAGGGTGAAAAGTAAGTGCACCCCGGTCCCGTGTGTGAAAAGTAAGTGCACCCGAGGTCCCGTGGGTGAAAAGTAAGTGCACCCCCGGTCCCGTGTGTGAAAAGTAAGTGCACCCCGGTCCCGTGTGTGAAAAGTAAGTGCACCCCCGTCCCGTGTGTGAAAAGTAAGTGCACCCCCGGTCCCGTGTGTGAAAAGTAAGTGCGCCCCCGGTCCCGAGGGTGAAAAGTAAGTGCACCCCCGGTCCCGAGGGTGAAAAGTAAGTGCACCCCGGTCCTGTGTGTGAAAAGTAAGTGCACCCGAGGTCCCGTGGGTGAAAAGTAAGTGCACCCCCAGTCCCGTGGGTGAAAAGTAAGTGCACCCCCGGTCCCGTGTGTGAAAAGTAAGTGCACCCCCCGTCCCGTGAGTGAAAAGAAAGTGCACCCCCGGTCCCGTGTGTGAAAAGTAAGTGCACCCCCGGTCCCGTGTGTGAAAAGTAAGTGCACCCCCGGTCCTGGTGTGAAAAGTAAGTGCACCCCAAATCCCGAGGGTGAAAAGTAAGTGCACCCCCGGTCCCGAGGGTGAAAAGTAAGTGCACCCGAGGTCCCGTGGGTGATAAGTAAGTGCACCCCCGGTCCCGTGTGTGAAAAGTAAGTGCACCCCGGTCCCGTGTGTGAAAAGTAAGTGCACCCCCGTCCCGTGTGTGAAAAGTAAGTGCACCCCCGGTCCCGTGTGTGAAAAGTAAGTGCGCCCCCGGTCCCGAGGGTGAAAAGTAAGTGCACCCCCGGTCCCGAGGGTGAAAAGTAAGTGCACCCCGGTCCCGTGTGTGAAAAGTAAGTGCACCCGAGGTCCCGTGGGTGAAAAGTAAGTGCACCCCCAGTCCCGTGGGTGAAAAGTAAGTGCACCCCCGGTCCCGTGTGTGAAAAGTAAGTGCACCCCCGGTCCCGTGTGTGAAAAGTAAGTGCACCCCCCGTCCCGTGTGTGAAAAGTAAGTGCACCCCCGGTCCCGTGTGTGAAAAGTAAGTGCACCCCCGGTCCCGTGTGTGAAAAGTAAGTGCACCCCCGGTCCTGGTGTGAAAAGTAAGTGCACCCCAAATCCCGAGGGTGAAAAGTAAGTGCACCCACGGTCCCGAGGGTGAAAAGTAAGTGCACCCCGGTCCCGTGTGTGAAAAGTAAGTGCACCCGAGGTCCCGTGGGTGAAAAGTAAGTGCACCCCCAGTCTCGTGGGTGAAAAGTAAGGGCACCCCGGTCCCGTGTGTGAAAACTAAGTGCACCCCGGTCCCGTGTGTGGAAAGTAAGTGCACCCCCGTCCCGTGTGTGAAAAGTAAGTGCACCCCCAGTCCCGTGTGTGAAAAGTAAGTGCTCCCCCAGTCCCGTGTGTGAAAAGTAAGTGCACCCCCGGTCCCGTGTGTGAAAAGTAAGTGCACCCCCGGTCCCGTGTGTGAAAAGTAAGTGCACCCCCGGTCCTGGTGTGAAAAGTAAGTGCACCCCCAGTCCCGAGGGTGAAAAGTAAGTGCACCCCCGGTCCCGAGGGTGAAAAGTAAGTGCACCCCGGTCCCGTGTGTGAAAAGTAAGTGCACCCGAGGTCCCGTGGGTGAAAAGTAAGTGCACCCCCAGTCCCGTGGGTGAAAAGTAAGTGCACCCCCGGTCCCGTGGGTGAAAAGTAAGTGCACCCCCAGTCTCGTGGGTGAAAAGTAAGTGCACCCCGGTCCCGTGTGTGAAAAGTAAGTGCACCCCGGTCCCGTGTGTGAAAAGTAAGTGCACCCCCGTCCCGTGTGTGAAAAGTAAGTGCACTCCCGGTCCCGTGTGTGAAAAGTAAGTGCGCCCCCGGTCCCGAGGTTGAAAAGTAAGTGCACCCCCGGTCCCGAGGGTGAAAAGTAAGTGCACCCCGGTCCCGTGTGTGAAAAGTAAGTGCGCCCCCGGTCCCGAGGGTGAGAAGTAAGTGCACCCCCGGTCTCGAGGGTGAAAAGTAAGTGCACCCCGGTCCCGTGTGTAAAAAGTAAGTGCACCCGAGGTCCCGTGGGTGAAAAGTAAGTGCACCCCCAGTCCCGTGGGTGAAAAGTAAGTGCACCCCCGGTCCCGTGTGTGAAAAGTAAGTGCACCCCTTGTGTATGCAAAACTAAGTTCACCCCCACCCCATGTGTGCAAAACTAAGTGCACCCCCGCCCCCGTGTGTGCAAAAGTAAGTGCACCCTGCCCCGTGTGTGAAAAGTAAATGCGCCCCCGATCCCGGGAGTGCAAAAGTAAGTGCACCCCCGCCCCCGTGTGTGCAAAAGTAAGTGCACCCTCGCCCCCGTGTGTGCAAAAGTAAGTGCACCCTGCCCCGTGTGTGAGAAGTAAGTGCGCTCCCGGCCCAGGATGTGCAAAAGTAAGTGCTCCCCTGGCCCCGGGTATGCAAAAGTAAGTGCGCCCCGGGTGTGCAAAAGTAAGTGCGCCCCGGGTGTGCAAAAGTAAGAGCGCCCCGGCTGTGCAAAACTAAGTGGGCCCCGACTGTGCAAAAGTAAGTGCGCCCCCGGTCCCGAGGGTGAAAAGTAAGTGCACCCCCGGTCCCGAGGGTGAAAAGTAAGTGCACCCCGGTCCCGTGTGTGAAAAGTAAGTGCACCCGAGGTCCCGTGGGTGAAAAGTAAGTGCACCCCCAGTCCCGTGGGTGAAAAGTAAGTGCACCCCCGGTCCCGTGTGTGAAAAGTAAGTGCACCCCCAGTCTCGTGTGTGAAAAGTAAGTGCACCCCCGGTCCCGTGTGTGAAAAGTAAGTGCACCCCCGGTCCCGAGGGTGAAAAGTAAGTGCACCCCCGCTCCCGAGGGTGAAAAGTAAGTGCACCCCGGTCCCGTGTGTGAAAAGTAAGTGCACCCGAGGTCCCGTGGGTGAAAAGTAAGTGCACCCCCAGTCCCGTGGGTGAAAAGTAAGTGCACCCCCGGTCCCGTGTGTGAAAAGTAAGTGCACCCCCAGTCTCGTGTGTGAAAAGTAAGTGCACCCCCGGTCCCGTGTGTGAAAAGTAAGTGCACCCCCGGTCCCGTGTGTGAAAAGTAAGTGCACCCCCGGTCCTGGTGTGAAAAGTAAGTGCACCCCCAGTCCCGAGGGTGAAAAGTAAGTGCACCCCCGGTCCCGAGGGTGAAAAGTAAGTGCACCCCGGTCCCGTGTGTGAAAAGTAAGTGCACCCGAGGTCCCGTGGGTGAAAAGTAAGTGCACCCCCGGTCCCGTGGGTCAAAAAAGTAAGTGCACCCCCAGTCTCGTGGGTGAAAAGTAAGTGCACCCCAGTCCCGTGTGTGAAAAGTAAGGGCACCCCGGGTGTGCAAAAGTAAGTGCGCCCCGGGTGTGCAAAAGTAAGAGCGCCCCGGCTGTGCAAAACTAAGTGGGCCCCGACTGTGCAAAAGTAAGTGCGCCCCCGGTCCCGAGGGTGAAAAGTAAGTGCACCCCCGGTCCCGAGGGTGAAAAGTAAGTGCACCCCGGTCCCGTGGGTGAAAAGTAAGTGCACCCGAGGTCCCGTGGGTGAAAAGTAAGTGCACCCCCAGTCCCGTGGGTGAAAAGTAAGTGCACCCCCGGTCCCGTGTGTGAAAAGTAAGTGCACCCCCAGTCTCGTGTGTGAAAAGTAAGTGCACCCCCGGTCCCGTGTGTGAAAAGTAAGTGCACCCCCGGTCCTGGTGTGAAAAGTAAGTGCACCCCCAGTCCCGAGGGTGAAAAGTAAGTGCACCCCCGGTCCCGAGGGTGAAAAGTAAGTGCACCCCTGTCCCGTGTGTGAAAAGTAAGTGCACCCGAGGTCCGTGGGTGAAAAGTAAGTGCACCCCCAGTCTCGTGGGTGAAAAGTAAGGGCACCCCGGTCCCGTGTGTGAAAAGTAAGTGCACCCCGGTCCCGTGTGTGGAAAGTAAGTGCACCCCCGTCCCGTGTGTGAAAAGTAAGTGCACCCCCGGTCCCGTGTGTGAAAAGTAAGTGCGCCCCCAGTCCCGTGTGTGAAAAGTAAGTGCACCCCCGGTCCCGTGTGTGAAAAGTAAGTGCACCCCGGTCCCGTGTGTGAAAAATAAGTGCACCCCCGTCCCGTGTGTGAAAAGTAAGTGCACTCCCAGTCCCGTGTGTGAAAAGTAAGTGCGCCCCCGGTCCCGAGGGTGAAAAGTAAGTGCACCCCCGGTCCCGAGGGTGAAAAGTAAGTGCACCCCGGTCCCGTGTGTGAAAAGTAAGTGCACCCGAGGTCCCGTGGGTGATAAGTAAGTGCACCCCCGGTCCCATGTGTGAAAAGTAAGTGCACCCGAGGTCCCGTGGGTGAAAAGTAAGTGCACCCCCAGTCCCGTGGGTGAAAAGTAAGTGCACCCCCGGTCCCGTGGGTGAAAAGTAAGTGCACCCCCGGTCCCGTGTGTAAAAAGTAAGTGCACCCCCAGTCTCGTGTGTGAAAAGTAAGTGCACCCCCGGTCCCGTGTGTGAAAAGTAAGTGCACCCCCGGTCCCGTGTGTGAAAAGTAAGTGCACCCCCGGTCCTGGTGTGAAAAGTAAGTGCACCCCCAGTCCCGAGGGTGAAAAGTAAGTGCACCCCCGGTCCCGAGGGTGAAAAGTAAGTGCACCCCGGTCCCGTGTGTGAAAAGTAAGTGCACCCGAGGTCCCGTGGGTGAAAAGTAAGTGCACCCCCGGTTCCGTGGGTCAAAAAAGTAAGTGCACCCCCAGTCTCGTGGGTGAAAAGTAAGTGCACCCCGGTCCCGTGTGTGAAAAGTAAGGGCACCCCGGGTGTGCAAAAGTAAGTGCGCCCCGGGTGTGCAAAAGTAAGAGCGCCCCGGCTGTGCAAAACTAAGTGGGCCCCGACTGTGCAAAAGTAAGTGCGCCCCCGGTCCCGAGGGTGAAAAGTAAGTGCACCCCCGGTCCCGAGGCTGAAAAGTAAGTGCACCCCGGTCCCG
This sequence comes from Ranitomeya imitator, assembly GCF_032444005.1. Lineage (NCBI taxonomy): Eukaryota > Metazoa > Chordata > Amphibia > Anura > Dendrobatidae > Ranitomeya > Ranitomeya imitator. The sequence continues at coordinate 236,180,383 of NC_091283.1, forward strand.
TGTGTGAAAAGTAAGTGCACCCGAGGTCCCGTGGGTGAAAAGTAAGTGCACCCCCAGTCCCGTGGGTGAAAAGTAAGTGCACCCCCGGTCCCGTGTGTGAAAAGTAAGTGCACCCCCAGTCTCGTGTGTGAAAAGTAAGTGCACCCCCGGTCCCGTGTGTGAAAAGTAAGTGCACCCCCGGTACCGTGTGTGAAAAGTAAGTGCACCCCCGCTCCTGGTGTGAAAAGTAAGTGCACCCCCAGTCCCGAGGGTGAAAAGTAAGTGCACCCCCGGTCCCGAGGGTGAAAAGTAAGTGCACCCCGGTCCCGTGTGTGAAAAGTAAGTGCACCCGAGGTCCCGTGGGTGAAAAGTAAGTGCACCCCCGGTCCCGTGGGTGAAAAGTAAGTGCACCCCCAGTCTCGTGGGTGAAAAGTAAGTGCACCCCGGTCCTGTGTGTGAAAAGTAAGTGCACCCCGGGTGTGCAAAAGTAAGTGCGCCCCGGGTGTGCAAAAGTAAGAGCGCCCCGGCTGTGCAAAACTAAGTGGGCCCCGACTGTGCAAAAGTAAGTGCGCCCCCGGTCCCGAGGGTGAAAAGTAAGTGCACCCCCGGTCCCGAGGGTGAAAAGTAAGTGCACCCCGGTCCCGTGTGTGAAAAGTAAGTGCACCCGAGGTCCCGTGGGTGAAAAGTAAGTGCACCCCCAGTCCCGTGGGTGAAAAGTAAGTGCACCCCCGGTCCCGTGTGTGAAAAGTAAGTGCACCCCCAGTCTCGTGTGTGAAAAGTAAGTGCACCCCCGGTCCCGTGTGTGAAAAGTAAGTGCACCCCCGGTCCCGTGTGTGAAAAGTAAGTGCGCCCCCGGTCCTGGTGTGAAAAGTAAGTGCACCCCCAGTCCCGAGGGTGAAAAGTAAGTGCACCCCCGGTCCCGAGGGTGAAAAGTAAGTGCACCCCGGTCCCGAGGGTGAAAAGTAAGTGCACCCCGGTCCCGTGTGTGAAAAGTAAGTGCACCCGAGGTCCCGTGGGTGAAAAGTAAGTGCACCCCCGGTCCCGTGGGTGAAAAGTAAGTGCACCCCCAGTCTCGTGGGTGAAAAGTAAGTGCACCCCGGTCCCGTGTGTGAAAAGTAAGTGCACCCCGGTCCCGTGTGTGAAAAGTAAGTGCACCCCCGTCCCGTGTGTGAAAAGTAAGTGCACCCCCGGTCCCGTGTGTGAAAAGTAAGTGCGCCCACAGTCCCGTGTGTGAAAAGTAAGTGCACCCCCGGTCCTGTGTGTGAAAAGTAAGTGCACCCCCGGTCCCGTGTGTGAAAAGTAAGTGCACCCCCGGTCCTGGTGTGAAAAGTAAGTGCACCCCCAGTCCCGAGGGTGAAAAGTAAGTGCACCCCCGGTCCCGAGGGTGAAAAGTAAGTGCACCCCGGTCCCGTGTGTGAAAAGTAAGTGCACCCGAGGTCCCGTGGGTGAAAAGTAAGTGCACCCCCAGTCCCGTGGGTGAAAAGTAAGTGCACCCCCGGTCCCGTGGGTGAAAAGTAAGTGCACCCCCAGTCCCGAGGGTGAAAAGTAAGTGCACCCCGGTCCCGTGTGTGAAAAGTAAGTGCACCCCGGTCCCGTGTGTGAAAAGTAAGTGCACCCCCGTCCCGTGTGTGAAAAGTAAGTGCACTCCCAGTCCCGTGTGTGAAAAGTAAGTGCGCCCCCGGTCCCGAGGGTGAAAAGTAAGTGCACCCCCGGTCCCGAGGGTGAAAAGTAAGTGCACCCCGGTCCCGTGTGTGAAAAGTAAGTGCACCCGAGGTCCCGTGGGTGAAAAGTAAGTGCACCCCCGGTCCCGTGTGTGAAAAGTAAGTGCACCCCGGTCCCGTGTGTGAAAAGTAAGTGCACCCCCGTCCCGTGTGTGAAAAGTAAGTGCACCCCCGGTCCCGTGTGTGAAAAGTAAGTGCGCCCCCGGTCCCGAGGGTGAAAAGTAAGTGCACCCCCGGTCCCGAGGGTGAAAAGTAAGTGCACCCCGGTCCTGTGTGTGAAAAGTAAGTGCACCCGAGGTCCCGTGGGTGAAAAGTAAGTGCACCCCCAGTCCCGTGGGTGAAAAGTAAGTGCACCCCCGGTCCCGTGTGTGAAAAGTAAGTGCACCCCCCGTCCCGTGAGTGAAAAGAAAGTGCACCCCCGGTCCCGTGTGTGAAAAGTAAGTGCACCCCCGGTCCCGTGTGTGAAAAGTAAGTGCACCCCCGGTCCTGGTGTGAAAAGTAAGTGCACCCCAAATCCCGAGGGTGAAAAGTAAGTGCACCCCCGGTCCCGAGGGTGAAAAGTAAGTGCACCCGAGGTCCCGTGGGTGATAAGTAAGTGCACCCCCGGTCCCGTGTGTGAAAAGTAAGTGCACCCCGGTCCCGTGTGTGAAAAGTAAGTGCACCCCCGTCCCGTGTGTGAAAAGTAAGTGCACCCCCGGTCCCGTGTGTGAAAAGTAAGTGCGCCCCCGGTCCCGAGGGTGAAAAGTAAGTGCACCCCCGGTCCCGAGGGTGAAAAGTAAGTGCACCCCGGTCCCGTGTGTGAAAAGTAAGTGCACCCGAGGTCCCGTGGGTGAAAAGTAAGTGCACCCCCAGTCCCGTGGGTGAAAAGTAAGTGCACCCCCGGTCCCGTGTGTGAAAAGTAAGTGCACCCCCGGTCCCGTGTGTGAAAAGTAAGTGCACCCCCCGTCCCGTGTGTGAAAAGTAAGTGCACCCCCGGTCCCGTGTGTGAAAAGTAAGTGCACCCCCGGTCCCGTGTGTGAAAAGTAAGTGCACCCCCGGTCCTGGTGTGAAAAGTAAGTGCACCCCAAATCCCGAGGGTGAAAAGTAAGTGCACCCACGGTCCCGAGGGTGAAAAGTAAGTGCACCCCGGTCCCGTGTGTGAAAAGTAAGTGCACCCGAGGTCCCGTGGGTGAAAAGTAAGTGCACCCCCAGTCTCGTGGGTGAAAAGTAAGGGCACCCCGGTCCCGTGTGTGAAAACTAAGTGCACCCCGGTCCCGTGTGTGGAAAGTAAGTGCACCCCCGTCCCGTGTGTGAAAAGTAAGTGCACCCCCAGTCCCGTGTGTGAAAAGTAAGTGCTCCCCCAGTCCCGTGTGTGAAAAGTAAGTGCACCCCCGGTCCCGTGTGTGAAAAGTAAGTGCACCCCCGGTCCCGTGTGTGAAAAGTAAGTGCACCCCCGGTCCTGGTGTGAAAAGTAAGTGCACCCCCAGTCCCGAGGGTGAAAAGTAAGTGCACCCCCGGTCCCGAGGGTGAAAAGTAAGTGCACCCCGGTCCCGTGTGTGAAAAGTAAGTGCACCCGAGGTCCCGTGGGTGAAAAGTAAGTGCACCCCCAGTCCCGTGGGTGAAAAGTAAGTGCACCCCCGGTCCCGTGGGTGAAAAGTAAGTGCACCCCCAGTCTCGTGGGTGAAAAGTAAGTGCACCCCGGTCCCGTGTGTGAAAAGTAAGTGCACCCCGGTCCCGTGTGTGAAAAGTAAGTGCACCCCCGTCCCGTGTGTGAAAAGTAAGTGCACTCCCGGTCCCGTGTGTGAAAAGTAAGTGCGCCCCCGGTCCCGAGGTTGAAAAGTAAGTGCACCCCCGGTCCCGAGGGTGAAAAGTAAGTGCACCCCGGTCCCGTGTGTGAAAAGTAAGTGCGCCCCCGGTCCCGAGGGTGAGAAGTAAGTGCACCCCCGGTCTCGAGGGTGAAAAGTAAGTGCACCCCGGTCCCGTGTGTAAAAAGTAAGTGCACCCGAGGTCCCGTGGGTGAAAAGTAAGTGCACCCCCAGTCCCGTGGGTGAAAAGTAAGTGCACCCCCGGTCCCGTGTGTGAAAAGTAAGTGCACCCCTTGTGTATGCAAAACTAAGTTCACCCCCACCCCATGTGTGCAAAACTAAGTGCACCCCCGCCCCCGTGTGTGCAAAAGTAAGTGCACCCTGCCCCGTGTGTGAAAAGTAAATGCGCCCCCGATCCCGGGAGTGCAAAAGTAAGTGCACCCCCGCCCCCGTGTGTGCAAAAGTAAGTGCACCCTCGCCCCCGTGTGTGCAAAAGTAAGTGCACCCTGCCCCGTGTGTGAGAAGTAAGTGCGCTCCCGGCCCAGGATGTGCAAAAGTAAGTGCTCCCCTGGCCCCGGGTATGCAAAAGTAAGTGCGCCCCGGGTGTGCAAAAGTAAGTGCGCCCCGGGTGTGCAAAAGTAAGAGCGCCCCGGCTGTGCAAAACTAAGTGGGCCCCGACTGTGCAAAAGTAAGTGCGCCCCCGGTCCCGAGGGTGAAAAGTAAGTGCACCCCCGGTCCCGAGGGTGAAAAGTAAGTGCACCCCGGTCCCGTGTGTGAAAAGTAAGTGCACCCGAGGTCCCGTGGGTGAAAAGTAAGTGCACCCCCAGTCCCGTGGGTGAAAAGTAAGTGCACCCCCGGTCCCGTGTGTGAAAAGTAAGTGCACCCCCAGTCTCGTGTGTGAAAAGTAAGTGCACCCCCGGTCCCGTGTGTGAAAAGTAAGTGCACCCCCGGTCCCGAGGGTGAAAAGTAAGTGCACCCCCGCTCCCGAGGGTGAAAAGTAAGTGCACCCCGGTCCCGTGTGTGAAAAGTAAGTGCACCCGAGGTCCCGTGGGTGAAAAGTAAGTGCACCCCCAGTCCCGTGGGTGAAAAGTAAGTGCACCCCCGGTCCCGTGTGTGAAAAGTAAGTGCACCCCCAGTCTCGTGTGTGAAAAGTAAGTGCACCCCCGGTCCCGTGTGTGAAAAGTAAGTGCACCCCCGGTCCCGTGTGTGAAAAGTAAGTGCACCCCCGGTCCTGGTGTGAAAAGTAAGTGCACCCCCAGTCCCGAGGGTGAAAAGTAAGTGCACCCCCGGTCCCGAGGGTGAAAAGTAAGTGCACCCCGGTCCCGTGTGTGAAAAGTAAGTGCACCCGAGGTCCCGTGGGTGAAAAGTAAGTGCACCCCCGGTCCCGTGGGTCAAAAAAGTAAGTGCACCCCCAGTCTCGTGGGTGAAAAGTAAGTGCACCCCAGTCCCGTGTGTGAAAAGTAAGGGCACCCCGGGTGTGCAAAAGTAAGTGCGCCCCGGGTGTGCAAAAGTAAGAGCGCCCCGGCTGTGCAAAACTAAGTGGGCCCCGACTGTGCAAAAGTAAGTGCGCCCCCGGTCCCGAGGGTGAAAAGTAAGTGCACCCCCGGTCCCGAGGGTGAAAAGTAAGTGCACCCCGGTCCCGTGGGTGAAAAGTAAGTGCACCCGAGGTCCCGTGGGTGAAAAGTAAGTGCACCCCCAGTCCCGTGGGTGAAAAGTAAGTGCACCCCCGGTCCCGTGTGTGAAAAGTAAGTGCACCCCCAGTCTCGTGTGTGAAAAGTAAGTGCACCCCCGGTCCCGTGTGTGAAAAGTAAGTGCACCCCCGGTCCTGGTGTGAAAAGTAAGTGCACCCCCAGTCCCGAGGGTGAAAAGTAAGTGCACCCCCGGTCCCGAGGGTGAAAAGTAAGTGCACCCCTGTCCCGTGTGTGAAAAGTAAGTGCACCCGAGGTCCGTGGGTGAAAAGTAAGTGCACCCCCAGTCTCGTGGGTGAAAAGTAAGGGCACCCCGGTCCCGTGTGTGAAAAGTAAGTGCACCCCGGTCCCGTGTGTGGAAAGTAAGTGCACCCCCGTCCCGTGTGTGAAAAGTAAGTGCACCCCCGGTCCCGTGTGTGAAAAGTAAGTGCGCCCCCAGTCCCGTGTGTGAAAAGTAAGTGCACCCCCGGTCCCGTGTGTGAAAAGTAAGTGCACCCCGGTCCCGTGTGTGAAAAATAAGTGCACCCCCGTCCCGTGTGTGAAAAGTAAGTGCACTCCCAGTCCCGTGTGTGAAAAGTAAGTGCGCCCCCGGTCCCGAGGGTGAAAAGTAAGTGCACCCCCGGTCCCGAGGGTGAAAAGTAAGTGCACCCCGGTCCCGTGTGTGAAAAGTAAGTGCACCCGAGGTCCCGTGGGTGATAAGTAAGTGCACCCCCGGTCCCGTGTGTGAAAAGTAAGTGCACCCCGGTCCCGTGTGTGAAAAGTAAGTGCACCCCCGTCCCGTGTGTGAAAAGTAAGTGCACTCCCGGTCCCGTGTGTGAAAAGTAAGTGCGCCCCCGGTCCCGAGGGTGAAAAGTAAGTGCACCCCCGGTCTCGAGGGTGAAAAGTAAGTGCACCCCGGTCCCGTGTGTGAAAAGTAAGTGCACCCGAGGTCCCGTGGGTGAAAAGTAAGTGCACCCCCAGTCCCGTGGGTGAAAAGTAAGTGCACCCCCGGTCCCGTGTGTGAAAAGTAAGTGCACCCCCGGTCCCGTGTGTGAAAAGTAAGTGCACCCCCCGTCCCGTGTGTGAAAAGTAAGTGCACCCCCGGTCCCGTGTGTGAAAAGTAAGTGCACCCCCGGTCCCGTGTGTGAAAAGTAAGTGCACCCCCGGTCCTGGTGTGAAAAGTAAGTGCACCCCAAATCCCGAGGGTGAAAAGTAAGTGCACCCCCGGTCCCGAGGGTGAAAAGTAAGTGCACCCCGGTCCCGTGTGTGAAAAGTAAGTGCACCCGAGGTCCCGTGGGTGAAAAGTAAGTGCACCCCCAGTCTCGTGGGTGAAAAGTAAGGGCACCCCGGTCCCGTGTGTGAAAAGTAAGTGCACCCCGGTCCCGTGTGTGGAAAGTAAGTGCACCCCCGTCCCGTGTGTGAAAAGTAAGTGCACCCCCAGTCCCGTGTGTGAAAAGTAAGTGCGCCCCCAGTCCCGTGTGTGAAAAGTAAGTGCACCCCCGGTCCCGTGTGTGAAAAGTAAGTGCCCCCCCGGTCCCGTGTGTGAAAAGTAAGTGCACCCCCGGTCCTGGTGTGAAAAGTAAGTGCACCCCCAGTCCCGAGGGTGAAAAGTAAGTGCACCCCCGGTCCCGAGGGTGAAAAGTAAGTGCACCCCGGTCCCGTGTGTGAAAAGTAAGTGCACCCGAGGTCCCGTGGGTGAAAAGTAAGTGCACCCCCAGTCCCGTGGGTGAAAAGTAAGTGCACCCCCGGTCCCGTGGGTGAAAAGTAAGTGCACCCCCAGTCTCGTGGGTGAAAAGTAAGTGCACCCCGGTCCCGTGTGTGAAAAGTAAGTGCACCCCGGTCCCGTGTGTGAAAAGTAAGTGCACCCCCGTCCCGTGTGTGAAAAGTAAGTGCACTCCCGGTCCCGTGTGTGAAAAGTAAGTGCGCCCCCGGTCCCGAGGGTGAAAAGTAAGTGCGCCCCCGGTCCTGAGGGTGAGAAGTAAGTGCACCCCCGGTCTCGAGGGTGAAAAGTAAGTGCACCCCGGTCCCGTGTGTGAAAAGTAAGTGCACCCGAGGTCCCGTGGGTGAAAAGTAAGTGCACCCCCAGTCCCGTGGGTGAAAAGTAAGTGCACCCCCGGTCCCGTGTGTGAAAAGTAAGTGCACCCCGGTCCCGTGTGTGAAAAGTAAGTGCACCCCCGTCCCGTGTGTGAAAAGTAAGTGCACCCCCGGTCCCGTGTGTGAAAAGTAAGTGCGCCCCCGGTCCCGAGGGTGAAAAGTAAGTGCACCCCCGGTCCCGAGGGTGAAAAGTAAGTGCGCCCCGGTCCCGTGTGTGAAAATTAAGTGCACCCAAGGTCCCGTGGGTGAAAAGTAAGTGCACCCCCAGTCCCGTGGGTGAAAAGTAAGTGCACCCCCAATCCCGTGTGTGAAAAGTAAGTGCACCCCCACTCCCGAGGGTGAAAAGTAAGTGCACCCCGGTCCCGTGTGTGAAAAGTAAGTGCACTCCGGTCCCGTGTGTGAAAAGTAAGTGCACCCCCGTCCCGTGTGTGAAAAGTAAATGCACCCCCGGTCCCGTGTGTGAAAAGTAAGTGCGCCCCCGGTCCCGAGGGTGAAAAGTAAGTGCACCCCCGGTCCCGAGGGTGAAAAGTAAGTGCACCCCGGTCCCGTGTGTGAAAAGTAAGTGCACCCGAGGTCCCGTGGGTGAAAAGTAAGTGCACCCCCAGTCCCGTGGGTGAAAAGTAAGTGCACCCCCAGTCCCGTGGGTGAAAAGTAAGTGCACCCCCGATCCCGTGTGTGAAAAGTAAGTGCACCCCCGGTCCCGTGTGTGAAAAGTAAGTGCACCCCCGGTCCCGAGGGTGAAAAGTAAGTGCACCCCGGTCCCGTGTGTGAAAAGTAAGTGCACCCCGGTCCCGTGTGTGAAAAGTAAGTGCACCCCCGTCCCGTGTGTGAAAAGTAAGTGCGCCCCCGGTCCCGAGGGTGAAAAGTAAGTGCACCCCCGGTCCCGAGGGTGAAAAGTAAGTGCACCCCGGTCCCGTGTGTTAAAAGTAAGTGCACCCGAGGTCCCGTGGGTGAAAAGTAAGTGCACCCCCAGTCCCGTGGGTGAAAAATTAGTGCACCCCCGGTCCCGTGTGTGAAAAGTAAGTGCACCCCCAGTCCCATGTGTGAAAAGTAAGTGCACCCCCGGTCCCGTGTGTAAAAAGTAAGTGCACCCCCGGTCCCGTGTGTGAAAATTAAGTGCACCCCCGGTCCTGGTGTGAAAAGTAAGTGCACCCCCAGTGCCGAGGGTGAAAAGTAAGTGCACCCCCGGTCCCGAGGGTGAAAAGTAAGTGCACCCCGGTCCCGTGTGTGAAAAGTAAGTGCACCCGAGGTTCCGTGGGTGAAAAGTAAGTGCACCCCCAGTCCCGTGGGTGAAAAGTAAGTGCACCCCCGGTCCCGAGGGTGAAAAGTAAGTGCACTCCCAGTCTCGTGGGTGAAAAGTAAGTGCACCCCGGTCCCGTGTGTGAAAAGTAAGTGCACCCCGGTCCCGTGTGTGAAAAGTAAGTGCACCCCCGTCCCGTGTGTGAAAAGTAAGTGCACCCCCGGTCCCGTGTGTGAAAAGTAAGTGCGCCCCCAGTCCCGTGTGTGAAAAGTAAGTGCACCCCCGGTCCCGTGTGTGAAAAGTAACTGCACCCCCGGTCCCGTGTGAAAAGTAAGTGCATCCCCGATCCTTGTGTGAAAAGTAAGTGCACCCCCAGTCCCGAGGGTGAAAAGTAAGTGCACCCCCGGTCCCGAGGGTGAAAAGTAAGTGCACCCCGGTCCCGTGTGTGAAAAGTAAGTGCACCCGAGGTCCCGTGGGTGAAAAGTAAGTGCACCCCCAGTCCCGTGGGTGAAAAGTAAGTGCACCCCCGGTCCCGTGGGTTAAAAGTAAGTGCACCCCCAGTCTCGTGGGTGAAAGAGTAAGTGCACCCCGGTCCCGTGTGTGAAAAGTAAGTGCACCCCGATCCCGTGTGTGAAAAGTAAGTGCACCCCCGTCCCGTGTGTGAAAAGTAAGTGCACCCCCGGTTCCGTGTGTGAAAAATAAGTGCGCCCCCGGCCCCGGGTGTGCAAAAGTAAGTGCACCCCGGTCCCGTGTGTGAAAAGTAAGTGCACCCCCAGTCCCGTGGGTGAAAAGGAAGTGCACCCCGGTCCCGTGTGTGAAAAGTAAGTGCGCCCCCGGCCCCGGTTGTGCAAAAGTAAGTGCGCCTCAGGTGTGCAAAAGTAAGTGCCCCCACAGCCCCGTGTGTGAAAAGTAAGTGCACCCCCAGTCTCGTGTGTGAGAAGTAAGTGCACCCTGGTCCCGTGTGTGAAAAGTAAGTGCACCCCCGGTCCCGTGGGTGAAAAGTAAGTGCACCCCCGGTCCCGGGTGTGAAAAGTAAGTGCACCCCCGATCCCGTGAGTGAAAAGTAAGTGCACCCCTGCTGCCATATGTGAAAAGTAAATGCACCCCCGATCCCGTGTGTGAAAAGTAAGTGCACCCCCGGTCCCGTTTGTGAAAAGTAAGTGCACCCTCGGTCCTGTGGGTGAAAAGTAAGTGCACCCCCAGTCCCGTGGGTGAAAAGTAAGTGCACTCCAGTCCCGTGTGTGAAAAGCAAGTGCACCCCGGTCCCGAGTGTGAAAAGTAAGCACACCCCAGGTCCTGTGGGTGAAAAGTAAGTGCACCCTCGGTCCCGTGGGTGAAAAGTAAGTGCATACCGGTCCCATGTGTGAAAAGTAAGTGCACCCCCGGTCCCGGGTTTGAAAAGTAAGTGCACCCCCGGTCCTGTGTGTGAAAAGTAAGTGCACCCCCAGTCCCATGTGTGAAAAGTAAGTGCACCTCCGGTCCCGTGTGTGAAAAGTAAGTGCACCCCCGGTCCCGTGGGTGAAAAGTAAGTGCACCCCCGGTCCCGGGTGTGAAAGGTAAGTGCACCCCCGATCCTGTGAGTGAAAAGTAAGTGCACCCTTGCTGCCATATGTGAAAAGTAAGTGCACCCCCGATCCCGTGTGTGAAAAGTAAGTGCACTCCCGGTCCCGTTTGTGAAAAGTAAGTGCACCCTCGGTACTGTGGGTGAAAAGTAAGTTCACCCCTGATCCCGTGTGTGAAAAGTAAGTGCACCCCCGGTCCCGTGTGTGAAAAGTAAGTGCACCCCTGTTCCCGTGTGTGAAAAGTAAGTGCACCCCCGGTCCTGGTGTGAAAAGTAAGTGCACCCCTATTCCCGTGGGTGAAAAGTAAGTGCACCCGCCACCGAATGTGCAAAAGTAAGTGCGCTTCCGGCCCCGAGTGTGCAAAAGTAAGTGCGCCCCCGGCCCCGGGTGTGCAAAAGTAAATGCGCCCCGGGTGTGCAAAAGTAAATGCACCCCCAGTCCCGTGGGTCAAAAGTAAGTGCACCCCAGGTCCCGGGTGTGAAAAGTAAGTCCACCCCTGCTGCCATATGTGAAAAGTAAGTGCACCCCCGATCCCGTGTGTGAAAAGTAAGTGCACCCCCGGTCCCGTTTGTGAAAAGTAAGTGCACCCTCGGTCCTGTGGGTGAAAAGTAAGTGCACCCCCAGTCCCGTGGGTGAAAAGTAAGTGCACTCCAGTCCCGTGTGTGAAAAGTAAGTGCACCCCAGTCCCGAGTGTGAAAAGTAAGCGCACCCCAGGTCCTGTGGGTGAAAAGTAAGTGCACCCTCGGTCCCGTAGGTGAAAAGTAAGTGCATCCCGGTCCCGTGTGTGAAAAGTAAGTGCACCCCCGGTCCCGGGTTTGAAAAGTAAGTGCACCCCCGGTCCTGTGTGTGAAAAGTAAGTGCACCCCCAGTCCCGTGTGTGAAAAGTAAGTGCACCCCTGATCCCGTGGATGAAAGTAAGTGCACCCTCGGTCCCTTGGGTGAAAAGTAAGTGCACCCCCGGTCCCGTGAGTGAAAAGTAAGTGCACCCCCGGTCCCGTGTGTGAAAAGTAAGTGCACCCTCGGTCCCGTGGGTGAAAAGTAAGTGCACCCCCGCTGCCATATGTGAAAAGTAAGTGCACCCCCGATCCCGTGTGTGAAAAGTAAGTGCACCCCCGGTCCCGTGTGTGAAAAGTAAGTGCACCCTCGGTCCCTTGGGTGAAAAGTAAGTGCACCCCGGTCCCGTGTGTGAAAAGTAAGTGCACCCCCGGTCCCGTGGGTGAAAAGTAAGTGCACCCTCGGTCCCGTGAGTGAAAAGTAAGTGCACCCCTGCTGCCATATGTGAAAAGTAAGTGCACCCCCGATCTCGTGTGTGAAAAGTAAGTGCACCCCCGATCCCGTGTGTGAAAAGTAAGTGCACCCTCGGTCCCGTGTATTAAAAGTAAGTGCACCCCTGTTCCCGTGTGTGAAAAGTAAGTGCACCCCGGCACCGAATGTGCAAAAGTAAGTGCGCCCCTGGTGTGCAAAAGTAAGTGCGCCCCCGGCCCCGGGTGTGCAAAAGTAAGTGCGCCCCGAGTGTCCCGTGGGTCAAAAGTAAGTAAACTTCAGGTCCCGGGTGTGAAAAGTAAGTGCACCCCCGATCCCGTGGATGAAAAGTAAGTACACCCTCGGTCCCTTGGGTGAAAAGTAAGTGCACCCCCGATCCCGTGAGTGAAAAGTAAGTGCACCCCCGCTGCCATATGTGAAAAGTAAGTGCACCCCCGATCCCGTTTGTGAAAAGTAAGTGCATCCCCGGTCCCGTGTGTGAAAAGTAAGTGCACCCTCGGTCCCGTGGGTGAAAAGTAAGTGCACCCCCGGTCCCGTGGGTAAAAAAGTAAGTGCACCCCCGATCCCGTGGGTGAAAAGTAAGTGCACCCCCGGTCCCGTGGGTGAAAAGTAAGTGCACCCCCGGTCCCGTGGGTGAAAAGTAAGTGCACCCCCGGTCCCGTGGGTGAAAAGTAAGTGCACCCTCGGTCCCTTGGGTGAAAAGTAAGTGCACCCCCGGTCCCGTGAGTGAAAAGTAAGTGCACCCCCGCTGCCATATGTGAAAAGTAAGTGCACCCCCGGTCCCGTTTGTGAAAAGTAAGTGCACCCCTGGTCTCGTGTGTGAAAAGTAAGTGCACCCTCGGTCCCGTGGGTGAAAAGTAAGTGCACCCCGGTCCCGTGTGTGAAAAGTAAGTGCACCCCCGGTCCTGCGTGTGAAAAGTAAGTGCACCCCTGGTCCCGGGTGTGAAAAGTAAGTGCACCCCCAGTCCCGTGGGTGAAAAGTAAGTGCACCCCCGGTCCCGTGGGTGAAAAGTAAGTGCACCCCCGGTCCCGTAGGTGAAAAGTAAGTGCACCCTCGGTCCCGTGGGTGAAAAGTAAGTGCACCCTCGGTCCCGTGGGTGAAAAGTAAGTGCACCCCCCGTCCCAGGTGTGAAAAGTAAGTGCACCCCCGGTCCCGTGGATGAAAAGTAGGTGCACCCTTGGTCCCATGAGTGAAAAGTAAGTGCACCCCCGGTCCCGTGAGTGAAAAGTAATTGCACCCCCGCTGCCATGTGTGAAAAGTAAGTGCACCCCCCCTCCCGTGTGTGAAAAGTAAGTGCACCCCCGGTCCCGTGGGTGAAAAGTAAGTGCACCACCTGTCCCGTGGGTGAAAAGTAAGTGCACCCCCGATCCCGTGGGTGAAAAGTAAGTGCACCCCCGATCCCGTGTGTGAAAAGTCCTGTGTGTGAAGTGCATCCCTGGTCCCGTGGGTGAAAAGTGCGCCCCCGCCCCCCAAATCGGACCCCGAGTGACCCCGCCCACCAAATCGGACCCCGAGTGGCCCCGCCCACCAAATCGGCCCCAGAGTGGCCCCGCCCACCAAATCGGCCCCAGACTGGCCCCACCCACCAAATCGGCCTTTGTGGGGCTTCGCCCACCAAATAGGACCCTGAGGGGCCCCCCCCACCAAATCGGCCCCTGAGGGGTCCCAGCCCACTAAATCGGCCCCTGAGGGGTCCCACCCACCAAATCGGCCCCTGAGGGGCCCCACCCACCAAATCGGCCTTTGAGGGGCCCCACCCACCAAATTGGACCCTGTGGGGCCCCGCCCACCAAATCGGACCCTGAGGGGTCCCAGCCCACTAAATCGGCCCCTGAGGGGTCCCACCCACCGAATCGGCCCCAGAGTGGCCCCACCCACCAAATCGGCCTTTGAGGGGCCCCACCCACCAAATTGGACCCTGTGGGGCCCCGCCCACCAAATCGGACCCTGAGGGGCCCCGCCCACCAAATCAGACCCTGAGGGGCCCCGCCCACCGAATCGCTCCCTGATGGGCCCCGCCCACCGAATCGGACCCTGAGGGGCGCCGCCCACCAAATCGGACCCTGAGGGGCCCCGCCCACCAAATCGGACCCTGAGGGGCCCCGCCCACCAAATCGGACCCTGAGGGGCCCCGCCCACCAAATCAGACCCTGAGGGGCCCCGCCCACCAAATCAAACCCTGAGGGACCCCGCCCACCAAATCAAACTCTGAGGGACCCCACCCACCAAATCAGCTCCTGAGGTGCCCCGACCACCAAATCGGACCCTGAGGGGCCCCGCCCACCAAATCAGCCCCTGAGGTGCCCCGACCACCAAATCGGACCCTGAGGGGCCCCGCCCACCAAATCGGACCCTGAGGGGCCCCGCCCACCAAATCGGACGCTGAGGGGCCCCGCCCACCAAATCGGCCCCTGAGGTGCCCCAACTACCAAATCGGACCCTGATGGGCCCCGCCCACCAAATCGGCCCCTGAGGGGCCCCGCCCACCAAATCGGCTTCTGAGGGGCCCCGCCCACCAATTCGGCCCCTGAGGGGCCCCGCCCACCAAATCGGCCCCTGTAGGGCCCCGCCCACCAAATCGGCCCCTGAGGGGTTCCGCCCACCAAATCGGACCCTGAGGGGCCCCGCCCACCAAATCGGACCCTGAGGGGCCCCGCCCACCAAATCGGACCCTGAGGTGCCCCGCCCACCAAATCAGCGCCTGAAGGGCACCCAAGTGTTAAAGTCTTGCAGGGGCAGCCCAGGCACCATTCCAAAGCACTATCTGTAGTTCCTTCAGGAAATACCCATCTAGTTAATTTTGTTGCCCTCCTTTGTACTCTCTCTAGTTCCATTATATCCTTCCTGAGCACCGGTGCCCAAAACTGGACACAGTACTCCATGTGCGGTCTAACTAGGGATTTGTACAGAGGCAGTATAATGCTCTCATCATGTGTATCCAGACCTCTTTTAATGCACCCCATGATCCTGTTTGCCTTGGCAGCTGCTGCCTGGCACTGGCTGCTCCAGGTAAGTTTATCATTAACTAGGAATCCCCAAGTCCTTCTCCCTGTCAGATTTACCCAGTGGTTTCCCATTCAGTGTGTAATGGTGATATTGATTCCTTCTTCCCATGTGTATAACCTTACATTTATCATTGTTAAACCTCATCTGCCACCTTTCAGCCCAAGTTTCCAACTTATCCAGATCCATCTGTAGCAGAATACTATCTTCTCTTGTATTAACTGCTTTACATAGTTTTGTATCATCTGCAAATATCGATATTTTACTGTGTAAACCTTCTACCAGATCATTAATGAATATGTTGAAGAGAACAGGTCCCAATACTGACCCCTGCGGTACCCCACTGGTCACAGCGACCCAGTTAGAGACTATACCATTTATAACCACCCTCTGCTTTCTATCACTAAGCCAGTTACTAACCCATTTACACACATTTTCCCCCAGACCAAGCATTCTCATTTTGTGTATCCCAAATTCCATATTTTATATGGAAAAGTTGGGGGTCGTCTTATACGCCCAGTCATCTTATACGCCAGAAAATACGGTACATTGTTTTTGATCCTAAGAAATTCAGATTACTGCACAATCTCTGCTGAAATGGGGAGCAATATTATTTTCTCTAATCTTCTGGTCAGGATTCATAGTAGCTCCAATGGTCCACCATAAATGAATGCAACTCTGTTTTTTTTTTTTTATCAGATAAATTTTTTAATTACCGTATAAACTCCGATATAAGCTGAGATTTTCAGCCCATTTTCTTAGGCTGAAAGTGCTCCTCTCGGCTTATACTCGAGTCACCCCCACCGGCCTATCTCCCCTCTTCCCCGGTCTGTCTTCCCTGGAGGTGTTTCTTACCACCTCCTTCACAGCAGCAGTGGCGGAGCATGGCTATCCTGGCATGTATTGAGTCTCCAAGGGAAGCAGAGTGCCGGTAATCGATGGAGCAAGCGGTAGCGGCTGAGCAGCACCATTCTGTCATGTATGGAGACGCGGAGGTAGCGGCGTGCTGGTAATGTATACAGCAGCAGTCGTGGAGGCCAGCGGTAGTCGTACAGCAGGTGGAGGTTGCGGGTGGCCTGTATTTTCAGTGCCGAACGCTTCACTTCCAGTAACGTCATGAATATTCATAAGCCATAATGAGCGGGACCGGAAGTAAAGTGTGCGCAGCGCAAATACAGGCCGCCCGCAACCTCCACCTGCCGTATAGCTACCGCTTGCCTCCATGACTGCTACTGCCGCTCCATATGTTACCGCCACGCCGCTACCTCCGGGACTCCATATGTGACAAGATGGTGCTGCTTCACCGCTACTGTTTCCTCCATAGGTTACAGGCATGCCGCTACCTCCGGGACTCCATACGTGACAAGATGGCGCTGCCTCACCGCTACCGCTTCCTCCATAGGTTACAGGCATGCCGCTACCTCCGGGACTCCATACGTGACAAGATGGCGCTGCTCTACCGCTACCGCTTCCTCCATAGGTTACAGGCATGCCGCTACCTCCGGGACTCCATACGTGACAAGATGGTGCTGCTTCACCGCTACTGCTTCCTCCATAGGTTACAGGCATGCCGCTACCTCCGGGACTCCATACGTGACAAGATGGCGCTGCTCTACCGCTACCGCTTCCTCCATAGGTTACAGGCATGCAGCTACCTCCGGGACTCCATACGTGACAAGATGGTGCTGCTTCACCGCTACCGCTTCCTCCATAGGTTACAGGCATGCCACTACCTCCGGGACTCCATACGTGACAAGATGGTGCTGCTCCACCACTACCGCTTCCTCCATAGGTTACAGGCATGCCGCTACCTCCAGGACTCCATACGTGACAAGATGGTGCTGCTCCACCGCTACCGCTTCCTCCATAGGTTACAGGCATGCCGCTACCTCCGGGACTCCATACGTGACAAGATGGCGCTGCTCCACCGCTACCGCTTCCTCCATAGGTTACAGGCATGCCGCTACCTCCGGGACTCCATACGTGACAAGGTGGTTCTGCTCCACCGCTACCGCTTCCTCCGTAGGTTACAGGCATGCCGCTACCTCCAGGACTCCATATGTGACAAGATGGTGCTGCTCCACAGCTACCGCTTCCTCCATAGGTTACAGGCATGCCGCTACTTTAGGGACTCCATACGTGACAAGATGGTGCTGCTCCACCGCTACCGCTTCCTCCATAGGTTACAGGCATGCCGCTACCTCCAGGACTCCATACGTGACAAGATGGCGCTGCTCCACCGCTACCGTTTCCTCCATAGGTTACAGGCATGCCACTACCTCCAGGACTCCATACGTGACAAGATGGTGCTGCTCCACCGCTACCGCTTCCTCCATAGGTTACAGGCATGCCGCTACCTCCGGGACTCCAAACGTGACAAGATGGCGCTGCTCCACCGCTACCGTTTCCTCCATAGGTTACAGGCATGCCGCTACCTCCGGGACTCCATACGTGACAAGATGGCGCTGCTCCACCGCTACTGTTTCCTCCATAGGTTACAGGCATGCCGCTACCTCCGGGACTCCATACGTGACAAGATGGCGCTGCTCCACCGCTACCGCTTCCTCCATAGGTTACAGGCATGCTGCTACCTCCGGGACTCCATACGTGACAAGATGGTGCTGCTCCACCGCTACCGCTTCCTCCATAGGTTACAGGCATGCCGCTACCTCCGGGACTCCATACGTGACAAGATGGCGCTGCTCCAACGCTACCGCTTCCTCCATACGTTACAGGCATACCGCTACCTCCGGGACTCCATAAATTACAGGATGGCGCTGCTCTACCGCTACCGCTTCCTCCATAGGTTACAGGCATACCGCTACCTCCAGGACTCCATAAATTACAGGATGGCGCTGCTCCACCGCTGCCACAGCTGTATAAAAGTGGGTAAGAAACACCCTTATGGGAGACTCGCGGACCGACGGGGAGAGTGGAGACTTGCAGGGAGAGGGGAGACTTGTGGACCCAGTAGCTGCTGCATCTCACCCCTCGGCGTATATACTCGAGTCAATAAGTTTTCCCAGTTTTTGAGGTAAAATTAGGTACCTCGGCTTATACTTGAGTATATACAGTAACAGTATTCAAATTAGCAAATAAGTGCAGTTGTGTCAATGATAGACATGTTTACATATTTCAAATGACTCCCCTCCCCCCCTTAAAGCATGCATGAACAACAATAGGACAATAACATACATTACATGCACATTACAGCACCCCATTGGAATCAGCTCCTCTCCATCCACGCTTTCCACAGTGTTTCAAAGGTTTTCACACTCTTTCTTTTTTCATAAATACTCTTTTCCATATTAACAACCACATCGGACTGTCTGTAGAATTCTCACAGCGTCGGCGGTTCTTCGTTTATCCAGTGTCTGGCAATTAATTTTCGTGGAACATACAACAATCTGGCTATTGCCAGTTTATGACGATTGAGCACCCGGACCTCCTCCACATAGCCCAAATTACACACCACAGGGTCCCTTTCAATTTTACAACCATGTTTTCTGAATTGCTTCCCCCACATCTCACCAGCCTTGGACATTGCCATGACATGTGGAGACTCCCTGCCCCCGAGGACTGACACCGAGGACACTCTGAGGTCTGTCTCAACCAGGCTTTATACATCCTATCTGGAGTTCTATATACTCTGTGGAGCACATATATTTGCGAGAGTCTGCCTGCCCGGTTCACTCAGTGACAACTGGGGGATATATTCCATTATATCCTCCCATTTATCCTCCTCTATCCTCCCCAACTCTTCCTCCCATTTCTCCTCTGCTTTAATCGGGTATCTGTTATGAAAGGTTTATAGCAAGTCTTTGTAGATATCAGAAACCACCCCTTTCATTCCTCCCTTCGCACAAACATAGTCCACCAGAATATCTTTATGAATCTCCATATTAATTGTTTTACTCTGTGCTAAGTAGGCATGTCTCAGCTGTCTATATTGAAACCTACAGACCTCCGGTAACCCAAAGCCCTCCTGCAGTGCCTCAAAGGATGTTAGTCCTTGTGCGTCTTGTATCTGGGTCATATATTGGATACCTAATGTCTTCTAATTTTTTAATTCCCCCATTTTAATAAATTCCAGTAATACTTCGTTGTGCCATTTTGGGAACAATTTGTAAGGAGCTGCACTGCCCTCATCTTTTTAATTGCCTCCCACACCTTTTGTAGTAGTGTCAAAGTAGGATAGGCCGTTCCAAACTTCTTAAAACTACCTGCCTCCAAGCCCTGAGCTAATGGATCCCTTCCCAATAAGGCTAGGGTCACATTGCGTTAGTGCAATCCGTTTAGCGCTAGCGCTAGCGGATTGCGCTAACGCAATGTTTTCTATGGGGCTGCGGTCGGGGTCGCGGTAACGATCGGGGATCTGCAAGAGCGGGGAACGGATCTCGGGCGCGCCTCGGACGCTGCAAGCTGCGTCCGTGGCGCGCCAGGAATCACCGGAGCATCGCTAGCACGTGCCGAACATGGCACGCGCTAGTGAAGCGCGTTCCCATTGCCTTCAATGGGCGCGTTAACGGCCGCGTTGCACGGCGTTAATTTCGCCGTGCAACGCTGTCCGTTTAACGCGGTCCCATAACGCAATGGGAACCCAGCCTAACCGAACCAAAATCCGTTGAACCGAGTCCAGGCCATTCACCTCCCTCCACCCTCTCATCTGTTGGCCCTGCGCTGCCAAAAAATAATTCCAAGGGTTTGGAAGCACCAGTCCCCCTCCGTCTTTAGGTCTCTTAAAGGGAATCTGTCACCTGAATTTGGCAGGACTGGTTTTGGGTCATATGGGCAGAGTTTTCGGGTGTTTGATTCACCCTTTCCTTACCCGCTGGCTGCATGCTGGCTGCAATATTGGATTGAAGTTCATTCTCTGTCCTCCGTAGTACACGCCTGCGCAAGGCAAGATTGCTTTGCGCAGGCGTGTACTATGGAGGACAGAGAATGAACTTCAATCCAATATTGCAGCCAGCATGCAGCCAGCGGGTAAGGAAAGGGTGAATCAAACACCCGAAAACTCCGCCCATATGACCCAAAACCAGTCCCGCCAAATTCAGGTGACAGAGTCCTTTTAAGCAATTCCAGCCTAATTCTTGGCTGTTTTTTCCCCCAAACAAGGTCTCGAAACATAGAATTGATGGTACGAAACCACCTACGGGGCAACTATATGGGGGTATTGTGCAATACATACAATAATTGGGGCATAAAGATCATTTTAATTAAGTTTATCCTTCCAACCACTGAGAGATATAATCTACATCATGCCCCTGTTTTCTTCCTAAATGTATCCAACAATGGGGACAGATTCAAGTCCACGTAGCTCGAGAGGGAAAGCGACACCTGGATACCTAAATTTTGAACTGTTGGACCACTGCCGATTTACCACCCTTCCCCGATATCAGGATATCATCATAACCTCTATCTACCACCAGAATATTAGATTTCTCTCAGTTATTCTCAAGGCCTGATACATCTCCAAATGTCCTAAGGATATTCATCACTCCCAACAAGGACTCCCCAGGGTCTTCCAAAAAAAGCAACAGGTCATCCGCATACAGGGCTATTTTTTCCTCTACTAGGCCATACCGAAACCCTTTAACTGAAACCGCATTTCTAATTGTCTGTGCCAGGGGCTCCACTGCCAGCTGAAAAACCAGCGGAGACAGCAGCACCCCTGCCTAGTCCCCCTATAAATACTAAAACTTCCAGACAACTGTCCATTAACTCTAACCCTAGCAGTCGGGGATGCATATAATAGTCGCATCCATGAAATAAGTCGGCCCAAAACCAAAAAATCTCAATACCTCCCAAAGATAACACCATTGAACATTATCAAACGCTTTATGCGCATCCAGTGATACCACAACCCTACTACCACCATTACGCGACGGCAACTGCAAGTTCAAAAATAGTCTAAATTTATTGCTGTAGACTTATTTGGCATAAAACCCAATTGATCAGGATGTACCAGATTCTGGCCCACGCTTGCCAAATGGTTGGCCACTACTTTAGCCAATATCTTAATGTGACGCCCAGGAGACCGGGATACCCAGCACCGGACCAATGGAGTCTGTCTCTTGAGGGGGATGTCACGGGTGGCTTGACCCGGTGCTGTGGCCTCAGGCAATGCACAGTGTAAGGGGTATCATGAGGGGACAGGCACTTACTTGATCAGCAGCAGGTTCTCCCAGCGGTGACGATCCTGATCCTGGATAGATGGCTATTGTCCAAATGAAAGACTGAGGCACTGAAACGTTTAACCAGTTTACTTTAACATAAAAGGATTTACAACCAGTCCTGTCACCGGAGTCTGTATGGGAACTCTGAGTTACTTTGACCCTGCCGGGGTCTTCGCCTCTTATTGTGCGCAATTTCTGTGTGGCCCTGCTGCTGTATGTGAACTGGCTGCCGGCCCAATCTGTCCCCTCCGGGTCCTGGTTCGACGGGCAACCCGAGTCCTTTTATCGGTTTACCCCCTCTGGGAGTACCGCTGAACTCTGTGTCTGTTGCTGCATCCGACCCTAGTGAAGCTGATATCACCTCACGTTTTTCCGGTTGCTGTATTATATATAATGAATACAGCCACGGATCCGGTATCCGTCTTTGCGCCTGTTCTGGGTAGTGATTAATGCTACCCGGTTCTCACAATGTCCTTTTTCTCTATCCCTCTTCTCCTCAGGCCGGTGATTTAGGCCTGGTAACAGTCACAGGGCTGTTAGAGATTCAACTGTATGACCTCTCACTATCAGCTCCTTGGCCCAACTGCCAGTTTTTCTCTCAGACCAGAATGGATCAAGGGGAGTCTCTGGAGCTCCCCCTTCTGGCCGGAGGTGGTAGTGCAGTCTTGCTATTTTAGTATTTGTACTTACTGTCAGTAACTATTTTTGTGGCAAATACCCCTAGGGGTGCCACATTCCCCCTTAGTTAAGAACAGTACTCCGGGACTGTGGGACAATAACATTTTGAAATAACAATTAATATGTACAGAGTCTTAAAAATGAAAAGTTACAAAAACCACTCAAGGAAACAAAAATAGAGTTCTGTAAAAAGTCACTTCAAATAGCGTCCATTAATACAGTTCTATCCTTGAAGGTATTAGGAACGGCACTGTACTTAGTGTCCAGGAATTTAGTTCCATTTTTCCAACGGAGTTATCAATATAAAGTCTAAAGAAAGTTCAAAAAGAGCAAAAAGCAAATTTCAAAAAGCAGTCTTTCCGGAGCTTTGATTTAATGTCTCCGGGCTGATAAAAAGTTCAAGAATATGCAATAAGTTCATACAGACAAGTCTCTGTAGGCACTGGGCTTAAACGTTGCAGACTGATAGCAATGACTATACTACATTTTCTGTTTAACTATATACGGCATAACATATATACAATTCACATTATGAGCTTTATAGTTGGTAATCTGCATACCTGGCCGGTAATTGACCCTGGGTACTACGCTGTGATCTACGTAATAGCGGTGTCTCTTCATGTGGTGTACTACTGTCTACTGCGGATGTAGTATCTGCCCGCTCTGCTAAAGATAATTCCACGACTGTGGAGTTGGCAAGTCCACCGTGAATGGGATTACTCTGACCAGGAATCTGTTCTTCCTGGCCTGGAACCTCCTGTAGTACGGGGTCAGCCTCTTCCTGTCTTGGGACTTCTGGTATTGGGTTCGGTGTTGGGTAAAAGGCCACCATGGGAACCACTACTGCACCATGGTATGTTAGTAGGGTTTTGGGAAAGTCTCCTATACAGGTGTGATACACTTCCTCTTCTTTTTCCTTTACTGGTTGAACCTGTATGGGTTGAATAACTTCTGGTTCTGGCTGGACAACGTCTGGCTCTTTCAATGCTTCCGGACATAATTTAAGATTGTCTCTTGACACTAGTACAGATGTTAAGCCTCCGTTTTTGCTAATGAGACACATTTTAGGATTATCCACTCTTGTTGGTAAAACTGTGTAGGGTACGGCTTCCCACTGATTGTCCAGTTTATTGGTTCGACGATTTCTCTTGAGCACTTGGTCACCCGGTCTTAATGGGGTCGCTAGAGCATTCTGGTTGAAAGTTCGCTCTTGTCTTTCTCTAGTTTGCTGAAGGCTTCTTTCCACACTCTCTTGCACTTGGCGATACTGCTTTTGCCGTATGATATCCCAATTGGAGTCTTGAACTTCTGCGTCTGGTTTCAGAATTCCCATTTCTAGATCGATTGGTAATTGGCCGGGTCTTGCACGCATAAGGTAAGCTGGGGTGCAGTTGGTGGAGCTCACCGGGACATGATTATACAGATCCACCAAGTCAGGCAATTTCTCTGGCCATTGATTCCTTTCTGTCTCAGGTAAAGTCTTTAGTAGGTCTATTACAATATGGTTCATCTTCTCGCATAAGCCGTTTGTTTGTGGATGATAGGCCGTCGTCCGGATCTTTTTGCAACCATACATATTACAGAATTCTCTGAAGATCTCTGATTCAAAGGCTGTACCTTGGTCGGTGAGAACCTGTTCCGGATATCCATGGGGTCTACAAAAGTACGTTTGGAACGCTTTGGCTGCTGTTTTTGCTGTCAGATCTTTTACGGGTACTACTACCAAGAAGCGTGAATAATCGTCCACGATGGTCAAGGCATAGACATAGCCGGACCGGCTTGGTGTCAACTTCACGTGGTCCATGGCTACAAGTTCAAGTGGTTGTTTGGTGATTATGGGCTGCAGTGGTGCTCTTTGGTTCTTTTGATCGTTTCTTCTGAGGTTACACGGGCCACAATTTCTGCACCACTGTTCGATTGATTTTCTCATCCCGACCCAATAAAATCTTTCTCTTAGAAGTACTTCTAACTTTTTCCAACCGAAGTGACCAGCACCATTATGGTAAGCTTCGAGGACCATCTTGACATCTTGTTTAGGCACAATAATCTGCCAAACCAATTCATGTGTTTTCGGATTGGTGTATCTTCTACAGAGCTTCCCTTGATACAGGAACATTTTGCCTCTCTCTTTCCAGAGTTGATGCGTCTCTTCTGGGGCATCCTCATAGGGATATGCACTTTGCTCAGTCAACAGTTCCTTCACCAACTTCACAGCCGGATTGCTGTCTTGGGTGTCAGCCCATCTATGGTGTGCTAACGGATTAAAATTCACCTCTTGTTGTTTCTGATAGGTACTTGACTGATGATGTTTTGCCTTGGGACGATGGAAGGCTGGTAGTTCAATTTCTTCAAGCTCCCCCGTTTCCTCTTCTACATCTCTCAAGTGTGGCATCCGGGATAGGGCATCGGCATTTCCATTCTTGCGACCTGCTCGATACTTGATTATGAAGTTGTAATTAGATAACCGGGCTATCCATCGCTGTTCTAACGCACCTAATTTGGCTGTGTCCAGGTGGGTCAACGGATTGTTGTCAGTATAGACAATAAATTCTGCAGCGGCCAGATAGTGTTTGAAACGCTCCGTCACAGCCCAAACTACTGCCAGTAGTTCCAATTTGAAGGAGCTGTAATTTTCTGAATTTCTTTCAGTAGGCCGGAGCTTTCTACTTGCAAAGGCGATGACTTTCTCCCGACCTTCTTGCTTTTGTGACAGCACCGCTCCTAGTCCCACATTACTGGCATCTGTGTAGAGGATGAAAGGTTTATGGTAATCTGGGTATGCCAGAACCTCTTCTCCGGTTAGTGCCTTCTTTAGTTGTTCAAAGGAGTCTTCCCTTTCGTCGTTCCACTGAAAAGGAGGGTTTCGGTTTGAAGGTTTCTTCGTCTGCCCTACCAAGGTGTCTTGCAAGGGTGCTGCCAACTTGGTAAATCCTTTTATAAATCTGCGATAGTAACCCACCAATCCCAGGAATTGTCTCACTTCTTTTGCGCTGGTAGGTCTTGGCCAATCCCTTATGGCGCTTATTTTCTCGGGATCTGGTGCTACTCCCTCCGAACTCACGATGTGTCCCAGGTACTGTACCTTTGGCTTGAGAAGGTGACATTTGGATGGCTTGACTTTCATGCCATACCTGGATAAGGCTTCGAACACTTCTGCCAGGTCTATTAAGTGTTGTTCGTAAGTCTTTGAGTAGACGATCACATCATCTAGGTACAGGAGGACGGTCTCGAAGTTCTTGTGTCCGAGGCAGCATTCCATCAGCCGCTGGAAGGTACCGGATGCGTTGCAGAGTCCGAACGGCATGCGATTAAATTCACATAGACCCATTGGTGTGGTGAATGCCGTCTTTTCCTTATCTCTCTCAGCCACAGGGACTTGCCAATACCCGCTTGTTATGTCTAAGGTGGAAAAATAATTAGCAGATTTCAAAGCAGTTAAGGACTCTTCTATCCTAGGCAAGGGGTAGGCGTCTTTATGGGTGATGTTATTAATCTTCCGGTAGTCTACGCACATTCTCATGGTTCCGTCCTTTTTTTTGACAATCACTAGAGGGGCCGCCCAGGGGCTACAGCTGTCTCTTATTACCCCGGCCTGTTTCATTTCCCTCAGCATATCTTTTGCACATTGATAGTGAGCGGGCGGTATGGGTCTATATCTTTCTTTTATTGGGGGATGGTCACCTGTGGGGATTGTGTGTTCTACCCCTTCTATCCGTCCGAAGTCCAATGGGTGTTTACTGAAGACTTGTTCATATTCCGTCACTAGCCTATACACCCCTTGTTTTTGATGGGTAGGTGTTGAATTTATGCCCACGTGTAGCTGATGGCACCAATCCTCCATTTCTCCATCTGAGCCATTGCCTTCCACCTGACAGGTTGGTTCTAAGGGCTCAATGGTTGTGATGGCATTGTTGTCAACACTATATAGCTTTGCCATTGTAGCATACCTTGGCAAAGTGACCTCTTCCTCTCCACAGTTCAAAAGTCGTACCGGCACTCGTCCCCGGTGTACCTCGACTATCCCTCGTGCTGTGAGTATAGTGGGCCTGCTGTCGGTGTACACTGGTTCTATTAAGGCTTGATAATCTCGTCCCTTAGTACCAATGGCTGCTCTACACCATACCAGCATTTCTGTTTTTGGTGGGATTACAATAGACGTTGGATCACTTACCCTCACACTGCCGATTTCTCCACCTGCAACTTCTACCTGTTGCCTTAACATCAATACTTTTATTTCCCTCCGGAGAACTCTCTGCTGGCAGGATTGGGCAGTTTCAGCAATTTGCTGTAAGACAGAAATGACTTCGGAAAAGCAGTTCTCTAACACATTCATTCCTATCAATACAGTTGGTTCACAGTTCCGCCGGTCAACATCAACAACAATTATACCCTGTTTCTTCAGTTCTACTTTACCAATCTTTATGGTCATCTCCCTGAATCCTAGTTTCGGTACCAACTTACCATTACTGGCCCATATATCTAGTTCAACATCAGAGGGCCCTTTATCAATATCTGCATCAGCCCAGTACCTCTTATAAAGGATATACGGTATAGATGAAATCTGGGAACCTGTGTCCAGCAAAGCGTTGAGGGGAATTCCGTCCAGCACGATAGGGATAATGGGTCGTCCTCCGATGTACCTGTCGTGCCAGGGTGTTGGGCCTTGAAAGTTCATTCCTGCGAAGCGGCCCGCATTCCCAGGGGATTCCCGTTTAAATCACAATCTCGTGCAAAGTGGCCCGGCTGCTGGCAACGGCGGCAAATGGGCTGTCCATCCGGTTGGTAGCGGTCGCGGGGTCGTCCTCTCCATGTCGGGTATCTCCGGGGTCTCATCCATGGAACATCCTCTCTACAGTTTGCCAACTCCATCTTGTGTCCTCTCATATCCTGCATGGTTTTAGCCATTGAAGCAACAACATCAGCTAAAGAGTCAAGCTTTTGTTGAAGAGCCTCATTAGTACTGGGCCCCAGGGGCTTAGCAATGGCCCCAGACATAGCTGATGTCACTGGCACTCCCTGTTGTTGAGGTGCCTCTGCCATGGGTTGCGCAGGATCCTGATCCCGAGGTGCCTCTGCCAGCTGGAGACGTATAGCGCTCTCCTTTAATTGGGCAAATGTCAATTCAGGGTTCTTAAAAACAAGCATGCTCACATGCCCCCGGTGAGAAGGGGTGTAGAGTCCCTCAATAAATTGATCTCTTAGCAGTTTATCCGCTCCGGTGTTAAAAATGGGTTCAGCCAGTGTAAGTGATTTAAGGGCTTCCTGCAGGTTTAAGGCAAAGTCTCTCACGCCCTCATTAGCTTTTTGTTTGCAACTAAAGAATCGTATTTTAGCTTTGCTGCTGGCCGTGGTTTCAAATGTAGCTTTTAATCCAGCAAATATGCGTTCAACAGTGCCTTTTAGATCAGCTGCCCATGCTGTGACTTCTCGCTTAGCATGGCCACTTAACTGCATCATCAGGAGACTAACACGCTGAACTTCACCCACAGGGAACATGTCAAAATGGGCCAGCATCTTTTCTCTGAAATCGTCAAGGGTATTAGGCTCACCTTCATACATTGGAAGCCATGGGCCACCCGGGGTATATGGCATCAGCACCGGCATGATGGGCGCCACTCCTTGCACCGCTGCGCTGCCGGACCCTCTATTGACACTCTGTCTTTCAGCTGCATTAGCGTTGCCGAGTGCTGCGGCGTCTCCGTGCTGCGACATACTGTGCCCCCTTAGTTAATCCGGACCCTTCCGGTCCTCCGCTTCCGTCGGGATAGTGTAGATTCGTTCCGCTGTGCAGCAGGATAGATTTTCCCCTTGCTCTGATGTCAGAGCGCTCAGCTTGGTTCCGCCCACAATGACACGCCCCCTGCTGCTCCCACCCACCGCGCTCTGTAATGGCGGATTCTGAAGTTTTTCAGTTAGACTGGGGCTCAGGTGATGGCGTAGCTCAATTAACAGTCTCGTGCCTAACGGTTATGAAGTGATTACCTCAGGGGATGGCGGCCATCTTTACTCCATTATAACCAATGGGGAAAAGTCACTTTCAATAGTTTTCAATGGGGAATGGATTTTTCTTTAATAAAGTCAATTTTCAAGATTTTTCATCCCAGTTTTCACAGTTTTGGGCTCCAATCACGGCACACAATACCCGGTATACGGGCTGGCTAGATCCTGTTCGTGACGCCAATTGTGACGCCCAGGAGACCGGGATACCCAGCACCGGACCAATGGAGTCTGTCTCTTGAGGGGGATGTCACGGGTGGCTTGACCCGGTGCTGTGGCCTCAGGCAATGCACAGTGTAAGGGGTATCATGAGGGGACAGGCACTTACTTGATCAGCAGCAGGTTCTCCCAGCGGTGACGATCCTGATCCTGGATAGATGGCTATTGTCCAAATGAAAGACTGAGGCACTGAAACGTTTAACCAGTTTACTTTAACATAAAAGGATTTACAACCAGTCCTGTCACCGGAGTCTGTATGGGAACTCTGAGTTACTTTGACCCTGCCGGGGTCTTCGCCTCTTATTGTGCGCAATTTCTGTGTGGCCCTGCTGCTGTATGTGAACTGGCTGCCGGCCCAATCTGTCCCCTCCGGGTCCTGGTTCGACGGGCAACCCGAGTCCTTTTATCGGTTTACCCCCTCTGGGAGTACCGCTGAACTCTGTGTCTGTTGCTGCATCCGACCCTAGTGAAGCTGATATCACCTCACGTTTTTCCGGTTGCTGTATTATATATAATGAATACAGCCACGGATCCGGTATCCGTCTTTGCGCCTGTTCTGGGTAGTGATTAATGTTACCCGGTTCTCACAATGTCCTTTTTCTCTATCCCTCTTCTCCTCAGGCCGGTGATTTAGGCCTGGTAACAGTCACAGGGCTGTTAGAGATTCAACTGTATGACCTCTCACTATCAGCTCCTTGGCCCAACTGCCAGTTTTTCTCTCAGACCAGAATGGATCAAGGGGAGTCTCTGGAGCTCCCCCTTCTGGCCGGAGGTGGTAGTGCAGTCTTGCTATTTTAGTATTTGTACTTACTGTCAGTAACTATTTTTGTGGCAAATACCCCTAGGGGTGCCACATTAACATCTGCCGTCAGCAACTAAATGGGCCTATAGGATTCTGCCAACCCCGGGTCCTTGCCTTCATTGAAAATAACCACCACTATTGCCTCTCTCATGGACGCCGGCAACTCCCCTTCCTTTAACGCCTCATCAAAGACTACCTTTAATTTAACCACTGATACATCCATCAAGTTCTTATATATCTCAACCGGGAGTCCATCAGCTCCAGGGGCCTTATTGTTAGTCATTTACATGATAGCAATTTTAATCTCCTCTTCTGTTATAGGTTCATCCAACCTCCTCCTCTCATACTCCTCAATCTTGGGAAGTCCCACCCCTCCAAGGAAATCTTCTACTTCTCCTAACGTAGCCCTCAGTCCAGAGGCATACAGTTGGTCATAAAATCTTCTAAACCCCCTCAAAATACCCTCTGTGTCCATCACCTCAGTTCCTTCATCTATCCTTAATTTGTATACATATGACGAGTCATTCTGTGCTGCCGTTACCACCGAGAGCAAGTGCCCCACTCTTTCCCCTTCCTCAAAAAACTGTAGTTTCTGAAATGCTCTTCTTCTCTCCGCTCTCTTCATATACAACTTATTGACCGCTTCCTGGGCTCCTCTAAATCTACATTGAGTTACCGCTGATGGGTTTGGCACCATGTCTCTTTCTGCCCTTTCTAGTGTATCTATGACTTCCTTATCTTCTATCCTAGTTTTGGATTTACATCTACAAATCTCCCTAAAGAGAAAGACCCTCAAAAAAGCTTTCATTGCGTCCGAAACTATCCGCTTATCAGCACTATCCTTGTTAAACTGCCAATATTCTTTAATCTCCTTGTTAATATTATCCACATTGATATATTCAAGCCATAAAGGGTGAAATTTCCACCCACCTCCCTATCCAATCACCCCTCCTGTCCGTCTATTTAACAACTCTATATGCTTGTGATCTGAAATCACTCTCGGAAGGTATTCTAGCCCACAAATCATATGTGTCATTAAAACATTACCCAATGCTAGGTCAATCCTGGAGAGAGACCCATGAGTTGCAGAATAGCAGGAGTAACAGACTTCATTCTCCTTCCTCACTGTCCAGAGATCCACCATCCCCAATTCTGTCATATAATTCCCATATGACGACAGTTTTTTAATGCCATTGCTCAAGCCTTGCTTATGTCTTTGCTAACCTTCATCCACCACATTATTGAAATCTCCAATAATTAACAGTGGTAATCCCATGCCCCGTTTATATAATTCAAATACCTCTTGGACCTTTTTCCCAGAATATGGGGATGAGAAGTACACAGCCACGATACATAATGGTTGCCCATAAATTTTGCAAAGTATCAAAACATATTGCCCGTCCTTATCTTCATGACTCTAATTTCTAATTTCTTCAAAGGGTGTGGATGCTCCTATCAAAATTGAGACCCCTCTAGCATACGAAGAATATGTAGAATGGTATGACTTCCCAATCCACCTCCTTTTCAACACTTCCACCTTCTCCTCAAGTAAATGCATCTCTTGGAGACAAATGACATCCGGACTCAGGTTTCTAACATATTCTATAATTGCCGTTCTTCGAGTTCCCTCCGACAGTCCTCTTATATTCCAACTAAGACCTTTAATTTTATCCCCCATCATATAACCTCACATATGCAAATTCCTGACCCCTTAAAATAGAGTTCTGCTCCCCGTACAGTACAGTAAGTCCAATTTTCCAACAATAAACCCCAACCCTCCCCTCCCTCCTCCCTCCCCCCTCCCCAATATTCATTAACACAATAAACCATAACCATTCCATTGGTGTATTTCACCTCTCATCAGAGAGTCGGTAGTCCAACATCTAGCTAACCTTTCCGCAGTGACTGTAAACCGCTCTAACTATAACACTTCCCCAACTCCTCTGCATATATATAACATCATTATTACAATAGGTCCCTCTGTGGTCCACATCAACTATTAAAACAGGGTCCAGAGGTTTCTGTAAGGCAACAACATCTCTATCTCCAACATCTTCCTTTCACTTCCCTCTTTCCTAGTCAGCTATAAGCTTCTTTTTATTCAAGTCCAGCCACTTAGTGGCTTCTTCTGGTGTTGGAAAGAAGTGAACTGCTCACCAGGCTACAGCCCTAAGCTTTGCTGGTATAGAGTAGAGTAAATCAGGTTCAGATCGCTCAGTCTCTTTTTAACCGAACCATAACTCATCCTCTGCTTCTGCACCTCAGCCGAGTAATTCGGGAAAATAGAAATCTTTTGGCCATTAATGCACATGTCCTCAGCTGTACAGGCACTCCTCAGTATAGTGTCGCTTTCTCTATAGTTAAGGATCCTAGCAAGGATAGTACAATGGGGGGAACCTGGCGGGAGGGGTCTCATAGGAACGCGGGGTGCCCTTTCCACCACAAATAGCTTAGACAGGTTATCAGCACCTATCTTGTTGTGGAGCCATTCCTCAACAAACTTTGTAGGGTCAGTCCCTTCAGTCTTCTCAGGGATGCCCACAAGTCTCACGTTATTCCTCCTTGAACAATTTTCCAGATCATCATTCTTATTAGCCAGAGGAACACATTTTTACAGACTTTGAGTATGAGATCTATGCATTTTAGAAAGTTGATCCTCCAGCACACTTACTCTTTCCTCCACCTCACTCACTATTGTATCCATTTTGGTCATATCTGCCTTTATTTTAGTCACTTCTTCTTTAGTCCCATCCACTCTTTGCGTAAGGGTCGTTATTGCAGTTTTGCAGGATCTGATCAGATCATAAATGTCCCACATTGTGGGCTCCCCTATTATAGGCTCCTCCACAATCACTTGCTCCATACAGTCCTTTTTCTGCCGTTCTTCCTCCCCTTCTGTCTCCCCCTGTACCGTGTCATCCTCTGAGCCTTCTCCTTGCACTTTCACTTTCTCTCCGGTCTGTTCCTCTTCCTCGTTAGCCATCTCTTTCCCTGCTCCGTCCACCCAGGCATATTTCTCCAACTTGGCAGCCACCTCTAGCCTCCTCGTATAGGAGGCATTTGCAGCGTCTGCTCTTTCAGCCGCCTCCACGCTGTCGGCGCCATCTTGGGTCCGACTCGCCGCTCCTGTCTTGGCGTCCTGCTGCTGCTTCTGCCACATATCAGCAGCTCCCCACAGCACCGCACATCGGGACCGACCTCCGGTATCCTCCTTCACCGGCAGACAACATTACCGGCACTCAGAAGGTACCTATACCAGGATAAATGCAGGGTTACAGCGGAGGAGCTCCAGAAGCCGTCCGCACACATCAGGTGCTAGGCCACGCCTCCGTAACTCTGGTTTACTGTTGTTTAATCTTTATTTGTAGTTTTCAGTTAATGAGATTTCTGTGCTCTGGGGCGGGGCTATGGGCGGAGTTTTATGTAGTGTCTGATTACATATTCTTCTGTATTGGCTTACGATAGGTCACTGATCCCTCACTAACCTGCCCCCCATTTTTACATAATGCATATAATAGTGTTGATATTATTGTTGATAATGCCTATAATATTGTGGCTACTGGGAGGCTTAGAAAAAAAATTACATGCAGCAAAATAACTCCAGTGGCGCCTGTCCAGTAGCATCTATCTCTTAGTTATAGACTTATAGACTGCACAGGCGCCGCTGTCACGTTAATATAAATATGCCATATTCTGAGTATACTTCTAGACGGTT
Organism: Ranitomeya imitator; assembly: GCF_032444005.1. Taxonomy (NCBI): domain Eukaryota; kingdom Metazoa; phylum Chordata; class Amphibia; order Anura; family Dendrobatidae; genus Ranitomeya; species Ranitomeya imitator. Next base: position 236,212,287 of record NC_091283.1, read on the forward strand.
CCATGGCGCGCACACACACAGCCTTTTTTCCCCATTCAGCTTTCCTCCTCACTCTGCCTGCGTGGGTAATCCTATACTCCTTCCCCCCCTCCCTCAGGAATGTGTTAATTAGCAGAACTCAGCTCTTTTGTTTGCAGCCATGCGCTTTCTGGTTTGTGTGAGAGTTATTCATGATGAAATAATTCGACCCCAGGTAGTGATAGAGATATAAAAGCTACATATTCCGAATGTCCACCGTTAGATGTATGACCCACTGAAATCTCTAGGATCAAAACCCAAAAAAATTCAAGGAACGGATTTCTCCATCAGCAGGTCATGTATCCACTTTGTGTTTATACTTAAATGAACCCACATGTCATGCTGAGCATAATGATAATATTGTTTTTCTTCTATGAGGTTAACCCTAAGAGATATGGTTAACAGCAGGATTTCATAGCTTTCAAAAAAAGGGAGTATTCAGCCACCCAGTGAGGTCAGCACAGCGGGAAAGCCTTGGTTTTGGGCACAGGTATAAGATAGTGGGAGGTCATTTTGCACTATTCTTTGTCCAGGGAGCTAGCTGAGAGACGCTCTGTGATGCATTTTGATGTAGCGCCCCTCCCCCAACACGGCATGATCTGCCAGGAAATGAAATGAAGCAAGTGTATATTCATCTATAATTCCTTTTTATTTTGTAATTGTCTGTACATACAATGATTGTCTCCTTTTATAATATATTTTATATACTTTTGTAAACACTGCCTAACTTTTTTGGAGTAAAAGTTATAATATTTACAAGCGTTGTTTTTCTTGCTCAAAACTTACCCTAAAGACTCTGTCCTAAGCCATTGCTACTGATTGGGTTGGCTCCTGAACCATTATTAAATAAGAAATAGGAGCTGGTGGCAGTTGAAGTGTCCCGAGCTTTTGGGGAAAACTGGCAGCGACGGATGGCGCTGATAATTATTTTTCCCACCTGAGCGGGTGTAGTTATATCGCCCTCGCTGCAGTGTGCCCAATAGCCAGGACATAGCAAGGCAGCCTTTCTGGCGACTAATTATCCTAGGGGCAGTTCCCTGTCTGACCTGAGGGTAAGGGGGCGCCAGAGAGCTACGAGTTCCAACCAACCCGGAACTGGGAAGTATGATATAAATAAATTTCCTAAAGAAAGGAACTGGGGGTAACCAAACAACCCCAGTTCATGACAGCCACCATCGCCGGCGATATTTTGCTGGATGTAATTTTTTTCTAAGCCTCCCGATAGCGACAATATTATAGGCACTATCAACAATAATATCAACACTATTATATGCATTATGTAAAAAGGGGGGGGCAGGTCAGTGAGGGATCAACGACCTGTCATAAGCCAATACAGATGAATATGTAATCAAGAGCACCACATAAAGCCCCGCCCACAGCCCCGCCCCAGAGCACCACATAAAGCCCCACCCACAGCACTGCCCCAAAGCACGAGAATCTCATTAACTGAAAACTACAAATAGATTAAACATTAACCACAAGACGGATTTCATCACCAGGTATCAGTGAAATCAGTATAACGGCACCGACCTGACAGTGTCTGTAGTCACTGAGCACAATCCTGCTGACAGGATCCCTTTAAGACATCTCCGCTCTGCACTATTATACACAGTTCTCTTTAAATGTGTAATATTTCTTCTTGAAACTCATCTGACAGAAAATATTGGAGCTTCCGATAGTTTAGATTGTGAAGTCACCGAGCCCCGTGCTCTAATTACCCCAGAGAGGTTTCACCACTAGCTGCTCATTTATTACTGATGGAGACTGTTCAGTTTGAGCATTTCAGTAGATGTTATTGTCTATAGTCAGTTTTTGATTACAGTAGTGTCCAGAATCCTCTGATTTAACCTCTTCCAGTTTTGTGTTCTTAATCAGGCCCCATTTTTACAATCTGACGTGTGTCACTTTATGTGGTGATAACTTTGGAATTATTCACAAAGGATAATAGAAAACAAATGGATCTTACAAATTATTTTCCAGCTTCTCACAATACCCTACATATGATTGTACACTACTCTCTGGGCACATGGCCGTGTTCAGAAGGGAAGGAGCGCCATTTAGCTGTTTGAATACAGATCTAGCTGGAATAGTTTGCAGACACAATGTATTGGGAGCACTGTTCGTGGTCAACTGGCAGCTCAAAAGATCTCCACCATGAACATGCTTGGCACTATCTTCTCTGCTTTCCATATCCCAAGGATTGCCTTGCTCATCGCCCTTTATCACCATTACATGGATCTGGACTTACACTGGGACCCCTAGGCTTGGACCATGGTGTTACCTGCTATTCTGTGGTATTAGATGGCAAGAAGAATAGTCAGGTAGCTGGGTCAGAACCAGAAGGACAGAATACAGAATCAGAAGACACCAGAGTAGTCAGTAAACGGGCCACGGTCACAACAGGAAACAAATACACAAGCCGCAAGCTGAGCACAGAGGACTGAACCAGAGGAGAACAACGCTGTTTCTGGCAGATTCCAGCCATGTGCTTTGAGCTTTAGTAGGGTGTGGTACTTTCCAATTGGCTGAAGTAGGGAGCAGATTACTCCAGCTGGACAGCAGGAACAGATCCCAGATGAGATTGGACACACCATATGCAGAAGCCCTAATATGACTAAATGACAGAAAACCAGAATAGTCGAAATCCCCATAAAGTGATTCCATTTTATAAATTAATTCACTGAGAGTTATAATCTGTACATATGTTATCAAAATTGTTAGTACCCCTCGTTTAATGACAGGAAAATCCACAATGGTCACAGAAATATCTTGAATCTGACAAAAGTAATAAATAAATAATCTATGAAAATGAACAAATTAAAGTCAGACATTGTTTTTCAACCATGCTTCTACAGAATTTTTCAAAAAATAAAACCCATGAAATAGGCCTGGACAGAAATGATGGTACCCCTGAAAATAACGTGACAAAGGGACATGTTAAATCTCGGTGTGTCCACTAACTAGCATCACAGGGGTGAAAAAGAGTTATTTCATAAAAATAACAATGTTCATTGAAAACATGATATTACACGAAAGTCACAAAAAAACATGATAAAAACAGCTTATCAATGACAAGGCACATAGAGAGCTTCTGTGTGAAGGACACAAAAACAGTGGCACTGAGAAAAAGCAGGCTGGGCAAGCAGAGGTCATAAATCTTCACCTCCATAAACTTCAATGCAATAGTAAAAAAAAGTGCATAGTGCAAATAAGGTGCAAACATTATACTAATTATCAGAAAAAGTAGAGGGCTTAATATGGCTTAAAGTGGGAGAGTATACATCACTCTAAATAAACCCCTTAGCCAAATATCACTACCTTAGGGGAAAAAAGCAACACTCAGACAAACTCCTGCTTACTCATGTCACCTGTCAGTATGTGTCCAGGGCAGCCCCTTGAAAAGGTATGTAATCGGACCTTTTAAATTTGTATGTATCAGTGGTTAGAAAGAAAATTATAGACAAACATGTTAAAGGTAAAAGTTATAAGACCATCTCCAAACATCTTGATGTTACTGTGTCTACAGTTGCACATATTATTCTGAAACTTAAGATCCACGGGACTGTAGCCAACCTCCCTGGACGTGGCCGCAGGAGGAAAATTGATGCAAATCAAAGAGACGGATAATACGAATGGTAACAAAAGAGACCAGAAAAACTTCTAAACGGATTAAACGTGATCCTCAAGCTCAAGGAACATCAGTGTCAGATCGCACCATCCGTCGTTGTATGAGCCAAAGTGGACTTCATAAGAGACAACCAAGGAGGACACCATTGTTGAAAAAAAAAAAAAAAAAGCCAGAATGGAATTTGCCAAGCTACATGTTCACAAGCCCCAAAGCTTCTGGGAGAATGTCCTATGGACAGATGAGACAAAAATGGACTTTTGGCAAGGTACATCAGATCTACGTTCACAGATGGAAAAATGAAGCATATCAAGAAAAGAACACTGTCCCTACTGTGAAACATGGTGGAGTCTCTGCTTTGCTCTGGGGCTGCTTTGCTGCAGCTGACACAGGGTGTCTAGAATCTGGGCAAGGTATAATGAAATCTCAAGACTCAAGGGATTCTAGAGAGAAATGTGCTGCCCAGTGTCAGAAAGCTTGGTCTCAGTCTCAGGTCATGGGTCTTACAACAGGATAGTGACCCAAAATACACAGCTAAAAGCACCCAAGAATGGCTAAGAGGAAAACATTGGACTATTCTGAAGTGGCCTTCTATGAGCCCTTACCTAATTCCTATTGAGCATCTTTGGAAAGAGCTGAAACATGCCGTCTGGAAAAGGCAACCTTCAGACACGAGACAACTGGAGCAGTTTGCTCTTGAGGAGCGGCCAAAATACCTGTTGAGAGGAGCAGAAGTCTCATTGACAGTTACAGGAATCATTTGATTGACTCAAAAGGGTGTGCAGTAAAATATTAAATTAAGGGTCCCATCATTTTTGTCCAGGCCTATTTCATGAGTTTTAAAAAAAATTTAAATTCTGTGCAAACATGGTTGAAAAGCAATGTCTGACTTTCATTTGTTCATTTTCATAAATTATTTATTTATTTATTATTACTTTTGTCAGATTCAAGTTATTTCTATCTTCATTGTGGGTTTTTCTGTCATTAAACGAGGGGTACCAACAATTTAGGCCACGTGTGTAGGAGGAATGAATATTTTGACTCCACAGCCACTTTCTGGAAATTAACACGCAGTGGATGTTGGAGAGTGAAAATTACACATTTGCCATTTTATTACCCAGCACATAGTGCCCAGATTGTGCTCCAGGAGACACACACCGCAAATTAAGTGGATTCTTCTCACTATAATATTGCTAAATACAGGGATCCTAAATGTTGTTTGAGAACACTGCAAGACTCAGAAGTGAGAGCGGATTTTGCTGGATTGGTAAGTGTAATATTTCCACTACTTATGTTTAAAGACTATGGAAAAACGACTACATTCAGCACAAACATTGATTTTATGACCACAGCCCAGAAAAATTTCGTATTTATTTTGAAAAAAAAAGGAAATTATTATATTTTCGTTCATGCTGTCTGATAAAAAAACAACAACACTTGCTTGGTAAATAGACAAAGACAGTCAAAATCTCTCAAAAAGGTTCAGAAGTGAGTAGGTGTTCTAGATTTGCGAGTGCACTGCAACACGAAGCCCCCAAATGTAGTCCCCCATCATGTTTTCATTATACTGTCCTTGGTAACGACGTTCAAAGTCCAATATAGCTTGATGAAAGCGCTTGCCTTGCTCTTCTGAGTTCTCATGTTCTCCTTGAACTTTTCAAGATGAGCGTCAAGGATATGGACTTTGAGAGACATTCTACATCCCATTATGGTGTAATTCTCTATGAGAGTCTGAACCAACTGCACATAGTTTACAGCCTTGTGATTACCCAGGAAGCCATGAACCACTGCAACGACACTGTTCGAAGCCGTTTTCTCTGTTCTGTTCAGCAGCTTGGCGAACTCGTCACATTCTATGATCTTCTATGAGCGGTCCGACGAAGATACCAGCATTGACCTTTGCCTCAGACAGCTTTGGAGAGAGACCTTGGAGGTACTTGAAAGCTGCTGACTACTTGTCAAGAGCCGTGAGAAATTGCTTGATGAGGCTTAACTTGATGTGTAGTGGTGGTATCAGCACCTTCAGAGGTTCTATCAGCGGCTCCCACTTGACGTTGCCCTTCCCCACAGAGAACTCAGTCCGCTGTGGCCAGTCCTTTCTGTGATAGTGCACCTTAATGTCACGGCTGTCCCACAGGCAAAGGAAATTTTGTGAAACCGCATTGAAGGCCAATCAGGAATGACACCATTTTGAAGTCTTCGATGATCTCCCATCCATAGTCATCCTACTTCAAGGCACTCGGCAACATCTTGACACTGGTGTAGTCCTCTTTGAGATACACAGAGTGAGCAATAGGGAGAGTCGGGTAGTTGTTTAGGTTGTGAAGCAGCATGGCTTTGAGGCTCCTGGATGAACTATCCATTCACTTGGACTACAGGTGATACCTATATCCTTAAAAAGGTCAGCCACAGTGTTGCAGATGCACAACCCATCTTCTCAACAGAAGTTGGAAAATGTTTGGTGACACTTTCTTTGATCTGTGGCTTGCACGCTTTCATCCAACAAGTTCCACTGGATGGCAGAAGCTCAGCATTGGACTTGGTAAGACGAAGGTCTCTGATTAGATCGTTGACATTTTTCTCGATAGGAAAGTATGGCCTTCTCTCCTCAACCGTATCTGTGAACATGTAATCTTGATCTCCAATATCTTAATTGCTATCCAACTTACTGCTTTTTCCTGAAGATGGCTGATCCCTCTTCGGGGGAGTTTGGAATAGGCATTTCGGGGCAGTGTGGTACTGGGGGAATATAAGAAGGAATGTCTGAATAAACGATTTGAGGCGCATTCTTGCCTGTGCCACGTTTGACAGGATCCACCATGCAGAAGTAGCAGTTGCTTGAGTGGTCGGTCGGTTGCTGCCAAATTCGCGGGATAGCAAACTTCATGGCTCTTTTCTCTCCTGTACCAATCTGTGACATATGTGAGATAGCACTACCTGTGTGAGTTGGGGGACACTCACTTGGCACGGGATTAAAGCACTCAGGCACAGTTTCTCCACATAAACAGTCTATCCAGTTTATTAAATGTCATAAACCGCACCATTAATAGTTCATTATTTACATCAACAGAGCACATTAACCACCGACACTCTGTTCCAATGCCAGATACGTCTTTGCCCATAACCCCCTTTAGCTGGAATTACCTTACAGGAGTAACGGCTCTACACACTGACTCCTGTCAGTGCTGGTTCCCAGGGAAAAGCTGCCTCATTGGGGTCACCGTCCTTGTGACCAGGGCACCTCAGATAGTCCAGACCTGCAGTAGGAATTGTAGCTTCCCCAACACAGTAGCCATCCCAGACTCTGCAGATACGGCCTCTCCATGCGCTTTTCAGGATATCCAGTCCCAGGCACTTCCAAAACACAGGCCTTCAGTCCATGGTCTCACCATGTGCTTCCAGGAATCCAGTCCATCCCAGGACATTCCAACACACTGACCATTCAGTTCATAGCCTCAGCAGGAGCTTCCAAGAAAACAGTCCATTCCAGGACATTCCAACACACAGGCTATACAGGAACTCACACTCTGAACTATGTGGCCCACTCAATAGCCACCTTACATAGTTGTAACAACTCCCATAGGTGGGAGGTTTGTGTGTGGCTAGTTCGTCCCAACCAGCTCTCAAACTAGCCCCGGCAAGCCTCCCTCTATAAACTATACAAATATTTGTGGGACTACAGGACCCAAGGCACCAATACTACAGGCTTATAGCGCAGACTCCCTCTGCGACACATACCGGCCGTTTACAATCATGACCAGAGCCGGACTGGCAAATGCCAGAAGGGCCTGTCTGGTCATGGGCTGCCTTGTCTGAAACATTGTTAATAGAATCAGTGTTCTCAAGACACCCATACTGTCAAGAGTTGTGGCGGAGCACAAAGTCGCTGACTCAGTCACTTACACCACTAGGCCACCGATATCATTAGGAATATTGGTCTTGTAGTAAATCTTGCTTTCCGCTATCCAGGGTAATATTAATATATCTCATCTAGTGCTTGGGGGCGGGGACAGCATGGGTCTGTTTGATCTCAAATGCCAGGGCTGAATTTCAGCCCCAGTCCATACCTGACCATGCCGGACACTGTTTCATTATCATCATTACAGATACGCCTCCATGCGTATCCTGAGGAGCACATACAGAGCCCCTTGGTTGTAACAAGGGTCACTGCACCACATACCCTCTCCCTCTGTTCAAACTTGCGGGGTTGAACACTTGACATAAACCAGGTGTCCTGAGAGCTGGTACCCACGTCACCTTGCCCTACAAGTTGAGAGGACCGTCAGTCGGATTTGGGCGTAATTCAGCATCACACCTTTGTTAGGCCTCCCCTGCCCCCAGCGATCAGTTTGCCGGCCTTGGGCTTCAACCCTTGAGTCACCATCTGTCTGTGTCTCCAGAATCTTTTTAGTCAACTCACTTTCCAAGTGTACCCTTTCACGTGACCTTTCTTTCCATGGCCGCCTCGCAGTGTTGTTGTGGTCATGAGTCCACCGTCCAGTCGAGGCTAGTGACTGATCTGAGTCTGACTCTTCGTTACTACGTCTGCTACCGGGTCTCCAGCCTGTGGTCACTCAGCCTTCAGCTAACAGAGGAGTCACTACTTTGAACTCTTCTATTCTTTTGGGTATCTTTCCGTATTTCCAGACCCCAGATTGAAAGTGGTCGCCATCTTATATTCTGCAGCTGTTTATTAATCTGCAGCCGGTCCAGTCTTAGCTGCTCTATTTCCTTTAGATATGTCACTCTGCATTCAAGAAGCACTCAAATGTTCCTAAGGCTTTCTACTGAGCCAATTACGACAAATGGAACCATTTCATATTCACCAGCTACCTGGACTTCACCATCATCTGGAATCCTCACTCTTGCCACCCTGGATCTATTCACCAGGTCCTGCATCACTTTTCCAAATCTTCCAATGACTTTCCCCACCAGATATCTGGGATCTGGGTACTTGAACGATGTCTTCCACAAGGCCCAGCCAACTTTGAGCTTTCCTGGCCTGCTCCAAATGTCGATTGGGCTTCCTTATTTCTAAATCGGATCATCTGTTTCGTGCGGAGACATTGTAGGTGCATACCCTTCAGGATAGCCACCCACTTCACTGTGACTTCACTAATCGACAGTATCACCAACTGATGAATTTCCGGTGCCCAGTGCACACTACATGCTTCTACTGCTTTTTTAAAGGCCTCATGCACACCCTTACCGGTACATGCTTCTCGCACATCTTCGGGTACATATATTACGGTCTTGAAGAGCGAGGTCTCACTCTCTTCATGGATGGACAGCTCCCATTTTGCCTCGGACCTTTACATCAAGACATCTGCCATGACCGGGTGACTGTCTTGTTCTGCTTTTAACGCCAACTCTTTGTCCACTTTACACTCTTCCTGACCCCAGGCCAGGATGGGCATTGGCCGCTTTACCTCATTACCACTCTGGCACCACCGCTGTCTGCGACTACCATCTTATCCTCTGGCAGAAGACCACTTAATGCTTCTCTGAGCACTTCCACATCTTCCCTTAAGGCCTTATTCACACTTTACCACGTTGACAGGTTGACCTCTGAGCTCAGAGAATTCCTTCTCCAGCTCATCCACCCTGTGCTCAGCCGCTTGTCTCAGATGCCTTAACTCGGCCTATATCTCTGTCACCTTTTGCTTCTCCTGAGACAACCCTTTGGGGAGATCCTGGACCTCCTGTGCTTCCTTCTCTTGGAGCTGAGCCTTGACAACTGAGAGCTCAGACTCCAGGTGACGCACCTGATCCAACTTTGCAGAGTTGGCGGCTTCCATAGTCGACATCTTCAACTTCTCATTTCCCAGCTGTTGACAAACCTCCTCTAGTTGTTGGGTGACAGCGATCAAATTCTCCTCTTTATCAATCTTCTCAGAGGGTGCAATTTGTTCAGCCCCTTTGCCTCTTTTACGTCTCCAGCGATGGGAAGAAGACTTGCCACTGTCTGTTTGCAACAAGCTTCCTTTCCTTCACAATTACTTTTTGAAAAACTCTCTGAATCTGTTGGCCCTCACGGAAACCTGGATTCAGGATTCTGACACTGTCTCTCCTGCTGCCATTTCCCATGGTGGCTTACAATTCTCCCATTCCCCGAGACCCACAAGCAGACCTGGTGGTGGAATCAGCATACTCCTGTAACCACAATGCACTTTCCAGGTCATCCCCCCAGTTCCATCGCTCTCATTCCCTTCTCTTGAAGTCCACACCATCAGGCTCTTCCGTCCCCTCTCCCTCAGAGTAGCGGTCTTATACCGGCCCCCAGGCTCACCCACCCACTTCCTGGACCATTTCTCGGCCTGGCTGCTGCACTTCATGTCCTTAGAACTACCAACCCTTATCCTGGGAGACTTCTACATCCCCATTAACAGCCCCACTTCCACATCTGCATCCCAGCTTCTATCACTAACCACTTCTCTAGGCCTCTTACAGCTCTCAACCTCTGAAACACACACAGACGGTAACACCCTGAACCTGGTTTTTGCCCGGCTCTGCTCAATCTCCTACCTAGATAACTCACCGCTTCCCCTCTCTGACCACAACATTCTCTCCTTCACACTCACAAATCCTCGCTCACCCCAGCACCCTCCTACCTACCATTCAGTCAGAAATCTACATGCCATTAACCCTCATACACTTTCAGACTCCCTACACTCATCATTGTCCCCAGTCTCTTCTTTTTCATGTTCTGATCTGGCTGTACATCACTTCAATTACACTCTTAGAAGCACCCTTGACCAAGTAGCTCCCCTCACCCTCAGAATCTCCAAACACAGAGTGAAACAGGCCTGGCTCACATCGCAAACCCGATTTCTCCAGCGATGGTCTAGCTGTGCTGAACGCTTATGGAGGAAAACACGCACACCAGAAGACTTCATACACTTCAAATTTATGTTAAGGACCTATATTTCTGCCCTTACCTCGCCAAACAGACCTACTTCACCACCCTGATCTCCTCACTATCCAACAACCCCAAGAAACTTTTTGACATCTTTCACTCCCTCCTCAGGCCAAAAGCACAAGCCCCTATCACAGACATTTGTGCTGATAACCTGGCCTCCCACTTTATAGAAAAAATAGACAATATCTGCCAGGAAATCCGCTCCCAATCACCAAGTTCAGTGACTCCTATCCCTCCCTGCATTTCCCCTGGCTCACTCTCCACATTCGATCCCATCACAGAAGAAGAAGTCTCCAGGCTCCTCTCCTCTTCTCGTCCAACTACATGCACCAGTGACCCCATTCCCTCACATCTCCTCCAGTCTCTCTCTCCAGTCGTCACAACTCACCTAACTACAATCTTTAATCTCTCCCTCTCCTCTGGCATTTTTCCCCTCCTCCTTCAAACACTATCATTACTCCATTACTAAAGAAACCCACCCTCGACCGATCCTGCACAAACAACTACAGACCAGTCTCCAATCTCCCCTTCATCTCTAAACTCTTGGAGCGCCTGATATACTCCCGCCTTACCCGTTACCTCTCCACTCACTCCCTCCTAGACCCTTCACAGTCCAGTTTCCGCCCCCTACATTCAACAGAAACTGCATTCATCAAAGTGACCAATGACCTTCTGACAGCAAAACGTATCTGTAACCACTCTCTGCTCATTCTTCTTGACCTTTCTGCAGCTTTCGACACTGTTGACCACCCTCTCCTACTCTCTAGGCTCCAGTCACTAGGCATTAAGGATACTGCTCTCTTCGTTTCTCCTCCTACCTTTCTGACCGCTCCTTCAGTGTTCTGTTCTCTGGCTCCACTTCATCTCCTCTTCCTCTCACTGTTGGGGTACTTCAGAGCTCAGTCCTTGGCCTCCTTCTCTTCTCTCTCTACACGGCCCCAATTGGACAGACCATCAGCAGATTTGTCTTTCAGTACCATCTTTATGCCGATGACACACAACTATACACATCCTCCCCTGACCTTACCACCACTGTACTGTTGTGAATTCTGTTGTCGAGCTCCCTCCTGTGGTCGTGAATGGTACTTCGGTGAGTTCTGTCCGTGGGCTCCCTCTGGTGGCTGTGAGTGGAGCTGCTGCTTTTGAGGTTCCTTACACAGGTGATGGGGTTTATCCTTTGGTTTGCTGCTCTATTTTACTCCACTTAGATCGTTACTCCATGCCAGCTGTCAATGTTTTTGCATTGCTTCAGTTCGCTCTTGGATCTTTCTGGTGACCTGTCTACTCCAGCAGAAGCTAAGTTCCTGATATTATCTAATTCGTTCATTGTTTTCTTGTCCAGCTGGATATCATGATTTTGTCTTGCTAGCTGGAAGCTCTGGGATGCAGAGTGGCATCTCCGCACCGTTAGTCGGTGCGGAGGTCTTTTTTGCACATTCTGCGTGGTCTTTTGTAGTTTTTTGTGCTGATCGCAAAGCTACCTTTCCTATCCTCTGTCTATTTAGTAAGTCTGGCCTCCCTTTGCTGAAACCTGTTTCATTTCTGCGTTTGTGATTTTCATCTTTACTCACAGTCAATATATGTGGGGGGCTGCCTTTTCCTTTGGGGAATTTCTCTGAGGCAAGGTAGGCTTTATTTTCTATCTCTAGGGCTAGCTAGTTCTTAGGCTGTGACGAGGCGCCTAGGGAGCTTCAGGAGCGCTCCACGGCTATTTCTAGTGTGTGTGATAGGATTAGGGATTGCGGTCAGCAGAGCTCCCACATCCCAGAGCTTGTCCTGTTTGAGGTTTAACTATCAGGTCATTCCTGGTGCTCCTAACCACCAGGTCATAACAGTACAGCTGGCCCAAAGTATTAATGCATCTCAATAGAGGGATAAGAGAAGTTCTGAGGCCATTTTTTTTTTCTTTGCACTGTGTTTTGTCTTTCTTTTCCCCTAAACCTTTGGGTGGTTCAGGACACAGGTGTAGGCATGGACATTCAAGGTCTGTCTTCTTGTGTGGATCATCTCACTGCAAGGGTACAAAACATTCAAGATTTTGTGGTTCAGAATCCGATGTTAGAGCCTAGAATTCCTATTCCTGATTTATTTTCTGGGAATACATCTAAGTTTCTGAATTTCAAAAATAATTGTAAACTGTTTCTTGCTTTGAAACCCCGCTCCTCTGGTGACCCCGCTCAACAAGTAAACATCATTATTTCTTTGTTGCGTGGTGACCCTCAAGACTGGGCATTTTCCCTTGCGCCAGGAGATCCTGCATTGCGTGATGTTGATGCGTTTTTTCTGGCGCTTGGATTGCTTTATGATGAACCAAATTCCGTGGATCAGGCAGAGAAAATCTTGCTGGCATTGTGTAAGGGTCAGGATGAAGCGGAGGTGCACTGTCAGAAGTTTAGAAAGTGGTCTGTGCTTACTCAGTGGAATGAATGTGCCCTGGCGGCAATTTTCAGAAAGGGTCTTTCTCAAGCCCTTATGGATGTCATGGTGGGATTTCCCACGCCTGCTGGTCTGAATGAGTCTATGTCCTTGGCCATTCAGATCGATCGGCGCTTGCGTGAGCGCAAAGCTGTGCACCATTTGGCGGTGTTCTCTGAGAATAGGCCTGAGCCTATGCAGTGTGATAGGACTTTGACCAGAGCTGAACGGCAAGAACACAGACGTCGGAATGGGCTGTGTTTTTACTGTGGTGAATCCACTCATGCTATCTCCGATTGTCCTAAGCGCACTAAGCGGTTCGCTAGGTCTGCCACCATTGGTACAGTACAGTCTAAATTTCTTTTGTCCGTTACTCTGATTTGCTCTCTGTCGTCCTATTCTGTTATGGCATTTGTGGATTCAGGCGCTGCCCTGAATTTGATGGACTTGGAGTTTGCCAGGCGCTGTGGTTTTTCCTTGGAGTCCTTGCAGTATCCTATTCCATTGAGAGGAATTGATGCTACGCCTTTGGCCAAGAATAAACCTCAATACTGGACGCAATTGACCATGTGCATGGCTCCTGCACATCAGGAGGATATTCGCTTTTTGGTGTTGCATAATCTGCATGATGTGGTCGTTTTGGGGTTGCCATGGCTACAGGTCCATAATCCAGTATTGGATTGGAAATCTATGTCTGTGTCCGGCTGGGGTTGTCAAGGGGTACATGGTGATGTTCCATTGTTGTCAATTTCACCTTCCACTCCTTCTGAAGTCCCTGAGTTTTTATCAGATTACCCGGATGTATTTGAGGAGCCCAAATCCGGTGCCCTACCTCCTCATAGGGATTGCGATTGTGCTATTAATTTGATTCCCGGTAGTAAGTTTCCTAAGGGCCGACTGTTTAATTTATCTGTGCCAGAGCACGCTGCTATGCGGAGTTATATAAAGGAATCCTTGGAGAAGGGTCATATTCGCCCGTCGTCGTCACCATTGGGAGCAGGGTTCTTTTTTGTGGCCAAGAAGGATGGCTCTTTAAGACCTTGTATTGATTACCGCCTTCTTAATAAGATCACAGTCAAATTTCAGTATCCTTTGCCGCTGATGTCTGATCTATTTGCTCGGATTAAGGGGGCTAGTTGGTTCACCAAGATAGATCTTCGAGGGGCGTATAATCTTGTGCGAATTAAACAGGGCGATGAATGGAAAACAGCATTTAATACGCCCGAGGGCCATTTTGAGTACCTGGTTATGCCATTCGGGCTTTCTAATGCTCCATCTGTGTTTCAGTCCTTTATGCATGACATCTTCCGAGAGTACCTGGATAGATTCATGATTGTATATTTGGATGACATTTTGGTCTTTTCGGATGATTGGGAGTCTCATGTGAAGCAGGTCAGAATGGTGTTCCAGGTCCTTCGTGCGAATTCCTTGTTTGTGAAGGGGTCTAAGTGTCTCTTTGGAGTTCAGAAGGTTTCGTTTTTGGGTTTCATTTTTTCCCCTTCTACTATCGAGATGGTCCCTGTTAAGGTCCAGGCCATTTATGATTGGACTCAGCCGACATCTGTGAAGAGCCTACAGAAGTTCCTGGGCTTGGCTAATTTTTACCGTCGCTGCATCGCTAATTTTTCTAGTGTTGCTAAACCGTTGACTGATTTGACCAAGAAAGGTGCTGATGTGGTCAATTGGTCCTCTGCGGCTGTAGAGGCTTTTCAGGAGTTGAAGCGTCGTTTTTCTTCTACCCCTAATTCAGAAAATGGTCTGTTGACTAAATGGAATGAGGATGCCCTGGTGGCGATTTTCAGAAAGGGTCTTTCTGAATCCGTTAAAGATGTTATGGTGGGGTTCCCCACGCCTGCTGGTCTGAGTGATTCTATGTCTCTGGCCATTCAGATTGATCGGCGCTTGCGCGAGCGCAGAGTTGTGCACACTGTGGCGTTGTCCTCCGAGCGGAGCCCTGAGCCTATGCAGTGTGATAGGATTTTGTCTAGAGCTGAACGACAAAGATTCAGGTGTCAGAATAGGTTGTGTTTTTACTACGGCGATTCTGCTCATGTTATTTCTGATTGGCCTAAGCGTACTAAGAGAATCGCTAGTTCTGTTACCATCAGTACTGTACAACCTAAATTTCTGTCATCTGTGACCTTGATCTGCTCATTATCATCATTTTCAGTCATGGCATTTGTGGATTCAGGCGCCGCTCTGAACTTAATGGACTTAGAATTTGCCAGACGTTGTAGTTTTCCCTTGCAGCCTTTGCAGGACCCTATTCCTTTAAGGGGCATTGATGCTACATCGTTGGCTAAAAATAAACCTCAGTTTTGGACACAGCTGACCATGTGCATGGCGCCAGTCTTTGGAGAAGGGGCATATTCGGCCATCTTCTTCACCATTGGGAGCAGGTTTTTTTTTTGTTGCCAAGAAGGATGGCTCCTTGAGACCCTGTATTGATTATCGCCTCTTGAATAAGATCACGGTCAAATTTCAATACCCTTTGCCTTTGCTTACTGATTTGTTTGCTAGGATTAAGGGGGCTAGTTGGTTTACTAAGATTGACCTTCGAGGGGCATATAATCTTGTTCGTATTAAGCAGGGTGACGAATGGAAAACTGCATTTAATACGCCCGAAGGCCATTTTGAATACCTTGTGATGCCATTCGGACTCTCTAATGCCCCATCTGTGTTTCAGTCCTTCATGCATGATATCTTTCGGAGTTATGTTGATAAATTCATGATTGTATATTTGGATGATATTTTGATTTTTTCTGATGATTGGGAGTCTCATGTGAAACAGGTCAGGATGGTATTTCAGATCCTCCGTGATAATGCTTTATTTGTGAAGGGGTCTAAGTGCCTCTTTGGAGTGCAGAAGGTTTCTTTTTTGGGCTTCATTTTTTCTCCCTCATCTATAGAATTGGATCCGGTTAAAGTTCAGGCCATTCATGATTGGATTCAGCCCACATCTGTGAAGAGCCTTCAGAAATTTTTGGGCTTTGCTAATTTTTATCGTCGTTTCATTGCCAACTTCTCCAGTGTGGTTAAACCTCTGACCGATATAGCGAAGAAAGGCGCTGATGTGACGAATTGGTCCTCTGCGGCTGTTTCTGCCTTTCAGGAGCTTAAACGCCGATTTACTTCTGCCCCTGTGTTGCGTCAGCCGGATGTTTCTCTTCCATTTCAGGTTGAGGTTGACTGAGCTAGGGGCAGGGGCCGTTTTGTCTCAGAGGAATTCTGATGGTTCCTAGATGAAACCGTGTGCCTTCTTTTCTCGGAAGATTTCGCCTGCGGAACGCAATTATGATGTCGGCAATCGGGAGTTGTTGGCTATGAAGTGGGCATTTGAGGAGTGGCGACATTGGCTTGAGGGGGCCAAGCACCGTATTGTGGTCCTGACCAATCATAAAAATCTGATTTACCTCGAGTCTGCCAAACGACTGAACCCTAGACAGGCTCGATGGTCCCTGTTTTTCTCCCGTTTTGATTTTGTGGTCTCGTATCTTCCGGGTTCTAAGAATGTTAAGGCTGATGCCCTCTCTAGGAGTTTTTTGCCTGATTCTCCTGGGGTCCTTGAGCCGGTCGGCATTCTGAAGGAAGGGGTGATTCTTTCTGCCATCTCCCCTGATTTACGACGGGTTCTTCAGGAATTTCAGGCTGATAAACCTGACCGCTGTCCAGTGGGGAAACTGTTTGTTCCTGATAGATGGACTAGTAAAGTGATTTCTGAGGTTCATTGTTCTGTGTTGGCTGGCCATCCTGGGATTTTTGGTACCAGAGATTTGGTTGTTAGGTCCTTTTGGTGGCCTTCTTTGTCGCGGGATGTGCGTTCTTATGTGCAGTCCTGTGGGACTTGTGCGCGGGCCAAGCCTTGTTGTTCCCGTGCTAGTGGGTTGCTTCTGCCTTTGCCGATCCCTTAGAGACCTTGGACGCATATTTCTATGGATTTTATTTCAGATCTTCCGGTTTCCCAGAGGATGTCGGTTATCTGGGTGGTTTGTGATCGGTTTTCTAAGATGGTTCATTTGGTACCTTTGCCTAAATTGCCTTCCTCTTCTGATTTGGTTCCTTTGTTTTTTCAGCATGTGGTTCGTTTGCATGGCATTCCGGAGAATATTGTGTCCGATAGAGGTTCCCAGTTTGTTTCTAGGTTTTGGCGGGCCTTTTGTGCAAGGCTGGGCATTGATTTGTCTTTTTCTTCCGCATTTCATCCTCAGACAAATGGCCAAACCGAGCGAACTAATCAGACTTTGGAAACTTAATTGAGATGCTTTGTGTCTGCTGATCAGGATGATTGGGTTGCTTTCTTGCCATTGGCCGAGTTTGCCCTTAATAATCGGGCTAGTTCTGCTACCTTGGTTTCACCTTTTTTTTGTAATTTTGGTTTTCATCCTCGTTTTTCTTCAGGGCAGGTTGAGCCTTCTGATTTTCCTGGTGTGGATTTTGTGGTTGACAGGCTGCAGCAAATTTGGGCTCATGTGGTGGACAATTTGGTGTTGTCTCAGGAGGAGGCTCAGCGTTTTGCTAACCATCGTCGGTGTGTTGGTTCCTGGCTTCGGGTTGGGGATTTGGTCTGGTTGTCTTCCCGTCATGTTCCTATGAAGGTTTCTTCCCCTAAGTTCAAGCCTCGGTTTATTGGTCCTTATAGGATTTCTGAGATTATCAATCCAGTGTCTTTTAGTTTGGCCCTTCCAGCCTCGTTTTCCATCCATAATGTTTTCCATAGATCTTTGTTGCGGAAGTATGTGGTGCCCGTTGCTCCCTCTGTTGATCCTCCGGCCCCGGTGTTGATTGATGGGGAGTTGGAGTATGTGGTTGAGAAGATTTTGGATTCTCGTTTTTCGAGGCGGAAGCTTCAGTATCTTGTCAAATGGAAGGGTTATGGCCAGGAGGATAATTCTTGGGTTGTTGCCTCCGATGTTCATGCTGACGATTTGGTTCATGCCTTTCATTTGGCTCGTCCTGATCGGCCTGGGGGCTCTGGTGAGGGTTCGGTGACCCCTCCTCAAGGGGGGGTACTGTTGTGAATTCTGCTCTTGGGTTCCCTCCGGTGGTTATGAGTGGTAGTGCTGCTGTCTTTGGATCGCAGAATTTATCACTCAGGTGTGTCCACTTATTGCAATTTGGACTGGGCTATTTTAGTCTTGCTTGATCCTTTAGTCAGTGCCAATTATCCATTGTTTTTGGAGGATTCACATCCCTGACTGGTCTCTCCTGTTTTACTGTTCTTTTCAACAAAGATAAGTTCTGGCTTTGTTTTTGCTGTCCACATGCTGTGGGCCTTATAGTTCTGTGCATTTTCATGTTTTGTCTTGTCCAGCTTTGTCTGTGTAAGGATTTTTTGCAGCCAAGCTGTATCTCTGGAGATGCAGATATTCCCTCCATGTCTTTAGTCAGATGTGGAGATTTGTATTTTCTGTGGTGGATATTTTCTAGTGTTTTAAAACTGACCGCATAGTACTCTGTCCTATTCTTTCTCTTTAGCTAGAAAGGCCTCCTTTGCTAAATCCTGATTTCAGTCTGCGTATGTCATTTCCCTCTCCTCTCACAGTCAATATTTGTGGGGGGCTGTCTATCCTTTGAGGATTTTCTCTGAGGCAAGATAGTTTTCCCGTTTCTATCTTTAGGGGAAGTTAGTCCTTAGGCTGTGTCGAGGTGTCTAGGGAGTGTTAGGTACATCCCACGGCTACTTCTAGTTGCGGTGCTAAGTTCAGGGTCTGTGGTCAGTACAGGTACCACCTTCTCTAGAGTAAGTCTCATGCTGCTCCTAGGCCACCAGATCATAACAATGCCCCCACAATAGTATAGAGACTTCTATCCTCCTTCTGTAGAGGAACGCCCTCCTCCCATAAGACTGAGAACAACTTAAAGTCCCAGCCTACTATCACCGGACAGGGTAGGTTTGAGACTATGGCAGCCTCAAGATTTGTATAGCCCCTGACCATCTCGAGGAGCACCCAGGCCACTGAATACAACTTAGCGTCCCCATGGATGCAAGTGACTTCGATCTTTTCTGACCTTACAAATTGATCCTCTGCAGACTTTACCAGGGTCACCAAGCTCCCTGAATCGAGCAGACCACATACAGTACTGTTATGTTCTGGTGGTTTAGGAACAACATGAGACCAGCTCTGAAGGAGGTGGTATCTGTACTGACCGCAAACCCTGAACCTAGCAGCGCAACTAAAAATAGCCGTGGGGGGTACCTGACGCTCCCTAGACCCCTCGGCACAGCCTAAGATCTAACTTCCCCTAAAGATGGAAACAGGAAACCTATCTTGCCTCAGAGAAAATCCCCAAAGGAAAGATAGCCCCCCACAAATATTGACAGTGAGAGGAGGGGAAATGTTATGATCTGGTGGTTTAGGAACAACATGAGACAAGCTCTGAAGGAGGTGGTATCTGTACTGACCGCAAACCCTGAACCTAGCAGCGCAACTAAAAATAGCCGTGGGGGGTACCTGACACTCCCTAGACCCCTCGGCACAGCCTAAGATCTAACTTCCCCTAAAGATGGAAACAGGAAACCTATCTTGCCTCAGAGAAAATCCCCAAAGGAAAGATAGCCCCCCATAAATATTGACGGTGAGAGGAGGGGAAAATAACATACGCAGAAATGAAATCAGATTTTAGCATAGGAGGCCAGTCTAGCTTGATAGATAGGACAGGAAATGATACTGTGCGGTCAGTATAAAAACTACAAAACAATCCACACAGAGTTTACAAAATCTCCACACCTGACTAAAGGTGTGGAGCGTAAATCTGCTTCCCAGAGCTTCCAGCTAACAGAAATAATCCATACTGACAAGCTGGACGAATATAGAATGCACAGAACAATAAGTCCACAACATGTGGACTGAAATGAGCAAAGCCAGAACTTATCTTTGCAGAACTGGTCAGGAAACCAGGAGAATCCAAGCAGAGATGTGAATCCAGCCAGGAAACATTGACAAGTGGCACAGGCTGAAGAAAGAGCCAGACTTAAATAGCGGAGCAGAAGAGACGATAAGTGGAGGCAGCTGATGACAGCTAACTCCAAGGAGCAGCCATACCACTAGAAACCACAAGAGGGAGCCCAAGAGCAGAACTCACAAAAGTGCCACTTACAACCACCGGAGGGAGCCCAAGAGCGGCATTCACAACAGTACCCCCCCCTTGAGGAGGGGTCACCGAACCCTCATCAGAGCCCCCAGGCCGATCAGGATGAGCCAAGTGAAAAGCACGAACCAAATCGGTAGCATGGACATCGGAGGCAACAACCCAAGAATTATCCTCCTGGCCATAACCCTTCCACTTGACAAGATACTGAAGCCTCCGCCTCGAAAAATGAGAATCCAAAATCTTCTCAACCTCATATTCCAACTCTCCCTCAACCAACACCGGGGCAGGAGGGTGAACCGAGGGAACAACGGGCACCACATATCTCCGCAACAAAGATCTATGGAAAACATCATGAATGGCAAAAGAGGCAGGAAGAGCCAAACGAAAAGACACCGGATTAATAATTTCAGAAATTTTATAAGGACCAATAAACCGAGGCTTAAACTTAGGAGAAGAAACCTTCATAGGAACATGACGAGAAGACAACCAAACCAAATCCCCCACACGAAGCCAGGAACCAACACGCCGACGGCGGTTAGCAAAACGTTGAGCCCTTTCCTGAGACAACGTCAAATTGTCCACCACATGAGTCCAAATCTGCTGCAGCCTGTCCACCACAGAATTAACACCAGGACAATCAGAAGGCTCAACCTGCCCAGAAGAAAAACGAGGATGAAAACCAAAATTACAAGAGAAATGTGAAACCAAAGTAGCCGAACTAGCCCGATTATTAAGGGCAAACTCGGCCAACAGCAAGAAAGACACCCAATCATCCTGATTCCAAAGACATACTGATAGGAATTCTAGATTGTGAGCCCAATCGGGGACAGCGATGATAATGTGTGCAAACTGTAAAGCGCTGCGGAATATGTTAGCGCTATATAAAAATAAAGATTATTATTATTATTATTATTATTAGCAGACACAAAGCATCTCAAATAGGTCTCCAAGGTCTGATTAGTTCGCTCAGTTTGGCCATTAGTCTGAGGATGAAACGCCGAAGAAAAAGATAAGTCAATGCCCATCCTAGCACAAAAGGCCCGCCAAAATCTAGAGACAAACTGAGAACCTCTGTCAGACACAATATTCTCCGGAATGCCATGCAAACGAACCACATGCTGAAAAAACAATGGAACCAGATCTGAGGAGGAAGGCAACTTAGGCAAAGGTACCAGATGGACCATTTTAGAGAACCGGTCACAAACAACCCAGATAACAGACATCTTCTGGGAAACCGGAAGATCTGAAATAAAATCCATGGAAATTTGCGTCCAGGGCCTCTCAGGGACCGGCAAAGGCAAAAGCAACCCACTAGCGCGGGAACAGCAAGGCTTGGCCCGGGCGCAAGTCCCACAGGACTGCACAAAAGCACGCACATCGCGAGACAAGGAAGGCCACCAAAAGGACCTAGCAACCAAATCTCTGGTACCAAAAATCCCAGGATGACCAGCCAACACTGAACAATGAACCTCAGAAATTACCTTACTTGTCCATCTATCAGGAACAAACAGCTTCCCCACTGGACAGCGGTCAGGCCTATCAGCCTGAAATTCCTGAAGCACCCGCCGCAAATCAGGGGAGATAGCAGAAAGAATCACCTCCTCCTTAAGAATGCCAACTGGCTCCAGGACTCCAGGAGAATCAGGCGAAAAACTCCTAGAGAGGGCATCAGCCTTAACATTCTTAGATCCCGGAAGATACGAGACCACAAAATCAAAACGGGAGAAAAACAGGGACCATCGAGCCTGTCTAGGATTCAGCCGCTTGGCCGACTCGAGGTAAATCAGATTCTTATGATCGGTCAGGACCACAACACGGTGTTAAGCTCCCTCAAGCCAATGTCGCCACTCCTCAAACGCCCACTTCATAGCCAACAACTCCCGATTGCCGACATCATAATTGCGTTCCGCAGGCGAAAACTTTCTGGAAAAAAAAGCACACGGTTTCATCAAAGAACCATCAGACTCCCTCTGAGACAAAACGGCCCCTGCCCCAATCTCAGAAGCGTCGACCTCAACCTGAAAAGGAAGAGAAACATCCGGTTGACGCAACACAGGGGCAGAAGTAAATCGGCGTTTAAGCTCCTGAAAGGCCTCAACAGCCGCAGAGGACCAATTCGTCACATCAGCGCCTTTCTTCATCAAATCAGTAAGGGGCTTAACCACACTGGAAAAGTTGGCAATGAAACGGCGATAGAAATTAGCAAAGCCCAAAAATTTTTGAAGACCCTTCACAGATGTGGGTTGGATCCAGTCATGAATAGCTTGGACCTTAACAGGATCTATTTCTATAGACGAGGGAGAAAAAATAAAACCCAAAAAAGAGACCTTCTGAACTCCGAATAGGCACTTAGACCCCTTCCCAAACAAAGCATTATCACGAAGGATCTGGAACACCATCCTGACCTGCTTCACATGAGAATCCCAATCATTGGAAAAAATCAAAATATCATCCAAATATATGACCATGAATTTATCAAGATAATTGCGGAAAATATCATGCATGAAAGACTGGAACACAGATGGAGCATTAGAGAGCCCAAATGGCATCACAAGGTATTCAAAATGGCCTTCGGGCGTATTAAATGCAGTTTTCCATTCGTCACCCTGTTTAATACGAACAAGATTATATGCCCCTCGGAGGTCAATCTTAGTAAACCAACTAGCCCCCTTAATCTGAGCAAACAAATCAGTAAGCAAAGGCAAGGGGTATTGGAATTTGACCGTGATCTTATTAAGAAGACGATAATCAATACAGGGTCTCAAGGAGCCATCCTTCTTAGCAACAAAAAGAAACCCGCTCCCAATGGTGACGAAGCGGGCCGAATATGCCCTTTCTCCAAAGATTCCTTAACATAGCTCCGCATGGCGGCATGCTCTGGCACAGACAGATTGAAAAGTCGGCCCTTAGGGAACTTACAACCAGGAATCAAGTTAATAGCACAATCACAGTCCCTATGTGGAGGAAAGGAACTGGACTTGGGCTCATCAAATACATCCTGGAAATCCGACAAAAACTCAGGGACCTCAGAAGAGGGGGAAGAGGAAATTGACATCAAAGGAACGTCACTATGTACTCCTCGACAACCCCAACTAGTCACCGACATAGTTTTCCAATCCAGCACCGGATTATGTTCCTGTAACCATGGAAATCCCAGTACAACAACATCATGCAGGTTATGCAACACCAGAAAACTACAATCTTCCTGATGTGCAGGAGCCATGTACATAGTCATCTGTGTCCAGTACTGAGGTTTATCCTTGGCCAAGGGTGTAGCATCAATGCCCCTCAAAGGAATAGGGCTCTGCAAAGGCTGCAAGGAAAAACCACAGCGCCTGGTGAATTCTAAGTCCATTAAGTTCAGGGCAGCGCCTGAATCCACAAATGCCATGACAGAAAAGGACAACAATGAGCAAATCAGGGTCACAGATAAGAGAAATTTAGGCTGTATAGTACTAATGGTAACAGACCTAGCGACTCTCTTAGTACGCTTAGGGCAATCAGAGATAACATGAGCCGAATCACCACAGTAAAAACACAGCCTATTCTGACGTCTGAATTCCTGCCGTTCTATTCCAATCAAAATCCGATCACATTGCATAGGTTCAGCACTATGCTCAGAGGATACTGCCATATGGTGCACAGCTTTGCGCTCGCGCAGATGCCGATCAATCTGAATGGCTAGAGACATAGATTCACTCAAACCGGCAGGCGTAGGAAAGCCCGCCATAACATCTTTAAGGGTTTCAGAAAGACCTTTTCTGAAAATAGCAGCCAGAGCCTCTTCATTCCATTTAGTGAGCACAGACCATTTTCTAAATTTCTGGCAGTATAACTCTGCCGCTTCCTGACCTTGACACAGGGCCAACAGGGTTTTTTCTAAATGATCCACAGAATTAGGTTCGTCATACAATAATCTGAGCGCTTGAAAAAATGCATCTACATTCAATAATGCCGGATCCCCTGTTTCAAGAGAAAAAGCCCAGTCTTGAGGGTCACCACGCAGCAAGGATATGATGATTTTCACCTGCTGAATGGGATCACCAGAAGAACGGGGTTTCAAAGCAAAAAACAATTTGCAGTTATTTTTAAAGTTCAAAAACTTGGATCTGTCCCCAAAAAACAAATCAGGAGTAGGAATTCTGGGCTCTAAAGCCGGAGTCTGGACAACATAGTCCTGGATACTCTGTACTCTTGCAGCAAGTTGATCCACACGAGAAAACAAACCCTGAACATCCATGCCAAAACATATATCCTGAACCACCCAGATATCAAGAGGAAAAAAAATAGACAAACCAAAGCACAGAAAAAAAAATGGTTCAGAACTTTCTTTTCCTTCTTTTGAGATGCATTTAATTCATTTTTGGCCACTTGTACTGTTATGTTCTGGTGGTTTAGGAACAACATGAGACCAGCTCTGAAGGAGGTGGTATTTGTACTGACCGCAAACCCTGAACCTAGCAGCGCAACTAAAAATAGCCATGGGGGGTACCTGACGCTCCCTAGACCCCTCGGCACAGCCTAAGATCTAACTTCCCCTAAAGATGGAAACAGGAAACCTATCTTGCCTCAGAGAAAATCCCCAAAGGAAAGATAGCCCCCCACAAATATTGACGGTGAGAGGAGGAGAAAATAACATACGCAGAAATGAAATCAGATTTTAGCATAGGAGGCCAGTCTAGCTTGATAGATAGGACAGGAAAGGATACTGTGCGGTCAGTATAAAAACTACAAAACAATCCACACAGAGTTTACAAAATCTCCACACCTGACTAAAGGTGTGGAGGGTAAATCTGCTTCCCAGAGCTTCCAGCTAACAGAAATAATCCATACTGACAAGCTGGACAAATATAGAATGCACAGAACAATAAGTCCACAACATGTGGACTGAAATGAGCAAAGCCAGAACTTATCTTTGCAGAACTGGTCAGGAAACCAGGAGAATCCAAGCAGAGATGTGAATCCAGCCAGGAAACATTGACAAGTGGCACAGGCTGAAGAAAGAGCCAGACTTAAATAGCGGAGCAGAAGAGACGCTAAGTGGAGGCAGCTGATGACAGCTAACTCCAAGGAGCAGCCATACCACTAGAAACCACAAAAGGGAGCCCAAGAGCAGAACTCACAAAAGTGCCACTTACAACCACCGGAGGGAGCCCAAGAGCGGAATTCACAACACAGTATATCCTCTACCTCTGCATCTAAGTCCAGAACACACCCACAAAGCCTCTGGTCAAGCGATCCACAGCAGAGCATGGACCTACATAGCATAAACTAAGTTGTTCCTGGCTGCAGTCCAATGGTGCATTCTCTGACGCCTCTTTTTTGACACAACCGCTATTTGGGTTACTGCCCCTCTTGGGACTCTGCCCCTTTTAGGGTTATTACCCTTTTGGGACTCCACCCCTTTTTGGGCAACTATTCCTTTTGGGTTACGGCCCGTTTTGGGATTCCACCCTTTTTGGCATCCATCCCTGTTTGGGTTACCGCACCCTATTAGGGACACTACCCCTTCCCTGCGGTACACCCCGTGGACTCCCCACGGTACTCTCAGGCACCAGTTCGCACAGTACACTTATGTCTCTCTGGACTTGCACTGGACCTTTAAGAGTTTGCACGATCTGGACCAACAATGTTTTTATGACACCTCACCAGCTTCTGCTGGCGCTACCACAGCTCCTGCTGCAGTTACAAGCCGCCAGCACCTCTGGGTGCTACTCACAAGCCGCTGCTGCTGCAACAGCAGCTCCTGCTGCTGCAGAACTTCTTGCTGCAACTGCAGCTCCTCTGCACAAGGCTCTACACGGCTCTGCAGAGCAGACTTCGTGGACCTGCCGATCCACAGCAACTCTTCGTAACCCTGCCGAGTTACAGCCAAATGCTTACAAGCTTCGTGGACCCGCCGATCCACAGAAAACTTCATAACCCCGCTGAGTTTCAGCAAACACCTGACATGTGCTTTCTGAACCATTACCGGCATTCTCCACCAAATGTGAGATAGCGCTACCTGAGTGAGTTGGGGGACACTCGCTTGGCACGGGATTAAAGCACCCAGGCACAGTTTCTCCACATAAACATCTATCCGGTTTATTAAATGTCATTTCTGCATATAACCCCCTTTATCTGGAGTTACCTTACAGGAGTTCCAGCTCCACACACTGACTCCTTTCAGTGCTGGTTCCCAGGAAAAAGCTGCTTCACTGGGGTCACCGTCCTTGTGACCAGAGCACCTCAGATAGTCCAGACCCACAGTAGGAACTCTAGCTTCCCCAACACAGTAGCCGTCCCAGGCTCTGCAGATACGGCCTCTACGTGCACTTTTTAGGAAGTCCAGTCCCAAGCATTTCCAACACACAGGCCTTCAGTCCATGGTCTCACCATGTGCTTCCAGGAATCCAGTCCATCCCAGGACATACCAACACACTGACCATTCAGTTCATAGCCTCAGCAGGTGCTTCCAGGAATCCAGTCGATCCCAGGACATTCCAACACACAGGCTATACAGGAACTCACACTCTGAACTATGTGGCCCACACCCTGGTCACATTGCATAGTTATAACCAATCCCATAAGTGGGAGGTGTGTGACTAGTTTGGCCCACCCAGCTCTCAAACTATCCCTGTAAGCCTCCCTCTATAAACTATACAAATACTTGTGGGACTACAGGTCCCAGAACAACAATACTACAGACTTACAGCGCAGACTCCCTCTGCGACACATACCGGCCATTTACAATCGTGCTGGACACTGTTTCATTATCATCATTACAGATATAGCTCCATGCATATCCTGAGGAGCACATAAGCGCCCCTGGTTGTAACATGGGTCACTGCACCACACATAGCAGATATAATTAATTATATAAATTGAAAAGCATGAAATTTTACACATTACTTAATACATATTTTACTATAGTGCATTGACATATGTGAAAATTTTATCAGTTGCATCTCCTTAAACTGTACTAGATCTAAATCATTGAAATTCTACAAAATAAAGCACTGCCACCAAAATGAGCAGCAACTGTTCACCTTACCTTAAAGAGTTTTCTTACAATATTCGCATGTGAAATGAGGTGCCCAGGACTTATCTTGATCCCTGACAGACATGCCGAAATATGCCTTGTAGGCCTCGCACATCTTTCATGGAATACTTTCTCGCTCTTGTCTTAATAAATTGTCCACACACATAGCAAAATGCATCTGCTGGGCACAAACAACCTCTTGATGCCATCTTAAACAAATAATTGCTCTTTAACTACGATTCGTTATTCTCTTACTCAGCAATAGCGTAAACCGAAATGTTGGTTCGAGTCACCTGTGCTTTTATACTTGTATGACTATTGAACAGTCCAAGAATGTTCTAGAAAGTTCTAAAAGTTTCTAGAAACTTCTCGATAATTCTGGGAAATTATAGAAACTTTTGCACAATTCTAGCAGTTGAAGAATATTCTAGAAGACTACTCAGTAGTGATGAGCGAGTTTACTAATTGCTCGGGTTTTCCCGAGCACGTGCTGGTGACCTCCGAGTATTTATGACTGCTCAGAGAAATTTTCATTGCGGCAGCTGGATGATTTACAGCTGTTAGTCAGGTTGAATACATGTGGGTGTTGCCTGGTTGCTAGGGAATCACCACATGTAATCAAGCAGGCTAGTAGCTGTAAATCATTCAGCTGCAGTGATGAAAACTAAATCTCTGAGCAGTCATAAATAGGGTTGAGCGAAACGGATCGTTCATTTTCAAAAGTTTCATGAAACCCGACCCGACCCCTGTGTGGGGTCGGCCATGCGGTACGCGACTTTTGCGCCAAAGTCGCATTTCAATTACGCTAAAAGCACCATTTCTCAACCAATGAAGGTGAACGCAGAGTGTGGGCAGCGTGATGACATAGGTCCTGGTCCCCACCATCTTAGAGAAGGGCATTGCAGTGATTGGCTTGCTGTCTCCGGCGTCACAGGGGCTATAAAGAGGCGTTCCCGCCGACTGCCATCTTACTGCTGCTGATCTGAGCCTAGGGAGAGGTTGCTGCTGCTTCGTCAGAAGTAGGGATAGCGTTAGGCAGGGTACATTAACCCCCAAACCTCTTGTGCTGTAGCGATTTCCACTGTCCAACACCACCTTTTGTTTGCAGGGACAGTGGAAGCTACATTTTTTTTCTCAGCGCTGTAGCTCATTGGGCTGCCCTAGAAGGCTCCCTGATAGCTGCATTGCTGTGTGTACGCCGCTGTCCAAACCAACTGCTTTTTTCAAAGCACAAATCCTGTTGTTCCTTCCTTTCTGCACAGCTATCTTGTTTGTTTGTCCACACTTTTTATTTAATTTGTGCATCAGTCCACTCCTTATTGCTGCCTGCCATACCTGGCTGAGATTACTGCAGGGAGATAGTAATTGTAGGACAGTTCCTGTTTGTTTGTTTTTTAATTCTCCCTAAAAAAATAAGTTGTGGGAGATTAAGAGTGCCATCCCTGTGTGTGCCATCTCTCTCACATAGTGGGCCATAGAAAGCCATTTTATTTTTCTGTTTTTTTTTTGTGGGGTTTATAAATTCTCCCTGAAAAAAAAAACAGTGGGAGATTAATATTGGCCTTTGGGCTTGTGTGCCATCTCTCTCTCAAATAGTGGGCCATAGAAAGCCTATTAATTTTTTTTTTTTTTTTTTGGTTTCTAAATTCTCCCTGAAAAAATAAAAAAAAATCAGTGGGAGATTAATATTGGCCTTTCTGCTTGTGTGCCACTCCTGACTCCTGGGTGTGCCATCTCTCTCTCTCTCCCAAATAGTGGGCCATAGAAAGCCTATTTTTTTTTATTTGGTTTCTAAATTCTCCCTGAAAAAATAAAAAAAAAAAATCAGTGGGAGATTAATATTGGCCTTTCTGCTTGTGTGCCACTCCTGACTCCTGGGTGTGCCATCTCTCTCTCTCTCAAATAGTGGGCCATAGAAAGCCTATTTTTTTTTATTTGGTTTCTAAATTCTCCCTGAAAAAATAAAAAAAAATCAGTGGGAGATTAATATTGGCCTTTCTGCTTATGTGCCACTCCTGACTCCTGGGTGTGCCATCTCTCTCTCTCAAATAGTGGGCCATAGAAAACCTATTTTTTTTTTATTTGGTTTCTAAATTCTCCCTGAAAAAATCATTTTTTTTATTTGGTTTCTAAATTCTCCCTGAAGAAATTATTTTTTTTTATTTGGTTTCTAAAGTCTCCCTGAAAAAATAAAAAAAATCAGTGGGAGATTAATATTGCCCTTTCTGCTTGTGTGCCAGTCTTGACTCCTGGGTGTGCCATCTCTCTCTCTCAAATAGTGGGCCATAAAAAGCCTATTTTTTTTTTTATTTGGTTTCTAAATTCTCCCTGAAAAAATCTTTTTTTTTTATTTGGTTTCTAAATTCTCCCTGAAAAAATCATTGTTTTAATTTGGTTTCTAAAGTCTCCCTGAAAAAATAAAAAAAAATCAGTGGGAGATTAATATTGCCCTTTCTGCTTGTGTGCCAGTCTTGACTCCTGGGTGTGTCATCTCTCTCTCTCAAATAGTGGGCCATAGAAAACCTATTTTTTTTTTTATTTGGTTTCTAAATTCTCCCTGAAAAAATCATTTTTTTTAATTTGGTTTCTAAAGTCTCCCTGAAAAACAAAAAAAAAAATCAGTGGGAGATTAATATTGCCCTTTCTGCTTGTGTGCCAGTCTTGACTCCTGGGTGTGCCATCTCTCTCTCTCAAATAGTGGGCCATAGAAAGCCTATTTTTTTTTTCTATTTGGTTTCTAAATTCTCCCAGAAAAAATAAAAAAAAAAGTGGGAGATCAATATTGACATTTGTGCTTGAGTGACAGTCCTGCGTGTGTGGCATCTCTCTCATTTGGTGCCACCGAAAACAGAGTGTGTAACATTGTGCCTGATTTTCCTTGCGGTCTCACCCACCTGTAAAGGGATATCTAAATCATACTGAAGTTATAGCTCACCGTGTAAGTTGTTTTACAGCAACAAATACTGTTACTTTGGTTAAGTTTTTAAAACAATGAGGAAGTCTGGTGGAAGAGGTCGTGGCCGTGGGCGTTCATTGTCAGCTGGTAATGATGGTAGTGGTAGTTGAGCATCAGGTGGTCGTGGGAAAAAAAATATTGCACCTAAGTCTGGAGCTGTGGAGCCAGGTTCATCGTCTGGCTACACAAGGCCTCGAACACTCCCTTTTCTGGGAGTAGGAAAACCGCTTTTAAAGCCGAAGAAGCAAGAGCAAGTTTTGGCTTTCCTTGCTGACTCAGCCTCTAGCTCTTTTGCCTCCTCTTCTGAAACTGGTAAATGTAAAAGCAGCGCGTCGTTAGTGGATGGTCACGCTCAGGGACAAGTCGCTTCCTTGTCCTCTTCAGCAAAAACAACAACAGAGAAGGATGCAGCAGGCGACACAACGGGTTACTCCATGGAGCTCTTTACACATACCGTCCCTGGCTTAGAAAGTGAAGCAGTTAACAGGCCATGCCCATTACAAGTTGAATCTGACATGGAGTGCACTGATGCACAGCCACAGCCAGACTACTATGCTGGTCCTTTGACTCAGACCACAACATAGCCCTCACAGGGTACTGATCCAGAATCATACCCTGATGAGAATATGTTGCCCCGTCAAGAACGCTCTACCACCGACTTACACGGTGACACAGACGAAGTTGCACACGAGCTAGAAGAGGAGGTTATAGATGACCCAGTTGTTGACCCCGATTGGCAGCCATTGGGGGAACAGGGAGCAGGCGGCAGTAGTTCTGAAGCGGAGGAGGAGGGGCCGCAGCAGGCATCAACATCGCAACAGGTTCCATCTGCCGGGCCCGTATCTGGCCCAAAACGCGTGGCAAAGCCAAAACCTGTTGGAGGACAGCGTGGCCATCCGGTTAAAGCTCAGTCTGCAATGCCTGAAAAGGGATCCGAGGCTCGAAAGAGTGCAGTCTGACATTTTTTTAAACAACATCCAATTGATCAGCGCAAAGTCATCTGTCAAAAATGTTCAACTACCTTAAGCAGAGGTCAGAATCTGAAAAGTCTCAATACAAGTTGCATGCATAGACATTTAACCACCATGCATTTGCAAGCCTGGACTAACTACCAAACGTCCCTTAAGGTTGTAGCACCCTCGGCCAATGAAGCTAGTCAGCAACGCTACATCCCTGCCGTCACTCTAAGGCCACCATTTTCCGCACCACCTGCAGTATCTGTGCAGGTTTCTTTGCCAGGCCAAAGCAGTCAGGGTCAGGGAATCACCAGTTTCGTAGTAGGAAACACTGCATCTAGGGCACCGGCGGAAACAATACCATCTCCAACCGTCTCTCAGTCTGCCATGTCCACCGGCACCCCCGCTAGTTCCACGATCTCCAGCTCTCCAGTCCAGCTCACCCTACATGAGACTCTCGTTAGAAAAAGGAAGTACTTATCCTCGCATCCGCGTACACAGGGTTTGAACGCCCACATAGCTAGACTAATCTCGTTAGAGATGATGCCCTACCGGTTAGTTGAAAGCGAAGCTTTCAAAGCCCTGATGGACTACGCTGTACCACGCTACGAGCTACCCAGTCGACACTTCTTTTCGAGAAAAGCCATCCCAGCCCTCCACCAGCATGTTAAAGAGCGCATCGTCCATGCACTCAGGCAATCTGTGAGTACAAAGGTGCACCTGACAACAGATGCATGGACCAGTAGGCATGGCCAGGGACGTTACGTGTCCATCACGGCACACTGGGTGAATGTGGTGGATGCAGGGTCCACAGGGGACATAAATTTCGGGACAGTTCTGCCTAGCCCACGGTCTAGGAAACAGTTGGCTGTAGGTGTTCGCACCCCCTCCTCCTCCTCCTCCTCTTCGTCCTTCTGCAGAAGCGAGAGCTCGTCCACAGACCGCAGTCGCCAAACCACTCCATCCGCAGCTGGCACTGTTGCACACCAGTTGTCCCATTATGGGGCAGCTACTGGCAAGCGTCAGCAGGCTGTATTGGCTATGAAGTGTATGGGCGACAACAGACACACCGTGGAAGTTCTGTCCGAGTTCTTGCAGAGAGAAACGCAGTCGTGGCTGGGCACAGTAGATCTTGAGGCAGGCAAGGTAGTGAGTGATAACGGAAGGAATTTTATGGCTGCAATCTCCCTTTCCCAACTGAAACACATTCCTTGCCTGGCTCACACCTTAAACCTGGTGGTGCAGTGCTTCCTGAAAAGTTATCCGGGGTTATCCGACCTGCTCCTCAAAGTGCGCGGACTTTGCTCACATATCCGCCGTTCGCCCGTACACTCCAGCCGTATGCAGACCTATCAGCGGTCTTTGAACCTTCCCCAGCATCGCCTAATCATAGACGTTGCAACAAGGTGGAACTCAACACTGCACATGCTTCAGAGACTGTGCGAACAGAGGCGGGCTGTTATGTTTTTGTGGGAGGATACACATACACGGGCAGGCAGTAGGATGGCAGACATGGAGTTGTCAGGTGTGCAGTGGTCGAAGATACAAGACGTGTCAAGTCCTTCAGTGTTTTGAGGAATGCACACGGCTGGTTAGTGCAGAGAACGCCATAATAAGCATGAGCATCCCCCTAATGCGTCTGCTGATGCAAAGTTTGATGCACATAAAGGAGCAGGCATCTGCAGCCGAGGAAGAGGAAAGCCTTGATGACAGTCAGCCATTGTCTAGTCAGGGCAGTGTACAGGACGAGGTAGCGGGCGAACAGGAGGAGGAGGACGAGAAGGATGATGGGGATGAGTATTTTTTTAATGAGGAAGCTTCTCCGGGGCCACTAGAAATTGGTGGCGTGGCAAGGCCGTGTTCTGGGTTTCTGAGGGACACAAGTGACATAGATTTGCCTGAAACTGCCCCTCAACCAAGCACAACCGCAGATTTGACAACTGGAACTTTGGCACACATGGCGGATTATGTATCCTCAAAAGGGACACACGCATTACGAAAATGATGAACGATGACGATTACTGGTTGGCCTGCCTCCTTGATCCTCGCTATAAAGGCAAATTGCAAAATATTATGCCACATGACAACTTGGAACTAATATTAGCAACCAAACAATCAACTCTTGTTGACCGTTTGCTTCAGGCATTCCCAGCACACAGCGCCCGTGATCGTTCTCACATGAGCAGCAGGGGGCAGCAGACCAGAAGTGTTAGAGGTGCAGAAATCCGAAGTGGTGTTGGACAGAGGGGTTTTCTGACCAGGTTGTGGAGTGATTTTGCTATGACCGCAGACAGGACAGGTACTGCTGCATCAATTCAAAGTGACAGGAGACAACATTTGTCCAGTATGGTTACTAACTATTTTTCATCCCTTATCGATGTTCTACCTCAACCGTCATTCCCATTTGATTACTGGGCATCCAAATTAGACACCTGGCCAGAATTGGCAGAATATGCATTGCAGGAGCTTGCTTGCCCGGCAGCTAGTGTCCTATCAGAAAGAGTATTCAGTGCTGCAGGTTCAATATTAACCGAAAAAAGGACTCGTCTGGCTACCCAAAATGTTGATGATCTAACCTTCATTAAAATGAACCACAACTGGATTTCGAATTCTTTTGCCCCACCTTGCCCGGCCGACACCTAGCTTTCCTATGAAAAGGTATTGCCTGTGGACTACTCTGAATGACTTTACCAATCTCGTAATTTGCAACAGCTGATTGTCCAGCATACAACATGTTTACACCTCCCTAAATGGCCAAACTCCCCACACGGGGCCGTGGTATCGCCACTTGGCGCAAGCACCCGTGAGAGTGCTGTTTGTCTGAAGAGGTGGGTGTGCCCGCTTTTGGTCGACGGCACTGCCACTGGGTCCCTCATAGTACAATAAAGTGTCTCTGGTGGTGGTGGTGCGCACCCAACGTCAGACACACTGTTGTAACATGAGGGGCCCTGGGCATGTACCGCCAGCCACAAGAGAGTTCCCCCACCCCCAGCTCAAACATTGCTCTACCACTTGCACAATTATCTCTCACAGTTCCACCTATGTTTAGTCTATGCGCTGACATCCGTAAATTCCTGCCACTGACAATACCATTGTGTTGACATGTATGATGGTACTTAACATAGTCAGGGGCAGTGTCCTATATTTACCCAAGTAAATACTTTGTGCCAAATTACTAGGTCTGAAACTACGCAGAGGAGCCCACCCCTGTACCTAATGATTGCACCCTTTTGTGTTTTCTTTTTGTTGTAATGCGAGACATTAACATGTATTTATTTTTTGGGACTACTAACTGGCAGACACTCATTACAATCGGCCGCCGCTGACAACACCAATGGTGCCTGTGTACCCCTGCAAGAGAATTCAAAGTGCCTACAGCCCTTCAAAGCCTGTCTGCGGTCCCTCCTTCCACTAGGCCTCCACTGACCTGTCTACTGCTGCCCGTGTACCCCTGGAACCAATGTTAAAGTGCCTACAGCCCAATTTTATTATGTTAGGCCTTCGAAGCCTGTCTGCGGTCCCTCCTTCCACTAGTCCTCCACTGACCTGTCTACTGCTGCCCGTGTACCCCTGGAACCAATTTTAAAGTGCCTACAGCCCAATTTTATTATGTTAGGCCTTCGAAGCCTGTCTGCGGTCCCTCCTTCCACTAGGCCTCCACTGACCTGTCTACTGCTGCCCGTGTACCCCTGGAACCAATGTTAAAGTGCCTACAGCCCAATTTTATTATGTTAGGCCTTCGAAGCCTGTCTGCAGTCCCTCCTTCCACTAGGCCTCCACTGACCTGTCTACTGCTGGCCGTGTACCCCTGGAACCCAGCTGAAAGTGCATGGAGCCTCCTTTTTTTCTTTGTTTTATATTTAGAAAGCCCAGATGAACTACGCTTAACCACGGTTCAAGCTACCCAGTCGACATTTCTTTTGCGAGAAAAGCCATCCCAGCCCTCCACCGGCATGAAAAAGTCTGCATTGTCATAGCACTCAAGCAATCAAACAGTAGAAAGGTGCACATGACAAGAGACGCATGGACCAGTAGGCATGTCCACAAAAAGTTACGTGTCCATTACGGCGCACTGGGTTAATGTGTTGGATGCATGGTCCACAGGGGACAGCCTACAAAGTCTGTCTGCAGTCCCTAATTCAAATTGTCCTCCGCTGACCACACCACTGCTGCCCGTGTACCCCTGGAACCAATTTTAAAGTGCCTACAGCCTAATTTTGTTATGTTAGGCCTACTTCGCCTGTCTGCGGTCCCTCCTTCCAATACTCCTCCACTGACCACACCACTGCTGCCCGTGGACCCCTGGAACCTATTTTTAATTGCATAGAGCATCCTTTTTTAAATAGTAGGCGTACAAAGTCTGTCTGCAGTCCACTATTGAAATTGTCCTCCACTGACCAGAGCAATGCTGCCTGTGTACCCCTGTAACCTTTTTTAAACTGCAGTGAGCCACATTTTTGGTTTAAGGCCTACCACCTGTGTCTGTCTGTGCCACTCAATACACCTGTCCTCCTTTGAAAAAAGCAGAGCGTCAATAGTCTTGTTTTCAGCCTCTAGGAATTTGAAAACTGCATTGAGGCTACTACTTCGGTAGGGCCTACTAACGGTGTCTGCCGCTCCAAGGTGTTCCCCAGGTTTCCTCTCCATTGCTTCGGTCTTCCGACTCTCGTTTAGTAGTTGTTGAAAACTACACTGCATTAGGCCTACAAATTGGGTATGGGGTGTAGAGACGGTGTGTTCCACTCCAAGGTGTTCCCCAGGTTTCGTCCACATTGCTTCGATCTTCCGACTCTCGTTTAGTAGTTGTTGAAAACTACACTGCATTAGGCCTACAAATTGGGTATGGGGTGTAGAGACGGTGTGTTCCACTCCAAGTTGTTCCCCAGGTTTCCTCTCCATTGCTTCGTTCTTCTGACTCTCGTTTAGTAGTTGTTGAAAACTACACTGCATTAGGCCTACAAATTGGGTATGGGGTGTAGAGACGGTGTGTTCCACTCCAAGGTGTTCCCCAGGTTTCCTCTCCATTGCTTGGGTCTTCCGACTCTCGTTTAGTAGTTGTTGAAAACTACACTGCATTAGGCCTACAAATTGGGTATGGGGTGTAGAGACGGTGTGTTTCACTCCAAGGTGTTCCCCAGGTTTCGTCCACATTGCTTCGATCTTCCGACTCTCGTTTAGTAGTTGTTGAAAACTACACTGCATTAGGCCTACAAATTGGGTGTGAGGTGTAGAGACGGTGTGTTCCACTCCAAGGTGTTCCCCAGGTTTCCTCTCCATTGCTTCGGTCTTCCGACTCTTGTTTAGTAGTTGTTGAAAACTACACTGCATTAGGCCTACAAATTGGGTATGGGGTGTAGAGACGGTGTGTTCCACTCCAAGGTGTTCCCCAGGTTTCCTCTCCATTGCTTCGGTCTTCCGACTCTCGTTTAGTAGTTGTTGAAAACTACACTGCATTAGGCCTACAAATTGGGTATGGGGTGTAGAGACGGTGTGTTCCACTCCAAGGTGTTCCCCAGGTTTCCTCTCCATTGCTTGGGTCTTCCGACTCTCGTTTAGTAGTTGTTGAAAACTACACTGCATTAGGCCTACAAATTGGGTATGGGGTGTAGAGACGGTGTGTTCCACTCCAAGGTGTTCCCCAGGTTTCCTCTCCATTGCTTCGGTCTTCCGACTCTCGTTTAGTAGTTGTTGAAAACTACACTGCATTAGGCCTACAAATTGGGTATGGGGTGTAGAGACGGTGTGTTCCACTCCAAGGTGTTCCCCAGGTTTCCTCTCCATTGCTTCGGTCTTCCGACTCTCGTTTAGTAGTTTGTTGTGAATTCTGTTGTCGGGCTCCCTCCTGTGGTCATGAATGGTACTTCGGCTGGTTCTGTCCATGGACTTCCTCTGGTGGGTGTTTCTGAGTTTCCTTCCACAGGTGACGAGGTTAATTCGTTAGCTGGCTGCTCTATTTAACTCCACTTTGATCTTTGCTCCATGCCACCTGTCAATGTTTCAGTATTGGTCTAGTTCACTCCTGGATCTTTCTTGTGACCTGTCTTCCCAGCAGAAGCTAAGTTCCAGCTTGTATTTCTTTGGTTTGCTATTTTTCTGTCCAGCTTGCTATTTTTATTGTTGTCTTGCTTGCTGGAAGCTCTGGGACGCAGAGGGAGCGCCTCCGCACCGTGAGTCGGTGCGGAGGGTCTTTTTTGCGCCCTCTGCGTGGTCTTTTTGTAGGTTTTTGTGCTGACCGCAAAGTAACCTTTCCTATCCTCGGTCTGTTCAGTAAGTCGGGCCTCACTTTGCTAAATCTATTTCATCTCTGTGTTTGTATTTTCATCTTTACTCACAGTCATTATATGTGGGGGGCTGCCTTTTCCTTTGATGAATTTCTCTGAGGCAAGGTAGGCTTTATTTTTCTTTCTTCAGGGCTAGCTAGTTCCTTAGGCTGTGCCGAGTTGCATAGGGAGCGTTAGGCGCAATCCACGGCTATTTCTAGTGTGTTTGATAGGATTAGGGATTGCGGTCAGCAGAGTTCCCACGTCCCAGAGCTCGTCCTTATTATCAGTAACTATCAGGTCATTCCGTGTGCTCTTAAGCACCAGGTCCATTATTGTCCTGACCACCAGGTCATAACAGTAGTTGTTGAAAACTACACTGCATTCGGCCTACAAGTTGGGTCTGGGTTGTAGAGACGGTGTCTTCCGCTCCAAGATGTTCTCCAGGTTTCCTCTCCATTGCTTCAATCTTAAAGCTCTTGTTTAGTAGTTGTTGAAAAAAACACTGCATTCGGCCTACAAGTTGGGTCTGGGGTGTAGAGACGGTGTCTTCCACTCCAAGGTGTTCCCCAGGTTTCCTCTCCATTGCTTCAATCTTCTGGCTCTCGTTTAGTAGTTGTTGAAAACAACACCGCATTAGGCCTACTAGTTGGGTTGGGGCCTTCTATCTGTGTCTGCCGCTCCTTGCTGTTCTCCTACAGTGAACAAAGCTGTGCCGCCGGTTTACTACTGTTGCCAATTTTGAACTGCATTTAGAATATTATTATTATTATACATTTTGTAGCGCCATTTATTCCATGGTGCTTTACATGTGAATACGAGGCAAATATAGACAAATACATTAAACATGAGCAGATAACAGGCACACGGGTACATAAGGAGGGAGGACCCTGCCCGCGAGGGCTCACAGTCTGCAGGGGATGTGTGATGAAACACTAGGAGAGGGTAGGGCAGGTTGCGCGGTGGTTCAGTAACTTCAGGATCACTGCAGGCTGTAGGCTTGTCAGAAGAGATGAGTCTTCAGGTTCTTTTTAAAGGTTTCTATGGTAGGCGAGAGTCTGATATGTTGGGGTAGAGAGTTCCAGAGTATGGGGCAAGCACGGGAGAAGTCTTGGATGTGGTTGTGGGAAGAAGAGATGAGAGGGGAGTAGAGAAGGAGGTCTTGAGAGGATCAGAGGTTGTGTGTAGGTAGGTACCAGGAGACCATGTCACAGATGTATGGAGGAGAAAGGTTGTGGATGGCTTTGTATGTCAATGTGAGGGTTTTGAACTGGAGTCTCTGGGCGATAGGAAGCCAGTGAAGGGCTTGACATAGGGGAGAGGCTGGGGAATAGCGGGGAGACAGGTAGATTAGTCAGGCAGCAGAGTGTAGGATGGATTGGAGCGGTGCCAGAGTGCTAGAGGGGAGTCCAGAGAGCAGGAGGTTGCAGTAGTCGAGGCGGGAGATGATAAGGGCATGCACTAGCGTTTTTGCGGTGTCGCGGTCAAGGAAAGCACGGATCCGGGAAATATTTTTGAGTTTGAGACGGCAGGAGGAGGCAAGGGCTTGGATATGTGGCTTGAAAGAGAGGGCAGAGTCGAGGATCACCCCGAGGCACCGGGCGTGTGGGACTGGGGAAAGAGAGCAGCCATTGACATTGATGGATAGGTCTGGTGGAGGGGTAGAGTGAGATGGGGGAAAGATGATGAATTCTGTTTTGTCCATGTTCAGTTGTAGAAAGCGAGCAGAAAAGAAGGCTGAAATAGCAGACAGACAGTGCGGGATTTTGGTAAGTAAGGAGGTGAGGTCAGGTCCGGATAGGTAGATCTGCGTGTCATCAGCGTAGAGATGGTACTGCATACCATGGGACTCTATGAGCTGTCCCAAGCCAAAAGTGTAGATGGAGAAGAGTAGGGGTCCTAGAACAGAGCCTTGAGGAACACCGACTGACAAGGGGCGAAGTGAGGAGGTGGTGTGGGGGAGGGAGACACTGAATGTTCGGTCTGTCAGATATGACGAGATCCAGGAAAGGGAAAAGTCTGTGATGCCAAGAGATGAGAGAATTTGTAGCAAAAGGGAGTGGTCCACAGTGTCAAAGGCAGAAGACAGGTCCAGGAGAAGGAGGACAGAGTAGTGTCTTACTGATTTGGGCCTACTCTCTGTGTCATCCTCTCATTCCAGTTGTCCTCCACTGAACAAAACAATGCCCCCTGGTTAGTCCTGTTACCAATTTTGAACTGCATTTAGCCCACTTTATTCTTTGGGCCCATATCTGTTTCCCCCTCATCCTGCCCATTGCCCAGCCAGTGATAGATGAGTCTGCTGGTACATTGACCCATAATGCAACATTCCCCGTGCACGCTACACTGCAAGATTGTGACCCTGCTGAAAGTCAGGTCCCCCTTCTCGCATACCATACCACCTTACACAGGGACAAAGAGGAAGGTGCAGATGAAGGTGCAGGTTCCTTCATCAGGTGGGGGGAGGAATACTCGTCGGCGACGTCACTGGCACAGGGCCCCTCATAGTACGCAAAAGTGTTGCTGCCGGTGGGAGGCGCCCCCGCCGTGCAAACACACCGCTGTACTTTGAGGGGCCCTGTGCCAGTGCCAATGCCAACGAGTGGGCCCCCCCTGCTTGCTCAGGATCACAGAACTTGCAAAGTTGAAATACTTACCTCTCCCTGCTCCACTGCCGTGACGTGGTCCAGATTTACTGGGCACACTAATTACTCAAACCAGCCCTACCCCCCACAACTTTAGCTAAATGACCCCCAATTTCAAATGCCTTCCAATTATTATAAGCTAAATTACGATTGACAAGCTTCAGTAGCAAGAATGGATGTTTTTGCCAATACAATGGGCTCTGTACATGTTTTCCTGGCCTCTACTCACTGCCGACTATGCTCCCCCATTGACTTGCATTGGGTTTCGTGTTTCGGTCGATCCCCGACTTTTCGCGATAATCGGCCGATTCCACTCGACTCGACTTTTGAGATAGTCGGGTTTTGCGAAACACGGCTCGACTCTAAAAAGGTCAAGGTCGCTCAACTCTAGTCATAAATACTCGGAGGTCACCCAAGCGTGCTCGGGAAAACCCGAGCAACGAGTACACTCGCTTATCACTACTACTCAGCAGGGGCGGACTGGGCCGGGTGGCAGGAATGCATATGCCCCCCAGGCCGGTGCCTGAGCAGCTGCACAGGACCGCTGGAGGACCGGCAGCGATTTTAATACATAGCGCATCCCGCCAGCCGGCCCTTTAAATCTTGCAGTCACTAGTCAGGTCCTGTGTGCGCGCATTGCCCACGCTGAGAAGTGCCGAGGTGGCCCGTGCTAGTGCACGAGCACGGCCACGTTCCTAGGTCCTGTGCGTGCTCGTCTGCTGCCTGTGCTGTGTGCTAGCGCAGGCAAGCAGGAGACCACGCGCGCACGTGGAGAGATTTAAAAAGTCCGGCGTGCATAGGGCGCCTCTAGCAGGCTCCAGCTGACTGTCTGTATCTGACGCTGGCCGGCCTGCACCAGCGTCAGGGAAGAGCGATCTGCTCACCAATGCGTGGGATGAATCTGACCAGCAGGCTCCAGCTGACTGCCTGTATCTGACGCTGGCCGGCCTGCACCAGCGTCAGGGAAGAGCGCTCTGCTCACCAATGCGTGGGATGAATCTGACCAGCAGGCTCCAGCTGACTGCCTGTATCTGACGCTGGCCGGCCTGCACCAGCGTCAGGGAAGAGCGCTCTGTTCACCAATGCGTGGGATGAATCTGGTCGTCTCCTTTTCACCGCCTATGCTGGCCAGGACCTGACCCACTTCTGCTCTTCATCCTCCCGACCTCCCCCCATCTCAGGGACCTGGGTGAGTCTCAAAATGAATTTTTTTAATGTATATACAGCAGTTGCACCTATATAATGTGTATAGACTGCTATATATACATTATATAGGTGATACTGCTGTATATAATCACTACACCACCTATATAATGTACGTATAGCAGTCTATATGTTATATAGGTGACACAGCTACTGATGTGTATATACCTTATATAGGTGACACTGCGGGGTGTGTGTGTTTATATCACACCACTGTATACACAGCAGTATCACCTATATAACGTATATACACATCAGTAGCAGTATTGCCCATATATATAAGATACAAACTGCTATACATACATTATATAGGTGATACTGGCTGCCACTGCTGTATATAATCACAGTATCACCTATATAATGTATATACAGCAGTCTATATACATTATATAGGCAATACTCCTACTGATGTGTATATACGTTATATAGGTGATACTGGTACAGCAGTATCACCTATATATCACATATATATATATATATATATATACACACACACCAGTAGCAGTATTGCCTATATAATGTATATAGACTGATGGATATACACTGTATAGGTGATACTATCATATACAGCAGTATCGCCTATATAATGTGTATCCAACATTTGCAGTATCACCTGTATAATGTAGACTATAGTCGCACTATGTATATATATATATATATATATATACACATACTAGATGGTGGCACGATTCTAACGCATCAGGTATTCTAGAATATGTATTTATGCATGTATATAGCAACCACATAGTATATAGCACAGGCCACGTAGTATATAGGAGCCATGTAGTATATTGCAGACAAATACTATGTGGCCTGTGCTATATACTATGTGGCTGCTATGTACATACATATTGTAGAATACCCGATGCGTTAATACAGGCCACGTGATATATAACAGTGGCCACGCAGTATATAACACAGCCACGTACTATATAACACAGCCCACGCAGTATATAGCAGCCACGTATATATAACACTGCCCACACAGTATATAGCAGCCACGTAGTATATAAAACTGCCCACGCAGTATATAACAGTGGGCACGTAATATATAGCACAGCCCACGGAGTATATCACACAGCCCACATAGTATATAACACTGCCTATGTAGTATATAGCAGCCACGCGGTATCTAACACAGCCCACGTAGTATACAGCAGTGTTGGCACCATATCCCGGTTAAAAAAATAATTAAAATAAAAAATAGTTATATACTCACCCCTGGGATCCAGCGGAGCTCCGGCGATACGCGCACGGCTGCCGCCATCTTCCGTTCCCAGGATGCATTGCGAAATTACCCAGATGACTTAGCGGTCTCGCGAGACCGCTAAGTCTTCTGGGTAATTTTGCAATGCATCGCCGGGAACAGAAGATGGCGGCCGGCACGAGCAGCTCGGCGGACTTTGGAGGGTGAGAATAGCAGGTTTTTTGTTTTTTTAAATGATTTTTAACATTAGATCTTTTTACTGCATAGGCAGCATCAATAGTAAAAAGTTGGGGACACACAGGGTTAATAGCAGCGGTTGCGGAGTGCGTTACCCATGGCATAACGCGGTCCGTTACTTTCGGCACTAACCCTGTGTTAGCGGTGACCGGAGGGGAGTATGCGGGCGCCGGGCACTGACTGCGAGGAGTAAGGATTTTCTTCCGGACTGTGCCCATCGCTGATTGGTCGTGGCAGTTTTGCTGCGACCAATCAGCGACTTGGATTTCCATGACAGACAGAGGCTGTGACCAATGAATATCCGTGACAGACAGAAAGACGGAAGTGACCCTTAGACAATTATGTAGTATATATATATATATATATATATATATATATAGATATATATAGATATATCTCTATATCTATATATATATATATCAGTTTCATCTATATAATATGTGTACAGCAGTACACATATTATGATACATATTCAGCAGTCGCGGTGTCTCCTATGTGATGTATGCATCATAATGTATGCATCATATTATAGTATAATGCTGTCTTAATTATGTTATAATATATATATATATATATATATATATAGTGTAGAGATGTCTGTATAGTGTAGAGATGTTTATATGGTGTAGAGAAGTTTATATAATGTGGCGCTATGTATATATTGTGTAATTCACACTATATATACACTGCTGCCACATCTCTACACTATATAATATATACACGGCTCTATATTCCTTAAGACGGTATATAATATGCAGCTGTGTATATAATAGATTGTAGTATACTGTATATACTCGTGTATAAAGCAGAGTTTTTCAGTATATTTTTTTGTGTGCTGAAAACGCCCCCCTCGGCTTATACACGGGTCATTGTCACAGAAAGACGGAGGGGGAGCAGCGGGTCACAGAGGCAGGAGCCAGCAGCTGAGGCTAAAGCCTGTGCCGCTGCTAAAGAAAAATTAATATTCACTGCAGCTCTTCAGGGGATAAGGAGCCATGCATACAAGGACGGGGATAAGGAGCCATGCATGCAAGGACGGTGATAAGGAGCCATGCATGCAAGGACGGTGATAAGGAGCAATGCATACAAGGACGGGGATAAGGAGCCATGCATACAAGGACGGGGATAAGGAGCCATGCATACAAGGACGGGGATAAGGAGCCATGCATACAAGGACGGGGATAAGGAGTCATGCATACAAGGACGGGGATGTGGGGACAATGTATACAAGGGCGGGGATGTGGGGACAATGTATACAAGGATGGGGATAAGGAGCCATGCATGCAAGGACGGTGATAAGGAGCCATGCATGCAAGGACGGTGATAAGGAGCCATGCATGCAAGGACGGTGATAAGGAGCCATGCATACAAGGACGGGGATAAGGAGCCATGCATACAAGGACGGGGATAAGGAGCCATGCATACAAGGATGGGGATAAGGAGCCATGCATACAAGGACGGGGATGAGGAGCCATGCATACAAGGACGGGGATGTGGGGACAATGTATACAAGGACGGGGATGAGGAGCCATGCATACAAGGACGGGGATGTGGGGACAATGTATACAAGGACGGGGATGAGGAGCCATGCATACAAGGACGGGGATGTGGGGACAATGTATACAAGGACGGGGATGAAGAGCCATGCATACAAGGACGGGGATGTGGGGACAATGTATACAAGGACGGGGATGAGGAGCCATGCATACAAGGACGGGGATGTGGGGACAATGTATACAAGGACGGGGATGAGGAGCCATGCATACAAGGACGGGGATGAGGAGCCATGCATACAAGGACGGGGATGTGGGGACAATGTATACAAGGACGGGGATGAGGAGCCATGCATACAAGGACGGGGATGTGGGGACAATGTATACCCAGCTTATACTCGAGTCAATAAGTTTTCCCAGTTTTTTGTGGCCAAATTAGGTGCCTCTGCTTATACTCGGCTCGACTTATACTCGAGTATATACGGTATGTTGTGGAGCTGTGTATACTTCTACTGTCCTGCATAAATGGTGTAATTTTCAGTATCTATTCTTATTATGTATGTGTGTATCTATCTAGCTATCATTCCGATTAATTGTGAGAAAACTAGCGGACTCTTT
Source organism: Ranitomeya imitator (assembly GCF_032444005.1). NCBI lineage: Eukaryota > Metazoa > Chordata > Amphibia > Anura > Dendrobatidae > Ranitomeya > Ranitomeya imitator. Next base: position 236,256,952 of record NC_091283.1, read on the forward strand.
ATTAGTTCATGTGGCAACGTTTTGGATCCATAACTGAACATTTCTCTGATATGGAAGTGAAATGTTGCCACATGGGCTAATAAAGAGTATAAAAAAAAATCTGTTCCATTTTCTTCCACAAAAGTGGTATGATTTTCTTCTCACATCCGATGCCATATTCTACTGTGATTCCACCCTAATGAGTACCTGTATTAAGCCCACATTCACACTAGCAGTATTTGGTCAGTATTTTAGATCAGTATTTGTAGCCAAAACCAGGAGTGGAACAATTAGAGGAAAAGTATAATAGAAACATATGCACCACTTCTGCATTTATCACCCACTGCTGGTTTTAGCTTACAAATACTGATGTAAAATAATGACCGAATACTGAACATGTGACCGTGGCCTTATTCTGCATTTATACACTGCACAGTACCACTCCTCCTGTCCTGTATATATACACTGCGCACTACCGCTCCTCCTGTCCTGTATATATACACTGCACAGTACTGCTCCTCCTGTCCTGTATATATACACTGCACAGTACCACTCCTCCTGTCCTGTATATATACACTGCACAGTACCACTCCTCCTGTCCTGTATATATACACTGCACAGTACCACTCCTCCTGTCCTGTATATATACACTGCACAGTACCGCTCCTCCTGTCCTGTATATATACACTGCACAGTACCGCTCCTCCTGTCCTGTATATATACACTGCGCAGTACCACTCCTCCTGTCCTGTATATATACACTGCACAGTACCGCTCCTCCTGTCCTGTATATATACACTGCACAGTACCACTCCTCCTGTTCTGTATATATACACTGCACAGTACCGCTCCTCCTGTCCTGTATATATACACTGCCCAGCACCGCTCCTCCTGTATATATACACTGCACAGTACCACTCCTCCTGTCCTGTATATCTACACTGCACAGTACCACTCCTCCTGTCCTGTATATATACACTGCACAGTACAAGTCCTCCTGTCCTGTATATATACACTGCACAGTACCACTCCTCCTGTCCTGTATATATACACTGCGCAGTACCACTCCTCCTGTCCTGTATATATACACTGCACAGTACCGCTCCTCCTGTCCTGTATATATACACTGCGCAGTACCACTCCTCCTGTCCTGTATATATACACTGCACAGTACCGCACCTCCTGTCCTGTATATATACACTGCACAGTACCGCTCCTCCTGTCCTGTATATATACACTGCACAGTACCGCTCCTCCTGTCATGTGTATATATACACTGCACAGCACCGCTCCTCCTGTATATATACACTGCACAGTACCACTCCTCCTGTCCTGTATATCTACACTGCACAGCACCGCTCCTCCTGTATATATACACTGCGCAGTACCACTCCTCCTGTTCTGTATATATGCACTGCACAGTACCACTCCTTCTGTCCTGTATATATACACTGTACAGCACCACTTCTCCTGTCATGTGTATATATACACTGCACAGCACCACTCCTCCTGTCCTGTATATATACTGTGCACTGCATGGTACCATTTCTCCTGTTCTGTTGTCAGAGAGGCGACATTGGTCTTTGGGAATGTCAATACTGGTTTATTATTTTCAGTTTTTTTTATGGGAAAATTTAAAAAAATATTGGAAAATCCATTTAAATGCATTATCCCAAGTAATCTCCTATGCCGAGAACTTGGAATCGCCAGGGTCCAACCACTGAGACCCCCCAAGGTTCCTGAGAGCTGGAGCTCTAAAGAGCACCATGTAAATGGACCTGTGGTCGATCATGCGCACTTCGGCGCCATTCACATGTGGCTCTTCAAATAACGCCTTTAAGAGGAGTGTTGAAGGGCAGGACAAAGTATAGCAAAATTCACTGATTGGGGGTGGGGAGTGTTTGAGTATGTGGACTGGTGGGGTTTTATGTGGCAGTGCTGCTTTTTTGTCCCTGTCCGGCCCTGTGTGTGTGATTATACAGTGGGGCTGTGCGCATGTGTGTGATTATACAGAGCGGCTGTGCGCGTGTGTGTGATTATACAGTGGGGCTGTGCGCGTGTGTGTGATTATACAGTGGGGCTGTGCGCGTGTGTGTGATTATACAGTGGGGCTGTGCGCGTGTGTGTGATTATACAGTGGGGCTGTGCGCGTGTGTGTGATTATACAGTGGGGCTGTGCGCGTGTGTGTGATTATACAGTGGGGCTGTGCGCGTGTGTGTGATTATACAGTGGGGCTGTGCGCGTGTGTGTGATTATACAGTGGGGCTGTGCGCGTGCGTGTGATTATACAGTGGGGCTGTGCGCGTGTGTGTGATTATACAGTGGGGCTGTGCGCGTGTGTGTGATTATACAGTGGGACTGTGCATGTGTGTCACTATGCAGTGGGGCTCTGCGTGTGTCAATTATACAGTGGGACTGTGTGTGTGTGTCATAATATATATATATATATATATATATATATATATATATATTTCACATGCTTGCAGTCACAAGACCACCTGTTCCCGGCGCAGGCACTGGAGAATCCTCACAGTGCATGCGATATGAGGATTCACACATAGTGACTGTAGACATGTAGCTTAAGATCCGACAACCCCTTTAAGGATGGGCCGCTACTCATGGGCCACTGCGGTGTGCTTGCCCCCCAGGCTAAAATTTGCCAGTCAGCCCCTGCTACTCAGTATTGAATATGAATCAAGATTTTTACCGAAAACAGAAACATTTTAAAATTTCATATTCCTGATCACAGGAGCAAAGTTTTCGTAGAGCAACAACTATTTTATTTTTGTTTTAAGCATAAAGGGTTAGGAAAACACATTTTCTACCCAGGAAAAAAAGTTGTTACATAGTGTAATTAAAGTTTTTTTTTACATAGCTTGCCATTTTTATGGACAGTTTAAGTAGAAATGTTCAAAAATATGAAACTCAAGGATATTTTATTAAAACATAATAATTGTTTTTTTTTTATCATAGCAGATGACTGTATCAGGAGATCAGAGGGACAGCTGACATCTTCAATTTTTAAATCTGATGATCTTGAGATCATGCAAGATACAACTGAAGTGAATGCCATTACTCCAGATATATCATCATCCATTCACAGCAAAGATCTGTCATCTGATCCTATGAAACGGGTCCCATCTTCTGATTCATTACTGACTTCTAAGGAAAATCAAAGTCACAAAAGAGGCATTAAAAAACAAACTGCTCCTAAAGCAAAGAAGTCATTTACATGTTCAGAATGTGGGAAAAGTTTTAACAAGAAATCACATTTTTTTACTCACCATAGAACTCACACAGGGGAGACGCCTTTATCCTGTTCAGAATATGGAAAATGTTTTAACTGGAAATCAGGTTTGGTTAGACACCAAAGAGCTCACACAGGGGAGAAGCCATATTCATGTTCAGAATGTGGGAAATGTTTTATCCAGAAATCAGCTCTTCTTATTCATCAAAGAACCCACAAAGGGGAGAAGCCTTTTTCCTGTCCAGAATGTGGGAAATGTTTTAAGCAGGAATGGCATCTTGTTACTCACCAGAGAACTCACACAGGGGAGAAGCCTTTTTCCTGTTCAGAATGTGGCAAATGTTTTACCCTCAAAGAGAATCTTGTTAGACACCAAATAACTCACAAAGGAGAGAAGCCTTTTTCATGTTCAGAATGTGGGAAATGTTTTAACCAGAAATCATATTTGTTTAATCACCAGAGAAATCACACAGGGCAGAAGCCTTTTTCCTGTTCAGAATGTGGGAAATGTTTTACCCTCAAAGGGAATCTTGTTAGACACCAAATAACTCACACAGGAGAGAAGCCTTTTTCATGTTCAGAATGTGGGAAATGTTTTAACCAGAAATCAGTTTTGTTTACTCACCAAAGAACACATACAGGGGAGAAGCCTTTTTCCTGTTCAGAATGTGAGAAATGTTTTGTGAAGAAATCACATCTTGTTAGTCATCAAAGAACTCACACAGGGGAGAAGCCTTTTTCCTGTTCAGAATGTGGGAAATGTTTTAACCAGAAATCAGATTTGTTTACTCACCAGAGAACTCATACAGGGGAGAAACCTTTTTCCTGTTCAGAATGTGAGAAATGTTTTGTGAAGAAATCACATCTTGTTAGTCATCAAAGAACTCACACAGGGGAGAAGCCTTTTTCCTGTTCAGAATGTCGGAAATGTTTTAACCAGAAATCAGATTTGTTTACTCACCAGAGAACTCATACAGGGGAGAAACCTTTTTCCTGTTCAGAATGTGGGAAATGTTTTAACCAGAAATCAGATTTGTTTACTCACCAGAGAACTCACACAGGGGAGAAGCCTTTTTCCTGTTCAGAATGTGAGAAATGTTTTGTGAAGAAATCACAGCTTGTTAGTCATCAAAGAACCCATACAAGGGAAAAGCCTTTTTCCTGTTCAGAATGTGGGAAATGTTTTAACCAGAAGTCACATTTGTTTACTCACCAGAGAACTCATAAAGGAGAAAAGCCTTTTTCCTGTTCAGAATGTGAGAAATGTTTTGTGACGAAATCACATCTTGTTAGTCATCAAAGAACTCATACACGGGAGAAGCCTTTTTCCTGTTCAGAATGTGGGAAATGTTTTACCCTCAAAGGAAATCTTGTTAGACACCAAATAACTCACACAGGAGAGAAGCCTTTTTTCTGTTCAGAATGTGGGAAATGTTTTAACCAGAAATCAGATTTGTTTACTCACCAGAGAACTCATACAGGGGAGAAGCCTTTTTCCTGTTCAGAATGTGAGAAATGTTTTGTGAAGAAATCACATCTTGTTAATCATCAAAGAACTCACACAAGGGAGAAGCCTTTTTCCTGTTCATAATGTGGGAAATGTTTTAACCAGAAATCAGATTTGTTTACTCACCAGAGAACTCATACAGGGGAGAAGCCTTTTTCCTGTTCAGAATGTGGGAAATGTTTTAACCAGAAATCAGATTTGTTTACTCACCAGAGAACTCACACAGGGGAGAAGCCTTTTTCCTGTTCAGAATGTGAGAAATGTTTTGTGAAGAAATCACAGCTTGTTAGTCATCAAAGAACCCATACAAGGGAAAAGCCTTTTTCCTGTTCAGAATGTGGGAAATGTTTTAACCAGAAGTCACATTTGCTTACTCACCAGAGAACTCATAAAGGGGAGAAGCCTTTTTCCTGTTCAGAATGTAGGAAATGTTTTAACCAGAAATCAGATTTGTTTACTCACCAGAGAACTCATACAGGGGAGAAGCCTTTTTCCTGTTCAGAATGTGAGAAATGTTTTGTAAAGAAATCACATCTTGTTAGTCATCAAAGAACTCACACAGGGGAGAAGCCTTTTTCCTGTTCAGAATGTGAGAAATGTTTTAACCAGAAATCAGATTTGTTTACTCACCAGAGAACTCATACAGGGGAGAAGCCTTTTTCCTGTTCAGAATGTGAGAAATGTTTTGTGAAGAAATCACATCTTGTTAGTCATCAAAGAACTCACACGGGGGAGCAGAGTTTAGAATAGATTGGAGGGGTGTGAGGGTGTTAGAGGGGAGGCCACAGAGCAGGAGGTTACAGTAGTCGAGGCGGGAGATGATGAGGGCATGGACTAGGGTTTTTGCAGATTCTTGGTTTAGGAATGTACGGATCCGTGAAATATTTTTGAGTTGAAGGCGGCAAGAAGTGGAAAGGACTTGGATATGCGATTTGAAGGAGAGATCAGTGTCAAGGACTACCCCGAGACAGCAAGTTTGTGGGACTGGGGAGAGTGGGCAGCCGTTTACTGTAATGGACAGGTTCATTGGGGGGGGGTCGCGTGAGATGGGGGAAAGATAATGAATTCTGTTTTGTCCATGTTAAGTTTTAGAAATCTAGTGGAGAGGAAGGATGAAATAGCATTGAGGGATTCTGGTTAGTAGGGTGCTGGTATCTGGTCCAGAGATGTAGATCTGTGTGTGATCAGCATAGAGATGATACTGAAAACCGTGAGATTCTATGAGCTGTCCCAGGCCAAAAGTGTAAATGGAGAAGAGCAGTGGCCCTAGAACTGAATTTTGGGGGACTCCGACAGATAGGGGGCGAGGTGAGGAGGTGGTGTGTGAATGGGAGATGCTGAATGTTCGGTCAGTTAGGTATCATGAGATCCAGGACAAAGCCAAGTCTGTGATGCCAAGGGATGAGAGGGTCTATAGTAATAGGGAATGGTCCACTGTGTCAAAGGCGGAGGACAGGTCCAGGAGGAGGAGGATAGAGTAGTGTCGCTTGCTCTTGGTGGTTAATAGGTCATTGGTGATGTTAGTTAGGGCAGTTTCAGTGAAGTGGTGTGAAGCCTGATTGTAATCAGTCGAAAAGGGAGCAGGAAGATAGATGGGAGGACAGTTCAAGATGGACGTGTTGTTCCAGTAGTTTTGAGGCATAGGGGAGAAGTGATATAGAGCGATAGCTAGATACAGAGGATGGGTCAAGAGAGGGCTTTTTTGAGGATAGTTGTGATTGAGGCATGTTTAAAGCATGAGGAGAAAACACCAGTTGTTAGTGATAGGTTGAAGTTGGGTTAGAGTTGAGATGAAGACTGTGGCGAGGTTTGGGATGAAGTGGGAAGGGATCAGGTCAAGTGCACAGGTGGTGAGATGCGATCTTGAGAATAGAGTGGAGAGTTGATCTTCGCAGTGGATTTCGAGGTGGAATGCTGGGTAGTTGGGAGGAAGGGCTCTGGGGTTGTCAACTAAAACTGTCTGTGATGTTCTCAATCTTCTGCTTAAAAAATGAGGTGAAGTCTTCAGCTGAGATGAGTGGGGAGGGAGGAGGTGCAGTGGGATGGAGGAGAGAGTTGAAGGTGTTGAATAACTGTTTAGGATTGTGAGACAGGGAGGATATGAGAGACGAAAAGTAGGTTTGTTTAGCTGTGGCGAGTGTGGTCTTGAAAGTAGTGAGGGACTGTTTGAATGCGATAAAGTGCTCGTTGGAGTGGGACCTTTTCCATCTCCGCTCTGCAGCCCTGGAAGCTCGTCTCAGTTCTTTGGTCAGTCTGGTGTGCCAGGGCTGTCTGTTGATTTTGCGAGCTTTGGTATGTGTGAGAGGGGCAAGAGATTCCAAAGCTGCAGCTATTGTGGTGTTATATAGAGCAGCAGTATCATCCGCATTGTGTAGGGAACTTATGTCTGTGAGAGGGAGGAGTGGATTCAGAGAGTGAATGTAGATCAAGGTGTTTAAGATTTCTGCGAGGGTGTGCAAGTTTGCGGGGTGGGGATTGTAGACACGGAGTGGAGAGGGAAGAGAATGTGAGAGGGTTGTGGTCAGAGAGTGGAAGAGGTGAGTTAGAGAGGTTAGATAGGGAGCAGAGGCGGGTGAAGATGAGGTCCAATGTGTGATCATCTTTGTGAGTGGCTGCAGAAGATCATTGAGTGAGGCCAAAGGAGGAAGTGAGAGATAGAAGTTTAGTGGCAGCTGAGAGGCAAGTGTCAATGGGGATGTTGAAGTCGCCCATGATGATAGTGGAGATGTCCGTGGAAAGGAAATGAAGTAGCCAGGTGATTAAGTGGTCAAATAAGGTGGTGGCTGGCCTTGGGGGTGGTAAGTGACAGCCAGTTGGAGGGGGAGTAGATGCGCACAGAGTGCACCTCAAAGGAAGGGAGGGTAACAGAGGGTGGCAGTGGGAATGGGGTGAAGGAGCAGTTATCTGACAGGAGAAAACCAACTCCTCCGCCATGCCTGCTGCTGGGGCGGGGTGTGTGAGAAAGGTGGAAGCCACCATAGGAAAGTGCAGCAGGGGAGGCTGTGTCAGAAGGGGTGAGCAAGGTTTCAGTGATGACGAGGAAGGAAAGTTTGATAGTAATGAAAAGATCGTGGATGTAGGAAAGCTTGTTGCAGACAGAGCGAGCGTTCCACAGAGCTCCTGTTAGTGGGACTGGGGAAGTGGGGGCTGAGCGAATGGGTATAAGGCTAGAGAGGTTACGGAAATTTGTGATGGAGCGTGGGTGGGAGGTAGAACTGTCTGTGGGGATGTGGTGAGGAGGACCAGGATTTGGAGAGATATCACCAGCAGTGAGAAGGAGCAGAGAAAGTGTTAGCAGGTGGGAGCAGGAGAGGGCATGAGGTGGCTGTCTGTGCTTGGAGAGAGAGAACTGTATGTTAAGGAACAGTTCTGAGGAGGAGGTGAGATGGATGGAGAGGATTGAAGAGGAGATGAACAGTATACTTATTGTATAAGTGTTTTTATTTTAACAGGACCAAACATGAGGAATGAGAAGGGCTTGTCCAACTAGTTGTCAACCTTTATAAACATCAAAAATCCTACAGAGGGAAAAGCCATTATCATACCTAGAGTGTGAGAAATGAATTACAGGAAAATCGTATATTGTTGACCTTCAAAAATAATTCAGACGGGGAGAACCTATATAGTTGACAAATTGCACAAAAACATGATGCGCGTGGCGTGCGTTCAAGATGAGAATATTATTGGCACGATAATGTGAATATGCCATGTTTGAGTCTCCCTAAATCTTCAAAACAGGCTTTCTAGGAAAGTTCCCACGATCTATGAACAGCCAGCAGAGGGCGCCTCACCGCAAATTAAGCTAAATATAGATCATTGACCTATATTTAGCTTCATTCCCCGGGGTTTTGCAGCAAGGAGCAGCCTGCATTAGCGGAACTCCTTGCTGCAAACTGTTTTAACCCCTTCAGAAGGATTTACATCGTTGGACTTTACAGATCTGCGGAAGGTAAGTATATTGTTGGTTTATTATGTTTTTTCTTTCACAGAACGAGGGTCTTCAGTGATTGGATTGGGCGTTAAATAAAATATTACAACAACCTTTGTTTTTATTTCATTAAAATAATTTTTAATAATGTGTGTGTGTTTTTTTTTAACCCTTTCATTCAATTGGATTAATAATGGATAGGTGTCATAATTGACCCCTCACCATTATTAATTAGGCTTAATGTCACCTTACAATAGCAAGGTGGCATTAACCCTTCATTACCCCATATCCCACTGCTACACGGGAATGGGAAGAGAGTGGCCAAGTGCCAGAATAGGCGCATCTTCCAGATGTGCCTTTTCTGGGGTGGCTGGGGGCAGGTGTTTTTAGCCAGGGGGGGGGCCAATAACCGTGGACCCTCTCCAGGCTATTAATATCTGCCCTCAGTCACTGGCTTTACTACTCTGGCGGAGAAAATTGCGCGGGAGCCCACGCCAATTTTTTCCGCCATTTAACCCTTAATTTTAAGAGCTAGAACGGGCAAATTTTGCAGATACACACTACTAACATTAGTAGTGTGGATTATGCAAAAAAAAAATGGTGATATGAGATGGTTTACTGTATGTAAACCATGTCTCATATCATGTCGGGTGTAGGAAGGAGAAAGCAAAAGCCGGTAATTGAATTACCGGCTTTTTGCTATCTCGCGCTGTATGAAAGAATAATATATATATATATATATGTGTCTACTGACATATATATATATATATATATATATATAGACAGTATATATGTTTTTTTTTTTTTTTAACACATGGATCCCTTGTATAGGCGTATGTCGGTTTGGCAAGCCTGCGATAAAAACACGCAGTACGGCTGCCATACGGATTACATACGGAGGATGCCATGCGCAAAAAACGGTGACACACCCTGCCTACGGAGGAGCTACGGACCACTGTTTTCGGGACTTTTCAGCGTATTACGGCCGTAATATACGGACCGTATTTGCATACGCTGAGTGTGACGCCGGCCTTACTGTGCAATCGGGCATCTCTGCAGTGACCGGCGGAGTTGATAATTATTGTTCCTGCCTGTATGGGAGTAGTTTTATCGCCCTCGCTGTAGCATGTCCAATAGCCAGTACATAGCAGGCAGCCTTTCTGGCGACTAATTACCCTAGGTGCAGTACCTAATCTGACCTGAGGGTAAGGGGGGCGCCAGAGAGCTGCAGTTTCCAAACCGGAAGTGGGAAATAGATAAAGCCCCTGCAGAGGGAACCAGGGGCAAACAAACAACCCCGGTTCGTGACAAATTGGTGTGAGTAGTGGGGACGATAAAGGTATCCTCCCCAGGATCCCTGACATACTGTGGGGATCCATGGCATAGTGTTTGCAGCATGGTGTGAACCGTGACAATTATATGGGAGTTTTATAGGATAAACCAAATACCAGCAGAAAATAAATGACCCAAAACAAACATTTATCAGTAAAAATAACTCCTTTTTATTAGGTAAAGTATAAAACAATTGCAACATTTTCCAATACCCGTCGCATTTCCATTTTTCGTGATCTTGGGTTAGGTGAGGGCTTATTTTTTGCATGCCGAGCTGACGTTTTTAATGATACCATTTTGGTGCAGATACGATCTTTTGATCGCCCCTCATTGCATTTTAATGCAATGTTACGGCGACAAAAAAAACGTAATTGTGGCATTTTGACTTTTTTTTCTCGTTACGCTGTTTAGCGATCGGGTTAATTCTTTTTTTATATTGCTAGATTGGGCGATTCTGAATGCGGTGATACCAAATACCGTATTTACTCGTATATAAGCTGAGATTTTCAGCACTTTTTTTGTGCTGAAAATGCTCCCCCTCGGCTTATACACGAGTCATTGTCCCAGGGGGTCAATGGGGGAGAGGGAGGTGCAGGAGCCGGCAGCTGTCACATCATCATACTCACCCACTCCTCACGTGATCACTGCAAGTCCTCCATGCATCACTCTGTTGTCTCGGCGAGGCAGCTTCTTCCTGTGTTCAGCAATCACGTGGTACCGCTCATTAAAGTAATGAATATGGATGCATCTCCACTCCCATAGGCGTGGAGCGCATATTCATTACTTTAATGATCTGTTCCACGTGACCGCTGAACACAGGAAGAAGCTGCTGGTCCCGAGACAACAGAAAGATGCAGGGACATGCAGAGACAGCGTGAGGAGGATGGTGGAGGACGGGGAGCCGAGCAGAGCCATGCACTCAACGGGGAGGACGGAGGAGCCATGCACTCAACAGGGGGAGGACGGAGGAGCCATGCATACAACAGAGGGAGGACGGAGGAGCCATGCAACTATGCAAATAGTTTAAAAATTAAGTAATGCTACTTAATCTTGTCTCCATTCTTGCCCTTTATGTAAATACTGAATGAGGGACACTCGTTAAGTCTAAAAATAGGTTACATGCCTCTGTATAAACAGACTCAGAGAAAGAAACAGCCAGAGAGTTTATGCCAAGACATCAATACATCTCAAAAGGACCAGAGACAGCACAGCAGCCATTTTACATCATGGCTCCATTACGAGAGACAAGGATCTATCATTCTATAGGAAACAACCTAGGGGTTTTCTTCCTCAGTTGGAAGAATACAGATCTGCTCCATTGACCATCGCTGAACCATGGATATGGTTGGAGAAACCAGGATGTGATTCTCAGGTCAACTGGCCTTGTACCTTGTATGGACTCAATGGACTGTCATCTTCCTACACTTGTTGTTACCTCCTCTCTGTGTTTGTGCCACAGGTGGAGTAACCAACCCCGAAATATGAAGCCAGGTTGTGATCCTCGGATCAACTGGCCTTGTATGCACTGTTATCATCCTATGCTTGTCGTTACCTCCTCTCCATGTGTGTGCCACAGGTGAGGTAGTGGCCCTGGAAGATCTGTAGTCACAGCTGCTATTATCCCAGCAAGTCAGTGCAAGGGCGAGACTCTAATGTTCACCCATATAGAAAAAGCTGACAGCACTCACTTTATTGGGGCGCTCGTTCCAGATCCAAGGAACCCTCTTGAAGAAAATCTAGCAATCAGAAGAGGAATGAACAGTGCCACATCCAGGTGTAGTAGCAGAAAAAAGACTTTATTCAACCATAGAAAAAGTACAACGTTTCGATCAAAAGTAGATTTTTGTCAAGTATACACAGTGGTGGAAAGGGCTGACTTTATATATTATGGAGCTACAGCAAGCACCAATCACCTTTAGGTCACAGCCTACTCATATAAGAGATCAATAATAAATATAAATAACAAACATCAGAGCTACAGAGGGTCCATATCTATTACAATATGCAACACTGAAATGTGCATAATCAATAAATACATACAAACAACATATATACAAAAAGTGTTCATCTAAACATCACCAAATGAAAATAAAGCTTCCCCATCTCTATAGTAACCAACATCAAATCCCTGAGGCAGGATGTTAATTAATGCAAAAGAATACCTCAGAATACCCCAATCAAATTCTCTTTCAAAAAAGGCGCCAGAAAGTTTCTAAACCGGGAGGATCACCAATCCATGATCCTCTCACATTATAGCCCGGCATTCCTATAAACACCAATCCTGTGTGCGCTAATATACAGTAATCCGGCGGCTGAGCTGAGCACATGTCACACAGCGGCATCACTGGTGTGTGACTCACAGCCAGGCCACGTAATACACCAGAGAGTCCCAGCCAGCGCGCAAGAACGCATAACCACCGGAAGAGGCACCGCCACACATCCGGAATGAGGCCTCATCCAGCGATCACACGGCGCTCACGTCACAAGATGGTGTCACCAGTCACCTGACCACCCAGAATACACCGCAGACCCATGTATGCACATAACGTTACTCAGAAGAACAACGCCATACCGCGCAGGCGCATTACATTACTAAAGGGAGACCGCTCCTCTGTATGTTGTCGCCCATCTCCAAAATAATAGAGATATACAGGAAAAAGAAAAAGGTTGCCATCGTATTATTCCTTTTCATAATATCTCAAAGAATTTATGCAATCGACAGATCATTAATAGAAAATAGATAAACATATAAAGCATTATAGATAGTGATGAGCGAACGTGATCGCCACTGCTCGTTACTCACCTAAGTACTGTACTCGGCGAGCACCGAGCATTTCCAGGATTGCTCAGCGGGAACTTGGGTCTCCACACAGCATTTTTTTCAGTCTTCAGAGACCCAATCAACATGCAGGGATTGTCTGCCAGGCACTGTAACGCCGCAACATCTTTGTTGTGGTCTTGCAGTGATTGGCTGGCCGCACAGCATCATCAGGAGTATAAGAGACCTGGCGCCGCCCTGCTGGGCGCATTCAGCTCCGGATTCAGACAGTGTAGGGAGAGCTTCTGCCGAGATAGGGCCAGATTTGGGAATTTCTTAGTGTGGGGTCTACCATCCTAAACTACTCAAATCCAGCTAAAAGAACAGTCCTAAGGACTAATTACAGAGTATATAGATTGCAGTGCTAGGTAGGCAGGGGAGTGTATGTGGCTCTATACATATCAGTGCAAGGCCTGCAGGCGCTGTATGTGGGTATATAGATAACAGCGCATACATCAAGAGGGTCCATTCCATTACTGTCTGCTGCTGCCTATTACATATATACATAGCCCCAGGTATAATTGGCTTGGAAAATTTTTTTTGCCAGGTTAATAGAGATTATTTTATTGCAAAGCAATCCAGAGCCCTTTTTTTCTCCATTTGCTTTTTGACACTGCACAATACAGCCAGATCCTTTTCCTAGCACAGCGTGAGAATCCAGCAATTTTAAAGTGGTCACAAAAATCACTTATGAGTGCGCAGAAAAATCTTTCATTTTTATGTGGTATGGTAGAGTAGAATTTTTTTGAGTGTCAAACACATTTTCTTGACACCATTTTGCTGAACCCCTCCCAAAAAAGACATACAGACCACATATTTTACAGTGTGGTATATCTGTGACACACCTCATACATCCGTGTGCTAAAAATTTGGGCATTTTAGGCCAAAATTCCATTTTTTTGCTGTCTGTTACTCTAGTTATACACAGCACTATTTTGCAGATCCCCCCCAAAATACAGGCCACATATTTGGCAGTGTGGTATCTCCGTGACAGGCCTCATATACAGTATCTGTGTGCTCAAAGCTTGGGCATCTTAGGCCAGTATTCCAGTGTTTTTCCTGTCTGTTACTTTAGTTATATACAGCACTATTTAGCAGACCTAAAAACAAATACAGGCCACATATATGGCTGTGTGGTATCTCTGTGACAGGCCACATATCTGCGTGCTCCAAGTTTCAGCACTTTAGGCTGGTATTCTAGTGTTTTTCCTGTCTGTTACTCTAGTTATATACAGCACTATATAATCCAAAGTGGACTTATATGATATAAGCCGCGAGAAGAGAACCATATAAATAAAATAACTGCTGTAGATATGTAAAGGTAATGGTAATCCATACAAAATTCCCCCTATCCACATCAGAGATACCCGGCCAACATGGCCAAACACATATGGTTTCAATTTCCAAAGTGCTAATGCTAACAATATATTCAGCAGCGAGTCCCCAAGCAGACCAAATGGTGCAGTGAGCCAGTCAATTCTCCCTCGTGTGCCCCGACGCGCGTTTCGCCCAGAACTTCTTCGCCTATTACCTTTACATATCTACAGCAGAAGATAACAGTTTTTGATGTTTTGATGCACAATATTAGGCTCCCTAGCAGGTTCATAGACATGTCAGCATAATTGGTAACATAGTTGTGATATATATAAGGTGGTGTGATCTGGTCATTCTCTTTATGTATGCTTTGTTTGTTGAATATCGCTTGGTCTTGCTGTTTTTATTTACAAAAATTGAATAAAGATTTATATATATTTATTTTATGGTTCTCTTCTTGTGGCTAATATCATATAAGTCCGTTTTGGATTATATATTGTTTTGAAGTGCCATGGCAATTCTACAAGGACATTTTTTAGTGTGAAAATATACAGCACTATTTAGGAGACCTAAAAAAAATACAGGCCACATATTTGGCTGTGTGGTATTTCCGTGACATGCCACATATCTGCGTGCTCCAAGTTTGGGCATTTTAGGCCTGCATTCCAGTGTTTTTCCTGTCTGTTACTTTAAAAACAAATACCTATGAATAATGGCAACACACATTTAAAGATCATAAAAATTAAAATTTTATTAAGGCAGATTAAAACAACACCAAAAACACTTAATAATAAAATACAGATGAGGATCAAATGAACAAGGATGTGAAAAGGTGGAAACGCCTGGAAACATACATTTATCTGACACTGAATAGTAATAGAAAATAACTTGCTCACATACAAAAACTAGCATAAAAACTAGAAGCAGAATATTTTAAATAGAACAGAGGAACCTCGTCTAATAAGCCAGTGCGTGGGAAAGTTTCAGCCAAGACACATATATTAGTATAGATGAAGGCCGACAGAGGTCCTGTAAATTTACTTAACTAACTAGTATGTGAGAGAAAGTTAAATTATATATACATATTTACCAAATCAGATGAAGGATAACCAGGCATCCACCACACCCAACGCGCGTTTTGCATTGAAATGCTTCGTCCAGGGGTGGATAGACGCTGGTTTGATTCCTTTTTATATTGCAATAGGCCAATAACACAGGGTACTCGGAAGAAGACCAAGGCGCATGCGCAAATGAACAAAGAGGTCAGATTTACATCGCAATATTATAGAACAAATTAACTATACGATACATATATTTTATACATCCGGAGGGACTTCAAAACTCCCCGCCGCATACTAATGTCAGAAATTCTAAGAAGCGGCAGTAAGAGAAAAACGCCATATTGTTACTGAATCCAAACGTCATGGATACCAACACATGCGATATATTCCGGGAACACCGCCGCAGACACCAGTTGTCACATGACGAAGCCACATGATCATGTCACATGCTAAATGAGATGTATCGTCAGCAGTATAATAGCGACGGAGATGCAACCCGGAAGAGTGCCGCCAAAGTAGGACGCCGTGTCGTCATGGATACCAAAACACGCGATGTATTACGGGAACAACGCCGCAAATACCAGTTGTTACATGACAAAGCCACGTGATCAAGTTACGTGCTGAAAAAGATGTATCGTCAGAGGTGCCATGGCAACGGAAACGCAGCCCGGAAAAGTGCCGCCGAGGTAAAGGAAATAAATAGCCGGGAAAAAAAACAAAAAAGGGGAAGAAAATGCATATGATTACCACTCCATACATACAAATGACGTAATGCTGCAATAAATATACAACTAACTATAATTGTGCCAACAAATACATATAATTAATACTAACGAGTATAACAGATTATAGACATAGTGAATATATAATTTAATACAATGACAATTATTATGCCAAATATAAAAATAAGTGACCAAATAAGAGTGAAAATAAATATATCAAATATTAATAATTAATAATATATATTATACATATAAAAAATATACATACATATAAAAAGTATACATATATATAAATATAAATCTGTGCGAATAGAAAAGTGACAAGTGCTTGAGAGACGTCATTCTGGATATAAGATGGAGTGAAAAACGCCAACAAGAATAATATCTAAATAAAAAAATAGGGAGAAAATGCATTAAGTATATGGAATATATGAAAAGACAACTAACATCATAAACACAACAGCTCAAAATGTTTTATTAAAAATAAATATATTATTTAATTAATTAAAAATATATAAAAATATAAAAACAACAAACATGACAAGAAACTGAAAGGAGGACTCATTACAAGGACTATAATACATATTCATTAGAGGAATGGTTGAAAGCTGTTATGGTCATTCAATCCATAGGGTGTAATTGTATTTAATCTGAAAATCCATTTAGTCTCTTTTTGGGCCAGTAGGCGTTTCCAGTTACCACTGCGTGGCCCAATAAAAACCCTATCGATGCCTCTAAAAGATAGTCCAGTAGGGTCACATTAATGTTTATCCTTAAAGTGCCGTGGGATTGGTTTTAAAACTGACAGGCCATCACTGTTCTCAGCGCCTTCGATATCCAGTATATGTTCCCGGATCCACCTCCTAAATTCCCTCGTTGTCATGCCGATGTAAATCAGGCCACATGCACAAGTGGCATGGTAGATAACTTCTTTAGTAGTGCAGTTGATGTTATGAGTGATGGTATACTGTCTAGTTGCATCGGCATTCAAGAAGTCCTTGGTTTTGACCACATTTTTGCAAGCGATACATTTCCCACAAGGGGAACAACCCCAAGCCGGGCCTTTAGATCCAAAGATAAATTTAGTAGTGTCACCCTTATGGTAGCTATGAACTAAGTGATCCCATAAATTACGTGCTCTTCTATAGGTCGCAGCAGGGGTGTCGCCAATTATGTCCGATAAGGTTTTATCAAGTGACAAAATTGACCAATGTTTCTGCAAAATTTTGTATACTTCATCACTGCGCGAGTTGAAATCCAGAATGCATCGTACCTTAGTATCGAAGGTCCTGGTCTTCTTGGGTCTATTTTTTAACAAGTCACACCGATTGCTTAAACGTGCTCTCATGTAGGCTTGACATAGGGTTTTCTTGCCATATCCACATTCTGCAAATCTGTGATGAAGGTCCCCAGCCTGTTTTTCAAAGAAAGAATCGTTAGAGCAAATTCTTCTGTCTCTCATAAACTGTCCAGTGGGAATGTTTCTCAGCAAATGCCTTGGATGTTGAGAGGTGGCATGTAGTAAAGTATTTGCTGCAGTTCTTTTCCGAAACAAATCAGTCTGGATATTACCCATATGATCAACTTGAATAGAGACATCTAGGAATTCAATGTGCTGGTTGCTACTTTGGTACGTAAGTTTTATATTTAGTTGATTATCATTCAAGTATTCAAAGAAAGAATGTAGATCTTTTTGAGTGCCTTGCCAAATAAGCAGCAGATCATCAATGTAGCGCCACCATGCTACAACACCAGAACACAGTGATATAGGATTCGATTGAAAAATGTCCGTCTCCCACAGCCCCAGGAAGAGATTAGCATATGAGGGCGCACAAGACTCCCCCATTGCAGTCCCCTGGAGCTGCAGGTAGAGGGACTCCTTAAAAAGGAAAAAATTGTGGGTCAAATTAAAGTTTAAGGCCGTCAAGAGAAACTCACATAGTGCCCTGTCAAGGCCGCTAGAGTTGAGAAAGAATTGTGTGGCATGAATTCCGTCTTGGTGTCGAATTGACGAATATAGAGACTCGACGTCACATGTCACCAGACACATGTCTGGTTCCAGGTGAATACCATCGAGTTTCCTTAGGACGTAAGTTGTATCTTTCAAGAAAGATGGCAGGATTTCCACCAAAGGTTTTAAATAGTGGTCTATTAGTCTACACAAAGGGTCACACAGATTGTTAATTCCAGAGACAATTGTTCTACCTGGTGGGGTGGTCGAGTCTTTGTGTATTTTGGGTAATAGGTAAATCACTGCCACATTCGGTTCTTCAATCAAAAGTCCTTCCATCTGTTTGTTGGTAAGTATGCCATCTTCCACAGCTTTGGACAACAGTTCTTTCAATTCAGATCTAAATTTCAACAAGGGGTTAAAAGTCAATCGACGATAGCACACAGTGTTATTAATTTGTCTGTACATCTCTTTTTCATATGATTTGACAGGCCAGATTACTACATTACCCCCTTTATCGGAGGGTTTAATAACCACATTCTTCAGTTCTTCTAATTCCCTAAGGGCAACCCTTTCACCCTGTGTAAGATTTGCTCTAACGATTCTTTCTTTGAAAAACAGGCTGGTGACCTTCATCACAGATTTGCAGAACGTGGATATGGCAAGAAAACCCTATGTCAAGCCTACACGAGAGCACATTTAAGCAATCGGTGTGACTTGTTGAAAAATAGACCCAAGAAGACCAGGACCTTCGATACTAAGGTGCGATGCATTCTGGATTTCAACTCGCGCAGTGATGAAGTATACAAAATTTTGCAGAAACATTGGTCAATTTTGTCACTTGATAAAACCTTATCTGACATAATTGGCGACACCCCTGCTGTGACCTATAGAAGAGCACGTAATTTACGGCATCACTGAGTTCATAGCTACCATAAGGGTGACACTACTAAATTTATCTTTGGATCTAAAGGCCCGGCTTGGGGTTGTTCCCCTTGTGGGAAATGTATTGCTTGCAAAAATGTGGTCAAAACCAAGGACTTCTTGAATGCCGATGCAACTAGACAGTATATCATCACTCATAACATCAACTGCACTACTAAAGCAGTTATCTAACATGCCACTTGTGCATGTGGCCTGATTTACATCGGCATGACAACGAGGGAATTTAGGAGGTGGATCCGGGAACATATACTGGATATCGAAGGCGCTAAGAACAGTGATGGCCTGTCAGTTTTAAAACCAATCCCACGGCACTTTAAGGATAAACATCAATGTGACCCTACTGGACTATCTTTTAGAGGCATCGATAGGGTTTTTATTGGGCCACGCAGTGGTAACTGGAAACGCCTACTGGCCCAAAAAGAGACTAAATGGATTTTCAGATTAAATTCAATTACACCCTATGGATTGAATGACCATAACAGCTTTCAACCCTTCCTCTAATGAATATGTATTATAGTCCTTGTAATGAGTCCTCCTTTCAGTTTCTTGTCATGTTTGTTGTTTTTATATTTTTATATATTTTGTATTAATTAAATAATATATTTATTTTTAATAAAACATTTTGAGCTGTTGTGTTTATGATGTTAGTTGTCTTTTCATATATTCCATATACTTAATGCATTTTCTCCCTACTTTTTTATTTACCGTATATACTCGAGTATAAGCCGACCCGAGTATAAGCCGACCCCCCTAATTTTGCCACAAAAAACTGGGAAAACTTATTGACTCGAGTATAAGCCTAGGGTGGAAATGCAGCATTTACCGGTGAATTTCAAAAAATAAAAATAGATCATTCTTGCCCCATAGCTGTGCCATATAGTGCTCTGCATGTTCATTATTGCCCCATAGCTGTGCCCCACATAGTGCTCTGCACCATTCATGATTGTCCCTATAGCTGTGCCCCATACAGTGCTCTGCACCGTTTATTATTTCCCTATAGCTGTGCCCCATATAGTACTCTGCACCGTTCATTGTTCCCTATAGCTGTGCCCCATATAGTGCTCTGCACCGTTCATAGTTCCCTATATAAAGCTGTGCCATTGCCGCTGCTGCTGCAGTAAAAAAAAAAAAAAGCCATACTCACCTCTCTTGATTGCAGCTCCCGGCGTCTCATTGCGGCGCCTCCATCTTCCCGGCGTCTCTGCGCTGACTGATCAGGTCGGGTTTCATGAAACCCGACCCGATCCCTGTGTGGGGTCGGCGATGCGGTACGCGACTTTCGCGCCAAAGTCGCGTTTCGTATGACGCGCTTGCGTGGGCAGAGTGATGACATAGGTCTTAAGGGCGTGGACGCCTATCGCCATGTTGTCGCTTGTGCGCTGTAGCGATTTGCACTGTGTAACACCAGCTTTTCAGTTCAGGGACGGACGGAGGGGAGAGAGAGAGAGAGAGAGAGAGAGAGAGATATGAATAGGCGGCTCCACCCCTATGGGAGGTGGAGCCGCCTATTCATTTCTCTAATGAGCGGTCCCACGTGACCGCTGAAGAGGGGAAGAAGCTGCAGCACAGAAGACCGTGGGACAGCAGGGACAGCGCGAGGATCGCTGGGACTAGGTAAGTATACCTCAGCGCCCTCACCCCCTCACCCGCCGACCCTGCCACCCACCTTGACTCGAGTATAAGCCGAGAGGGGCACTTTCAGCCCAAAAATTTGGGCTGAAAATCTCGGCTTATACTCGAGTATATACGGTAGATATTATTCTTGTTGACGTTTTTCACTCCATCTTATATCCAGAATGACGTCTCTCAAGCACTTGTCACTTTTCTATTCGCACAGATTTATATTTATATATATGTATACTTTTTATATATATGTATATTTTTTATATGTATAATATATATATTATTAATTGTTAATATTTGATATATTTATTTTCACTCTTTTTTGGTCACTTATTTTTATATTTGGCATAATAATTGTCATTGTATTAAATTATATATTTACTATGTCTATAATCTGTTATACTCATTAGTATTAATTATATGTATTTGTTGGCACAATTATAGTTAGTTGTATATTTATTGCAGTATTACGTCATTTGTATGTATGGAGTGGTAATCATATGCATTTTCTTTCCCTTTTTTGTTTTTTTTCCCGGCTATTTATTTCCTTTACTTCGGCGGCACTTTTCCGGGCTGCGTTTCCGTTGCCATGGCACCTCTGACGATACATCTTTTTCAGCACGTAACTTGATCACGTGGCTTTGTCATGTAACAACTTGTATTTGAGGCGGTGTTCCCGTAATACATCGCGTGTTTTGGTATCCATGACGACACGGCGTCCTACTTTGGCGGCACTCTTCCGGGTTGCATCTCCGTCGCTATTATACTGCTGACGATACATCTCATTTAGCACGTGACGTGATCATGTGGCTTCGTCATGTGACAACTGGTGTCTGCGGTGGTGTTCCCGGAATATATCGCGTGTGTTGGTATCCATGACATTTGGATTCAGTAACGATACGGCATTTTTCTCTTACTGCCGCTTCTTAGAATTTCTGACATTAGTATGCGGCGGGGAGTTTTGAAGTCCCTCCGGATGTATAAAATATATGTATCATATAGTTAATTTGTTCTATTATATAGCGATGTAAATCTGACCTCTTTGTTCATTTGCGCTTGCGCCTTGGTCTTCTTCCGGGTACCCTGTGTTATTGGCCTATTGCAATATAAAAAGGAATCAAACCAGCCTCTATCCACCCCTGGACGAAGCATTTCAATGCGAAACGCGCGTTGGGTGTGGTGGACGCCTGGTTATCCTTCATCTGATTTGGTAAATATGTATATATAATTTAACTTTCTCTCACATACTAGTTAGTTAAGTAAATTTACAGGACCTCTGTCGGCCTTCATCTATACTAATATATGTGTCTTGGCTGAAACTTTCCCACGCACTGGCTTATTAGACGAGGTTCCTCTGTTCTATTTAAAATATTCTGCTTCTAGTTTTTATGCTAGTTTTTGTATATGAGCCAGTTTTTTTCTATTACTATTCAGTGTCGGATAAATGTATGTTTCCAGGCGTTTCCACCTTTTCTCATCCTTGTTCATTTGATCCTCACCTGTATTTTATTATTAAGTGTTTTTGGTGTTGTTTTAATCTGCCTTAATAAAATTGTAATTTTTATGATCTTTAAATGTGTGTTGCCATTATTCATAGGTATTTGTGATTAACTTAAATGGCTCCTATTTAGGACATATATATAGGTGTTCTGTCTGTTACTTTAGTTATATTCAGTACTATTTTGCATAAAAAAAATACAGGCCACATATTTGGCAGTGTGGTATTGTAACAACCATGCCGGCATCACTGCATGGCCTCCCATCCTCCACCTGCCTGATACATCAACTTACTCACTACTCCGGGCCATGCGAGATCTCTGTTTGCTGCCAGCTCCATGCTGTGGGCCTAATGTCGTCTGCCTCTTCTGTGCATGCTTCCTGGATGTGTGCATAGGGGGGTGGCGCTGGTGGATAGTGTCGCCCCTCCTCCGCGTTGCCACTTTGTCTGCTTAGGCTCTTAGGTCGGACAGCCAGCTTGGAACTGACTGCCCTGCGGGTCTCTGAAGTAAAGCATAGAGTCTATTACTCCCTCGGTGCTCCGGCCACCGGTACTGCGCTTCAGGGGAAGGAAGCCTGCTTCTAGCTGGTCTCCCACTGATTTGTTACTCCTGTTGCTACGACTTCGTTTCCCAATCACTACGACATGTTTCCCTTCTTGTCCTTTCCTAGGATGCTGCCGCAATCAGGTGCAGGCACAGCTCCTTGTGCCTTCTGTCCTCCTCATCAGACCGTAGTCTGGATCTGACTGGGCCTTGTGCGCGCGACTGAACAATTACTATCTATCTATGGAACATAAATACCCGTACAGGTACTCTACTCTACTAAGTGCAATTACCCTCTAAGGGTGTACTATCATTAACCCTTAAGTGCAAATCAACATTTGCTTTATCTTTCTTCTTCATATGCAGGACTATCTGTCTACCCCTACGGGCCTACTGCATCTCTTTCCTAAAAACCTCAAGTTTATTTAAAGTACATCACTAAACATTCTATCATTTACTAACTTTCTAGCTACATACTATCTACTATGTAAATATTATTGCTATCCAACTATTTAAGGCAACATTATCAAAGTGCAACAAGTAAACATTCCCTTTAAGAGGAAAACCAGTCCTTTCTGAGGTAGTACAAATAATCAACAAGTCTGTTATAAACTTTAAGACAGAAGAAACTTTCACGTCGTCATCAGGAACAGTTTCTTCGCAAAGTCTTCTTTCTTTGTAAAACCAGTAGAGAGCACCTTTAAGAAGGTGCAAACTATATACAGGGACAGTTTGTGAATCATTCACCGTCCATGATTCGGTAGTCTCTTGATAACCGCAAAACTTGTGCAAAAACTTAGAAACAATAGGGATCCCGGGTAAACAAAGGGATCCCTTTAAGAGTTTACACTGAAATGGGTTTAAGCAGCAAAAGAGCAGGAGAACAAACAGTTAACTATATACATTTTTCGGGGTTTTGGGGTTTAGTGCTGTAACTCAGGGGGTAGCACCGGTAGGGGCAGTCCTGTTGGGTACCGGCTGCCACTGGGTACTACATAAAGCGCATCCGCACTTTGAATGGGGGTCTGTGTACTCAGAGTTCTTCTGGCGATGAAGGTTTGAGTACACTTGGAGCACGTGGTGACCGGTGCAGGGGTCACCTGTTCAGGTGTGGGGTAGTAGGGCAACGAAATGGTGATCTTTGGTTCATATTTCCGGACATGGAGGGCGTACCACCCCTTATCTCCCCAATATCGGGTGTACCTGACTCGGTCGCCTGGATACAAATCCCGGCCTGGGTGTCCTTCAATGAGGTGAGACTCTACATCGCGCCAATTCACGAAAACCTCCAGATCGAGACCGCGCTCCTTTATGAAGCCCCAACCTCCTTGCATGCGGAAGGTCACCACGATTCCACGATACTGGGGGCCCCAGTCCTCTTCAGCCACCTGCCTGGCCTTTGCTTTGGCCTGCAGATCCTTCTCCCGCTCAGCCTGGCGTCGGTGCTCCTTCTTTCTAGCCCACTCCTTCTCCTGCTGACGCAGCTGTCGGTGGTATTCGTCCTGGGCGATTACCTCAACACTCTCCCCTTCTGGCTGATTCTTCCCAGGAAACCCGATCGGGTCCACTTAAGTCATCCATTTCCCCTGGATGTCCACTTTCTGCCTGACGGGCTGCAACGGAACGTCTGCGGTTTTCATAGGCTCCCATGGCCTCTCGCACTCTATGCGTCTGCACACCAGGCCGGTGGTCGTGGGGTGGGGGTGAATCTACATCCACTAGCAGGGATCCCTCGGCTACCGGGGCAGGGGCGGTGTCATTACCTGCCTCCGTGGCATCTTCGGCGCTGATCTCTTCTGCCGTTGGCTGGGGCTCGGGTGGTGGGCTGCATGGTAGAGCTGCAGGGCCAGCGATTACACGCTGGTAAAGGTTCCGGAGCTGCCGACACAGCTCGTCGACTTCTGCTCCCAGAACCTCCTGGTTTTTGTGTCCTGGCAGGGTCTCGCTCGGCTCCCATTGGCTGGAGCAGTGAGGGGTGTTCTCCCCCTCTTCCGGACTGCCTCCGCTCGCCATGATGCCAGCCTGGTTCTGCCTCGTGGCGCCCAGTGATTTGCGCTCTTCCTTTTCAGGAGGGCGGTTCCTTCTTCCTCCACCATCTCAGACTAGGAGGTGGATTCCTTTGGTTGATTGGCATATTTTTCTGACGTAGTAGTGGCTGAGGGGCTGGCTCCATTTTCGCGCCGTTCTTCCAGGCTACGCCCACGATGACACGCCCCACTCCTCCTGCACGCCACATGGCGCTGTAATGGCGGCGGTTTTGGCGGGAATATTTGGCGGTAAATGGCAATACACAGTTCTTAAGCAAATCGCAGTTCAGACACAATTCTGGCACAGTTCTAAGGCACACATGACCAGATTCTTCAGTCTTAAGTACATCCTGTTCATGACGCCAAGATTTGGATCGCCCCCAGGCGCAGGGCAATGGGGTACTCGGTACCGGGTCCTTCAGTCCCTTCTGCGGGGATGTCACGGTGGCCCAACCCGGTCCATGGCAATGCTAAGGGGCGCCCAATTAAAGGTGATGTAAGTTTGTCAAGTGTTCATGACCGACGCTGCTTAGGGATCCACTGGGGTGATGTTATGGCAGCTAGATGGAATACCTTCCCACAGGTGAAGTGTTTCCCCAGGGCTTCCCAATAGTGTAGATATGGGTGATGCGAGACGTGGTGAATAACGAGGACACAGTGGGTGCATTCTCTTTACCTTTACTGAAGGCTTCAGCATCCACAGTCCGGAGTACCAGGTTACAGGGTCAGCAGAATCCGGCCGGTCTGATGGCAATTCCAGAGTCTCCTGAGCCAGGTGGAAATCAGTAGCCTTCCCTTTGGGCACAGAAACGTAGTAGGTCCCTACTTGCATTAGCTCCTAATAGGGTCCTCACTCTTGTTACTCTTCTCCTGTCCCCCAGATGGATAGGACAAAACCTGTATGACAGTGGTGGCCTGAGGCTATTTTATAGGGACCCTAGTGTCGCCCCTCCTCCGCGTTGCCACCTTGTCTGCTTAGGGTCTTAGGTCAGACAGCCAGCTTGGAACTGATTGCCCTGCCGGTCTCTGAAGTAAAGCATAGTCTATTACTTCCTCGGTGCTCTGGCCACCGGTACTGCGCTTCAGGGGGAGGCAGCCTGCTTCTAGCTGGTCTCCCACTGATTTGTTACTCCTGTTGCTACGACTTCGTTTCTCACTCACTACGACACGTTTCCCTTCTTGTCCTTTTCTAGGATGCTGCCGCAATCAGGTGCAGGCACAGCTCCTTGTGCCTTCTGTCCTCCTCCTCAGACCGTAGTCTGGATCTGACTGGGCCTTGCTCCAGCCAGCTCGGCTCGGAGACCTTTCTCGCTAGTCTCCAGCCAGGAACTCCTCTCTCCTCATTCTCCCTCACTTTCTCTCTCTACTTCCTATCCAACCCACCAGTTTTACCCTAATGTGAGGAGTGGCCTAGTAGATAGAACCCTTAGCTCCCCCTGGTGGACTGGAGTGTGAAATGTGTGTGTGGCTGTGATACCTGGCAGGGTTTAACTCCTTTGGTGCCATCAGACGTAATATCACTCTCCCTAGTGGGAGAGCAACATCACTGCAACAACCAGGACTCTGGGGCGCTGCACTGGCAATTCCAGATTCTTATTGAGACTGTGTGCACCTTCCTAAGGTATCCCTAGCTAATTGCCTAGAGGCCTCTGATACTTAACCCCTTTACCCCCAAGGGTGGTTTGCACGTTAATGACCGGGCCAATTTTTACAATTCTGACCACTGTCCCTTTATGAGGTTATAACTCTGGAACGCTTCAACTAATCCCGGTGATTCTGACACTGTTTTCTCGTGACATATCGTACTTCATGATAGTGGTAAAATTTCTTTGATATTACCTAACTTTATTTGTGAAAAAAAAACAGAAATTTGGCGAAAATTTTGAAAATTTCGCAATTTTCCAACTTTGAATTTTTATGCAATTAAATCACAGAGATATGTCACACAAAATACTTAATAAGTAACTTTTCGTACATGTCTACTTTACATCAGCACAATTTTGGAACCAAAATGTATTTTTGTTAGGGAGTTATAAGGGTTAAAATTGACCAGCAATTTCTCATTTTTACAACACCATATTTTTTTTAGGGACCACATCTCATTTGAAGTCATTTTTAGGGGTCTATATGATAGAAAATAACCAAGTGTGACACCATTCTAAAAACTGCACCCCTCATGGTGCTCAAAACTACATTCAAGAAGTTTATTAACCCTTCAGGTGTTTCACATGAATTTTTGGAATGTTTAAATAAAAATGAACATTTAACTTTTTTCACAAAAAATTTATTCAGCTCCAATTTGTGTTATTTTCCCAAGGGTAACAGGAGAACATGGACCCCAAAAGTTGTTGTACATTTTGCCCTGAGTACGCCAATACCCCATATGTGGGGGTGTGAGGGTGATCTCTTAAAGTGAGATTAATATGATTGCTTGTACCTGACCAAATATAAGCTGAGTGCTAGCTTAGGGGCCAAGAATGCATCAGATTCACAGACGCACACTGCCTCTCTCAGTCAAGGTTTGTGCCCAACTAAACTTTATTCTGAACAAAGGAAATACTAAAAACAGGAAATAGGGGAAATAATTGATTTCATTAGCCATTTTCTCCTTCACAGTCCCCCCTAAATCAATTATTAACCTGAT
The DNA here is from genome assembly GCF_032444005.1 of Ranitomeya imitator. NCBI lineage: Eukaryota > Metazoa > Chordata > Amphibia > Anura > Dendrobatidae > Ranitomeya > Ranitomeya imitator. The sequence goes on from NC_091283.1 coordinate 236,284,093, forward strand.
GTCACAATGTAACATGATCCAATAGGTGGTCAATCAATGAATGCACAACACACAAAAAGGGATGGGAAATGGGAAAAGGAAGGCATTACCAATAGGGAAATGGGGAATGGTCACCACCTGAATTTAACCTGAACCTATCCCTGCACTGCCCTAACGCCCTAAGTGGGTCCTTCCCCCCCTGTTATGGCTGGCAATCAGGCAACACAGCGTGCAGTAATCAGCGCACATACAGAGATCTGGCAATAACCAAAAACAATAGGACGAGCTCTGAGACGTGGAATCTCTGTAGACTGCAGTACCTGATCTATCCTCACACAACTATAAGCAGCAGTGGATTGCGCCTATAACTACCTATGCAACTCGGCACTGCCTGAGGAGCTGACTAGCCTGAAGATAGAAATACAAGCCTGACTTACCTCAGAGAAACACCCCAAAGGAATAGGCAGCCCCCCACACATAATGACTGTTAGCAAGATGAAAAGACAAACGTAGGAATGAAATAGATTCAGCAAAGTGAGGCCCGATATTCTAGACAGAGCGAGGATAGCAAAGAGAACTATGCAGTCTACAAAAAACCCTAAAACGAAAACCACGCAAAGGGGCAAAAAGACCCACCGTGCCGAACTAACAGCACGGCGGTGCACCCCTTTGCTTCTCAGAGCTTCCAGCAAAAGTAAATAGCAAGCTGGACAGAAAAAAACAGAAAACAAACTAGAAGCACTTATCTAGCAGAGCAGCAGGCCCAAGGAAAGATGCAGTAGCTCAGATCCAACACAGGAACATTGACAAGGAGCAAGGAAGACAGACTCAGGTGGAGCTAAATAGCAAGGCAGCCAACGAGCTCACCAAAACACCTGAGGGAGGAAGCCCAGAGACTGCAATACCACTTGTGACCACAGAAGTGAACTCAGCCACAGAATTCACAACAGTACCCCCCCCTTGAGGAGGGGTCACCGAACCCTCACCAGAACCCCCAGGCCGACCAGGATGAGCCACATGAAAGGCACGAACAAGATCTGGGGCATGGACATCAGAGGCAAAAACCCAGGAATTATCTTCCTGAGCATAACCCTTCCATTTGACCAGATACTGGAGTTTCCGTCTAGAGACACGAGAATCCAAAATCTTCTCCACAATATACTCCAATTCCCCCTCCACCAAAACAGGGGCAGGAGGCTCCACAGATGGAACCATAGGTGCCACGTATCTCCTCAACAACGACCTATGGAATACATTATGTATGGAAAAGGAGTCTGGGAGGGTCAGACGAAAAGACACCGGATTGAGAATCTCAGAAATCCTATACGGACCAATAAAACGAGGTTTAAATTTAGGAGAGGAAACCTTCATAGGAATATGACGAGAAGATAACCAAACCAGATCCCCAACACGAAGTCGGGGTCCCACACGGCGTCTGCGATTAGCGAAAAGCTGAGCCTTCTCCTGGGACAAGGTCAAATTGTCCACCACCTGAGTCCAGATCTGCTGCAACCTGTCCACCACAGAATCCACACCAGGACAGTCCGAAGACTCAACCTGTCCTGAAGAGAAACGAGGATGGAGCCCAGAATTGCAGAAAAATGGAGAGACCAAGGTAGCCGAGCTGGCCCGATTATTAAGGGCGAACTCAGCCAACGGCAAAAATGACACCCAATCATCCTGGTCAGCGGAAACAAAACATCTCAGATATGTTTCCAAGGTCTGATTGGTTCGTTCGGTCTGGCCATTAGTCTGAGGATGGAAGGCCGAGGAGAAAGATAGGTCAATGCCCATCCTACCACAAAAGGCTCGCCAGAACCTCGAGACAAACTGGGAACCTCTGTCAGAAACAATATTCTCAGGAATGCCATGTAAACGAACCACATGCTGGAAGAACAAAGGCACCAAATCAGAGGAGGAAGGCAATTTAACCAAGGGCACCAGATGGACCATTTTAGAAAAGCGATCACAGACCACCCAAATGACCGACATTTTTTGAGAAACGGGAAGGTCAGAAATGAAATCCATCGAAATATGTGTCCAAGGCCTCTTCGGGACCGGCAAGGGCAAAAGCAACCCACTGGCACGTGAACAGCAGGGCTTAGCCCTAGCACAAATTCCACAGGACTGCACAAAAGCACGCACATCCCGTGACAGAGATGGCCACCAGAAGGATCTAGCAACCAACTCCCTGGTACCAAAGATTCCTGGATGACCGGCCAGCACCGAACAATGAAGTTCAGAGATAACTTTACTAGTCCACCTATCAGGGACGAACAGTTTCTCGGCCGGACAACGATCAGGTTTATTAGCCTGAAATTTCTGCAACACTCTCCGCAAATCAGGGGAGATGGCAGACACAATGACTCCTTCCTTGAGGATACTCGCCGGCTCAGATAACCCCGGAGAGTCGGGCACAAAACTCCTAGACAGAGCATCCGCCTTCACATTTTTAGAGCCCGGAAGGTATGAAACCACAAAATCAAAACGAGCAAAAAATAACGACCAACGGGCCTGTCTAGGATTCAAGCGCTTGGCAGACTCAAGATAAGTAAGGTTCTTATGATCAGTCAAAACCACCACGCGATGCTTAGCACCCTCAAGCCAATGACGCCACTCCTCGAATGCCCACTTCATGGCCAGCAACTCTCGGTTGCCCACATCATAATTACGCTCAGCAGCAGAAAATTTCCTGGAAAAGAAAGCACATGGTTTGAACACTGAGCAACCAGAACCTCTCTGTGACAAAACCGCCCCTGCACCAATCTCAGAAGCATCAACCTCGACCTGGAACGGAAGAGAAACATCAGGTTGACACAACACAGGGGCACAGCAAAAACGACGCTTCAACTCCTGAAAAGCTTCCACGGCAGCAGAAGACCAATTAACCAAATCAGCACCCTTCTTGGTCAAATCGGTCAATGGTCTGGCAATGCTAGAAAAATTACAGATGAAGCGACGATAAAAATTAGCAAAGCCCAGGAATTTCTGCAGACTTTTTAGAGATGTCGGCTGAGTCCAATCCTGGATGGCCTGAACCTTAACCGGATCCATCTCGATAGTAGAAGGGGAAAAGATGAACCCCAAAAATGAAACTTTCTGCACACCGAAGAGACACTTTGATCCCTTCACGAACAAGGAATTAGCACGCAGTACCTGGAAAACCATTCTGACTTGCTTCACATGAGACTCCCAATCATCTGAGAAGATCAAAATGTCATCCAAGTAAACAATCAAGAATTTATCCAGATACTCACGGAAAATGTCATGCATAAAAGACTGAAAAACAGATGGAGCATTGGCAAGTCCGAACGGCATCACCAGATACTCAAAATGACCCTCGGGCGTATTAAATGCCGTTTTCCATTCATCTCCTTGCCTGATTCTCACCAGATTATACGCACCACGAAGATCTATCTTGGTGAACCAACTAGCCCCCTTAATCCGAGCAAACAAGTCAGAAATCAATGGCAAGGGATACTGAAACTTAACAGTGATCTTATTAAGAAGGCGGTAATCAATACACGGTCTTAGCGAACCATCCTTCTTGGCTACAAAAAAGAACCCTGCTCCCAATGGTGACGACGATGGGCGAATATGTCCCTTCTCCAGGGACTCCTTCACATAACTGCGCATAGCGGTGTGTTCAGGTACGGACAAATTAAATAAACGACCCTTAGGGAATTTACTACCAGGAATCAAATCGATAGCACAATCACAATTCCTATGCGGAGGTAGGGCATCAGACTTGGACTCTTCAAATACATCCTGAAAGTCCGACAAGAACTCTGGGATGTCAGAAGGAATGGATGACGAAATAGACAAAAATGGAACATCACCATGTACTCCCTGACAACCCCAGCTGGTTACCGACATAGAGTTCCAATCCAATACTGGATTATGGGTTTGTAGCCATGGCAACCCCAACACGACCACATCATGCAAATTATGCAGTACCAGAAAGCGAATAACTTCCTGATGTGCAGGAGCCATGCACATGGTCAGCTGGGCCCAGTACTGAGGCTTATTCTTGGCCAAAGGTGTAGCATCAATTCCTCTCAACGGAATAGGACACCGCAAAGGCTCCAAGAAAAATCCACAACGTTTAGCATAATCCAAATCCATCAGATTCAGGGCAGCGCCTGAATCCACAAACGCCATGACAGAATACGATGACAAAGAGCACATTAAGGTAATGGACAAAAGGAATTTGGACTGTACAGTACCAATAACGGCAGAGCTATCGAACCGCCTAGTGCGTTTAGGACAATTAGAAATAGCATGAGTAGAATCACCACAATAGAAACACAGTCTGTTCAGACGTCTGTGTTCTTGCCGTTCTACTTTAGTCATAGTCCTGTCGCACTGCATAGGCTCAGGTTTACTCTCAGACAATACCGCCAGATGGTGCACAGATTTACGCTCGCGCAAGCGACGACCGATCTCAATGGCCAAGGACATGGACTCATTCAAACCAGCAGGCATAGGAAATCCCACCATTACATCCTTAAGAGCTTCAGAGAGACCCTTTCTGAACAAAGCCGCTAGTGCAGATTCATTCCACAGAGTGAGTACTGACCACTTTCTAAATTTCTGACAATATACTTCTATATCATCCTGACCCTGGCATAAAGCCAGCAGATTTTTCTCAGCCTGATCCACTGAATTAGGCTCATCGTAAAGCAATCCGAGCGCCAGGAAAAACGCATCGACACTACTCAATGCAGGGTCTCCAGGCGCAAGAGAAAACGCCCAGTCCTGTGGGTCGCCGCGCAAAAAAGAAATAATAATCAAAACCTGTTGAATAGGATTACCAGAAGAATGAGGTTTCAAGGCCAAAAATAGCTTACAATTATTTCTGAAGCTCAGGAACTTAGTTCTGTCACCAAAAAACAAATCAGGAATCGGAATTCTTGGTTCTAGCATCGATTTCTGATCAATAGTATCTTGAATCTTTTGTACATTTACAACGAGATTATCCATTGAGGAGCACAGAGCCTGAATATCCATGTCCACAGCTGTGTCCTGAAGCACTCTAATGTCTAGGGGAAAAAAAAGACTGAAGACAGAGCTAAGAAAAAAAAATGATGTCAGGATTTCTTTTTTCCCTCTATTGGGAATCATTGGTGTGGGCTCCTTGTACTGTTATGGCTGGCAATCAGGCAACACAGCGTGCAGTAATCAGCGCACATATAGAGATCTGGCAATAACCAAAAACAATAGGACGAGCTCTGAGACGTGGAATCTCTGTAGACTGCAGTACCTGATCTATCCTCACACAACTATAAGCAGCAGTGGATTGCGCCTATAACTACCTATGCAACTCGGCACTGCCTGAGGAGCTGACTAGCCTGAAGATAGAAATACAAGCCTGACTTACCTCAGAGAAACACCCCAAAGGAATAGGCAGCCCCCCACACATAATGACTGTTAGCAAGATGAAAAGACAAACGTAGGAATGAAATAGATTCAGCAAAGTGAGGCCCGATATTCTAGACAGAGCGAGGATAGCAAAGAGAACTATGCAGTCTACAAAAACCCTAAAACGAAAACCACGCAAAGGGGCAAAAAGACCCACCGTGCCGAACTAACAGCACGGCGGTGCACCCCTTTGCTTCTCAGAGCTTCCAGCAAAAGTAAATAGCAAGCTGGACAGAAAAAAACAGAAAACAAACTAGAAGCACTTATCTAGCAGAGCAGCAGGCCCAAGGAAAGATGCAGTAGCTCAGATCCAACACAGGAACATTGACAAGGAGCAAGGAAGACAGACTCAGGTGGAGCTAAATAGCAAGGCAGCCAACGAGCTCACCAAAACACCTGAGGGAGGAAGCCCAGAGACTGCAATACCACTTGTGACCACAGAAGTGAACTCAGCCACAGAATTCACAACACCCCCCCCACTGCCACCAGGAACCTCGTCCCTCACTGATACCTAACTCTTCCCTGACTAGTGCACTGGCCGGCAAGGATGCTAGCCTCACCCCTGCAGATAATACACACAGGGAACAGTGACAAACACAAAAAGACAAGGAGAAAACACAGTACATGGATTGTGACATCTGAGCTGTCCATTAGACATAAATGTTAAGCTTTTACCCCCCTTGATACAGTCTTTATTCATGTGGAAATCAGATATATATACATATGTATCCCTGTTTAATAAATCGAATTGGTCTTCAGGGGTTTTATAGTAGAATCATGACCATCACCATCTTCTTGGAAAACCAGCGTAGTTGTTAGGCTGTCCACGCTCCTGTTTACCATCTGTTTAACACAAGGAAATATACAACAAGAAACCACAGACATGAAAATAAGGATTACCATAATAATTGTACCAATCTGTGGCCACCATTTCTGCCATCCTGTCATCCATTTAAACCAAGTATCCCAAAGGTCATCAAATCCTGAATTTTTCTTAAGTTCCTCAGATAAGGATTCAAGCTTTTTTATAGCTAAGGTAACCTTTCCATTTGAACCTGTGTTGTCGGGAATAAAGCTACAACAAATGTCTCCAATCATTTTACATACCCCTCCTTTCTCTGCTAGTAACATATCAAAACAGATATATATATAGCCATCGGGTTTTGGAAAGCCATAGTGGATATAGCTTCCAACTGTTCAGCTATCCCCTTTAATTCATCCTTAGTATAATTTATGAATCTTTGTTGGTTATAATATATGTAGTTAATCCAATCTACGTTTTTATTGACAGTTACAATAGGGATTATAGACTCAAATCCTACTTTAACCTGGTCCCTTGCTTTAAACTCATCACTGACCCCCTTGGTACCCCTATAGCATCAATATACACATGAGGGTCAAAGCTTTCTTTGTGGGCTATTCCCCTTTTCATATGTTGCGGCTGTTTCTGATTAGTCAAAGGCGAACCTTCAGTGATAAGATGAAAAGGCATGATGGCTTTGGCCAAAGTACACTGTCCCGTCCAATTACCCTCTAATTTAGACCTTATCTTCATATCCCCACATATCCAGAATATGTCCGCTACTGAGGAGACCTGCTGTGTTAACTTCTCAGGGGTTGCTGAGGAGTAATTATGGCAAAAACCCTTACTAAAATTCCCCAAGAAACGGTCCTCTCCTTGTATTTGCATACAGGTGTAGTTCCCAGGATAGATAGTAATACTTCAAATAAGAGACAGAGTTTTATCCAACACAAGATATTTATCCCTCCATCTCCCACATTGTGTATAATTAGTGGAGGTGTTAGTAAAGAGGGCAAGGACACACAATTCCTCCAATTCAGGGATGAATAGGGGAACAGATCCCAAATGGGGCCTGGCTGCAGCACACACTTAACAATTGGTTCCATTTTGTTGTTGTGCAGTGTACCTCATCCACTCAACCCAGGCGTTAACATCTGTATATCCAGTCTCTATAGCAAGTGTGTCCTCATAAGTGAGGTTCTGGATTACAGTCATGCCCCTAAAAACACAAACATGTTGAAGAAGTGGAATCCATGGTATTCCAGATTTGTCACTTTCACCCTACACATTTGCCCATTCTTGAGACTTCAACATATCTTTAAGTTGGAAATTGCCTGTTGGGGTCTTTCCCCCCTGACTATATTATGCACCCAAAGTATACTCACCTACATCATTGGGTGATGGATCCTCAATACTGAGTATCAAAGGATGACATTTTGTCCTACATTGGTCACTAGAGTCAGATTTGAGTAGCGTCATCCACGTAAGGACTTCCCTTTACTACTCTTTTGTTTGAAGGCAGGGGTCGGTTTATATCCCCTCTCTTTATCACTTGTATCCCATCCTACAAATGTCCAAGAACCACAGTTTTTATTTCTTCTTTCCCAATTACCACAAATAAAGAATACAAATTGTTCTGTCTTTCCCGAGAGTCATGATGCTCCTGGCTCCCCACACCAATTCCCTGTATTATATCACAGGCATCAAACCCATAAGTAGCCACCACTGCACTTGAGGAATTGTACCAGAAAGTAATAGTTCCCTTTTCTTTAGTTACAGCTACCTGTTACCCATTTCCTATACATAACAACATTAGGTAGATGATGGCAAGGATATGTATTACTCGGGTGGTTAATCCACCTTTTTTTTCTAATGCTAGGCATGAATCCATGGTGGTCTCCCTTAGAGTGTCACTGAGGTAGGCATTGTCAGGAGAACTTGGTATGGCCACTCAAACTGTGGATCTAGGCTTCTTCTCAGGTGTCTGCATATGACCACCAATCACCTGGATTCAGCTGATGCACGTCTGCACTTTCATTAGGATCTGGAATGGATGAGAACACATGTTTATGCACCACATTAAGTCTTTTTCTGCAAGGCCTGGACATAGGCTGTAGTACTTATGGGAAGTACAGACCAGTCTTTGGCGGACTACCAAACAGGACTTCAGAAGGAGATAAGCCTGTCTTTCTATTTGGAGTGCGTCTGACTGAAGAGAGTGCAAGAGACAAGCACTCTACCCAATTCTTTAATTCTTTCATGTGTCTGTCATTGCCTTCTGAATTTTTAAGTTTAAGTGTCATTTTAGCATTAATTAGCACATTTTACTGGATGGGCTTCCAGCCAACCAGAGAAGAGATCTACACATACTAGGACATATTCATACACTCCTACCTGGGGTAGCTGTATGTAGTCAGTCTGCAGTCTCTGAAACGAGTAGAGAGGCCTGGGTGTCGCTTTCTTAGGGATTTTTACTGTTTTGCCTGGGTTGTGCTGTGCACAGATGAGGCATGACTGTACGAGTTTCACCGCTATGTAACGAAAACCAGGAGCGATCCAGAAGGCATTTACCATGGACACATGTGACATTTTGAGGTGTGACTGGGGCCATGTGTTGCTTGGGCCATGACTAGGAACAGGGACCTTGGTACAATTCATCCTTATTCTCCCATACTCCATTTGAGGTCAGCTCAGCTCCCATTCTCTCCCAGTGTTCCTTCTCTGTTTGGGCAGCTGGAGGGATTTCAGGACATCTAGGCTCAGTGTGGCTGGAATATGCTGACTCCCTTCGCCACCGTCCACTGCTCCCTGGGCCGTCTTGCTGCTACATTAGCAAAACCGTCCGCCCTTCTATTGCCCTCTACCTCCACGGAGTCACAGTTTGTGTGTGCTTTCACCTTGATTATGCCAACCTGGACTGGTAACATCAATGCCTCCATTAATTGTTCCACCAGCTCTGCATTGTTAATGGGCTTACCAGCTGATGTAAGAAATGCTCTGCTTCTCCAGATAGGGCCATAATCATGGGATATTTCCCCTCCATAACTCGAATCTGTAAATATTAGCAACTTTACCTGCAGCAGCTCTACACGCCTCAGTGAGTGCCTTCAACTCTGCCTCCTGCACCATGTGAGGAGCGATTGGTTCAACTCGGATTACCTCATGTCAGGATTCTACTGCATATCCAGTGTAGAATCGCCCATCCTGGTGGTATCTGGAGCCATCTACAAGAAAAAACTCAAAATCTGCATTAGGATCAGGTTTATTGAACATGTGCAAAACCCACTGTCTCCTGACTCATCTATGCAGTCATGTTCGTGCGTCACGTCAGAGTATTCTTCCTGGACCGCCATGTGTGGGGACAACAGTTCCACATTTATGGTTTCATGGACCAACAGCATATTCGGTGTAGAACTGGCCACCTATGCCATACTGCAATCCATCCACAAAGAGCTCATGGTCCTGTTGTAGTTCAACTAGCAGGTCAGGCAGGTTCCACTACCACCCACTTCCCTCCTCTTCCCCCCAGAGGCAAGCAGGATGGCTGAAATCAGTAGTGCCCCATGAATGCTAATGTTATCAGACCCAGTGAAACCTGAGATCTCAGCAGCACTGAGAGAAGGGGGAGAGAGGGAGGGGGCTATCCCGGCAGCACAGCTTCATGACCCCGACCTTTCCCCTAAGAGACTGAAGAGAGGAGAAGGAGGGGGCAATCCCCCTGCACAGCGTCTGTGTGCATACTTTCACATATAGGAAAGATATATCTTGGTAAAAGGCATCAACCACTGAGGACTCTCAGTTCTAAATATATTTTTACTTTACACTTTAAATTTTTTGCTCTTCCCTGGTTTATGTAACAGGGGCTCTAGACCAGGTTTTTGTGTTATCAGAGTTGGGAATATGACTTTAATACTCTGAGTAAGACATTATTAGTGGCTCTATAATCACAGACTTTAAACCTTTAACTTTGCCAGAATCGGGTATCATATTTTCTCCTGATTCAGTAGAATCCTGTTGGATATCAAGAAGGATGACTTTCTGGAGGCTAATCTGTTCCTCTAAATCTCACCAGCAACAGCAGAAAGCATTACTATTTTTATTTCTCTGTAACAAATGACATGGGAAATATTCCAGGGTCTTTCATATAAATAAAATTATTATTATTATTCATTCTACTCATTATGGCCAGCATTTCACTAGGATCCCAGGGACGCCATACACCCTCCTGGGGCTCCACCATAACTGATCACCTAGGCTGGGTAATAAGGACTGGTGGCTATAACCCAGATAAGCACTGCAAGAGAACAGAAGGGGGTTGAGGTGGGCTGCCCACCCTGGCTGAGTAATTGTCCTAGTGAGTCTCAGATGGCAGCAACAGACAGACGTATTAATAACTGCTGCATCCATTTGGATTTTATCAGGAAAAGAACTAGAGGGCAGGGCAGATCCTGAAGGGGATGCTGGTGCCATCCAGTACAGGCATAATATTCATTAAGGGCATGGACAAAACTTATGGGGGCATAGCATTTGGGGCACTGGACAAAAGGCACACTATTCACATGAATGGGGGGCATAACAAAGGATACAATCCTAGCTTAGAAATAGGTTTAATAGTTCCTATGTGCCAACAGGGGGCACCACATAGAGGACAGGTCTCCACCCAAACTAAATTCCTACATACACAATGTAAGGGGTGGAGACAAACTGGGAGCAGCACCTTTGTTTCATACTTTCTCATACTAAAACTTATCACCATCAGAGGTGTATCTAGCCTTTACTGCACCCCGGGCAAAGGATCAGTTCGGCGCCCCCCCTCCAACCTCCCCCCCCACCTCCCCCATTTGAACATTAACTGTAGCTCTGCTACATCTGACATATCAGGACTACAAGAGCTGCTACATGTGAATAACAGGTTCAGGTTTGCTACATTTCACAAATTTAGATAGGTGGCACTTAACAAACTCAGCTCTACAATATCAGACAATCTCAGCTCTGCTACATCAGATCATCACATCTCTGTTGCATCAGACCAACTCAGCTCTGCTGCATCAGACCATCTCAGCTCTGCTGCATCAGACCATCTCAGCTCTGCTTCATCAGACCATCACAGCTCTGCTACATCAGACCATCACAGCTCTGCTTCATCAGACCATCTCAGCTCTGCTTCATTAGACCATCTCAGCTCTGCTACATCAGACCATCACAGCTCTGCTTCATCAGACCATCACAGCTCTGCTGCATCAGACCATCACAGCTCTGCTGCATCAGACCATCTCAGCTCTGCTTCATCAGACCATCTCAGCTCTGCTTCATCAGACCATCTCAGCTCTGCTTCATCAGACCATCTCAGCTCTGCTTCATCAGACCATCTCAGCTCTGCTTCATCAGACCATCTCAGCTCTGCTTCATCAGACCATCTCAGCTCTGATGCAGCAGAGCTGAGATGGTCTGATGAAGCAGAGCGGCGATGGTGTGATGCAGCAGAGCTGAGATGGTCTGATGCAGCAGAGCTGAGATGGTCTGATGCAGCAAAGCTGAGATGGTCTGATGCAGCAGAACTGTGATGGTCTGATGAAGAAGAGCTGTGATGGTCTGATGTAGCAGAGCTGTGATGGTCTGCATCAGACCATCTCAGCTCTGCTGCATCATACCATATCAGCTCTGCTTCATCAAAACATAACAGCTCTGCTGCATCACACCATCTCAGCCCTGCTGCATCAATCTTGGCTCTGCTGCCTCACACAATCTCAGCTCGGCTGCCTGTGAAAAATCAAACACACCAACACAGTTCTGCTGTGCAGTGTATATTACAGTGTCTCTTGGGATGTGGGCTGTAGCTGCCTATGACAATCAGGGAACTTGGAGTCACCCGGTGGTCCCTGCGGCCGCGGTCTGGAGTAGTGGAGCACGACGCACCTGTCCTGACCCTGACCTGACCTACCACCAACGACGTCACCGTCCAACCACGCAACAACAGCACCTACACACTGTGACTACTGACTAAACACACAGGACACCCGCGGCCGCGAACCTAGTCAACGGTGCTGCGGCGCAACGACGAACGATGCAGCAGCAGCCTGTCACACTCTCCATGACGTCAGCCGCTGCTGGCGCTTCCCTGAACGGAAGTGCCAGCGGCGGTCAGAGCGCCTCTCAGCGGTTGTCAGGGTCCAGCCCAGGGCGCAGGCAGCAGGCTTTAAACAGAGAAGGAAGGGACTCCTCTTGTCTCACAAAACAAGAAAGCGAACCGCAACCGCCGGGTACTAGCGCAGCAGCACGGGACTATTATCTCACTGGTCTGTGGGGCCGGCAGAAGGCCGCCGACGAGGAGCCTGGCTTATGACAGCTGTAATGCCGCATCACATCAGGCGGCCCGCTGGCGCCCCCCTGTCAGCTGCGCCCGGGGCACATGCCCCGGCTGCCCCCCCCTGGATACGCCACTGATCACCATGTTTTTCTTCCTGCACATCACCTCTAATTACACAGGTTTTTCCATAATATCTCAACCTGATCTAACAAGCCAGCATCATTTAAAGATTCTCTTTTTTTACTTCAATACATTTCCAGAAAACCCTCATTAAGTCAGTCACCCAACTTTCCTTAGACAAATTTTCTGTTGTTCTGCACCATGCTAAAGTTACTTGCAGCAATTCCTCATCTTCCAACTTCCTTTCTTTCCTTTAATAACTCACTGCCATTCTAACTACTGTAATCTGCCTTTCTCGGGGAATACACATATTTTCATAAAATCACCTCATATTCTATATATACACTTCTTCCCCCATCTGGCAAACACTATCATACAGCAGTCTTATCTGCCATCATCACATTCCCTCCTCTTTTACGGAACTGCAAAAATGTCTCCATTTTCTGCTGGCTTTAAACAAACAAAAAGACGGAGTTGTTATCCAGTCACCAGAAGTCCCAGCCCAAATCTATGAACCGCAGAGAGAATGAGACATGTCAGCTGGACGCTGTGTCTCCCCTCGGAACTGGACCGAGTTACCTGGTACCACACAGAATTTGCGCTCCCCCAGCACCGACACTAAATCTCGCCGTTCCTCATGTGCGGTCACAGACAGGACAGCTAATTCTGGAAGCGGGACAACACTCTCTGACACACATAACCATACGGACAGACAAACACAAAAACTGACCATCCTCTGTAACTGGGATTTCTATTTCAGACCTTGTGCACAATGCTAGGGTTCAAAGAGGTTTCTACCAATTTTTTCACTATGTGGTTCGACCACCCGTGATTCTATCACGCCATGCTCCGCACCCGAGACTCTAGGAGCAACTTTGTGCTCACCGTATCATAGACAACCTCCTCTCCCCCTGCCTGCTACACACAGGCAGAAGACTCAATACCCCAAAACAGTGCTGGCATATTCAAGACAAAACATGCAACAGGTTAGAAGCAATCAATCACGGTTTGTGCTCCTCACAGCCAGTAGCCGTGGGTTCTTTTAGGGCCACCAGTAGTGTTGAGCGATACCGTCCGATACTTGAAAGTATCGGTATCGGATAGTATCGGCCGATACCCGAAAAATATCGGATATCGCCGATACCGATATCCGATACCAATACAAGTCAATGGGACATCAAGTATCGGAATGTATCCTCATGGATCCCAGGGTCTGAAGGAGAGGAAACTCTCCTTCAGGCCCTGGGATCCATATTAAAGTGTAAAATAAAGAATTAAAATAAAAAATATTGTTATATTCACCTCTCCGGCGGCCCCTGGACATCAGCGGGAGGATCCGGCGTCCGGCACGGCTTCTTTCTTCAAAATGCGCGCCTTCAGGACCTGTGGAATGACGTCCCGGCTTCTGATTGGTCGCGTGCCGCCCATGTGACCGCCACGCGACCAATCAGAAGCCGCGACGTCATTCCTCAGGTCCTAGAAGGCGCTCATTCTAGGACTTTAGCTGAGGAATGACGTCGCGGCTTCTGATTGGTCGCGTGGCGGTCACATGGGCGGCACGCGACCAATCAGAAGCCGGGACGTCATTCCACAGGTCCTGAAGGCGCGCATTTTGAAGAAAGAAGCCGTGCCGGACGCCGGATCCTCCCGCTGATGTCCAGGGGCCGCCGGAGAGGTGAATATAACAATATTTTTTATTTTAATTCTTTATTTTACACTTCCGATACCGATACCCGATATCACAAAAATATCGGATCTCGGTATCGGAATTCCGATACCGCAAGTATCGGCCGATACCCGATACTTGCGGTATCGGAATGCTCAACACTAGCCACCAGGTGTACGTATCCCTCACCAGGGCAGGGCAGCACAGACACTCGGCAAACATGAGTACAGAACACACAGAATCATTCGAGAAACACAGGCAAGTACTACAGATTCATAAAGGAATCAGCAGACTTACCGTGTTTTTATGGAGGTGATCAGTCTCCTTGTTGAACCACTCTGGACGCTCTTCCTCGATCCATTCTGGGTGTCAATGTCTGGGGAGTGTACATCCTCAGTGAACCGCACATTGAGGTGCCACAAATGTGAGGGTGATCTCTTAAAGTGAGATCAATATGACTGCTTGTACCTGACCAAATATAAGCTGAGTGCTAGCTTAGGGGCCAAGAATGCATCAGATTCACAGACGCACACTGCCTCTCTCAGTCAAGGTTTGTGCCCAACTGAACTTTATTCTGAACAAAGGAAATACTAAAAGCAGGAAATAGGGGAGGTCGCACAACTTCTGTACAGCTAGTCACTTTGTAATTGGTTCATTCCAACTTCATTTTCAAATATGGTATATTCATGTGTTCACTCCTGCATTCCAAAGATTCCTTCCAAGACCGTTTCAAGGTTCTCCAAGACATCTTCAAAGACGCAATCGCCATCTTGCTACACCATATCTGAACTGACTTATATAAGGTTTTGTTGAGCGATACCGTCCGATACTTGAAAGTATCGGTATCGGATAGTATCGGCCGATACCCGAAAAGTATCGGATATCGCCGATACCGATATCCGATACCAATACAAGTCAATGGGACACCAAGTATCGGAAGGTATCCTGATGGTTCCCAGGGTCTGAAGGAGAGGAAACTCTCCTTCAGGCCCTGGGATCCATATTAATGTGTAAAATAAAGAATTAAAATAAAAAATATTGATATATTCACCTCTCCGGCGGCCCCAGGACATCACCGCGGGTAACCGGCAGGCTTCTTTGTTTAAAATGAGCGCGTTTAGGACCTGAGGAATGACGTCGCGGCTTCTGATTGGTCGCGTGCCGCCCATGTGACCGCCACACGACCAATCAGAAGCCGCGACGTCATTCCTCAGGTCCTAAATTCCTAGAATGAGGAGTTTAGTGCCTGAGAATGACGTCGCGGCTTCTGATTGGTCGCGTGGTGGTCACATGGGCGGCACGCGACCAATCAGAAGCCGCGACGTCATTCCTCAGGTCCTAAACGCGCTCATTCTAGGAATTTAGGACCTGAGGAATGACGTCGCGGCTTCTGATTGGTCGCGTGGTGGTCACATGGGCGGCACGCGACCAATCAGAAGCCGCGACATCATTCCTCAGGTCCTAAACGCGCTCATTTTAAACAAAGAAGCCTGCCGGTTACCCGCGGTGATGTCCAGGGGCCGCCGGAGAGGTGAATATATCAATATTTTTTATTTTAATTCTTTATTTTACACCTCACTATGGATCCGATACCGATACCCGATACCACAAAAGTATCGGATCTCGGTATCGGAATTCCGATACCGCAAGTATCGGCCGATACCCGATACTTGCGGTATCGGAATGCTCAACACTATTAATAATTGATATCATTAGGCATTTTCTCCTTCACAGGGGTAAACCACTATTTGGGCGCATGGCAGAGCTCGGAACCAAAGGAGCGCCATTTGACTTTTCAATGCAAAATTGACTGGAATTGAGATGTTGCGTTTGTAGAGCCCCTGATGTGCCTAAACATTGAAACCCCCCACAAGTGACACCATTTTGGAAAGTAGACCCCCTAAGGAACTAATTAATTGATTCACAGAAGTTTACAATGCAGAGCCGTAAAAATAAAAAAATCATATTTTTTCACAAAAATAATCTTTTCGCCCCCAATTTTGTATTTTCCCAAGGGTATGAGAAGAAAATTGGACCCCAAAAGTTGTTGTCCAATGTGTCCTGAGTACGTTGATACCTCATATGTTGGGGTAAACCCCTGTTTGGGCACACGGGAGAGCTCAGAAGGGAAGGAGCACTGTTTTCGTTTTTCAACGCAGAATTGGCTGGAATTGAGATCGGACGCCATGTCGCGTTTGGAGAGCCCCTGATGTGCCTAAACAGTGGAAACCCCCAATTATAACTGAAACCCTAATCCAAACACACCCCTAACCCTAATCTCAACGGTAACCCTAGCCACACCCCAAACCCTGACACACCCCTAACCCTAATCCCAAGCCTATTCTAACCGTAAATGTAATCCAAACCCTAACTTTAGCCCCAACCCTCACCCTAACTTTAGCCCCAACCCTAACTGTAGCCCTAACCCTAGCCCTAGCCCTAACCCTAGCCCTAACCCTAATGGGAAAATGGAAATAAATACTTTTTTTTAATTTTTTTATTTTTCCCTAGCTAAGGGGGTGATGAAGGGGGGTTTGATTTACTTTTACGGCGGGTTTTTTTTAGCGGATTTTTATGATTGGCAGCCATCACACTCTAAAAGACGCTTTTTATTGCAAAAAACATTATTTCCGTTACCATATTTTGAGAGCTATAATTTTTCCATATTTTGGTCCACAGAGTCATGTGAGGCCTTGTTTTTTGCGGGACGAGTTGATATTTTTATTGGTAACATTTTCGGGCACGTGACATTTTTTTATCACGTTTTATTCCAATATTTGTGAGGCAGAATGAACAAAAACCAGCTATTCATGAATTTCTTTTGGGGGGGGGGCCGTTTATACCGTTCTGCGTTTGGTAAAATGGATAAAGCAGTTTTATTCTTCGGGTCAGTACGATTACAGCAATACCTCATATAATTTTTTTATGTTTTGGTGCTTTTATACGATAAAAACTATTTTATAGAAAAAAAATATTGTTTTTGCATTGCTTTATTCTGAGGACTATAACTTTTTTATTTTTTTGCTGATGATGCTGTGTCCCAGGGGGGACATCTCAGTATAGTGACAGATCGCTGATCTGACACTTTGCTGTGCACTGTGTCAGATCAGCGATCTGACATGCACAGCAGGGAGGCTTCCCGACGCCTGCTCTGAGCAGGCGCTGTGAAGCCACCTCCCTGCAGGACCTGGATGCAGCCCCGTGGCCATTTTGGATCTGGGGCCTGCAGGGAGGAGATGCTCGGTACAAGGTGAGCACATCACCTTGTACCGATCGTCTCAGGGAAGCCCGCAGGGCCTGCGGGTTAATGTGCCGGGGGCGGTCCGTGACCGCTCCTGGAACATAGTGCCGGATGTCAGCTGCGATAGTCAGCTGACATCCTGCCGTGATCGAGCGCGGCCGATCGCATATGACATACTATCCCGTCGGTGGTCATACGGGCCCACCCCACCTCGACGGGATAGTACGTCTAATGTCAGAAAGGGGTTAAGGCATCCCCATGGAGAATGCCTGAGCAAAGTGTTTCTCTCAGCATCTTGCTACTGAGCTGCCAGGTCCTGTCCTGTCTCTGCCTTTCTGGGAGCTGCAATACCCAGGCCTATATCTGTGTCCAGTTCTTGTATCCGTGTCTGTCCCTGTCTGTACTCTGGTTTATGTATGTTCCTGTGGTTCCTTGCCTGTTTACCTTTCCCACTCAACTGTGCGTTCCTTTGTATCCACTTCTTCCTGCTCACCGCTAACCTGCCACACACCTTGCGGCTCTATTCCGCTCGCCGCAACCTGTGGCTCTGTTCTGCTCTTTGCTTCCGCTCCTTGCGGTCCTGCTCCTCTACCATTCTGCCACCTGTGGTCTGGACTCTATCTGTTCCCATATACTCTCCTGTCTGTATAGGTCCCTAACTGTTTCTGTACACTTGCTTGTATTCCGCTCCCTTCCTCATCAGTACCTGTCCTGCCAGAGTGCCAGCTGTACCCATCTGTCTGAGCCTGTGCTGTGTCCGACCGCCTACCAGTATCTCAGCCATGCCCAACTGCTTACCAATGTGCCAGCTGTGCCTGTCTGCCTGTTAGTGTTCAGCCATACCTGCCAGCCTGTCTCAGCTGTGCCAGTCCGCCAGTCAAGCCCATTGCCTGCATCTGTCCTGGCGTCCATCCCCCGGTGGGATCAGCAGCCACAGCCAGACACCACAATGGAGTGGTACCTGGCAACTCAAGATAGCTGCTTAGTTACGCCCCTCTCAGGGGACTCTGGTCAGTGGCACAGTGGGGCCACAACCACCACGATCGCACCAACCAGCCAAAGTGCAAGCGTTACAGGTATCGCTGTGACATGCCTCATATCTGTGTGCTCCAAGTTTGGGCATTTTAGGCTGGTATTCCAGTGTTTTTCTTGTCTGTTAGTCTAGTTATATACATCACTATTTAGCAAACCTCAAAAAATACAGGCCACATATTTGGCAGTGTGGTATCTCCTTGACAGGCCTAATCTATCTGTGCTAAAAATTTGTCCATTTTAGGCTTACATCTTGTCCCTATTACTGCCCCTGATACCCCAATACTGAGCCGCTGCTGCCATATGTGTCCTTATTACTGCACCTGATACCCCAATACTGAGCCGCTGCTGCCGTATGTGTCCCTATTACTGCACCTGATACCCCAATACTGAGCCGCTGCTGCCGTATGTGTCCCTATTACTGCACCTGATTCCCCTATACTGAGCCGCTGCTGCCATATGTGACCCTATTACTGCACGTGATACCCCAATACTGAGCCTCTGCTGCCGTATATGTCCCTATTACTGCCCCTGATACCCCAATACTGAGCCTCTGCTGCCGTATGTGTCCCTATTAGGGTTGAGCGACTTTTACTTTTTTAGGGTCGAGTCGGGTTTCACGAAACCGACTATCTCAAAAGTCGAGTCGAGTGAAATCGGCCGATTATCGCGAAAAGTCGGGGATCGACCGAAACACGAAACCCAATGCAAGTCAATGGGGAAGCATAGTCGACAGTGAGTGGGGGCCAGGAAAACACCTACAGTGCCCATTTTAATGGCAAAAACATCCATTCTTGTTACTGAAGCTTGTCAATCTTAATTTACCTTATAATAATAGTTAGGCATTGGAAATTGGGGGTCATTTGGCTAAAGTTGTGGGGGGTAGGGCTGGTTCAAGTATTTAGTGGGCCCAGGAAACGTGGGCAGGGAGAGGTAAGTATTTCAACTTTGCAAGTGCTGTGATCCTGTTGTGAATTCTGTGGCTGAGTTCACTTCTGTGGTCACAAGTGGTATTGCAGTCTCTGGGCTTCCTCCCTCAGGTGTTTTGGTGAGCTCGTTGGCTGCCTTGCTATTTAGCTCCACCTGAGTCTGTCTTCCTTGCTCCTTGTCAATGTTCCAGTGTTGGATCTGAGCTACTGCATCTTTCCTTGGGCCTGCTGCTCTGCTAGATAAGTGCTTCTAGTTTGTTTTCTGTTTTTTTCTGTCCAGCTTGCTATTGTCTTTTGCTGGAAGCTCTGAGAAGCAGAGGGGTGCACCGCCGTGCTGTTAGTTCGGCACGGTGGGTCTTTTTGCCCCTTTGCGTGGTTTTCGTTTTAGGGTTTTTTGTAGACTGCATAGTTCTCTTTGCTATCCTCGCTCTGTCTAGAATATCGGGCCTCACTTTGCTGAATCTATTTCATTCCTACGTTTGTCTTTTCATCTTGCTAACAGTCATTATATGTGGGGGGCTGCCTATTCCTTTGGGGTATTTCTCTGAGGTAAGTCAGGCTTGTATTTCTATCTTCAGGCTAGTCAGCTCCTCAGGCAGTGCCGAGTTGCATAGGTAGTTGTTAGGCGCAATCCACTGCTGCTTATAGTTGTGTGAGGATAGATCAGGTACTGCAGTCTACAGAGATTCCACGTCTCAGAGCTCGTCCTATTGTTTTTGGTTATTGCCAGATCTCTGTATGTGCGCTGATTACTGCACGCTGTGTTGCCTGATTGCCAGCCATAACAGTACAAGGAGCCAGCACCAATGATTCCCAATAGAGGGAAAAAAGAAATCCTGACATCATTTTTTTTTCTTAGCTCTGTCTTCAGTCTTTTTTTTCCCCTAGACATTAGAGTGCTTCAGGACACAGCTGTGGACATGGATATTCAGGCTCTGTGCTCCTCAATGGATAATCTCGTTGTAAATGTACAAAAGATTCAAGATACTATTGATCAGAAATCGATGCTAGAACCAAGAATTCCGATTCCTGATTTGTTTTTTGGTGACAGAACTAAGTTCCTGAGCTTCAGAAATAATTGTAAGCTATTTTTGGCCTTGAAACCTCATTCTTCTGGTAATCCTATTCAACAGGTTTTGATTATTATTTCTTTTTTGCGCGGCGACCCACAGGACTGGGCGTTTTCTCTTGCACCAGGAGATTCTGCATTGAGTAATGTTGATGCATTTTTCCTGGCGCTCGGATTGCTTTACGATGAGCCTAATTCAGTGGATCAGGCTGAGAAAAATCTGCTGGCTTTATGCCAGGGTCAGGATGATGTAGAAGTATATTGTCAGAAATTTAGGAAATGGTCAGTACTCACTCTGTGGAATGAATCTGCACTAGCGGCTTTGTTCAGAAAGGGTCTCTCTGAAGCTCTTAAGGATGTAATGGTGGGATTTCCTATGCCTGCTGGTTTGAATGAGTCTATGTCCTTGGCCATTCAGATCGGTCGTCGCTTGCGCGAGCGTAAATCTGTGCACCATCTGGCGGTACTGCCTGAGAGTAAACCTGAGCCTATGCAGTGCGACAGGACTATGACTAAAGTAGAACGGCAAGAACACAGACGTCTGAACAGACTGTGTTTCTATTGTGGTGATTCTACTCATGCTATCTCTAATTGTCCTAAACGCACTAGGCGGTTCGATAGCTCTGCCGTTATTGGTACTGTACAGTCCAAATTCCTTTTGTCCATTACCTTAATGTGCTCTTTGTCATCGTATTCTGTCATGGCGTTTGTGGATTCAGGCGCTGCCCTGAATCTGATGGATTTGGATTATGCTAAACGTTGTGGATTTTTCTTGGAGCCTTTGCGGTGTCCTATTCCGTTGAGAGGAATTGATGCTACACCTTTGGCCAAGAATAAGCCTCAGTACTGGGCCCAGCTGACCATGTGCATGGCTCCTGCACATCAGGAAGTTATTCGCTTTCTGGTACTGCATAATTTGCATGATGTGGTCGTGTTGGGGTTGCCATGGCTACAAACTCATAATCCAGTATTGGATTGGAACTCTATGTCGGTAACCAGCTGGGGTTGTCAGGGAGTACATGGTGATGTTCCATTTTTGTCTATTTCGTCATCCATTCCTTCTGACATCCCAGAGTTCTTGTCGGACTTTCAGGATGTATTTGAAGAGTCCAAGTCTGATGCCCTACCTCCGCATAGGAATTGTGATTGTGCTATCGATCTGATTCCTGGTAGTAAATTCCCTAAGGGTCGTTTATTTAATTTGTCCGTACCTGAACACACCGCTATGCGCAGTTATGTGAAGGAGTCCCTGGAGAAGGGACATATTCGCCCATCGTCGTCACCATTGGGAGCAGGGTTCTTTTTTGTAGCCAAGAAGGATGGTTCGCTAAGACCGTGTATTGATTACCGCCTTCTTAATAAGATCACTGTTAAGTTTCAGTATCCCTTGCCATTGATTTCTGACTTGTTTGCTCGGATTAAGGGGGCTAGTTGGTTTACTAAGATTGATCTTCGTGGTGCGTATAATCTGGTGAGAATCAGGCAGGGAGATGAATGGAAAACGGCATTTAATACGCCCGAGGGTCATTTTGAGTATCTGGTGATGCCGTTCGGACTTGCCAATGCTCCATCTGTTTTTCAGTCTTTTATGCATGACATTTTCCGTGAGTATCTGGATAAATTCTTGATTGTTTACTTGGATGACATTTTGATCTTCTCAGATGATTGGGAGTCTCATGTGAAGCAAGTCAGAATGGTTTTCCAGGTACTGCGTGCTAATTCCTTGTTCGTGAAGGGATCAAAGTGTCTCTTCGGTGTGCAGAAAGTTTCATTTTTGGGGTTCATCTTTTCCCCTTCTACTATCGAGATGGATCCGGTTAAGGTTCAGGCCATCCAGGATTGGACTCAGCCGACATCTCTAAAAAGTCTGCAGAAATTCCTGGGCTTTGCTAATTTTTATCGTCGCTTCATCTGTAATTTTTCTAGCATTGCCAGACCATTGACCGATTTGACCAAGAAGGGTGCTGATTTGGTTAATTGGTCTTCTGCTGCCGTGGAAGCTTTTCAGGAGTTGAAGCGTCGTTTTTGCTGTGCCCCTGTGTTGTGTCAACCTGATGTTTCTCTTCCGTTCCAGGTCGAGGTTGATGCTTCTGAGATTGGTGCAGGGGCGGTTTTGTCACAGAGAGGTTCTGGTTGCTCAGTGTTCAAACCATGTGCTTTCTTTTCCAGGAAATTTTCTGCTGCTGAGCGTAATTATGATGTGGGCAACCGAGAGTTGCTGGCCATGAAGTGGGCATTCGAGGAGTGGCGTCATTGGCTTGAGGGTGCTAAGCATCGCGTGGTGGTATTGACTGATCATAAGAACTTGACTTATCTCGAGTCTGCCAAGCGCTTGAATCCTAGACAGGCCCGTTGGTCGTTATTTTTTGCTCGTTTTGATTTTGTGATTTCATACCTTCCGGGCTCTAAAAATGTGAAGGCGGATGCTCTGTCTAGGAGTTTTGTGCCCGACTCTCCGGGGTTATCTGAGCCGGCGAGTATCCTCAAGGAAGGAGTCATTGTGTCTGCCATCTCCCCTGATTTGCGGAGAGTGTTGCAGATATTTCAGGCTAATAAACCTGATCGTTGTCCGGCCGAGAAACTGTTCGTCCCTGATAGGTGGACTAGTAAAGTTATCTCTGAATTTCATTGTTCGGTGCTGGCCGGTCATCCAGGAATCTTTGGTACCAGGGAGTTGGTTGCTAGATCCTTCTGGTGGCCATCTCTGTCACGGGATGTGCGTGCTTTTGTGCAGTCCTGTGGAATTTGTGCTAGGGCTAAGCCCTGCTGTTCACGTACCAGTGGGTTGCTTTTGCCCTTGCCGGTCCCGAAGAGGCCTTGGACACATATTTCGATGGATTTCATTTCTGACCTTCCCGTTTCTCAAAAAATGTCGGTCATTTGGGTGGTCTGTGATCGCTTTTCTAAAATGGTCCATCTGGTGCCCTTGGTTAAATTGCCTTCCTCCTCTGATTTGGTGCCTTTGTTCTTCCAGCATGTGGTTCGTTTACATGGCATTCCTGAGAATATTGTTTCTGACAGAGGTTCCCAGTTTGTCTCGAGGTTCTGGCGAGCCTTTTGTGGTAGGATGGGCATTGACCTATCTTTCTCTTCGGCCTTCCATCCTCAGACTAATGGCCAGACCGAACGAACCAATCAGACCTTGGAAACATATCTGAGATGTTTTGTTTCCGCTGACCAGGATGATTGGGTGTCATTTTTGCCGTTGGCTGAGTTCGCCCTTAATAATCGGGCCAGCTCGGCTACCTTGGTCTCTCCATTTTTCTGCAATTCTGGGTTCCATCCTCGTTTCTCTTCAGGACAGGTTGAGTCTTCGGACTGTCCTGGTGTGGATTCTGTGGTGGACAGGTTGCAGCAGATCTGGACTCAGGTAGTGGACAATTTGACCTTGTCCCAGGAGAAGGCTCAGTTTTTCGTTAATCGCAGACGCCGTGTGGGACCCCGACTTCGTGTTGGGGATTTGGTTTGGTTATCTTCTCGTCATATTCCTATGAAGGTTTCCTCTCCTAAATTTAAACCTCGTTTTATTGGTCCGTATAGGATTTCTGAGATTCTCAATCCGGTGTCTTTTCGTCTGACCCTCCCAGACTCCTTTTCCATACATAATGTATTCCATAGGTCGTTGTTGAGGAGATACGTGGCACCTATGGTTCCATCTGTGGAGCCTCCTGCCCCTGTTTTGGTGGAGGGGGAATTGGAGTATATTGTGGAGAAGATTTTGGATTCTCGTGTCTCTAGACGGAAACTCCAGTATCTGGTCAAATGGAAGGGTTATGCTCAGGAAGATAATTCCTGGGTTTTTGCCTCTGATGTCCATGCCCCAGATCTTGTTCGTGCCTTTCATGTGGCTCATCCTGGTCGGCCTGGGGGTTCTGGTGAGGGTTCGGTGACCCCTCCTCAAGGGGGGGTACTGTTGTGAATTCTGTGGCTGAGTTCACTTCTGTGGTCACAAGTGGTATTGCAGTCTCTGGGCTTCCTCCCTCAGGTGTTTTGGTGAGCTCGTTGGCTGCCTTGCTATTTAGCTCCACCTGAGTCTGTCTTCCTTGCTCCTTGTCAATGTTCCAGTGTTGGATCTGAGCTACTGCATCTTTCCTTGGGCCTGCTGCTCTGCTAGATAAGTGCTTCTAGTTTGTTTTCTGTTTTTTTCTGTCCAGCTTGCTATTGTCTTTTGCTGGAAGCTCTGAGAAGCAGAGGGGTGCACCGCCGTGCTGTTAGTTCGGCACGGTGGGTCTTTTTGCCCCTTTGCGTGGTTTTCGTTTTAGGGTTTTTTGTAGACTGCATAGTTCTCTTTGCTATCCTCGCTCTGTCTAGAATATCGGGCCTCACTTTGCTGAATCTATTTCATTCCTACGTTTGTCTTTTCATCTTGCTAACAGTCATTATATGTGGGGGGCTGCCTATTCCTTTGGGGTATTTCTCTGAGGTAAGTCAGGCTTGTATTTCTATCTTCAGGCTAGTCAGCTCCTCAGGCAGTGCCGAGTTGCATAGGTAGTTGTTAGGCGCAATCCACTGCTGCTTATAGTTGTGTGAGGATAGATCAGGTACTGCAGTCTACAGAGATTCCACGTCTCAGAGCTCGTCCTATTGTTTTTGGTTATTGCCAGATCTCTGTATGTGCGCTGATTACGGCAGCTGTGTTGCCTGATTGCCAGCCATAACATGATCCTGAGCAAGTAGGGGGGCCCACTCATTCGCATTGGCACTGGCACAGGGCCCCTCAAAGTACGGCGGTGTGTTTGCATGGCAGGGGCGCTGTTATGAATAGGTAATTCAGAACCACAATGGACCTTGAAGTTCAGAGCACACAAGTGACCTGCCGAAAACCACAAAACATAGGACGAGCTCTGAGACGTGGAAACTCTGCTGACCGCAATCCCTAAACCTATCAAACCACACTAGAGGTAGCCGTGGATTGCGCCTAACGCTCCCTATGCAACTCGGCACAGCCTGAGAAACTAGCTAGTCCTGAAGATAGAAAAATAAGCCTACCTTGCCACAGAGAAATTCCCCAAAGGAAAAGTCAGTCCCCCACATATAATGACTGTGAGTTAAGATGAAAATACAAACACAGAGATGAAATAGATTTAGCAAAGTGAGGCCCGACTTACTGAATAGGCCGAGGATAGGAAAGATAGCTTTGCGGTCAACACAAAAACCTACAAACAACCACACAGAGGGGCAAAAAGACCCTCCGCACCGACTAACGGTACGGAGGTGCTCCCTCTGCGTCTCAGAGCAAGCAAGCTAAACCAAAAAAGCAAGCTGGACAGAATATATAGCAACAAAAGTAACAGAAGCAGAACTTAGCTTATGCTGAGCAGACAGGCCACAGGAACGATCCAGGAGGAAGCAAGACCAATACTAGAACATTGACTGGAGGCTAGGATCAAAGCACTAGGTGGAGTTAAATAGAGCAGCACCTAACGACTTAACCTCATCACCTGAGGAAGGAAACTCAGAAGCCGCAGTACCACTCGTGACCACAGGAGGGAGCTTGATCACAGAATTCACAACAGTACCCCCCCTTGAGGAGGGGTCACCGAACCCTCACCAGAGCCCCCAGGGCGACCAGGATGAGCCATATGAAAGGCACGAACAAGATCGGCAGCATGGACATCAGAGGCAAAGACCCAGGAATTATCTTCCTGACCATAACCCTTCCACTTAACCAGATACTGGAGTTTCCGTCTCGAAACACGAGAATCCAAAATCTTCTCCACTATATACTCCAACTCCCCCTCCACCAAAACCGGGGCAGGAGGATCAACAGATGGAACCACAGGCGCCACGTATCTCCGCAACAATGACCTATGGAATACGTTATGGATGGAAAAAGAATCTGGAAGGGTCAAACGAAAAGACACAGGATTAAGAACCTCAGAAATCCTATACGGACCAATGAAACGAGGCTTAAACTTAGGAGAGGAAACCTTCATAGGAATATAACGAGATGACAACCAAACCAAATCCCCAACACGAAGTCGGGGACCCACACAGCGTCTGCGATTAGCGAAACGTTGAGCCTTCTCCTGGGACAAGGTCAAATTGTCCACTACATGAGTCCAAATCCGCTGCAACCTGTCCACCACAGTATCCATACCAGGACAGTCCGAAGACTCAACCTGCCCTGAAGAGAAACGAGGATGGAACCCAGAATTGCAGAAAAACGGTGAAACCAAGGTAGCCGAGCTGGCCCGATTATTAAGAGCGAACTCAGCCAACGGCAAAAAGGACACCCAATCATCCTGATCAGCAGAAACAAAACATCTCAGATATGTTTCCAAGGTCTGATTGGTTCGTTCAGTCTGGCCATTTGTCTGAGGATGGAAAGCCGAGGAAAAAGACAAATCAATGCCCATCGTAGCACAAAAGGCTCGCCAAAACCTCGAAACAAACTGGGAACCTCTGTCAGAAACGATGTTCTCTGGAATGCCATGTAAACGAACCACATGCTGGAAGAACAATGGCACCAAATCAGAGGAGGAAGGTAATTTAGACAAGGGTACCAAATGGATCATCTTAGAGAAGCGATCACAAACTACCCAAATGACCGACATTTTTTGAGAGACGGGGAGATCCGAAATAAAATCCATAGAGATATGTGTCCAAGGCCTCTTCGGGATCGGCAAGGGCAAAAGCAACCCACTGGCACGAGAACAGCAGGGCTTAGCCCGAGCACAAATCCCACAGGACTGCACAAAAGAACGCACATCCCGCGACAGAGACGGCCACCAAAAGGATCTAGCCACCAAATCTCTGGTACCAAAGATTCCAGGATGACCAGCCAACACCGATCAATGAACTTCAGAGATAACTCTATTCGTCCACCTATCAGGGACAAACAGTTTCTCTGCTGGGCAACGATCAGGTTTATTAGCCTGAAATTTTTTCAGCACCCGCCGCAAATCAGGGGAGATGGCAGACACAATTACTCCCTCTTTGAGAATACCCGCCGGCTCAGGCAAACCCGGAGAGTCGGGCACAAAACTCCTAGACAGGGCATCCGCCTTCACATTTTTAGAGCCCGGAAGGTACGAAACCACAAAGTCAAAACAGGAGAAAAACAGCGACCAACGAGCCTGTCTAGGATTCAACCGTTTGGCAGACTCGAGATAAGTCAAGTTCTTCTGATCAGTCAAGACCACCACGCGATGCTTAGCTCCTTCAAGCCAATGACGCCACTCCTCGAATGCCCACTTCATGGCCAGCAACTCTCGATTGCCAACATCATAATTTCGCTCAGCAGGCGAAAACTTCCTGGAAAAGAAGGCGCATGGCTTCAACACCGAGCAATCAGCACCTCTTTGCGACAACAGCCCCCGCTCCAATTTCAGAAGCATCAACCTCAACCTGGAACGGAAGCGAAACATCTGGTTGACACAACACAGGGGTAGAAGAAAAACGACGCTTTAACTCTTGAAAAGCTTCCACAGCAGCAGAAGACCAATTGACCACATCAGCACCCTTCTTGGTCAAATCGGTCAATGGTTTAGCAATACTAGAAAAATTACAGATGAAGCGACGATAAAAATTAGCAAAGCCAAGGAACTTTTGCAGACTCTTCAGAGATGTCGGCTGAGTCCAATCATAAATGGCCTGGACCTTAACAGGGTCCATCTCGATGGTAGAAGGGGAAAAAATGAACCCCAAAAATGAAACCTTCTGAACACCAAAGAGACACTTTGATCCCTTCACAAACAAAAAATTAGCACGCAGGACCTGGACACCATTCTGACCTGCTTCACATGAGACTCCGAATCATCCGAGAAGACCAAAATATCATCCAAGTATACAATCAGGAATTTATCCAGGTACTCTCGGAAGATGTCATGCATAAAGGACTGAAATACTGATGGAGCATTGGCAAGTCCGAATGGCATAACTAGGTACTCAAAATGGCCCTCGGGCGTATTAAATGCAGTTTTCCATTCATCGCCCCGTTTAATACGCACAAGATTATATGCACCACGAAGATCTATCTTGGTGAACCAACTAGCCCCCTTAATCCGAGCAAACAAATCAGATAGCAGCGGCAAGCGGTACTGAAATTTGACCGTGATTTTATTTAGAAGGCGGTAATCAATACAAGGTCTCAGCGAACCATCCTTCTTGGCCACAAAAAAGAACCCTGCTCCCAATGGCGATGACGACGGCCGAATATGACCCTTCTCCAAGGATTCTTTTACGTAACTCCGCATAGCGGCGTGCTCTGGCACAGATAAATTAAACAGTCGACCCTTAGGAAACTTACTACCAGGAATCAACTCGATAGCACAATCACAATCCCTATGCGGAGGTAGGGCATTGGACTTGGGCTCATTGAATACATCCCGGTAATCAGACAAGAACTCTGGGACCTCAGAAGGGGTGGATGATGAGATAGACAGAAATGGAACATCACCATGTACCCCCTGAGAACCCCAGCTGGACACAGACATTGATTTCCAATCTAATACTGGGTTATGGACTTGAAGCCATGGCAACCCCAACACGACCACATCATGCAGATTTTGCAACACCAGAAAGCGAATATCCTCCTGGTGCGCAGGAACCATGCACATGGTCAGCTGGGTCCAATACTGAGGCTTATTCTTGGCCAAAGGCTTAGCATCAATTCCTCTCAATGGAATAAGACACTGCAAGGGCTCGAAGACAAACCCACAGCGCCTAGCAAACTCCAAGTCCATCAAATTCAGGGCAGCGCCTGAATCCACAAATGCCATTACAGAATAGGAAGACAAAGAGCAGATCAAAGTAACGGACAAAAGAAATTTCGACTGTACCGTACCAATGGTGGCAGACTTAGCGAACCGCTTAGTGCGCTTAGGACAATCGGAGATAGCATGAGTGGAATCACCACAGTAGAAACACAGCCCATTCTGACGTCTGTGTTCTTGCCTTTCAGCTCTGGTCAAAGTCCTATCGCACTGCATAGGCTCAGGTTTATGCTCAGATAATACGGCCAAATGGTGCACAGATTTACGCTCACGCAAGCGTCGACCGATCTGAATGGCCAAAGACATAGACTCATTCAGACCAGCAGGCATAGGAAATCCCACCATGACATCCTTAAGGGCTTCAGAGAGACCCTTTCTGAAGATTGCTGCCAAAGCACATTCATTCCATTGAGTGAGCACAGACCACTTTCTAAACTTCTGACAATAAATCTTTATCTCATCCTGCCCCTGACACAGAGCCAGCAAATTTTTCTCTGCCTGATCCACTGAATTAGGTTCATCGTACAGTAATCCGAGCGCCAGAAAAAACGCATCAATATTACATAATGCAGGATCTACTGGCGCAAGGGAAAATGCCCAGTCTTGAGGGTCGCCACGTAATAAAGAAATAATGATCTTAACTTGTTGAACTGGGTCACCAGAGGAGCGAGGTTTCAACTCCAGAAACAGTTTGCAATTATTTTTGAAACTCAGAAATTTAGCTCTATCTCCAGAAAACAAATCAGGAATAGGAATTCTTGGTTCTAACATAGAATTCTGAGCCACAAAGTCTTGAATATTTTGTACTCTTGCAGTGAGAAGATCCACACATGAAGACAGACCTTTAATGTCCATCACCACACCTGTGTCCTGAACCACCCAAATGTCCAGGGGAAAAAAAAGGCAATACACAGTGCAAAGAAAAAAAATGGTCTCAGAACGTCTTTTTTCCCTCTATTGAGAAGCATAGTACTTTGGGCCTCCAGTACTGTTATGAATAGGTAATTCAGAACCACAATGGACCTTGAAGTTCAGAGCACACAAGTGACCTGACAAAAACCACAAAACATAGGACGAGCTCTGAGACGTGGAAACTCTGCTGACCGCAATCCCTAAACCTATCAAACCACACTAGAGGTAGCCGTGGATTGCGCCTAACGCTCCCTATGCAACTCGGCACAGCCTGAGAAACTAGCTAGTCCTGAAGATAGAAAAATAAGCCTACCTTGCCTCAGAGAAATTCCCCAAAGGAAAAGGCAGCCCCCCACATATAATGACTGTGAGTTAAGATGAAAATACAAACACAGAGATGAAATAGATTTAGCAAAGTGAGGCCCGACTTACTGAATAGACCGAGGATAGGAAAGATAGCTTTGCGGTCA
The DNA here is from genome assembly GCF_032444005.1 of Ranitomeya imitator. NCBI lineage: Eukaryota > Metazoa > Chordata > Amphibia > Anura > Dendrobatidae > Ranitomeya > Ranitomeya imitator. The sequence continues at coordinate 236,314,758 of NC_091283.1, forward strand.
ACACAAAAACCTACAAACAACCACGCAGAGGGGCAAAAAGACCCTCCGCACCGACTAACGGTACGGAGGTGCTCCCTCTGCGTCTCAGAGCTTCCAGCAAGCAAGCTAAACCAAAAAAGCAAGCTGGACAGAAAATATAGCAACAAAAGTAACAGAAGCAGAACTTAGCTTATGCTGAGCAGACAGGCCACAGGAACGATCCAGGAGGAAGCAAGACCAATACTAGAACATTGACTGGAGGCCAGGATCAAAGCACTAGGTGGAGTTAAATAGAGCAGCACCTAACGACTTAACCTCATCACCTGAGGAAGGAAACTCAGAAGCCGCAGTACCACTCGTGATCACAGGAGGGAGCTTGATCACAGAATTCACAACAGGGCACCTCCCACCGGCAGCGACACTTTTGCGTACTATGAGGGGCCCTGTGCCAGTGACGTCGCCAATGAGTATTCCCCCACCTGATGAAGGAACCTGCACTTTCATCTGCACCTTCCTCTTTGTCCCCGTGTAAGGTGGTATGGTATGCGGGAACGGGAACCTGACTTTCAGCACGGTCACATTCTGGCTGTGTAGCGTGCACGGGGAATGTAGCGTTCTGGGTCAATGTACCAGCAGACTCATCTATCACTGGCTGGGCAATGGGCAGGATGAAGAGGAAACAGCAGGATGAATAGGCCCAAATAATAAAGTGGGCTAAATGCAGTTCAAAATTGGTAACAGGACTAACCAGGCGGCATTGCATTGTTCAGTGGAGGACAACTGTAATGAGAGGCTGACACAGTGAGTAGGCCCAAATCAGTAAGTAGGCTAAATGCAGTTCAAAATTGGTAATAGAAGTAAACAGGCGGCACTGGTTTGTTCAGTGGAGAACAGCAAGGAGCGGCAAACACCGTTAGTAGGGCCAACAAAACAAGTAGGCCAAATGCAGTGTTATATTAAAAACAATTTAAGGAGAGCCTGAAGATTGAAGCTCAGGAAATGCAACCAGGAGAACACCTTGGAGCGGCAGACACCGTTTCTAGAACCCAACCAAATTAGTAGCCCCACTGCAGTTGTTCGATTAAAAAACTATTTAACGAGAGCCTCAAAATAGAAGCTCAGGAAAGGCAACCTGGAGAACACCTTGGAGCGGCAGACACCGTTTCTAGAAACCAACCAAACTACTAGCCCCACTGCAGTTGTTCGATTAAAAAACTATTTAACGAGAGCCTCAAGATAGAAGCTCAGGAAAGGCAACCTAGAGAACACCTTGGAACGGCAGACACTGTTAGTAGGCCCCAACCAAACTAGTAGCCCCACTGCAGTTGTTCAATTAAAAAACTATTTAACGAGAGCCTGAAGATAGAAGCTCAGGAAATGCAACCAGGAGAACACCTTGGAATGGCAGACTCTGTTAGTAGGCCCCAACCAAACTAGTAGCCCCACTGCAGTTGTTCGATTAAAAAAGTATTTAACGAGAGCCTCAAGATAGAAGCTCAGGAAAGGCAACCTGGAGAACACCTTGGAGCGGCAGACACTGTTAGTAGGCCCCACCTAAACTAGTAGCCCCACTGCAGTTGTTCAATTAAAAAACTATTTAAGGAGAGCCTCAAGATAGAAGCTCAGGAAAGACAACCTGGAGAACACCTTGGAGCGGCAGACACTGTTAGTAGGCCCCAACCAAACTAGTAGCCCCACTGCAGTTGTTCAATTAAAAAACTATTTAACGAGAGCCTCAAGATAGAAGTTCAGGAAAGGCAACCTGGAGAACACCTTGGAGCGGCAAACACCGTTTCTAGAACCCAACCAAACTAGTAGCCCCACTGCAGTTGTTCGATTAAAAAAGTATTTAACGAGAGCCTCAAGATAGAAGCTCAGGAAAGGCAACCTGGAGAACACCTTGGAGCGGCAGACACTGTTAGTAGGCCCCAACCAAACTAGTAGCCCCACTGCAGTTGTTCAATTAAAAAACTATTTAACGAGAGCCTCAAGATAGAAGCTCAGGAAATGCAACCAGGAGAACACCTTGGATCGGCAGACACCGTTTCTAGAACCCAACCAAACTAGTAGCCCCACTGCAGTTGTTCGATTAAAAAACTATTTAACGAGAGCCTCAAGTTAGAAGCTCAGGAAAGGCAACCTGGAGAACACCTTGGAGCAGCAGACACCGTTTCTAGAACCCAACCAAACTAGTAGCCCCACTGCAATTGTTTGATTAAAAAAGTATTTAACGAGAGCCTCAAGATAGAAGCTCAGGAAAGGCAACCTGGAGAACACCTTGGAGCGGCAGACACCGTTTCTAGAACCCAACCAAACTAGTAGCCCCAATGCAGTTGTTCGATTAATAAACTATTTAACGAGAGCCTCAAGATAGAAGCAAAGGCAAGTAAACCTGGAGAACATCTTGGAGCGGCAGACACCGTTTGTAGAACCCAACCCAACTTGTAGGCCTAATGCAGTGTTATATTAACAACTACTTAATGAGAGCCTGAAGATTGAAGCTAAGGCAAGTAAACCTGGAGAACACCTTGGAGCTGCAGGCACCGTTTGTAGACACCAACCAAACAATGCAGTTTTAAAATTCCGATAGGTTGAAAACCTGACAATTGCAGCTCAGTTTTTTTAAGAGGAGGACAGCTGTATTGAGTGGCGCAGACAGACACTGCTAGTAGGCCTTACACCACAAAGTTGGCTCGATGCAGGTTTAAAAAAGGTTACATGGGTACACGGGCAGCATTGGTGTGGTCAGCGGAGGACAATTGGAAGGATGGACCGCAGACAGACTTAGTAGGCCTAAAATAAAAAATTTAGGCTCAATGCAGGTTCAATTATGTTGCAGGGGTACATAGGCAGCATTGGTGTGGTCAGCGGAGGACAATTGGAAGGATGGACCGCAGACAGACTTAGTAGGCCTAAAATGAAAAATTTAGGCTCAATGCAGGTTCAATTATGTTGCAGGGGTACACAGGCAGCATTGGTGTGGTCAGTGGAGGACAACTAGAAGGATGGACCGCAGACAGACTTAGTAGGCCTAAAATAAAAAAATAGGCTCAATGCAGGTTCAATTATGTTGCAGGGGTGCACAGGCAGCATTGGTGTGGTCAGCGGAGGATAATTGGAAGGAGGGACCGCAGACAGACTTAGTAGACCTAAAATAAAAAAATAGGCTCGATGCAGGTTCAATTATTTTGGAGGGGTACACAGGCAGCATTGGTGTGGTCAGCGGAGGACAATTGGAAGGATGGACCACAGACAGACTTAGTAGGCCTAAAATAAAAAAAATAGGCTCAATGCAGGTTCAATTATCTTGGAGGGGTACACAGGCAGCATTGGTGTGGTCAGCGGAGGAAAATTTGAAGGAGGGACTGCAGACAGACTTGGTAGGCCTAAAATAAAAAAAAAGCTCAATGCAGGTTCAATTTATCTTGGAGGGGTACACAGGCAGCATTGGTGTGGTCAGCTGAGGACAATTGGAAGGAGTGTCTGACACAGTTAGTACTCCAAAATAGTAAATAGATGTTAATGTCTCGCAAAAAAACAACAACAAAAAAAGAGTGGCATACTTAGGTTAGGTACAGGGGTGGGCTTCTCTGCTGACTTTCAGACATTGTTATTTGGCGCAAAGTATTTACTGGTGTAAATGTAGGACAGGGCCCCTGAATATTTTAACTAGCATCATACATGTCAACAATTTGGTATTAAAGACACAGATGATTGGCCTCGGGGAGACCAAAACATCTAACACTGCGGAGACACCATCACGTGTTTCTCAACGCAGTGATTCCAGAACACTGCCCCCATCCCTTATGGGAAATATGCAGATGCATGTAAAGAAGCTGCGGAGACACCATCACGTGTTTCTCGACGCAAGCAGTGAATAGCCAGGCCAATCATCTGTGTCTTTATAGCCTTTTTACTAGGCACTGCTCCTAATAGCCAGATTCCTACTCCACACTGATGAGGGGCAAACACCCCGAAACAGCTGTCTGTGGATGGATACCATGCTTGGCATAGGTGGCTTTCCTTCATAGGATGCTGCCCTTCCCGTGGTTGTTCCTTCCTGGGGAAAGGCCTGGCTATTCACTGCTTGCGTCGAGAAACACGTGATGGTGTCTCCGCAGCTTCTTTACATGCATCTGCATATTTCCCATAAGGGATGGGGGCAGTGTTCTGGAATCACTGCGTTGAGAAACACGTGATGGTGTCTCCGCAGTGTTGGATGTTTTGGTCTCCCCGAGGCCAATCATCTGTGTCTTTATAGCCTTTTTACTAGGCACTGCTCCTAATAGCCAGATTCCTACTCCACACTGATGAGTGGCAAACACCCCGAAACAGCTGTCTGTGGATAGATACCATGCTTGGCATAGGTGGCTTTCCTTCATAGGATGCTGCCCTTCCCGTGGTTGTTCCTTCCCGGGGAAAGGCCTGGCTATTCACTGCTTGCGTCGAGAAACACGTGATGGTGTCTCCGCAGCTTTTTACATGCATCAACAATTTGGTATTGTCAGTGCCAGGCATTGAAGGATTTCACCGCAAAGACTAAACAGTGGTGGAGCAGTGAGAGATAATTTTGCAAGTGGTAGAGCACTGTTTGAGCTGGGGGGGACACTCTCTTGTGGCCGGCGGTACTGGCCCAGGGCCCCTCATGTTACAACGGTGTGTCTGACGTTGGGTGCGCGCCACCACCACCAGAGACACTTCATTGTACTCTGAGGGACCCAGTGCCAGTGCCGTCGCCCAAAAGTGGGCACACCCACCTCTTCATACAAACGGCACTCTCACGGGTGCTTGCGCTAAGTGGCGATCATGGCCCTGTGGGGGGAGTCAGCCCATTTAGGGAGGTGTAAACATGTCTTATGCTGGACATACAGCAGCTGCAAATTAACAGATTGGAATAGTCAGTAAGACCAGTCCAAAAGCAAGACCTTTTTACAGGAAAGCTAGGTGTCAGCCGGGAAAGGTGGGGCAAAATAATTAGAAATCCATGAGTGGTTCATTTTAATGAAGGTTAGATCATCAACATTTTGGGTAGCCAGACAAGTCATTTTTTCGGTCAGTATTGAACCAGCAACACTGAATACTCTTTCTGATAGCACACTAGCTGATGGACAAGCAAGCTCCTGCAATGCATATTCGGCCAATTCAGGCCAGGTGTCTATTTTGGATGCCCATTAATCAAATGGGAATGACTGTTGAGGGAGAACATCGATAAGGGATGAAAAATAGTTAGTAACCATACTGGACAAATGTTGTCTCCTGTCAATTTGAATTGATGTTGCAGTACCTGTCCTGTCTGCGGTCATAGCGAAATCACTCCACAACCTGGTCAGAAAACCCCTCTGTCCAGCGCCACTTCTGATTTGTGCACCTCTAACACCTCTGCCCTGTTGCACCCTGTAGCTTGTGTGAGAACTATCACCGGCGCTGTGTGCTGGGAATGCCTGAATCAAACGGTCTACAAGAGTTGCTTGTTTGGTTGCTAATATTTGTTCAAGGTTCTTATGTGGCATGATATTTTGCAATTTGCCTTTATAGCGAGGATCAAGGAGGCAGGCCAACCAGTAATCGTCATCGGTCATCATTTTTATAATGTGTGGGTCCCTTTTGAGGATACGCAAGGCATAATCCGCCATGTGTGCCAATGTTCCAGTTGTCAAATCAGTGCTTGTGCTGGGTTGAGGAGCACTTTCGGGCAAATCGATGTCACTTGTCTCCCTCAAAAACCCTGAACCCGGCCTTGCAACGCCCCAGCTTCTATTGCCCCCTGAGATGCTTCCTCATCCAAAAAATACTCGTCCCCATCATCCTCCTCATCCTCCTCCTCTTCACCTGCCACCTCGTCCTGTAGACTTCCCTGACCAGACAATGGCTGACTGTCATCAAGGCTTCGCTCGTCCTCGGCTGCAGACGCCTGCTCCTTTATGTGCGTCAAACTTTGCATCAGCAGACGCATTAGGGGGATGCTCATGCTTATTATGGCGTTGTCTGCACTAACCAGCCGTGTGCATTCCTCAAAACACTGAAGGACGTGACACAGGTCTTGTAGCTTCGACCACTGCACACCTGACAACTCCATGTCTGCCATCCAACTGCCTACCCGTGTATGTGTATCCTCCCACAAATACATAACAGCACGCATCTGTTCGCACAGTCTCTGAAGCATGTGCAGTGTGGAGTTCCACCTTGTTGCAACGTCGATGATTAGGCGATGCTGGGGAAGGTTCAAAGACCGCTGATGGTTCTGCATACGGCTGGAGTGTACGGGTGAACGGCGCATGTGCGAGCAAAGTCTGCGCACTTTGAGGAGCAGGTCGGGTAACCCCGGATAACTTTTCAGGAAGCACTGCACCACCAAGTTTAAGGTGTGAGCTAGGCAAGGAATGTGTTTCAGTTGTGAAAGGGCTATGGCAGCCATAAAATTCCTTCTGTTATCACTCACTACCTTGCCTGCCTCAAGATGTACAGTGCCCAGCCATGACTGAGTTTCTTGCTGCAAGAACTCAGACAGAACATCCGCGGTGTGTCTGTTGTCGCCCAAACACTTCATTGCCAATACAGCCTGCTGACACTTGCCACCAGCTGTTCCATAATGGGACACCTCGTGTGCAACAGTGGCAGCTGCAGATGGAGTGGTCGTGCGACTGTGGTCTGTGGACGAGCTCTTGCTTCTGCTGGAGGACGAGGAGGAGGAGGAGGTGGGGCGAACGCCTACAGCCAACTGTTTCCTAGACCATGGGCTAGGCAGAACTGTCCCAATATTGCTGTCCCCTGTGGACCCTGCATCCACCACATTAACCCAGTGTGCCGTGATGGAGACGTAACGCCCCTGGCCATGCCTACTGGTCCATGCATCTGTTGTCAGGTGCACCATTCTACTGGAAAAAAAAAAAGTTCAGTTCCAACTCCAATAGCTTTGTTTAAAACTTGGTACTGTATTCATCCATGATAAAAGCAATGATGAGGCTGTGAAGCTCTCCAAGGCACAACAGGGAAAGAGCAAGGGGTTTCGATCTTTTGCAGATCTTTATCAGAGATCTTTATCTTTTAAACAAAGCTATTGGAGCTGGAACTGAACTTTTTTTTTTTCCTGTCTATGCAACCACGCTGATCAACGTGGAAGTTCTGTGCACCTGTTGTGGCTGCCTGGTGAGCTGGCTTTTATTCTTTGTTTTTCATGTTTTGCACCTTTCTACTCACAGATTGCCTGAGTGCATGGACAATTCAGTCTTTTACATGATGGTGGAGGGCTGGGATGGCTTTTCTCGAAAATAAGTGTCAACTGGGTAGCTCGTAGCGTGGTACAGCGTAGTCTATCAGGGCTTTGAAAGATTCACTTTCAACTAACCGGTAGGGCATCATCTCTAACGAGATTAGTCTAGCAATGTGGGCGTTCAAACCCTGTGTACGCGGATGTGAGGATGAGTACTTCCTTTTCCTAATGAGAGTCTCATGTAGGGTGAGCTGGACTGGAGAGCTGCATATGGTGGAACTAGCAGGGGTGCCGGTGGACATGGCAGACTGAGAGAGGGTTGGTGATGGTATTCTTGCTGTTGCCCTACATACAGTCTTTCCTACCACATGACATAGGGTATACGTGAGTTCCGTGACCTGGAAAAAATTACCCCAACCCCCTTAAACAGATCTCTTAACAATCTAAAGAATAAACTTCTAACGTACTCAAAACAGCAGACGGAGACATATGTTGGATTTAATTGGCCACAGCAGCCATTTTATTAAATAAAAGATAACAGAACTTTTATGACAACCCAGAATAGGAGGGGCGGTCCTCGAAGCCCCAAAGTTATAAAAAACTCAGTATCCCAAAAACTCCACAATGTTCAGCCCAGGATGAGTCTTACCCCCAGCCGTAAAGCACCAGCTCAGGGATAGATAACAACCAATCCTGGTCCACCGAACCCACCCCCATGCCAGGGGTCCATAAATCCACCTCACGCGGAATAACCGTACCGCGCCTTGTTAAATTGTCTCATGGGGTGTCCAGGACCTCTCAAGATCCCCACCCCATTGAACCACGATTTACCATTTCCACCGACTTCGAGGACCTCCACCCCCGCCAACTGCCGTGACAATACCCTGACAGCATTCTCATAACAAAATAAATACATTTAGACGCCTCTTAAAACAATACTCCAAAAGCCCACATATGCCGACTTCACCCCCCCATTACCCTAACCAAAAAAGGGAGGGTGGGCGGGAGATTCCTCACTTGTCACGCAGGCACCTAAAATGGATGCCTGCGTGAGGAGCGTGCCCCTTTTTATGTGCCCCCTCCCCACAGTCCCCTAGTTCCACCCCTTATTTTCAAAAAATGCCCCTAAAGCCACCCCTCAAGTTCCCAGTTAACCCCTTACCACCGTATCCCTTCTAACTGCTCCAGCTCCCCAAGTCCCACGTAACCCCGTCATGGCGGCCTCCCTTTACGTGCCGTGGGCCCCCAGTACGGCCTTTCTTGACATAGGGTATACGTGAGTTCCGTGACCTGGAAAAAATTACCCCAACCCCCTTAAACAGATCTCTTAACAATCTAAAGAATAAACTTCTAACGTACTCAAAACAGCAGACGGAGACATATGTTGGATTTAATTGGCCACAGCAGCCATTTTATTAAATAAAAGATAACAGAACTTTTATGACAACCCAGAATAGGAGGGGCGGTCCTCGAAGCCCCAAAGTTATAAAAAACTCAGTATCCCAAAAACTCCACAATGTTCAGCCCAGGATGAGTCTTACCCCCAGCCGTAAAGCACCAGCTCAGGGATAGATAACAACCAATCCTGGTCCACCGAACCCACCCCCATGCCAGGGGTCCATAAATCCACCTCACGCGGAATAACCGTACCGCGCCTTGTTAAATTCTCTCATGGGGTGTCCAGGACCTCTCAAGATCCCCACCCCATTGAACCACGATTTACCATTTCCACCGACTTCGAGGACCTCCACCCCCGCCAAGAACACGAATGGCCTGACACCTTAGCCATTCATGTCCCTCCACACCTTCAAGCTTAATTCAATGCCACTACGGATAGCCAAACACCACATATCATTACCCACCGCGTTCAGGTGCACGCCATCAGCTCTCCAGTAAGCTCCTTGACCCGATTCCAAGTCCACATGTCTCACGGCCAACGCGCCATTCCTCACCATAAACCGAGATATGGCCCTGTTTATTTTAATCCGGGCCCTGTTCACCCCCTCGTGTGATCTAGCACCTCTCCATCTTTTACGGGGAATGATGTCGGACCACACCAACAACACTTTTGGAAACATGACCCAGAACCTCAGGATATCGAATTTGATATCCTTAATCAGCTCCCTACAAGACCGTTTAGCCAAATCATTCCCCCCTAAATGTATCACCACGATCTCCGGCACTCTATCCAGTCTAACAAAACGATGAAATTCAGGTAACCATTCCTTCCACACCATCCCCCTTTTACCGATCCATCGTAAAGTCACTGTCTCTCGAGAAAGACCCAACTGACGACCGTCCGGACGAACCGCAGCACGCAACGCAGCCCATACAACATACGAATGCCCCATGATCCAGACGAGCATCGGATCAGGCCCTGCAACACAGAAAGAAAGGCAACAAACAATTAACTTAACACAGCTTCTAACTCACAATAGGTTTGGGCGAACATACGACTGGAATCTTGAAGATTCCCACCTCCCAATTCTCCGAACCACATCCTCACCAAGGCCCCACCTAGCGGCCTCAGTCGCTGCCCCGATCCTGAAGGAGTGACCACTATATTGTGTTGCAGGTAAGCCCGCTGCCACCAAACATTTCCTAAAAACAGAAATAAACTGAAAACGGGACAAGAAAGACCCATTTTCGTGCACCAAGAATGACTCGTCTAACACCCCGCCCTTTGCCATGTACTTCTTCACGGATGCCACCGGGCACACCGGGGATCCTTCAACATTGAACAACACCACTTTGCACCCTTTCCCATACACGTCCGTTTTGGAAGCCTTAATAAACACTACCACCTTATTCCCTTCGACATCCACGTTTTCTCTTAACAAAATACCTTTTTTACTAACGGACGGGCTAACCAACTCACCTAACCGAAATGCCCCAAAGAAGGCCAAAGAAAAGGCTGCACAGAACAGAACCACTTCCCATTCGGAAAAACACACCTCTTGCAACTTCCGCTCAATGGCTGAGAGCACCTCATAAGATACGGGTCGGCGACCGTCCGAAGCCTTCCAGCCTTTCTTCCAACCCCGAACAACTTGCCGAACCAAGAAGGATTTTGTTATATCCTTACCCCCCCTCCATTTAAGGTTGAAGGCTAGCCCCGCCAGAAACTTATTCAAACGTGTCACAGACCAACCTGCCTCCCAATGATGACCTAAGAACAACAACAAACCATACTCCTCCTCCATATCCTGGTCCATACTTGACATCCAGGATTCCCACAAGCTCCAAGCCTGATTATAATGAGACCAAGATGGATCCGCGAGCGATTTGGTAAATAACTTTGTTACGGCCCTCGCGGCAGGTTCCACAACTCCACTGGACAATCCCGGCCCGCGCTCTCCGTCTGTGGTGCCAAATCCCGGAAAAGCTGCCACTGAAATTGAGAAAGAGCAACAACTATTGGATCAGGCGCTGACAAGCTAACTTCAGATACAATCCATAAGTTAAACTTAAGACCCAGGAAAACCAAGTGCTGCAAGACCTTCACTACTGCAGGCGTAGCCGCTGACAACGAGTTTACCGCCGTCACCGTTCCAACATGCTCACAATGAAAAGAAATCTTCAAATTCCTCAATTTGTCACCCCACAGGGCCAACGCAACTACCCTGGGGAACAAATGCAACAGTAGCCGGTTGTTTGTTAACCCCTCCTCCTTCCATTCTTCCGGCCAAGCCACTGCTGACCAGCTACCATGAAAGAAAAGACCAAAGCCACTCATTTCAACGACATGCACCAAAATGCCCAAGGAGGTAGCATCTGCCACCGGCTGAATCCACAGAGATCTGCCATTGTACTCGTCCAGAAAATCCGCCCACATCTTCAAATCGTCCCGAAACTCTTTCTTTATCCTGATGAAATGCAAAGGGGACTTTACCCCTACTGTTGCCAAGGATAGGCGGCGGCAGAACGCTCGACCCATCGGCATGATCCTACATGCAAAGTTCAGTTTCCCTAACAACGATTGCAAACTGCGCAAATTTATCTTCTTCAAACCAATCGTATTAACCACATCTTGGCGCAACGCGGTAACCTTGTCTGCAGGTAGCCTACATTCCATTGCTACCGTGTCGATTTCAATGCCTAGGAAGCTCAACACTGTCACCGGACCAACTGTTTTATCCTCCGCCAAAGGCACCCCGAAGTTTTTTGTCACACTCTCCATTGTATGCAACAAAATCGAACAATCTGCTGATTCCGCTGGCCCTATAAACAGAAAGTCATCCAGATAGTGCGAACATGAGCGTATCCCAGACACATCTTTCACCACCCATTCTAGGAACGTGCTGAAGGCCTCAAAGTAAGCACATGAAATCGAGCAACCCATGGGAAGACAACGATCAACAAAGAAGCCGCCATCCCAAAAACAACCCAATAAATGCAAACTGTCAGGATGAACTGGCAACAAACGAAAGGCCGCTTCGATGTCGGTCTTAGCCAGCTTAGCCCCCTTTCCACATGCTCTAACCCACTCCATCGCTGAATCGAATGATAAGTACGACACCGAACTCAACTCGGGATCAATACCATCATTAACCGAAGATCCCTTCGGAAATGACAGGTGATGGATTAACCTAAATTTATTAGGTTCTTTCTTAGGGACCACGCCAAGAGGTGACACCCTCAGATTTGCAATCGGAGGGGCGACAAACGGGCCTGCCATTCTTCCCAGAGCAACTTCCTTATTCAACTTCTCCGACACGACCTCCGGGAATTGTAACGCCGATTTCAAATTTTTTCTTTTTAAACTAACATCCTGCTCAACATAAGGGATTTTGAAACCCTCCTTAAAACCGTCGCGCAATAAAACTGCAGCTGACCTATCAGGGTATCTACTTAGAAAGGCCTCCATCACGACCCACTGCACCGGAGTCACCCCTTTTGTCAGCTGAATCTCCAACTTCTTGCCTGTTACCCCTGAAACATTTTGAAGCGCTATGCACCCCCCCGCAGGTTGAACACTCGTGCCTATATTTACACTTGCTCCCGAATCTGCATATGCCATCATTGAAGGCGAAACACAGTCCCTTCTGCAAAGCCGCCGAGTGTCCTGACTGCCCTGAACTCCCGGCGCCCCCGTGAAAAGGCTGGCTAGTCTGACCTAAACGGGACGGGACCATAACTCTCATCCACAACGCTATGTCCTTGTGATCCCACCTGATACTTGGCCTAAAAGCCTTACGCTGACGAAACTGTTCGTCATAGCGTAACCAACCCTGTCCCCCATAGGTCCTGTAAGCCTCCCCTATGGCATCTAAGTAACAAAATAATGCCGAGCAATTTTCCGGGGCCTTCTCCCCGATTACGCTAGCCATAATAGCGAAAGCTTGCAGCCAATTTGAAAATGATCTGGGAATCAGCCTATATCTCCGTTTCTCCTCATCTTCTTTTTTAGAGTCCTCCCTTCTAGGTCTATCCAAATTAAATCTCTCTAGGGGTAAAAGAGAAAATATTTCTATGTACTCCCCTTTCCAGATTTTTTCCCTAACCTCTTGTTTTAAATGTGCCCCTAACGGGCCCTCGAAGCAGACATAGACCTCCCCCCTAGCCGCATCGTCTAGTTGCGGTACATCCTCCTTTTCCTTATCCTGCAAAGCTCCCTCACCTGGTGCATCAATTCCTGACCCAGGCCCTGGTGCTGTTCCGTCCTTCTCCCTTGATGAGCTCCCCATGTCTGCCGCAGGACCCGCACTGCTGGATGTACCCGTAACTTCAGACAACTGTCTAGACCCCTCAAACGACCCCGTATTTCCCAACCAAGCAGCTGACGGCAAAGACCCCCTGCTAAGACCGGACCCCCACAAGCCCGCTAGCTCCCCTAAACCTCTAAGGATTAAACCCATACCCCCGCTAGCAACTCCCGAAGTAATGTCAGTATTCCTAGCTTCAGGGGAAACTATGCCTGGCAAATTAAAGATAGGGAAAATGTTCTCACCTAGCTGCCTGGGTGCTGTGAGCCCAGCAGCCGAAGATCCAGCTCCCAGCCGAAGGTGTCCTGCATCCCGACCGGCTTGATCCGCGATGTTGCCCGCCGAACTCCTGGCGGCCGTATCCGTGTCCTGGCGACTCGGTGATGCCGTCGACTGCCCTGGTGCTGCGGAAAGGAAAAAGGCCGAGCCAGCATCCTGCCGCCCGATGGAAGATGTGCGGCTCCTTGCCACGGATACGTCCCCGGCACTGCGTACCGAAGCGACGGAATGTCGCCTGCCGGAATCCGGAAAATTTCCGCCACCACCAGCAGAGGACGCAGATCCAGGAAAGTTCCGGCCATCACCAGCAGAGGACGCAGATCCAGGAAAGTTCCGGCCATCACCAGCAGAGGGCGCAGATCCAGGAAAATCCCGGCCAACACCAGCAGAGGGCGCAGAACTTGCAATATCCAGGCCACCACCAGCAGAGGGCGCTGCTGCGTTGAAGACTCCAGAGCTGTGCACTGCAGAAGGCCGCACGCTGATGCCAGGGCCAGCCGACTGCCGCCCGCATAATCCTCGGCGCTGAGGGGCCACCGCACCTGACCCCCGTCTCCTCGGCTGTCGCTGCCTCCCACGCTGAGCGGCGCCAGCGGGCATGCTGGCGGCCGCCATACCGGCTCCTGCTCCTGCCGCCCCACGTCGCCCGGACACTGAAGGAGGGGAGGAAGGATCCACCCCCCGTTGTAGGCCCCGCCGCACTGGAGGATTCCTCCCGGCGCCGCGCTGTGAGGTGGAGGGAACAGCGCTGCTTACCGGAGGGTCCGCAGAGGGGCTCCTATTTCGGCGCCGGGCCCTGGGGATGATGTCCGGGCTTAGGCGCGCCGGAGGCCTAGTCCTCCGCGGCCGGCGCCCGTCCTGCGGTGCCTGCGATGGTGCTCCCGATGTCCCCTGGAGAAGGCTGTTAACAGATGCATTCAGCCAATCTGTCCCCTGGGAGCTGGCTGCCATCCGGAGACGCTGGAGGATCGCTTCCACGTCCATTCTGGTAAGTGTGACAGAGATTCCTCACTTGTCACGCAGGCACCTAAAATGGATGCCTGCGTGAGGAGCGTGCCCCTTTTTATGTGCCCCCTCCCCACAGTCCCCTAGTTCCACCCCTTATTTTCAAAAAATGCCCCTAAAGCCACCCCTCAAGTTCCCAGTTAACCCCTTACCACCGTATCCCTTCTAACTGCTCCAGCTCCCCAGGTCCCACGTAACCCCGTCATGGCGGCCTCCCTTTACGTGCCGTGGGCCCCCAGTACGGCCTTTCTAACCTGGTGATTCCCTGACTGCTTTGGGCTTGCGACGAAACCTCCACATTTACTGCAGGTGGTGTGGTAAACGGTGGGCTTACAGTGAGGGAAGGGATGTAGAGTTGCTGACTAGCTTCATTGTGAGAGGGTGCTACAACGTTAAGGGACGTTAGGTAGATAGTCCAGGCTTGCAAGTGCATGGTGGTTAAATGTCTACGCATGCAACTTGTATTTAGATTTTTAACATTCTGACCTCTGCTGAAGGTCCTTGAGCATTTTTACAGATGACTTTGCACTGATCATTTGGATCTTGTTTAAAAAAATGCCAGGCTGCACTTTTCCTACTATCGCAGGGGTGTCAAACTGCATTCCTCGAGGGCTGCAAACAGGTCATGTTTTCAGGATTTCCTTGCATTGCACAGGTGATAATTTAATCACCTGCAGAGTATGATTCCAGCACCTTGTGCAATGCTAAGGAAATCTTAAAAACACGCATGGTTTGAGGCCCTCGAGGAATGCAGTTTGACACCCCTGTACTATCGGATACCTTTTCAGGCATTGCACATTACCTACGTTAACCGGATGGCCACGCTGTCCGACAACTGGTTTTGGTTTTGCCATATGTTTTTGGCCAGATACGGGCCTGCCAGATGGAACCTGTTGCGATGTTGATGCCTGCTGTGGCTCCTCCTCCTCCGCTTCAGAGCTACTGCCGCCTGCACCCTGTTCCCCCAATGGCTGCCAATCGGGGTCAACAACTGGGTCATCTATGACCTCCTCTTCTATGTCCTGTGCACCTTCCTCTGTGTCACCGTGTAAGCTGGTGCTATAGCGTTCGTGACGGGGCTCCATAGTCTCATCAGTGTCAGATTCTGGATCAGTACACTGCAAGGGCAATGTTCTGATCTGAGTCAAAGGAACAGCATAATAATCTGGCTGTGGCTGTGCATCTGTGCACTCCATATCCGATTCATCTTGTAATGGACATGGCCTGTTAACAATTTCCCTTTCTAACCCAGGAAAGGTATGTGTAAAGAGCTCCATGGAGCAACCCGTTGTGTCGCCTGACGCATCCTTCTCTGTTGTTCTGGGTGAAGAAGACAAGGAAGCGACTTGTCCCTGACCGGGAACATCCACTGACGACGCGCTGCTTTTACATTTTGCACTTTCTGAAGAGGAGGCGAAAGAGCTAGAGGCAGAGTCAGCAAGGAAAGCCAAAACTTGTTCCTGCTGCTCCGGCTTTAAAAGCGATTTTCCTACTCCCAAAAAAGGAGCGTTCGAGGCCTTGTGTAGCCAGACGATGATGCTGGCTCAACAACTCGAGACTTAGGTGCTATATTGCTTTTCCCACGACCACCTGATGCTCCACCACCACTACCATCATTACCAGCTGGCAATAACCGCCCACGGCCACGACCTCTTCCACCAGACTTCCTCATTCTTAGAAAAATGTAACCAAACAAACAAACGGTATTTGTTACTGTAAAAACAATTACAAGGTGTACGCAAACTTGTGGCGAATTTAAATCTCCCTTTATAGGTGGGTGAGACTGCAGGGAAAATCAGGCCCACTGTATAACAGTACACAGCTTAAGTGGCAGACAGATATGCCACTAACAGGACTGACACAGATGCACACACTGCCAATAAAAATCTCCCCTTTTTATTTTTTCTGGGAGAATAGTGAATAAATCAGGCCCACTGTAATACAGTATCTTTTCTGTGGCAGAAAATCACAGACAGATGCCACAGATAGGAATGGCAAAGATGCAGATTTGCCAATCTTAATCTCCCACTTTTTTATTTTTTCTGGGAGAATAGTGAATAAATCAGGGCCACTGTAATACAGTATATTTTCTGTGGCAGAAAATGACAGATGCCACAGACAGGACTGGCACAGATGCAGATTTACCAATATTAATCTCCCACTTTTTTATTTTTTCTGGGAGAATAGTGAATAAATCAGGCCCACTGGAATACAGTATATTTTCTGTGGCAGAAAATTACAGACAGATGCCACAGACAGGACTGGCACAGATGCAGATTTACCAATCTTAATCTCCCACTTTTTTATTATTTTCTGGGAGAATAGTGAATACATCAGGCCCACTGTAATACAGTATCTTTTCTGTGGCAGAAAATGACAGACAGATGCCACAGACAGGACTGGCACAGATGCAGATTTGCCAATATTAATCTCCCACTTTTCTGTTTTTTCTGGGAGAATAGTGAATAAATCAGGCCAACTGTAATACAGTATATTTTCTGTGGCAGAAAATGACAGACAGATGCCACAGATAGGAATGGCACAGATGCAGATTTGCCAATCTTAATCTCCCACTTTTTTACTTTTTCTGGGAGAATAGTGAATAAATCAGGCCCACTGTAATACAGTATATTTTCTGTGGCAGAAAATGACAGACAGATGCCACAGACAGGACTGGCACAGATGCAGATTTGCCAATCTTAATCTCCCACTTTTTTAATTTTTTCTGGGAGAATAGTGAATAAATCAGGCCCACTGTAATACAGTATATTTTCTGTAGCAGAAAATGAGTGACAGATACCACAGACAGGACTGGCACAGATGCAGATTTGCCAATCTTAATCTCCCACTTTTTTATTTTTCTGGCAGAATAGTGAATAAATCAGGCCCACTGTAATACAGTATATTTTCTGTGGCAGAAAATGACAGACAGATGCCACAGACAGGACTGGCAGAGATGCAGATTTGCCAATCCTAATCTCCCACTTTTTTATTTTTTTGGGGAGAATAGTGAATAAATCAGGCCCACTGTAATACAGTATATTTTCTGTGGCAGAAAATGAGTGACAGATACCACAGACAGGAATGGCACAGATGCAGATTTGCCAATCTTAATCTCCCATTTTTTTATTTTTTCTGGGAGAATAGTGAATAAATCAGGTCCACTGTAATACAGTATATTTTCTGTTGCAGAAAATGACAGACAGATGCCACAGATAGGAATGGCACAGATGCAGATTTGCCAATCTAAGGCTGGTTTCACATTTGCGTTTAAAAACACAGCATTTTAAACGCAAACGCATTTGGTGAAAAAACGCATTGAAACGTGTTTAAACGCTGCGTTTTTTAGGCGCATGCGTTTTTGCATGTTTTAACACAAACGTGGCGTTTTGATGCGTTTACATGCGTTTTTTCCTGCGTTTGCGTTTTTGAAACGCATGATGAGTAGTGTGTGACAGCTGCCAATCATCAAAATCAACTAGAAAACCCACTATAAACAGAAATTCCTAGGGTTAGGATTAGGGTTAGGATCCCTAGTAACACTAGGGATCCTAACCCTAACCCTAACCCTAAAACACAAACTCTAACCCTAACCCTAAAACACAAACTCTAACCCTAACCCTAACACACAAACTCTAACCCTAACCCCAAAACACAAACTCTAACCCTAACCCTAAAACACAAACTCTAACCCTAACCCAAACTGTAACCCTAACCCTAACACAAACTCTAACACAAACTGTAACACAAACTTTAACCCTAACCATAACACAAACTCTAACACAAACTCTAACACAAACTCTAACCCTAACCCTAACACAAATTCTAACACAAACTGTAACACAAACTCTAACCCTAACAATAACACAAACTCTAACACAAACTCTAACCCTAAAACACAAACTCTAACCCTAACCCAAACTCTAACCCTAACCCTAGGGACCCTAACCCTAACCCTAACCATAGGGATCCTAACCCTAACCCTAGGGACCCTAACCATAACCCTAGGGATCCCAACCCTAACCCTAGGGATCCTAACCCTAACCCTAGGGATCCTAACCCTAAACCTAACCCTAGGGATCCTAACCCTAACCCTAACCCTAGGGATCCTAACCCTAAACCTAACCCTAGGGATCCTAACCCTAACCCTAGGGATCCTAACCCTAACCCTTAGGGTTAGGGTTAGAATCCCTAGGGTTAGGGTTAGGGTTGGGGGGTGGCTTTTCAGTGTATATTCTTGTGTTTTTCTATAAAAACGCATGCAAATGCATGTGCTTAAAAATGCATGCGTTTACATAGACATCAATAGGTTTTTTTTTGCCGCAAAAAACGCATGCGTTTTTTTGCAACAAAAAAACGCAGCTAAAATTACTACATGTTGCATTTCTGCAACACACTGCATGCAGAGAAAAAACGCAAGCATTGCAAAAACGCGTCAAAACGCATGCAAAAACGCAAAAAAGAAAACGCAAATGTGAAACCAGCCTTAATCTCCCACTTTTTTATTTTTTCTGGGAGAATAGTGAATAAATCAGGCCCACTGTAATACAGTATATTTTCTGTGGCAGAAAATTACAGACAGATGCCACAGACAGGACTGGCACAGATGAAGATTTGCCAATCTTAATCTCCCACTTTTTTATTTTTCTGGGAGAATAGTGAATAAATCAGGTCCACTGTAATACAGTATATTTTCTGTGGCAGAAAATGACAGACAGATGCCACAGATAGGACTGGCACAGATGCAGATTTGCCAATCTTAATCTCCCACTTTTTTTATTTTTTTCTGGGAGAATAGTGAATAAATCAGGCCCACTGTAATACAGTATATTTTCTGTGGCAGAAAATGACAGACAGATGCCACAGACAGGACTGGCACAGATGCAGATTTGCCAATCTTAATCTCCCACTTTTTTATTTTTTGGGGGAGAATAGTGAATAAATCAGGGCCACTGTAATACAATATATTTTCTGTGGCAGAAAATTACAGACAGATGCCACAGATAGGAATGGCAAAGAAGCAGATTTGCCAATCTTAATCTCCCACTTTTTTATTTTTTCTGGGAGAATAGTGAATAAATCAGGCCCACTGTAATACAGTATATTTTTGGGGGCAGAAAATGACAGACAGATGCCACAGACAGGACTGGCACAGATGCAGATTTGCCAATCTTAATCTCCCACTTTTTTATTTTTTTCTGGGAGAATAGTGAATAAATCAGGCCCACTGTAATACAGTATATTTTCTGTGGCAGAAAATGAGTGACAGATACCACAGACAGGACTGGCACAGATGCAGATTTGCCAATCTTAATCTCCCACTTTTTTATTTTTCTGGCAGAATAGTGAATAAATCAGGCCCACTGTAATACAGTATATTTTCTGTGGCAGAAAATGACAGACAGATGCGACAGACAGGACTGGCACAGATGCAGATTTGCCAATCTTAATCTCCCACTTTTTTATTTTTTCTGGGAGAATAGTGAATAAATCAGGCCCACTGTAATACAGTATATTTTCTGTGGCAGAAAATGAGTGGCAGATACCACAGACAGGAATGGCACAGATGCAGATTTGCCAATCTTAATCTCCCACTTTTTTATTTTTTCTGGGAGAATAGTGAATAAATCAGGTCCACTGTAATACAGTATATTTTCTGTTGCAGAAAATGACAGACAGATGCCACAGATAGGAATGGCACAGATGCAAATTTGCCAATCTAAGGCTGGTTTCACATTTGCGTTTAAAAACACAGCATTTTAAACGCAAACGCATTTGGTGAAAAAACGCATTGAAACGCGTTTAAATGCTGCTTTTTTTAGGCGCATACGTTTTTGCATGTTTTAACACAAACGTGGCGTTTTGATGCGTTTACATGCGTTTTTTCCTGCGTTTGCGTTTTTGAAACGCATGATGAGTAGTGTGTGACAGCTGCCAATCATCAAAATCAACTAGAAAACCCACTATAAACAGAAATTCCTAGGGTTAGGATTAGGGTTAGGATCCCTAGTAACACTAGGGATCCTAACCCTAACCCTAACCCTAAAACACAAACTCTAACCCTAACCCTAAAACACAAACTCTAACCCTAACCCTAACCCTAAAACACAAACTCTAACCCTAACCCCAAAACACAAACTCTAACCCTAACCCTAAAACACAAACTCTAACCCTAACCCAAACTGCAACCCTAACCCTAACACAAACTCTAACACAAACTGTAACACAAACTTTAACCCTAACCATAACACAAACTCTAACACAAACTCTAACCCTAACCCTAACACAAATTCTAACACAAACTGTAACACAAACTCTAACCCTAACAATAACACAAACTCTAACACAAACTCTAACCCTAACCCTAAAACACAAACTCTAACCCTAACCCAAACTCTAACCCTAACCCTAGGGACCCTAACCCTAACCCTAACCATAGGGATCCTAACTAGAGTTGAGCGACCTTGACCTTTTTAGAGTCGAGCCGGGTTTCGCGAAACCCGACTATCTCAAAAGTCGGGTCGAGTGAAATCGGCCGATTATGACGTAAAGTCGGGATCGACCGAAACACGAAACCCAATGCAAGTCAATGGGGCAGCATAGTCGGCAGTGAGTGGGGGCCAGGAAAACACCTAGAGTGCCCATTTTAATGTCAAAACCATCCATTCTTCTTAATGAAGCTTGTCAAGCGTAATTTACCTTATAATAATTGGAAGGCATTTGAAATTGGGGGTCATTTGGCTAAAGTTGTGTGGGGTAGGGCTGGTTCAAGTAATTAGTGGGCCCAGGAAATCTGGACCACGTCACGGCAGTGGAGCAGGGAGAGGTAAGTATTTCAACTTTGCAAGTGCTGTGATCCTGAGCAAGCAGGGGGGGCCCACTTGTTGGCATTGGCACTGGCACAGGGCCCCTCAAAGTACAGCGGTGTGTTTGCACGGCGGGGGCGCCTCCCACCGGCAGCAACACTTTTGCGTACTATGAGAGGCCCTGTGCCAGTGACGTCGCCAACTAGTATTCCTCCCCCCACCTAATGAAGGAACCTGCACTTTCATCTGCACCTTCCTCTTTGTCCCCGTGTAAGGTGGTATGGTATGCGGGAAGAGCAACCTGACTTTCAGCAGGGTCACAATGTTGTTGTGTAGCATGCACGGGGAATGTTGCGTTATGGGTCAATGTACCAGCAGACTCATCTATCACTGGCTGGGCAATGGGCACGATGAAGTGGAAACACAGATATAGGCCCAAAGAATAAAGTGGGCTAAATGCAGTTCAAAATTGGTAACACAGGACTAATCAGGGGGCATTGCAGTGGAGGACAACTGGAATGAGAGGCTGACACAGAGAGTAGGGCCAAATCAGTAAGTAGTCGAAATGCAGTTCAAAATTGGTAACCGTAGTAAACAGGCGGCACAGCTTTGTTCAGTGGAGGAGAACAGCAAGGAGTGGCAGACACCGATAGTAGGCCCCAACCCAACTGGTAGGCCAAATGCAGTCTAACATTAACAACTACTTAACGAGAGCCTGAAAATGGAATTTCAGGACAGGAAACCAGGAGAACAGCAAGGAGTGGCAGACACCGATAGTAGGCCCCAAACCAACTAGTACGCCAAATGCAGTTGTTCCATTTAACCACAATTTAATGAGAGCCTGAAGATAGAAGCTCAGGAAAGGCAACCTGGGGAACACCTTGGAGTGTAACACACCATCTCTCTCCACCCCATACCCATTTTGTAGGCCTAATGCAGTGTACTTTTCTACAACTACTAAACGAGAGTCGGAAGACCGAAGCAATGGCAAGGAAACCTGGGGAACACCTTGGAGTGTAACACACCATCTCTCTCCACCCCATACCCAATTTGTAGGCCTAATGCAGTGTAGTTTCCAAGAACTACTAAACGAGAGCCGGAAGATCGAAGCTCAGGAAAGGCAACCTGGGGAACACCTTGGAGTGTAACACACCCTCTCTCTACACCCCATACCCAATTTGAAGGCCTAATGCAGCGTAGTTTCCAACAACTACTAAACGAGAGCCGGAAGATCGAAGCTCAGGAAAGGCAACCTGGGGAACACCTTGGAGTGTAACACAACGTCTCTCTACACCACGGAAGGGCTGATTCTTAGGAAGGAAGGCTGTTGGAAATAAGCATTGCGCGTCCGAGGGTGATTATATTCTTATTAGGTATATACTCACCCTCGGACGCGCCCTGCTTCTTTATTTGGAATGAATGTTTATTTGCAATGTGGTGTTGACGTTCTCTATTATTTTGGTAATTAATGATTTTATTATTTTCATTGTTTTGCATCTTCTCGGCAATAATATAAAGAAGACGCGACAGGACAACACTCGGTGGATGCCATATCTGTGTTTTCAATTTAAAAAACCTTTCAGTTAACTACTTGCAGGAGAAAGTAATTGTAGCTGGTGGCCATTTTTAGTACTGTACCAGATTTTAGTTGTGTGTTTGTTTTTAATGTTAAAATGTCTGCATTTGATATCTCACCAGTATTTTCTTTTTTATAAGCAAAATACTTTTTTTTTAATTTTATGATGTTGGTTCAAGGGGTACACGGGCAGCAGTAGACAGGTCAGTGGAGGCCTAGTGGAAGGAGGGACCGCAGACAGGCTTCGAAGCCCTAACATAATAAATTGGGCTGCCTGTAGGCAATTTAAAATTGGTTCCAGGGGAACACGGGCAGCAGTAGACAGGTCAGTGGAGGCCTAGAGGAAGGAGGGACCGCAGATGCGCCAATGTTTCCCCCATACCAAATTTGTAGGCCTAATGCAGTGTAGTTTCCAACAACTACTAAACGAGAGCCGGAATATCGAAGCTCAGGAAAGGCAACCTGGGGAACACCTTGGAGTGTAACACACCCTCTCTCTACACCCCATACCCATTTTGAAGGCCTAATGCAGTGTAGTTTCCAAGAACTACTAAACGAGAGCCGGAAGATCGAAGCTCAGGAAAGGCAACCTGGGGAACACCTTGGAGTGTAACACACCCTCTCTCTACACCCCATACCCAATTTGAAGGCCTAATGCAGCGTAGTTTCCAACAACTACTAAACGAGAGCCGGAAGATCGAAGCTCAGGAAAGGCAACCTGGGGAACACCTTGGAGTGTAACACACCCTCTCTCTACACCCCATACCCAATTTGAAGGCCTAATGCAGCGTAGTTTCCAACAACTACTAAACGAGAGCCGGAAGATCGAAGCTCAGGAAAGGCAACCTGGGGAACACCTTGGAGTGTAACAAACCCTCTCTCTACACCCCATACCCAATTTGTAGGCCTAATGCAGCGTAGTTTCTGACAACTACTAAACGAGAGCATGAAGATCGAAGCTCAGGAAAGGCAACCTGGGGAACACCTTGTAGTGTAACACACCCTCTCTCTACACCCCATACCCAATTTGAAGGCCTAATGCAGTGTAGTTTCCAAGAACTACTAAACGAGAGCCGGAAGATCGAAGCTCAGGAAAGGCAACCTGGGGAACACCTTGGAGTGTAACACACCCTCTCTCTACACCCCATACCCAATTTGAAGGCCTAATGCAGCGTAGTTTCCAACAACTACTAAACGAGAGCCGGAAGATCGAAGCTCAGGAAAGGCAACCTGGAGAACACCTTGGAGTGTAACACACCCTCTCTCTACACCCCATACCCAATTTGAAGGCCTAATGCAGTGTAGTTTCCAAGAACTACTAAACGAGAGCCGGAAGATGGAAGCTCAGGAAAGGCAACCTGGGGAACACCTTGGAGTGGAACACACCATCTCTCTACACCCCATACCCAATTTGAAGGCCTAATGCAGCGTAGTTTCCAACAACTACTAAACGAGAGCCGGAAGATCGAAGCTCAGGAAAGGCAACCTGGGGAACACCTTGGAGTGTAACACAACGTCTCTCTACACCACGGAAGGGCTGATTCTTAGGAAGGAAGGCTGTTGGAAATAAGCATTGCGCGTCTGAGGGTGATTATATTCTTATTAGGTATATACTCACCCTCGGACGCGCCCTGCTTCTTTATTTGGAATGAATGTTTATTTGCAATGTGGTGTTGACTTTCTCTATTATTTTGGTAATTAATGATTTTATTATTTTCATTGTTTTGCATCTTCTCGGCAATAATATAAAGAAGACGCGACAGGACAACACTCGGTGGATGCCATATCTGTGTTTTCAATTTAAAAAACCTTTCAGTTAACTACTTGCAGGAGAAAGTAATTGTAGCTGGTGGCCATTTTTAGTACTGTACCAGATTTTAGTTGTGTGTTTGTTTTTAATGTTAAAATGTCTGCATTTGATATCTCTCCAGTATTTTCTTTTTTATAAGCAAAATACTTATTTTTATATTTTCTGATGTTGGTTCCAGGGGTACACGGGCAGCAGTGGTGTGGTCAGTGGAGGCCTAGTGGAAGGAGTGACCACAGACAGGCATCGAAGGCCTAAAATAATAACACATGGCTGTAGGCAATTTTAAATTGGTTCCAGGGGTACACGGGCAGCAGTGCCCTGGTCAGTGTAGTAGTAGTTGAAAGAATGGACCGCAGACAGGCATCGAAGGCCTAAAATAAAAAAATTGGGCTGGCTGTAGGCAATTTTAAATTGGTTCCAGGGGTACACGGGCAGCAGTGGTGTGGTCAGTGGAGGCCTAGTGGAAGGAGTGACCGCAGACAGGCATCGAAGGCCTAAAATAATAACACATGGCTGTAGGCAATTTTAAATTGGTTCCATGGGTACACGGGCAGCAGTGCCCTGGTCAGTGTAGTAGTAGTTGAAAGAATGGACCGCAGACAGGCATCGAAGGCCTAAAATAAAAAAATTGGGCTGGCTGTAGGCAATTTTAAATTGGTTCCAGGGGAACACGGGCAGCAGTAGACAGGTCAGTGGAGGCCTAGAGGAAGGATGGACCGCAGATGCGCCAATGTTTCCCCCATACCAAATTTGTAGGCCTAATGCAGTGTAGTTTCCAACAACTACTAAACGAGAGCCGGAATATCGAAGCTCAGGAAAGGCAACCTGGGGAACACCTTGGAGTGTAACACACCCTCTCTCTACACCCCATACCCAATTTGAAGGCCTAATGCAGTGTAGTTTCCAAGAACTACTAAACGACAGCCGGAAGATCGAAGCTCAGGAAAGGCAACCTGGGGAACACCTTGGAGTGTAACACACCCTCTCTCTACACCCCATACCCAATTTGAAGGCCTAATGCAGCGTAGTTTCCAACAACTACTAAACGATAGCCGGAAGATCGAAGCTCAGGAAAGGCAACCTGGGGAACACCTTGGAGTGTAACACACCCTCTCTCTACACCCCATACCCAATTTGAAGGCCTAATGCAGCGTAGTTTCCAACAACTACTAAACGAGAGCCGGAAGATCGAAGCTCAGGAAAGGCAACCTGGGGAACACCTTGGAGTGTAACAAACCCTCTCTCTACACCCCATACCCAATTTGTAGGCCTAATGCAGCGTAGTTTCCGACAACTACTAAACGAGAGCATGAAGATCGAAGCTCAGGAAAGGCAACCTGGGGAACACCTTGGAGTGTAACACACCCTCTCTCTACACCCCATACCCAATTTGAAGGCCTAATGCAGTGTAGTTTCCAAGAACTACTAAACGAGAGCCGGAAGATCGAAGCTCAGGAAAGGCAACCTGGGGAACACCTTGGAGTGTAACACACCCTCTCTCTACACCCCATACCCAATTTGAAGGCCTAATGCAGTGTAGTTTCCAAGAACTACTAAACGAGAGCCGGAAGATCGAAGCTCAGGAAAGGCAACCTGGGGAACACCTTGGAGTGGAACACACCATCTCTCTACACCCCATACCCAATTTGAAGGCCTAATGCAGCGTAGTTTCCAACAACTACTAAACGAGAGCCGGAAGATCGAAGCTCAGGAAAGGCAACCTGGGGAACACCTTGGAGTGTAACACAACGTCTCTCTACACCACGGAAGGGCTGATTCTTAGGAAGGAAGGCTGTTGGAAATAAGCATTGCGCGTCCGAGGGTGATTATATTCTTATTAGGTATATACTCACCCTCGGACGCGCCCTGCTTCTTTATTTGGAATGAATGTTTATTTGCAATGTGGTGTTGACTTTCTCTATTGTTTTGGTAATTATTGATTTTATTATTTTCATTGTTTTGCATCTTCTCGGCAATAATATAAAGAAGACGCGACAGGACAACACTCGGTGGATGCCATATCTGTGTTTTCAATTTAAAAAACCTTTCAGTTAACTAGTTGCAGGAGAAAGTAATTGTAGCTGGTGGCCATTTTTAGTACTGTACCAGATTTTAGTTGTGTGTTTGTTTTTAATGTTAAAATGTCTGCATTTGATATCTCTCCAGTATTTTCTTTTTTATAAGCAAAATACTTATTTTTATATTTTCTGATGTTGGTTCCAGGGGTACACGGGCAGCAGTGGTGTGGTCAGTGGAGGCCTAGTGGAAGGAGTGACCACAGACAGGCATCGAAGGCCTAAAATAATAACACATGGCTGTAGGCAATTTTAAATTGGTTCCAGGGGTACACGGGCAGCAGTGCCCTGGTCAGTGTAGTAGTAGTTGAAAGAATGGACCGCAGACAGGCATCGAAGGCCTAAAATAAAAAAATTGGGCTGGCTGTAGGCAATTTTAAATTGGTTCCAGGGGTACACGGGCAGCAGTGGTGTGGTCAGTGGAGGCCTAGTGGAAGGAGTGACCGCAGACAGGCATCGAAGGCCTAAAATAATAACACATGGCTGTAGGCAATTTTAAATTGGTTCCAGGGGTACACGGGCAGCAGTGCCCTGGTCAGTGTAGTAGTAGTTGAAAGAATGGACCGCAGACAGGCATCGAAGGCCTAAAATAAAAAAATTGGGCTGGCTGTAGGCAATTTTAAATTGGTTCCAGGGGTACACGGGCAGCAGTGGTGTGGTCAGTGGAGGCCTAGTGGAAGGAGTGACCGCAGACAGGCATCGAAGGCCTAAAATAATAACACATGGCTGTAGGCAATTTTAAATTGGTTCCAGGGGTACACGGGCAGCAGTGCCCTGGTCAGTGTAGTAGTAGTTGAAAGAATGGACCGCAGACAGGCATCGAAGGCCTAAAATAAAAAAATTGGGCTGGCTGTAGGCAATTTTAAATTGGTTCCAGGGGTACACGGGCAGCAGTGGTGTGGTCAGTGGAGGCCTAGTGGAAGGAGTGACCGCAGACAGGCATCGAAGGCCTAAAATAATAACACATGGCTGTAGGCAATTTTAAATTGGTTCCAGGGGTACACGGGCAGCAGTGCCCTGGTCAGTGTAGTAGTAGTTGAAAGAATGGACCGCAGACAGGCATCGAAGGCCTAAAATAAAAAAATTGGGCTGGCTGTAGGCAATTTTAAATTGGTTCCAGGGGTACACGGGCAGCAGTGGTGTGGTCAGTGGAGGCCTAGTGGAAGGAGTGACCGCAGACAGGCATCGAAGGCCTAAAATAATAACACATGGCTGTAGGCAATTTTAAATTGGTTCCAGGGGTACACGGGCAGCAGTGCCCTGGTCAGTGTAGTAGTAGTTGAAAGTATGGACCGCAGACAGGCATCGAAGGCCTAAAATAAAAAAATTGGGCTGGCTGTAGGCAATTTTAAATTGGTTCCAGGGGTACACGGGCAGCAGTGGTGTGGTCAGTGGAGGCCTAGTGGAAGGAGTGACCACAGACAGGCATCGAAGGCCTAAAATAATAACACATGGCTGTAGGCAATTTTAAATTGGTTCCAGGGGTACATGGGCAGCAGTGGTGTGGTCAGTGGAGGCCTAGTGGAAGGAGTGACCACAGACAGGCATCGAAGGCCTAACATAACAAAAATGTCAATACAATGGTATTGTCAGTGGCAGGCATTGAAGGATGTCAGCGCATAGACTAAACATTGGTGGAGCTGTGAGATAATTTTGCAAGTGGTAGAGCACTGTTTGAGCTGGGGTGGGGGGAAACTGTCTTGTGGCCGGCGGTACAGGCCCAGGGCCCCTCATATTACAACGGTGTGTCTGACGTTGGGTGCGCACCACCACCGCCAGAGACACTTTATTGTACTAGGAGGGACCCAGTGGCAGTGCCGTCGACCAAAAGCGGGCTCACCCACCTCTTCA
Source organism: Ranitomeya imitator (assembly GCF_032444005.1). Lineage (NCBI taxonomy): Eukaryota > Metazoa > Chordata > Amphibia > Anura > Dendrobatidae > Ranitomeya > Ranitomeya imitator. The sequence goes on from NC_091283.1 coordinate 236,343,054, forward strand.
GACAAACTGCACTCTCACGGGTGCTGTCGCCAAGTGTCGATACCACGGCCCCGTGTGGGGAGTTTGGCCATTTAGTGAGGTGTAAACATGTCGTATGCTGGACAATCAGGTGCTGAAAATTACGAGATTGGAAAAGGCATTCAGAATAGTCCACAGGCAAGACCTTTTCATAGGAAAGCTAGGTGTCAGCCGGGCAAGGTGGGGCAAAAGATTTCGAAATCCAGTTGTGGTTCATTTTAATGAAGGTTAGATCATCTACATTTTGGGTAGCCAGACGAGTCCTTTTTTCTGTTAGTATTGAACCTGCAGCACTGAATACTCTTTCTGATAGGACACTAGCTGCCGGGCAAGCAAGCTCCTGCAATGCATATTCTGCCAATTCTGGCCAGGTGTCTAATTTTGATGCCCAGTAATCAAATGGGAATGACGGTTGAGGGAGAACATCGATAAGGGATGAAAAATAGTTTGTAACCATACTGGACAAATGTTGTCTCCTGTCACTTTGAATTGATGCTGCAGTACCTGTCCTGTCTGCGGTCATAGCAAAATCACTCCACAACCTGGTCAGAAAACCCCTCTGGCCAACGCCACTTCTGATTTCTGCCCCTCTAACTCCTCTGGTCTGCTGGCCCCTGCAGCTCGTGTGAGAACGATCACGGGCGCTGTGTGCAGGGAATGCCAGAAGCAAACGGTCAACAAGAGTTGATTGTTTGGTTGCTAATATTAGTTCCAAGTTCTCATGTGGCATTATATTTTGCAATTTGCCTTTATAGCGAGGATCAAGGAGGCAGGCCAACCAGTAATCGTCATCATTCATCATTTTAGTTATGCGTGTGTCCCTTTTGAGGATACGTAAGGCATAACCCGCCATGTGGGCCAAAGTTCCAGTTCTCAAATCTGCGGTTGTGCTTGGTTGAGGGGCAGTTTCAGGCAAATCAACGTCACTTGTGTCCCTCAAAAAACCAGAACCCGGCCTTGCCGCGCCACCAATTTCCAGTGGCCCCGGAAAAGCTTCCTCATTAAAAATATAATCATCCCCATCATCCTCCTCGTCCTCCTCCTCCTCTTCGCCCGCTACCTCGTCCTGTACACTGCCCTGGCCAGACAATGGCTGACTGTCATCAAGGCTTTCCTCTTCCTCAGCTGCAGACGCCTGATCCTTTATGTGCGTCAAACTTTGCATCAGCAGACGCATTAGGGGGATGCTCATGCTTATTATGGCGTTGTCTGCACTAACCAGCCGTGTGCATTCCTCAAAACACTGAAGGACTTGACACATGTCTTGAATCTTCGACCACTGCACACCTGACAACTCCTTGTCTGCCATCCTACTGCCTGCCCGTGTATGTGTATCCTCCCACAAAAACATAACAGCCCGCCTCTGTTCACACAGTCTCTGAAGCATGTGCAGTGTTGAGTTCCACCTAGTTGCAACGTCTATGATTAGGCGATGCTGGGGAAGGTTCAAAGAACGCTGATAGGTCTGCATACGGCTGGAGTGTACGGGCGAACGGCGGATATGTGAGCAAAGTCCACGCACTTTGAGGAGCAGGTCGGATAACCCCGGATAACTTTTCAGGAAGCACTGCACCACCAGGTTTAAGGTGTGAGCCAGGCAAGGAATGTGTTTCAGTTGGGAAAGGGAGATGGCAGCCATGAAATTCCTTCCGTTATCACTCACTACCTTGCCTGCCTCAAGATCTACAGTGCCCAGCCACGACTGCATTTCTTTCTGCAAGAACTCGGACAGAACTTCCGCGGTGTGTCTGTTGTCGCCCAAACACTTCATAGCCAATACAGCCTGCTGACGTTTGCCAGTAGCTGCCCCATAATGGGAGACCTGGTGTGCAACAGTGGCAGCTGCGGATGGAGTGGTTGTGCGACTGCGGTCTGTGGACGAGCTCTTGCTTCTGCAGGAGGACGAAGAGGAGGAGGAGGGGGTGCGAACGGCTACAGCCAATTGTTTCCTAGACCGTGGGCTAGGCAGAACTGTCCCAAACTTGCTGTCCCCTGTGGACCCTGCATCCACCACATTTACCCAGTGTGCCGTGATGGACACGAAACGTCCCTGGCCATGCCTACTGGTCCATGCATCTGTTGTCAGGTGCACCTTTGTGCTCACAGATTGCCTGAGTGCATGGACGATGCGCTCTTAAACATGCTGGTGGAGGGCTGGGATGGCTTTTCTGGAAAAAAAGTGTCGACTGGGTAGCTCGTAGCGTGGTACAGCGTAGTCCATCAGGGCTTTGAAAGCTTCGCTTTCAACTAACCGGTAGGGCATCATCTCTAACGAGATTAGTCTAGCTATGTGTGCGTTCAAACCCTGTGTACGCGGATGCGAGGCTAAGTACTTCCTTTTTCTAACCATAGTCTCATGTAGGGTGAGCTGGACTGGAGAGCTGGAGATCGTGGAACTAGCGGGGGTGCCGGTGGACATGGCAGACTGAGAGACGGTGGGAGATGGTATTGTTGCCACCGGTGCCCTAGATGCAGTGTTTCCTACTACGAAACTGGTGATTCCCTGACCCTGACGGCTTTGGCCTGGCAAAGAAACCTGCACAGATACTGCAGGTGGTGCGGAAAATGGTGGCCCTACACTGCCGGAAGGGATGTTGCGTTGCTGACTAGCTTCATTGGCCGAGGGTGCTACAACCTTAAGGGACGTTTGGTAGTTAGCCCAGGCTTGCAAATGCATGGTGGTTAAATGTCTATGCATGCAACTTGTATTGAGACTTTTCAGATTCTGTCCTCTGCTTAAGGTAGTTGAACATTTTTGACAGATGACTTTGCGCTGATCAATTGGATGTTGTTTAAAAAAATGCCAGACTGCACTCTTTCTAGCATCGGATACCTTTTCAGGCATTGCAGACTGAGCTTTAACCGGATGGCCACGCTGTCCTCCAACAGGTTTTAGCTTTGCCACGCGTTTTGGGCAAGATACGGGCCCGGCAGATGGAACCTGTTGCGATGTTGATGCCTGCTGCGGCCCCTCCTCCTCCGCTTCAGAACTGCTGCCGCCTGCACCCTGTTCCCCCAATGGCTGCCAATCGGGGTCAAGAACTGGGTCATCTATTACCTCTTCTTGTAGCTCGTGTGCAACTTCGTCTGTGTCACCGTGTCGGTCGGTGGTATAGCGTTCGTGATGGGGCAACATAGTCTCATCAGGGTCTGATTCTTGATCAGCACCCTGCGAGGGCAATGTTGTGGTCTGAGTCAAAGGACCAGCATAGTAGTCTGGCTGTGGCTGTGCATCAGTGCACTCCATGTCAGATTCAACTTGTAATGGGCATGGACTGTTAACTGCTTCACTTTCTAAGCCAGGGACGGTATGTGTAAAGAGCTCCATGGAGTAACCCGTTGTGTCGCCTGCTGCATTCTTCTCTGTTGTTGTTTTTGCTGAAGAGGACAAGGAAGCGACTTGTCCCTGACCGTGAACATCCACTAACGACGCGCTGCTTTGACATTTACCAGTTTCACGAGAGGAGGCAAAAGAGCTAGAGGCTGAGTCAGCAAGATAAGCCAAAACTTGCTCTTGCTGCTCCGGCTTTAAAAGCGGTTTTCCTACTCCCAGAAAAGGGAGCGTTCGAGGCCTTGTGTAGCCAGACGACGAACCTGGCTCCACAGCTCCAGACTTAGGTGCAATATTTTTTTTCCCACGACCAGCTGATGCTCCACCACTACCACTACCCTCATTACCAGCTGACAATGAACGCCCCCGGCCACGACCTCTTCCACCAGACTTCCTCATTGTTTTAAAAACGTTACCAAACGAACGGTATTTGTTGCTGTCACACAACTTACACGGTGAGCTATAACTTCAGTATGATTTAGCTACCCCTTTACAGGTGGGTGAGACCACAACGAAAATCAGCCACAATGTTACACACTCTGTTGTTGTTGGCAACAAATGAGATGGCACACACGCAGGACTGTCACTGAAGCGCAAATGTAAATATTTATCTCCCACTGATTTTTGTTTGTTTTTTTTAAAAGGGAGACTTCAGAAGAAAAAAAAATTTAAAAAAAATTATTTTTTACAGAAGAATTTATAAAACAAATAAAATGAAATGATTGTTTCAGGGAGAATTTAGGAAAAAAAAAAAAAAAAAGGCTTTGTAGGGCCCACTGAGTGAGAGAGGACGCACACAGGAGTCAGGAGTGGCACACAAGCCCAGAGGCCAATATTAATCTCCCACTGATTGATTTAGTGATTTTTTTTGGTAGATTTTGGAACCCAAATCAAGCAAAAAAATTAATAGGCTTTCTATGGCCCACAATTGGGGAGAGAGAGAGAGATGGCACACCCAGGAGTCAAGACTGGCACACAAGCAGAAGGGGCAATATGAATCTCCCACAGATTTTTTTTTTTTTTTTTTTTTTAGGGAGACTTGAGAGAAAAAAAAATACAAAAAAAATGATTTTTTTCAGGAATAATTTAGAAACCAAAGAAAATAAAATGATTGTTTCAGGGAGAATTTAGAAAACAAATAAAACAAAAAATAGGCTTTCTAGGGCCCACTGAGTGACAGATGACGCACACAGGAGTCAGGAGTGGCACACAAGCCCAGAGGCCAATATTAATCTCCCACTGATTGATTTAGTGATTTTTTTTGGTAGATTTTGGAACCCAAATCAAGCAAAAAAATTAATAGGCTTTCTATGGCCCACAATTGGGGAGAGAGAGAGAGATGGCACACCCAGGAGTCAAGACTGGCACACAAGCAGAAGGGGCAATATGAATCTCCCACAGATTTTTTTTTTTTTTTTTTTTTTTCAGGGAGACTTGAGAGAAAAAAAAATACAAAAAAAATGATTTTTTTCAGGAATAATTTAGAAACCAAAGAAAATAAAATGATTGTTTCAGGGAGAATTTAGAAAACAAATTAAACAAAAAATAGGCTTTCTAGGGCCCACTGAGTGACAGATGACGCACACAGGAGTCAGGAGTGGCACACAAGCCCAGAGGCCAATATTAATCTCCCACTGATTGATTTAGTGATTTTTTTTGGTAGATTTTGGAACCCAAATCAAGCAAAAAAATTAATAGGCTTTCTATGGCCCACAACTGGGGAGAGAGAGAGAGATGGCACACCCAGGAGTCAAGACTGGCACACAAGCAGAAGGGGCAATATGAATCTCCCACAGATTTTTTTTTTTTTTTTTTTTTCAGGGAGACTTGAGAGAAAAAAAATACAAAAAAAATGATTTTTTTCAGGAATAATTTAGAAACCAAAGAAAATAAAATGATTGTTTCAGGGAGAATTTAGAAAACAAATAAAACAAAAAATAGGCTTTCTAGGGCCCACTGAGTGACAGATGACGCACACAGGAGTCAGGAGTGGCACACAAGCCCAGAGGCCAATATTAATCTCCCACTGATTGATTTAGTGATTTTTTTTGGTAGATTTTGGAACCCAAATCAAGCAAAAAAATTAATAGGCTTTCTATGGCCCACTATTTGTGAGAGAGATGGCACGCTCAGGACTGGCACACAAGGCCAGAGGCCAATATTAATCTCCCATTTTTTTTTTTTCCAGGGAAAATTTATAAACCCAATAAAAAAAATAATAATAAATAGGCTTTCTATGGCCCACTATCTGAGAGAGAGAGATGGCACGCTTAGGACTGGCACACAAGCCCAAAGCCCAATATTAATCTCCCACTGATTGATTGATTGATTTTTTCAGGTAGAATTATGAACCCAAATCAACCAAAAAAATAAATAGGCTTTCTATGGCCCACTATTTGTGAGAGAGATGGCACGCTCAGGACTGGCACACAAGCCCAGAGGCCAATATTAATCTCCCACTTTTTTTTTTTTCCAGGGAAAATTTATAAACCCAATAAAATAATAAAAAAATAGGCTTTCTATGGCCCACTATCTGAGAGAGAGAGAGATGGCACGCTTAGGACTGGCACACAAGCCCAAAGGCCAATATTAATCTCCCACTGATTGATTTATTGATTTTTTCAGGTAGAATTTAGAACCCAAATCAAGCAAAAAAATTAATAGGCTTTCTATGGCCCACTGAGTGAGAGATGGCACACACAGGAGTAAGGAGTGGCACACAAGCCCTGAGGCCAATATTTTTCTCCCACTGATTGATGTTGTGATTTTTTCTGGTAGATTTTGGAACCCAAATCAAGCAAAAAAATAAATAGGCTTTCTATGGCCCACTGAGTGAGAGATGACACAGACAGAGATGGCACTCTAGCAGAAATGTCAATCTTAATCTCCCACAAAAAAAAAAAAAAAAAAAAAAGGAACTGTCCTTCAATTACTATCTCCCTGCAGTAATCTCAGCCAGGTATGGCAGGCAGCAATAAGGAGTGGACTGATGCACAAATTAAATAAAAAGTGTGGACAAACAAACAAGATAGCTGTGCAGAAAGGAAGGAACAAGAGGATTTGTGCTTTGAAAAAAGCATTTGGTTTGCACAGCGGCGTACACACAGCAATGCAGCTATCAGGGAGCCTTCTAGGGCAGCCCAATGAGCTACAGCGCTGAGGAAAAAAAAAAAAAAGGAGCTTCCACTGTCCCTGCACACCGAAGGTGGTGTTGGGCAGTGGAAATTGCTACAGCACAAGCGGTTTTGTGGTTAATGGACCCTGCCTAACGCTATCCCTGCTTCTGACGAAGCGGCAGCAACCTCTCCCTAAGCTCAGATCAGCAGCAGTAACATGGCGGTCGGCGGGAACTCCCCTTTATAGCCCCTGTGACGCCGCAGACAGCAAGCCAATCACTGCAATGCCCTTCTCTAAGATGGTGGGGACCAGGACCTATGTCATCACGCTGCCCACACTCTGCGTTTACCTTCATTGGCTGAGAAATGGCGCTTTTCGCGTCATTGAAACGCGACTTTGGCGCGAAAGTCGCATACCGCATGGCCGACCACGCACAGGGGTCGGATCGGGTTTCATGAAACTCGACTTCGCCAAAAGTGGGCGACTTTTGAAAATGTTCGACCCGTTTCGCTCAACCCTAATCCTAACCCTAACCCTAGGGACCCTAACCCTAACCCTAGGGATCCCAACCCTAACCCTAGGGATCCTAACCCTAACCCTAGGGATCCTAACCCTAAACCTAACCCTAGGGATCCTAACCCTAACCCTAGGGATCCTAACCCTTAGGGTTAGGGTTAGAATACCTAGGGTTAGGGTTAGGGTTGGGGGGTGGCTTTTCAGTGTATATTCTTGTGTTTTTCTATAAAAACGCATGCAAATGCATGTGCTTAAAAATGCATGCGTTTACATAGACATCAATAGGTTTTTTTTTGCCGCAAAAAACGCATGCGTTTTTTTGCGACAAAAAAACGCAGCTAAAATTACTACATGTTGCATTTCTGCAACACACTGCATGCAGAGAAAAAACGCAAGCATTGCAAAAACGCGTCAAAACGCATGCAAAAACGCAAAAAAGAAAACGCAAATGTGAAACCAGCCTTAATCTCCCACTTTTTTATTTTTTCTGGGAGAATAGTGAATAAATCAGGACCACTGTAATACAGTATATTTTCTGTGGCAGAAAATTACAGACAGATGCCACAGACAGGACTGGCACAGATGCAGATTTGCCAATCATAATCTCCCACTATTTTATTTTTCTGGGAGAATAGTGAATAAATCAGGTCCACTGTAATACAGTATATTTTCTGTGGCAGAAAATCACAGACAGATGCCACAGATAGGAATGGCAAAGATGCAGATTTGCCAATCTTAATCTCCCACTTTTTTATTTTTTCTGGGAGAATAGTGAATAAATCAGGGCCACTGTAATACAGTATATTTTCTGTGGCGGAAAATGACAGATGCCACAGACAGGACTGGCAGAGATGCAGATTTACCAATATTAATCTCCCACTTTTTTATTTTTTCTGGGAGAATAGTGAATAAATCAGGCCCACTGGAATACAGTATATTTTCTGTGGCAGAAAATTACAGAAAGATGCCACAGATAGGAATGGCACAGATGCAGATTTGCCAATCTTAATCTCCCACTTTTTTATTTTTTCTGGGAGAATAGTGAATAAATCAGGCCCACTGTAATACAGTATATTTTCTGTGGCAGAAAATTACAGACAGATGCCACAGACAGGACTGGCACAGATGGAGATTTACCAATCTTAATCTCCCACTTTTTTATTTTTTTCTGGGAGAATAGTGAATAAATCAGGCCCACTGTAATACAGTATCTTTTCTGTGGCAGAAAATGACAGACAGATGCCACAGACAGGACTGGCACAGATGCAGATTTGCCAATATTAATCTCCCACTTTTTTATTTTTTCTGGGAGAATAGTGAATAAATCAGGCCCACTGTAATACAGTATATTTTCTGTGGCAGAAAATGACAGACAGATGCCACAGATAGGAATGGCACAGATTCAGATTTGCCAATCTTAATCTCCCACATTTTTACTTTTTCTGGGAGAATAGTGAATAAATCAGGCCCACTGTAATACAGTATATTTTCTGTGGCAGAAAATGACAGACAGATGCCACAGACAGGACTGGCACAAATGCAGATTTGCCAATCTTAATCTCCCACTTTTTTAATTTTTTCTGGGAGAATAGTGAATAAATCAGGCCCACTGTAATACAGTATATTTTCTGTAGCAGAAAATGAGTGACAGATACCACAAACAGGAATGGCACAGATGCAGATTTGCCAATCTTAATCTCCCACTTTTTTATTTTTTCTGGGAGAATAGTGAATAAATCAGGCCCACTGTAATACAGTACATTTTCTGTGGCAGAAAATGACAGACAGATGCCACAGACAGGACTGGCACAGATGCAGATTTGCCAATCTTAATCTCCCACTTTTTTATTTTTTGGGGGAGAATAGTGAATAAATCAGGCCCACTGTAATACAGTATATTTTCTGTGGCAGAAAATGAGTGACAGATACCACAGACAGGACTGGCACAGATGCAGATTTGCCAATCTTAATCTCCCACTTTTTTATTTTTCTGGCAGAATAGTGAATAAATCAGGCCCACTGTAATACAGTATATTTTCTGTGGCAGAAAATGACAGACAGATGCGACAGACAGGACTGGCACAGATGCAGATTTGCCAATCTTAATCTCCCACTTTTTTTATTTTTTCTGGGAGAATAGTGAATAAATCAGGCCCACTGTAATACAGTATATTTTCTGTGGCAGAAAATGAGTGACAGATACCACAGACAGGAATGGCACAGATGCAGATTTGCCAATCTTAATCTCCCACTTTTTTATTTTTTCTGGGAGAATAGTGAATAAATCAGGTCCACTGTAATACAGTATATTTTCTGTGGCAGAAAATGACAGACAGATGCCACAGATAGGAATGGCACAGATGCAGATTTGCCAATCAAAGGCTGGTTTCACATTTGCGTTTAAAAACACAGCATTTTAAACGCAAACGCATTTGGTGAAAAAACGCATTGAAACGCGTTTAACCCCTTTCTGCCATTAGACGTACTATTGCGTCCATGTGGGGTGGGCTTTACTTCCCAAGGACGCAATAGTACGTCATATGCGATCGGCAGCGCTCACGGGGGGAGCGCCGCCGATCGCGGCCGGGTGTCAGCTGTTTATCGCAGCTGACATCCGGCACTATGTGCCAGGAGCGGTCACGGACCGCCCCCGGCACATTAACCCCCGGCACACCGCGATCAAAGATGATCGCGATGTGCCGGCGGTACAGGGAAGCACCGCGCAGGGAGGGGGCTCCCTGCGGGCTTGCCTGAGCCCCCCGCAGCAACACGATGTGATCGCGTTGCTGCGAGGGTCTCACCTCCCTCCCTGCTCCCTCCAGCCCCGGATCCAAGATGGCCGCGGATCCGGGTCCTGCAGGGAGGGAGGTGGCTTCACAGAGCCTGCTCAGAGCAGGCACTGTGAAGGCTGCAGCGCTGCATGTCAGATCAGTGATCTGACAGAGTGCTGTGCAAACTGTCAGATCACTGATCTGTGATGTCCCCCCCGGGACAAAGTAAAAAAGTAAAAAAAAAAAATTTCAAATGTGTAAAAAAAAAATAAAAAAAAATATTCCAAAATAATGAAAAAAAAAAAATATTATTCCCATAAATACATTTCTTTATCTAAATAAAAAAAAAAAAACAATAAAAGTACACATATTTAGTATCGCCGCGTCCGTAACGGCCCGACCTATAAAACTGGCCCACTAGTTAACCCCTTCAGTAAGCACCGTAAGAAAAAAAAAAAAAAAACGAGGCAAAAAACAACGCTTTATTATCATACCGCCGAACAAAAAGTGGAATAACACGCGATCAAAAAGACAGATATAACTAACCATGGTACCGCTGAAAGCGTCATATTGTCCCGCAAAAAACTAGCCGCCAAAAAGCATCATCAGCAAAAAAATAAAAAAGTTATAGTCCTGAGAATAAAGCGATGCAAAAATAATTATTTTTTCTATAAAATAGTTTTTATCGTATAAAAGCGCCAAAACATAAAAAAATGATATAAATGAGGTGTCGCTGTAATCGTACTGACCCGAAGAATAAAACTGCTTCATCAATTTTACCAAACGCGGAACGGTATAAACGCCTCCCCCAAAAGAAATTCATGAATAGCTGGTTTTTGGTCATTCTGCCTCACAAAAATCGGAATAAAAAGCGATCAAAAAATGTCACGTGCCCGAAAATGTTACCAATAAAAACATCAACTCGTCCCGCAAAAAACAAGACCTCACATGACTCTGTGGACCAAAATATAGAAAAATTATAGCTCTCAAAATGTGGTAACGCAAAAAATATTTTTTGCAATAAAAAGCGTCTTTCAGTGTGTGACGGCTGCCAATCATAAAAATCCGCTAAAAAACCCGCTATAAAAGTAAATCAAACCCCCCTTCATCACCCCCTTAGTTAGGGAAAAATTAAAAAAATGTATTTATTTCCATTTTCCCATTAGGGCTAGGGTTAGAGTTAGGGCTAGGGTTAGGGCTAGGGTTAGGGCTAGGGCTAGGGCTAGGGTTAGGGCTAGGGTTAGGGCTAGGGTTAGGGCTAGGGTTAGGGTTAGGGCTAGGGTTAGGGCTAGGGTTAGGGCTAGGGTTAGGGTTAGGGTTAGGGCTAGGGTTAGGGTTAGGGTTAGGGCTAGGGCTAGGGTTAGGGTTAGGGTTAGGGATAGGGTTAGGGCTAGGGTTAGGGCTAGGGTTAGGATTAGGGTTAGGGCTAGGGTTAGGGCTAGGGCTACAGTTTGGGTTGGGGCTAAAGTTACAGTTAGGGTTTAGATTACATTTACGGTTGGGAATAGGGTTGGGATTAGGGTTAGGGGTGTGTCAGGGTTAGAGGTGTGGTTAGGGTTACTGTTGGGATTAGGGTTAGGGATGTGTTTGGATTAGGGTTTCAGTTATAATTGGGGGGTTTCCACTGTTTAGGCACATCAGGGGCTCTCCAAACGCGACATGGCGTCCGATCTCAATTCCAGCCAATTCTGCGTTGAAAAAGTAAAACAGTGCTTCTTCCCTTCCGAGCTCTCCCGTGTGCCCAAACAGGGGTTTACCCCAACATATGGGGTATCAGCGTACTCAGGACAAATAGGACAACAACTTTTGGGGTCCAATTTCTCCTGCTACCCTTGGGAAAATACAAAACTCGGGGCTAAAACATATTTTTTGTGGGAAAAAAAAGATTTTTTATTTTCACGGCTCTGCGTTATAAACTGTAGTGAAACACTTGGGGGTTCAAAGTTCTCACAACACATCTAGATTAGTTCCCTGGGGGGTCTAGTTTCCAATATGGGGTCACTTGTGGGGGCTTTCTACTGTTTAGGTACATTAGGGGTTCTGCAAACGCAATGTGACGTCTGCAGACCATTCCATCTAAGTCTGCATTCCAAATGGCGCTCCTTCCCTTCCGAGCTCTGCCATGCGCTCAAACGGTGGTTTCCCCCAACATACGGGGTATCAGCGTACTCAGGACAAATTGGACAACAACTTTTGGGGTCGAATTTCTCCTCTTACCCTCGGGAAAATACAAAACTGGGGGCTAAAAAATAATTTTGGGGGGAAAGATTTTTTTTTTTAATTTTCACGGCTCTGCGTTACAAACTGTAGTGAAACACTTGGGGGTTCAAAGCTATCACAACACATCTAGATGAGTTCCTTAGGGGGTCTAGTTTCCAAAATGGTGTCACTTGTGGGAGGTTTCTACTGTTTAGGTACATTAGGGGCTCTGCAAATGCAATGTGACACCTGCAGACCATTCCATCTAAGTCCTCATTCCAAATGGAGCTCCTTCCCTTCCGAGCCCTCCCATGCGCCCAAACAGTGGTTCCCCCCCACATAAGGGGTATCAGCGCACTCAGGACAAATTGGACAACAAATTGTGGGGTCGAATTTCTCCTGTTACCCTCGGGAAAATACAAAACTGGGGGCTAAAAAATAATTTTTGTGGGAAAAAATTTTTGTTTTATTTTTACGGCTCTCCATTATAAACTTCTGTGAAGCCCTTGGTGGGTCAAAGCGCTCAGCACACATCTAGATAAGTTCTTAAGGGGGTCTACTTTCCAAAATGGTGTCACTTGTGGGGGGTTTCTACTGTTTAGGTACATTAGGGGCTCTGCAAACGCAATGTGACACCTGCAGACCATTCCATCTAAGTCTGCATTCAAATGGCACTCCTTCCCTTCTGAGCCCTCCCATGTGCCTAAACAGTGGTTCCCCCCACATATGGTGTATCATCGCACTCAGGACAAATTGGGCAACAAATTTTGGGGTCCAATTTCTCCTGTTACCCTCAGGAAAATACAAAACTGGGGGCTAAAAAAATAATTTTTGTGGGAAAAAAATTTTGTTTTATTTTTACGGCTCTGCATTATAAACTTCTGTGAAGCACTTGGTGGGTCAAAGTGCTCACCACACCTCTAGATAAGTTCCTTAGGGGGTCTACTTTCCAATATGGTGTCACTTGTGGGGGGTTTCAATGTTTAGGCACATCAGTGGCTCTTCAAACGCAACATGACGTCCCATCTCAATTCCTGTCAATTTTGCATTGAAAAGTCAAACGGCGCTCCTTCCCTTCCGAGCTCTCCCATCCGCCCAAACAGTGGTTTACCCCCACATATGGGCTATCAGCGTACTCAGGACAAATTGTACAACAACTTTTGGGGTCCAATTTCTTCTCTTACCCTTGGGAAAATAAAAAATTGGGGGCAAAAAGATAATTTTTGTGAAAAAATATGATTTTTTATTTTTATGGTTCTACATTATAAACTTCTGTGAAGCACTTGGTGGGTCAAAGTGCTCACCACACCTCTAGATAAGTTCCTTAGGGGGTCTACTTTCCAAAATGGTGTCACTTGTGGGGGGTTTCAATGTTTAGCCACATCAGGGGCTCTCCAAACGAAACATGGCGTCCCATCTCAATTCCAGTCAATTTTGCATTGAAAAGTCAAATGGCACTCCTTCGCTTCCGAGGTCTGCCATGCGCCCAAACAGTGGTTTACCCCCACATGTGGGGTATTAGCATACTCAGGACAAATTGTACAACAATGTTTGGGGTCCATTTTCTCCTGTTACCCTTGGTAAAATAAAACAAATTGGAGCTGAATTAAATTTTTTGTGAAAAAAAGTTAAATGTTCATTTTTATTTAAACATTCAAAAAATTCCTGTGAAGCACCAGAAGGGTTAATAAACTTCTTGAATATGGTTTTGAGCACCTTGAGGGGTGTAGTTTTTAGAATGGTGTCACACTTGGGTATTTTCTATCATATAGACCCCTCAAAATGACTTCAAATGAGATGTGGTCCCTAAAATAAAATGGTGTTGTAGAAATGAGAAATTGCTGGTCAACTTTTAACCCTTATAACTCCCTAACAAAAAAAAATTTTGGTTCCAAAATTGTGCTGATGTAAAGTAGACATGTGGGAAATGTTACTTATTAAGTATTTTGTGTGACATATCTCTGTGATTTAATTGCATAAAAATTCAAAGTTGGAAAATTGCGAAATTTTCATAATTTTCGCCAAATTTCCATTTTTTTCACAAATAAACGCAGGTACTATCAAATAATTTTAACCATTGTCATGAAGTACAATATGTCATGAGAAAACAATGTCAGAATCACCAGGATCCATTGAAGCGTTCCAGAGTTATAACCTCATAAAGGGACAGTGGTCAGAATTGTAAAAATTGGCCCGGTCATTAACGTGCAAACCACCCTTGGGGGTAAAGGGGTTAAAAGCTGCGTTTTTTAGACGCATGCGTTTTTGCATGTTTTAACACAAACGTGGCGTTTTGATGCGTTTACATGCGTTTTTTCCTGCGTTTGCGTTTTTGAAACGCATGATGAGTAGTGTGTGACAGCTGCCAATCCTCAAAATCAACTATAAAAACCCACTATAAACAGAAATTCCTAGGGTTAGGATTAGGGTTAGGATCCCTAGTAACACTAGGGATCCTAACCCTAACCCTAACCCTAAAACACAAACTCTAACCCTAACCCTAAAACACAAACTCTAACCCTAACCCTAACCCTAAAACACAAACTCTAACCCTAACCCCAAAACACAAACTCTAACCCTAACCCTAAAACACAAACTCTAACCCTAACCCAAACTGCAACCCTAACCCTAACACAAACTCTAACACAAACTGTAACACAAACTTTAACCCTAACCATAACACAAACTCTAACACAAACTCTAACACAAACTCTAACCCTAACCCTAACACAAATTCTAACACAAACTGTAACACAAACTCTAACCCTAACAATAACACAAAATCTAACACAAACTCTAACCCTAACCCTAAAACACAAACTCTAACCCTAACCCAAACTCTAACCCTAACCCTAGGGACCCTAACCCTAACCCTAACCATAGGGATCCTAACCCTAACCCTAGGGACCCTAACCCTAGGGATCCCAACCCTAACCCTAGGGATCCTAACCCTAACCCTAGGGATCCTAACCCTAAACCTAACCCTAGGGATCCTAACCCTAACCCTAACCCTAGGGATCCTAACCCTAACCCTTAGGGTTAGGGTTAGAATCCCTAGGGTTAGGGTTAGGGTTGGGGGGTGGCTTTTCAGTGTATATTCTTGTGTTTTTCTATAAAAACGCATGCAAATGCATGTGCTTAAAAATGCATGCGTTTACATAGACATCAATAGGTTTTTTTTTGCCGCAAAAAACGCATGCGTTTTTTTGCGACAAAAAACGCAGCTAAAGTTACTACATGTTGCATTTCTGCAACACACTGCATGCAGAGAAAAAACGCAAGCATTGCAAAAACTCGTCAAAACGCATGCAAAAACGCAAAAAAGAAAACGCAAATGTGAAACCAGCCTTAATCTCCCACTTTTTTATTTTTTCTGGGAGAATAGTGAATAAATCAGGCCCACTGTAATACAGTATATTTTCTGTGGCAGAAAATTACAGACAGATGCCACAGACAGGACTGGCACAGATGCAGATTTGCCAATCTTAATCTCCCACTTTTTTATTTTTCTGGGAGAATAGTGAATAAATCAGGTCCACTGTAATACAGTATATTTTCTGTGGCAGAAAATGACAGACAGATGCCACAGATAGGACTGGCACAGATGCAGATTTGCCAATCTTAATCTCCCACTTTTTTTATTTTTTTCTGGGAGAATAGTGAATAAATCAGGCCCACTGTAATACAGTATATGTTCTGTGGCAGAAAATGACAGACAGATGCCACAGACAGGACTGGCACAGATGCAGATTTGCCAATCTTAATCTCCCACTTTTTTATTTTTTGGGGGAGAATAGTGAATAAATCAGGGCCACTGTAATACAATATACTTTCTGTGGCAGAAAATTACAGACAGATGCCAAAGATAGGAATGGCAAAGATGCAGATTTGCCAATCTTAATCTCCCACTTTTTTATTTTTTCTGGGAGAATAGTGAATAAATCAGGCCCACTGTAATACAGTATATTTTTTGTGGCAGAAAATGACAGACAGATGCCACAGACAGGACTGGCACAGATGCAGATTTGCCAATCTTAATCTCCCACTTTTTTATTTTTTTCTGGGAGAATAGTGAATAAATCAGGCCCACTGTAATACAGTATATTTTCTGTAGCAGAAAATGAGTGACAGATACCACAGACAGGAATGGCACAGATGCAGATTTGCCAATCTTAATCTCCCACTTTTTTATTTTTTCTGGGAGAATAGTGAATAAATCAGGCCCACTGTAATACAGTATATTTTCTGTGGCAGAAAATGAGTGACAGATACCACAGACAGGACTGGCACAGATGCAGATTTGCCATTCTTAATCTCCCACTTTTTTATTTTTCTGGGAGAATAGTGAATAAATCAGGCCCACTGTAATACAGTATATTTTCTGTGGCAGAAAATGACAGACAGATGCCACAGACAGGACTGGCACAGATGCAGATTTGCCAATCCTAATCTCCCACTTTTTTATTTTTTCTGGGAGAATAGTGAATAAATCAGGTCCACTGTAATACAGTATATTTTCTGTGGCAGATAATGACAGACAGATGCCACAGATAGGAATGGCACAGATGCAGATTTGCCAATCTAAGGCTGGTTTCACATTTGCGTTTAAAAACGCAGCATTTTAAACGCAAACGCATTTGGTGAAAAAACGCGTTTAAACACGTTTAAACACTGCTTTTTTAGGCGCATGCGTTTTTGCATGTTTTAACACAAACGTGGCGTTTTGACGCGTTTACATGCGTTTTTTCCTGCATTTGAGTTTTTGAAACGCATGATGAGAAGTGTGTGACAGCTGCAAATCATCAAAATCAACTAGAAAACCCACTATAAACAGAAATTCCTAGGGTTAGGGTTAGGATCCCTAGTAACACTAGGGATCCTAACCCTAACCCTAAAACACAAACTCTAACCCTAACCCTAAAACACAAACTTTAACCCTAACCCTAACCCTAAAACACAAACTCTAACCCTAAAACACAAACTCTAACCATAACCCAAACTCTAACCCTAACCCTAACACAAACTCTAACACAAACTGTAACACAAACTCTAACCCTAATCATAACACAAACTCTAACACAAACTCTAACACAAACTCTAACCCTAACCCTAACACAAACTCTAACCCTAACCCAATAACACAAACTCTAACCCTAACCCTAAAACACAAACTCTAACCCTAACCCAAACTCTAACCCTAACCCTAGGGACCCTAACCCTAACCATAGGGATCCTAACCCTAACCCTAGGGACCCTAACCCTAACCCTAGGGATCCTAACCCTAACCCTAGGGATCCTAACCCTAACCCTAGGGATCCTAACCCTAACCCTAACCCTAACCCTAGGGATCCTAACACTAACCCTTAGGGTTAGGGTTAGAATCCCTAGGGTTAGGGTTAGAAACCCTAGAGTTAGGGTTAGGGTTGGCGGGTGGCTTTTCAGTGTATATTCTTGTGTTTTTCTACAAAAACGCATGCAAATGCATGTGCTTAAAAATGCATGCGTTTACATAGACATCAATAGGTTTTTTTTTTGCCGCAAAAAAACGCATGCGTTTTTTTGCGACAAAAAAACCCAGCTAAAATTACTACATGTTGCATTTCTGCAACACAACGCATGCAGAGAAAAAACGAATGCATTGCAAAAGCGCGTCAAAACGCATGCAAAAACGCAAAAAAGAAAACGCAAATGTGAAACCAGCCTTAATCTCCCACTTTTTTATTTTTTCTGGGAGAATAGTGAATAAATCAGGCCCACTGTAATACAGTATATTTTCTGTGGCAGAAAATGACAGACAGATGCCACAGACAGGATTGGCACAGATGCAGATTTGCCAATCATAATCTCCCACTGTTTTATTTTTTCTGGGAGAATAGTGAATAAATCAGGCCCACTGTAATACAGTATATTTTCTGTGCAGAAAATGAGTGACAGATACCACAGACAGGAATGGCACAGATGCAGATTTGCCAATCTTAATCTCCCACTTTTTTATTTTTTTCTGGGGGATTAGTGAATAAGTCAGGCCCACTGTAATACAGTATATTTTCTGAGGCAAAAAATGACAGATGCCACAGACACGACTGGCACAGATGCAGATTTGCCAATCTTAATCTCCCACTTTTTATTTTTTCTGGGAGACTAGTGAATAAATCAGGCCCACTGTAATACAGTATATTTTCTGTGGCAGAAAATGAGTGACAGATACCACAGACAGGAATGGCACAGATGCAGATTTGCCTATTTTAATCTGCCTCTTTCTTATTTTTTCAGGGAGACTAGTGAATAAATCAGGGCCACTGTATTAAAGTATATTTTCTGTGGCAGAAAGTGGCTTGAAGATATATAACAAAAAAAAAGGGGGGGGGACTGTACTACAATTACTATCTCCCTACAGTAATCTCAGAAAAGCATGGCAGGCAGCATTAAAAAGGACTGCTGCACACAAAAGTCAAAAGTGTGGACAAACAAACAAGATAGCTGTGCAGAAAGGAAGGAGTAACAGGATTTGTGCTTTGAAAAAAGCAGTTGGTTTGCACAGCAGCGTACACACAGCAATGCAGCTATCAGGGAGCCTTCTAGGGCAGCCCAATGAGCTACAGCGCTGAGGGAAAAAAAATGTTGCTTCCACTGTCCCTGCAAACAAAAGGTGGTGTTGGACAGTGGAAATCGCTACAGCACAAGCGGTTTGGGGGTTAATGTACCCTGCCTAACGCTATCCCTGCTTCTGATGAAGCGGCAGCAACCTCTCCCTATACTCAGATCAGCATCAGTAAGATGGCGGTCGGCGTGCATGCCTTTTTATAGCCCCTGTGATGCCACAGAAAGCAAGCCAATCACTGCCATGTCCTTCTCTAAGATGGTGGGGACCAGGACCTATGTCATCACGCTGTCCACACTCTGCGTCCACCTTCATTGGCTGAGAAATGGCACTGAACGCGTCATAGGAAACGCGACTTTGGCGCGAAGGTCGTCGACCGCGTGGCCGACCCCACACAGGGATCGGGTCGGGTTTCATGAAACCCGACTTTGCCAAAAGTTGGCGACTTATGAAAATGACCGATCCGTTTCGCTCAACCCTAATAACAATATTGAAATATATTCTTTGGACTTTCCGTCAGTCTTTTTTCTTCTTCTTGGTGGTATTGATATGGTATTTCCGACTGTCCTTCCATTTTGCTAGATCCACTTCCCAGGAATACATATGGTTCACAATAGTTGACACAATGTGTGTCTGACTTGTGTTAGATATATTTTTATAGTGTTCTTTGGGTAGTGTCCCTGATTTCTGCTAATTGTTACTATTATCCAATGTAAATTCTGGGGTTAAAACAACATTTTAGTGGTAAAAATGTAATTAATTTTTCTTTACCGCCCAATGGTATAATTTTCTATGGAACAGCTGTGGTGTCAGTATGCTCACTGCACCACTAGAGGAATTCATTCAGGGAAGTATTTTGTGAAATGCAGTCACCTTTGGGGCTTATGCTGTTCTGGCACCTCGGGGGCTCTGACAATGTGACATGTCACCCACAAACAATTCCAGCAAAATCTGCTCTCCAACATGGTGCTCCTTCCCTTCTGAGTTCTTCCATGCACCCAAACAGTAGTATTCCCCCACATACGGGGTATCGGCGTTCTCAGGAGAAATTTCAGAATATATATAGTCCATTTTCTCCTGTTAGGCTATGTGCACACGTTCAGGTTTTTTCGCGTTTTTTTCGCGCTAAAAACGCTATAAAAACTCATTAAAAATGCATACATTATGCATTCTATCATTTAGAATGCATTCTGCATGTTTTGTGCACATGGATGCGTTTTTTTCCACGAAAAAAACGCATCGTGGTAAAAAAAATGAGCATGTTCATTATTTTTGTGGATTTTCTGCATTTTTCCCGCAATTCTATGCATTTGGGAAAAAACGCACAAAAACGTACCAAAGACGCGTGAAAAA
This sequence comes from Ranitomeya imitator, assembly GCF_032444005.1. NCBI lineage: Eukaryota > Metazoa > Chordata > Amphibia > Anura > Dendrobatidae > Ranitomeya > Ranitomeya imitator. The sequence continues at coordinate 236,362,960 of NC_091283.1, forward strand.
CGCGGTAAAATCGTGGTAAAAACGCATGCGTATTTCTGGCAGAAATGTCCGGTTTTTGTCAGGAAAATTTCTGCAAGAAATCCTGACGTGTGCACATACCCTCACCTTTGTGAAAGTAAAAAAAAATTAGGTCTAAATGAAAATTTTTGTGAAAGAAAAGTAAATGTTTATTTTTTCCTTCCACATTCCATTAATTCCTGTGAAGCACCCGAAGGGTTAATAAATAGTGATGAGTGAGTGTACTTGTTGCTCGGGTTTTCCTGAGCACGCTGGGGTGACCTCCGAGTATTTGTTATTGCTCGGAGATATAGTTTTCATCGCCTCAGTTGCATGATTTACGGCTTCCAGATACGCTGAATACATGTGGGAATTCCCTAACAAACAGGCATTCCTCACATGTATTCAGCGTATCTGGAAGCCGTAAATCATGCAACTGAGGCGATGAAAACTATATCTCCGAGCAATAACAAATATTCGGAGGTCACCCCAGCGTGCTCGGAAAACCCGAGCAACGAGTATACTCAATCACTATTAATAGACTTCTTGAATGTGGTTTTGAGCACTTTGAGGGGTGCAGTTTTTAGAATGGTGTCACGTCTGGGTATTTTCTGTCATATTGACCCCCCAATACTCACCTCAAGTGTGAGGTGGTCCCTAAAAAAATGGTTTTGTACATTTTGTTGTAAAAATTAGAAATCGCTGGTCAATTTTAACCCTTACAATATCCCTACAATATCTGGTACACTGGAGAGGGTACGGTCCCGAGGAGAGGACGTGGGTACCCGCTGCCGATGTCCATGTGGTTAGGTTGGTTCGGGCATTTCATACAGCTCATCCTGAGAAACCTGGTCCTGAGGTTCCAGAGGTCCCTCGTAGAAGGGGGGGTACTGTCACAGGGCTACCGCGACAGAGAGGTTCCAGAGAACCTCAGCGCTCTGGGCCTCGTTCACAAACAGTGAACAGAAGCTCTTCTCCTGTATTTTGACCTGGCTGCTTTGTGCCAGCAGTGTAAGAGTTAACCTTATTTGCTAAATTGCTGTGAGCTGGGTCTCTCAGCTGAAGGTGATTTTGTAATCTCCTCCTCTATATAGACCCAGTCCTGACTACAGCTAGTGTCAGTGATCAGTTCAGCTGCCTGGCTTGGAGGTTGAAGGAGAGTGATATTTGGAGCTTGGAGGTTTATTACAGAGATTGGTGTCTGCGGTTTTGGTTGCATGTTAAACCTGTTTTCCTTCCTAGTTTTCTCCCTCTCTTCCCTTCTATGTGTACCCTCTGTGATTGTGTGAGTATTTGGTGAGTTTAAGACTTTTAGTTACCTTGCCTGTATACCCTGTTTATTGTTGTGTTTATACACTGGTGCAGTCCTCCTCCCTGGGGGGGAGAGTGGGCCACTTATAGGGCCTGCACAGGAGACAGGGATTCGCTGGCGGCTTGGACCTCCTACCCGTCATAGGTACCCCCGAGATAAGGGAAAGCCAGGGCCCCATTAAAGTGGTAGGGACAGGTGCGGGTCCCAGTACGCTGTCCTGCCGCTTACGGCGTGACACTCATGTTCAGTGCTGCTTACTCCTGGAATGGTGGAATGGTGTCACGATTCACACCGTGACCGTCACCCCTACGTCACGGATCGGGGTGACTGTAGGCCAACAGACGGCTATCACATGTGCAGGGGGGCTTATCTTAGTTATCCCTCCACTGCTACAATGTGATGAAAAAACACACACAAGGCTATTGACCTCTTAGTTTACAGCAGGGGCTTATTTTAGTTATCCCACTGCTCTTCAATATACCACGAACTGCAGGGATTTATGTATATCCCGCTTTACAGTTCTGCTTGAACTTGCAGCTCTCTGGTGCCCCCCTGACCCTCAGGTCAGATTAGGTACTGCACTTAGGGTAATTAGTTGCCAGAAAGGCTGCCTGCTATGTACTGGCTATTGGGCATGCTACAGCGAGGCGATATAACTACTCCCACTCAGGCAGGAACAATAATTATCAATGTCGCCGTCGCTACAATGACTCCCAGATACCCAGTACAAGGTATGCTGCCACCAGCTTCGATTAAACGGGTCTGAAGCTAACCCAAAACAGTAGCGTAATTCCCTTCAGAAGACTTAGGGTACGTTTTAGAGCAGGAAGAACAAAACTAGTAATTTAGATATTTTACTCCGAAGATAATGCAGTGTTTATAAAAAAAATATTACAAGGTTGTTACAAAAGAGACAACTGGAAATATTTATAAGCAACTTTATATATATATATATATATATATATATATATATATATATATATATATCATATATATATATACTGCTCAAAAAAATAAAGGGAACAGTTAAACAACAGAATCTATCTCCAAGTAAATCAAACTTCTGTGAAATCAAACTGTCCACTTAGGAAGCAACACAGTTTGACAATCAATTTCACATGTTGTTGTGCAAATGGAATAGACAACAGATGGAAATTATTAGCAATTATCAAGACACCCTCAATAAAGGAGTGGTTCTGCAGGTGGGGACCACAGACCACATCTCAGTACCAATGCTTTCTGGCTGATGTTTTGGTCACTTTTGAATGTTGGTTGTGCTTTCACACTCATAGCATGAGACGGCCAGTACACCAGGAGACATGGAGGGGGCCGTAGGAGGGCAACAACCCAGCAGCAGGACCGCTACTTCTGCCTTTGTGCAACGAGGAACAGGAGGGGCACAAATGTGCATGGGTCTGCACAAACGGTTAGAAACCAACTCCATGAGGATGGTCTGAGTGCCCGACGTCCACAGATGGGGTTGTGCTCACAGCCCAACACCGTGCAGGACGTTTGGCATTTGCCACAGAACACCAGGATTGGCAAATTCACCACTAGCACCCTGTGCTCTTCACAGATAAAAGCTGGTTCACACTGAGCACGTGACAGATATCAGAGTCTGGAGATGCCACGGAGAGCGATCTGCTGCCTGCAATATCCTTCAGCATGACCGGTTTGGCAGTGGGTCAGTAATAGTGTGGGGTAGCATTTCTTTGGAGGGCCGCACAGCCCTCCATGTGCTCACCAAAGGTAGCCTGACTGGCATTAGGTACCGAGATGAGATCCTCAGACCCCTTGTGAGACCATATGATGGTGCAGCTGGCTATGGGTTCTGCCTAATGCAGGACAATGCCAGACCTCATGTGGCTGGAGTGTGTCAGCAGTTCCTGTAAGATCAAGGCATTGAAGTTATGGACTAGCCTGCCCATTCCCCAGACCTGAATCCGATTGAACACATCTGGGACATCATATCACTCCATCCACCAATGTCATGCTGCACCACAGACGGTCCAAGAGTTGGCGGACGCGTTAGTCCAGGTCTGGGAAGAGATCCCTCAGGAGGCCATCCGCGGCCTCATCAGGAGCATGCCCAGGCATTGTGGAGAGGTCATACAGACACATGGAGGCCACACACACTACTGAGCTTCATTTCCTTGTCTTGAGGCATTTCCACTGAAGTTGGATCAGCCTGCAATTTGATTTTCCACTTTGATTTTGAGCATCATTCCGACTCCAGAACTTCATGGGATATTAGTTGTGATTTACATTGATCATTTTTAGGTTTTACTGTTCTCAACGCATTCCACTATATAAAGAATAAAGGTTTACAACTGGAATTTTTCATTCAGTGATATCTAGGATGTGCGATTTTAGTGTTCCGTTAATTTTTTTGAGCAGTGTATATATTTATTAGATATTATATATATATGATATTTATTATAAGGGGCTTTGCGTGTGGAGTGAGTGTGGCTATGTGGAGTGGGTGAAGCTATATGGAGTGGGCATAGCTAAATACACACACATACTATATGTATGTATACATGATTGATTACCACTTCTGTCTCTGTAAAAACAATCCCCCTTATCCCCTTTACAACATCAGGCGTAAATGTACGCAGATGTTGGACTCCTTTTCTTTGATGTTGGCTCCAGCGCTGAGCCACATCTTTTCTGGCACATGTCAGCAAGCGCGCCAGAAATTCCGCCCATCAGTGACCCCGTCACATGATCGCGGGTCACTGATGGCTTGGCATGACTACTAGAGGTCTCCAGCAGAAGTCTATGGTTGTCACTGCCAGATTGCTATGAGCACCACCCACTAGCCGAAAACGCAGGAACCAGGGATCGTCTCGCCAAACTCCCGCTCTTTTAACATGGGCAAAACACTACTCAGGCAACACAGGGTGAGGATAAAAGTGTGGTATAGCTTTATTGAACCACAAAACAGGCAGACAACATATAGAACAGTCCCAGCACAGTACCCAAGATGCTGCACATTACAGAGTCTCACCATTCCACTGACTCGCCTGGATAATAGCAGCTGTGACTACAGATCTTCCAGGGACGCTACCTCACCTGTGCCACGCACACAGAGAGGAGGTAACAAGCGTAGGAAGATGCCAGTCCATAAAAGGCCAGTTGATCGAGGATCACAATCTAGCTTCATATTCCAGGGTCGGTTACTCCACCTGTGGCACACACACAGAGAGGAGGTAACAACAAGTGTAGGAAGATGACAGTCTATTGAGTCCATATAAGGTACAAGGACAGTTGATCTGAGGATCACAAGCTGGCTTCTCCAAATGTATCCATAGTTCAGCGATGGTCAATGGAGCAGATCTGTATTCTTCCAACAGAGGCTGAAAACCCCTAGGTTGTTTCTTATAGAATGATAGATCCGTGTCCCTCTTAATGGAGCCATGATGTAAAATGGCTGTTGTCCTTTCTCTAGTCCTTTTGAGATGTATGGATGTCTTGGCAGAATCTCTCTGGCTGTTTCTCTCTCTGAGTCTCTTAATACAAAGGCATATAACCTATTTTTAGACTTCACAAGTGTCTCTCATTCAGTATTTACATAAAGGGTAAGAATGGAGACCAGATCAAGTAGCATTACTTGATTATTTAAACTATCGGCACACACATCACTCATCTTATATGGAAATTAGCTTTCTAATGATTCCGATCTTGGACTAGCTATTCCACTCGGTTAAGGAGAAATCCATTTCTCGGGTTCCTTGGGAACTAGAATTTACCAAGAGGCGCTGTAATGAAGCACGTTTCAAATATGTAACTGTCAAATTTCTATCACACACTGGCGTCGCATTATGACTTCTGTAATATCTCCCCCACATACAGCAAGCCCATGTGTTTGGAGACAAAGACATTCCTACGGGAAGGGGGAAAGGAAGAAGTGAGGAGAGTGTGCAAGGTTACAGGAGCCAGGGAAAGATATCCCCTAGTGCAGGGGCTGCGAGGGGGGTCACATGCAGCATGTGTGATAACAAGGGAAAATCATACGCCATTTTATACATTATCGTGACAAGACCAACATGAGCAATGAGTTTGTGAGGGTGATCTCTTAAAGTGAGATCAATATGATTGCTTGTACCTGACCAAATATAAGTTGAGTTCTAGCTTAGAGGCTAAGAATGTATCAGATTCACAGAGATGATGCACACTGCCTCTCTCTGTCAAAGTTGGTGCCCAACTGAACTTTATTCTCAAAACAAAAGAATATACTAAGAGCGGGGAATAGGGGGGTCGCACAACTTCTGTACAGCTAGTCACTTTGTAATTGGTCCAATCCAACTTCATTTCCAACTATGGTGTATTCCAGTATCTTCACTCCTGCATTCCAAAGATTCCTTCCAAGACAGTTTCAAGGATCTCCAAGACATCTTCAAAGACACAATCGCCATCTTGCTACAACATATCTGAACTGACATATGTAAGGTTTAATAATTGATTTCATTGGCCATTTTCTCCTTCACAGTCCCCCCTAAATCAATTATTAACCTGATGTCACAATGTAACATGATCCAATAGGTGGTCGGTCAATGAATTCACAACACACAAAAAGGGAGGGAAAATGGGGAAAGGAAGGCCTTACCAATAGGAAAATGGGAAATGGGCACCACCTGAATTTAACCTGAGCCTGTCCCTGTACTGCCCTAATGCCCTAAGTGGGTCATTTCCCCCACCGCCGCCAGGAACCTCGTCCCTCACTGATACCTAACTCTTACCTGACTAGTGCACTGGCAGGCAAGGGATGCTAGCCTCACCACTGCAGATAATACACACAGGGAACAGTGAAAAACACAAAAAGAACAAAGAGAAAGCACAGTACATGGACCATGACATCTGAGCTGTCCATTAGACTGGCAATGTTAAACTTTTACCCCCCTTGATGCAATCTTTATTCATGTAAAAGTCAGATTTATTTATTCCCAACTAATAAATCAAATTGGTCTTCAGGGGTTTTATAGTAGAATCATGGCCATCACCATCTTCTTGAAAAACCAGTGTAGGGGTTAGGCTGTCCACGATTTTAGTGACCATTTGTTTAACACAAAAAATATACAACAAGAAACCACAGCCATGAAAATAAGGATTACGATAATAATTGTACCAATCTGTGCCAACCATTTCTGCCATCCCATCATTCACCCAAACCAAGTATCCCAAAGATCATCAACTGAATTTTCTTAAGTTCCTCAGATAAGGATTCAAGCTTTTTTATAGCTAAGGTAACCTTTCCATTCGGACCTGTGTTATCGGGAATAAAGGTACAACAAGTTTCTCCAATCATTTTCCATACCCCTCCTTTCTCTGCTAGTAACATATCCAAAGCCATCCGGTTTTGGAAAGCCATAGTGGATGTAGCTTCCAACTGTTCAGCTATGCATCCTTAGTATAATTTATGAATCTTTGTTGGTTATAATATATGTAGTTCATCCAATCTACATTTTTATTGACAGTTACAATAGGGGTTATAGACTCAAATCCTACTTTAACCTGGTCCCTTGCTTTAAACTCATCAGGGACCCCCTTGGTACCCCATAGCATCAATATACACATGAGGGTCAAAGCTTTCTTTGGGGGCAATTCCCCTTTTCATACATTGGGGCTGTTTCTGATTAGTCAAAGGCGAACCTTCAGGGATAAGATGGAAAGGCATGATGGCCTTGGCCAAAGTACACTGTCCGTCCAATTACCCTCTAACTTAGACCTTATCTTCATATCCCCACATATCCAGAATATGTCCGCTACTGAGGAGACCTGCTGTGTTAACTTCTCAGGGGTTGCTGAGGAGTAATTATGGCAAAAACCCTTACTAAAATTCCCCCAGAAATGGTCCTCTCCTTGTATTTGCATACAGGTGTAGTTCCCAGGATAGATAGTAATACTTCGACCAAGAGACGGAGTTCTATCCAACACAAGATATTTATCCCTCCATCTCCCACATTGTATATAATTAGTGGAGGTGTTGGAAAAGAGGGCAAGGACACACTCCTCCAATTCAGGGATTAATAGGGGAACAGATCCCAAATGGGGCCTGGCTGCAGCACACACTTAACAATTGGTTCCATTTTGTTGTTGTGCAGTGTACCTCATCCACTCAACCCAGGCGTTAACATCTGTATATCCAGTCTCTATAGCCAGTGTATCCTCATAAGTTGGGTTCTGGAACATGTTGAAGAAGTGGAATCCATGGTATTCCAGATTTGTCACTTACACCCTGCACATTTGCCCATTCTTGAGACTTCAACATATCTTTAAGTTGGAAAATGCCTGTTGGGGTCTTTCCCCCCTGACTATAATATGCACCCAAAGTATACTCTCCTACATCATTAGGTGATGGATCCTCAATAGTGAGTATCAAAGGATGACATTTTGTCCTACATTGGTCACTAGAGTCAGATTTGAGTAGCGTCATCCACGTAAGTAAGGACTTCCCTTTATTACTCTTTTGCTTGAAGGCAGGGGTCGGTTTATATCACCTCCCTTTATCACTTGTATCCCATCCTACAGATGTCCAAGAACCACAGTTTTTATTTCTTCTTTCCCAATTACCACAAATAAAGAATACAAACTGTTCTGTCTTTGCTGAGAGTTGTGACTCTCCTGGCTCCTCACACCCACTTCCCTGTGTTATGTTACAGGCATAAAACCCATATGTAGCCACTAGGGTTGAGCGAAACGGATCGTTCATTTTCAAAAGTCGCCGACTTTTGGCACAGTCGGGTTTCACGAAACCCGACCCGATCCCTGTGTGGGGTCGGCCATGCGGTACGCGACTTTCACGCCAAAGTCGCGTTTCAATGATGCGAAAAGCGCCATTTCTCAGCCAATGAAGGTGGACGCAGAGTGTGGGCAGCGTGATGACATAGGTCCTGGTCCCCACCATTTTGGAGAAGGGCATTGCAGTGATTGGCTTGCTGTCTGTGGCGTCACAGGGGCTATAAAGAGGCGTTCTCGCCGACCGCCATCTTACTGCTGCTGATCTGAGCATAGGGAGAGGTTGCTGCCGCTTCGTCAGAAGCAGAGATAGTGTTAGGCAGGGTCCATTAACCACCAAACCGTTTGTGCTGTAGCGATTTCCACTGTCCAACACCACCTTTTGTTTGCAGGGACAGTGGAAGCTACATTTTTTTTTTCTCAGCACTGTAGCTCATTGGGCTGCCCTAGAAGGCTCCCTGATAGCTGCATTGCTGTATGTACGCCGCTGTGCAAACCAACTGCTTTTTTCAAAGCACAAATCCTGTTGTTCCTTCCTTTCTGCACAGCTATCTTTTTTGTTTTTCCACACTTTTGATTTAATTTGTGCAGCAGTCCACTCCTTCTTATTGCTGCCTGCCATACCTGGCTGAGATTACTGCAGGGAGATAGTAATTGTAGGACAGTCCCTGTTTTTTTTTTTTTTAATTTTCCCTAAAAATATAAGTTGTGGGAGATTAATATTGGCCTTTCTGCTTGTTTGCCAGTCCTGAGTGTGCCATCTCTCTTAAATAGTGGGCCATAGAAAGCCTAGTGTTTTTTTTTTTTTAATTTGGTATCTAAATTCTCCCGGAAAAAAAAAATACAGTGGGAGATTAATATTGGCCTTTCTGCTTGTGTGCCAGTCCTGAGTGTGCCATCTGTCTTAAATAGTGGGCCATAGAAAGCCTATTTATTTATTTTTTTAAATTTGGTATCTAAATTCTCCCTGAAAAAAAAACAAAACAGTGGGAGATTAATATTGGCCTTTCTGCTTGTGTGCCAGTCCTGAGTGTGCCATCTGTCTTAAATAGTGGGCCATAGAAAGCCTAGTGTTTTTTTTTTAAATTTGGTATCTAAATTCTCCCAGAAAAAAAAATACAGTGGGAGATTAATATTGGCCTTTCTGCTTGTGTGCCAGTCCTGAGTGTGCCATCTGTCTTAAATAGTGGGCCATAGAAAGCATATTTATTTATTTTTTTAAATTTGGTATCTAAATTCTCCCTGAAAAAAAAAAAACAGTGGGAGATTAATATTGGCCTTTCTGCTTGTGTGCCAGTCCTGAGTTTGCCATCTGTCTTAAATAGTGGGCCATAGAAAGCCTAGTGTTTTTTTTTTTTTTAATTTGGTATCTAAATTCTCCCTGAAAAATAAAAAAAAAACAGTGGGAGATTAATATTGGCCTTTCTGCTTGTGTGCCAGTCCTGAGTGTGCCATCTGTCTTAAATAGTGGGCCATAGAAAGCCAATTTTTTTTTTTTTTTTTAAATTTGGTATCTAAATTCTCCCTGAAAAAAAAAAAAAAGTGGGAGATTAATATTGGCTTTTGTGCTTGAGTGACAGTCCTGCGTGTGTGGCATCTCTCTCATTTGGTGCCACAGAAAACACTGTGTAACATCGTGCCTGATTTTCCTTGCGGTCTCACCCACTTATAAAGGGATATCTAAATCATACAGAAGTTAGAGTTCACCTTGTAAGTTGTTTGACAGTAATAAATACCGTTAGTTTGGTGACGTTTTTAAAACAATGAGGAAGTCTGGTGGAAGAGGTCGTGGCCGTGGGCGTTCATTGCCAGCTGGTAATGATGGTAGTGGTAGTGGAGCATCGGGTGGTCGTGGGAAAAACAATATAGCACCTAAGTCTCGAGCTGTGGAGCCTGGTTCATCGTCTGGCTACACTATGCCTCGAACGCTCCCTTTTCTGGGAGTAGGAAAACCGCTTTTAAAGCCGTAGCAGCAAGAGCAAGTTTTGGCTTACCTTGCTGACTCAGCCTCTAGCTCTTTTGCCTCCTCTTCTGAAACTGGTAAATGTAAAAGCAGCGCGTCGTTAGTGGATGTTCACAGTCAGGGACAAGTCGCTTCCTTGTCCTCTTCAGCAAAAACAGCAACAGAGAAGGATGCAGCAGGCGACACAATGGGTTACTCCATGGAGCTTTTTACACATACCGTCCCTGGCTTAGAAAGTGAAACAGTTAACAGGCCATGCCCATTACAAGTTGAATCTGACATGGAGTGCACTGATGCACAGCCACAGCCAGACTACTATGCTGGTCCTTTGACTCAGACCACAACATTGCCTTCGCAGGGCACTGATCCAGAATCAGACCCTGATGAGACTATGGTGCCCCGTCACGAACGCTATACCACCGACTTACACGGTGACACAGACGAAGTTGCACACGCGCTAGAAGAGGAGGTTATAGATGACCCAGTTGTTGACCCCGATTGGCAGCCATTGGGGGAACAGGGTGCAGGCGGCAGTAGTTCTGAAGCGGAGGAGGAGGGGCCGCAGCAGGCATCAACATCGCAACAGGTTCCATCGGCCGGGCCCGTATCTGGCCCAAAACGCGTGGCAAAGCCAAAACCTGTTGGAGGACAGCGTGGCCATCCGGTTAAAGCTCAGTCTGCAATGCCTGAAAAGGGATCCGATGCTAGAAAGAGTGCAGTCTGGCATTTTTTTAAACAACATCCAATTGATCAGCGCAAAGTCATCTGTCAAAAATGTTCAACTACCTTAAGCAGAGGTCAGAATCTGAAAAGTCTAAATACAAGTTGCATGCATAGACATTTAACCACCATACATTTGCAAGCCTGGACTAACTACCAAACGTCCCTTAAGGTTGTAGCACCCTCGGCCAATGAAGCTAGTCAGCAACGCTACATCCCTTCCGTCAGTGTAAGGCCACCATTTTCCGCACCACCTGCAGTATCTCTGCAGGTTTCGTTGCCAGGCCAAAGCAGTCAGGGTCAGGGAATCACCAGTTTCGTAGTAGGAAACACTGCATCTAGGGCACCGGCAGCAACAATACCGTCTCCCACCGTCTCTCAGTCTGCCATGTCCACCGGCACCCCCGCTAGTTCCATGATCTCCAGCTCTCCAGTCCAGCTCACCCTACATGAGACTATGGTTAGAAAAAGGAAGTACTTAGCCTCGCATCCGCGTACACAGGGTTTGAACGCCCACATAGCTAGACTAATCTCGTTAGAGATGATGCCCTACCAGTTAGTTGAAAGCGAAGCTTTCAAAGCCCTGATGGACTACGCTGTACCACGCTATGAGCTACCCAGTCGACACTTCTTTTCGAGAAAAGCCATCCCAGCCCTCCACCAGCATGTTAAAGAGCGCATCGTCCATGCACTCAGGCAATCTGTGAGTACAAAGGTGCACCTGACAACAGATGCATGGACCAGTAGGCATGGCCAGGAACGTTACGTGTCCATCACGGCACACTGGGTGAATGTGGTGGATGCTGGGTCCACAGGGGACAGCAATTTTGGGACAGTTCTGCCTAGCCCACGGTCTAGGAAACAGTTGGCTGTAGCCATTCGCACCCCCTCCTCCTCCTCCTCATCCTCCTGCAGAAGCGAGAGCTCATCCACAGACCGCAGTCGCCCAACCACTCCATCCGCAGCTGCCACTGTTGCACACCAGGTGTCCCATTATGGGGCAGCTACTAGCAAGCGTCAGCAGGCTGTATTGGCTATGAAGTGTTTGGGCGACAACAGACACACCGCGGAAGTTCTGTCCGAGTTCTTGCAGAAAGAAACGCAGTCATGGCTGGGCACTGTAGATCTTGAGGCAGGCAAGGTAGTGAGTGATAACGGAAGGAATTTCATGGCTGCCATCTCCCTTTCCCAACTGAAACACATTCCTTGCCTGGCTCACACCTTAAACCTGGTGTTGCAGTGCTTCCTGAAAAGTTATCCGGGGTTATCCGACCTGCTCCTCAAAGTGCGCGGACTTTGCTCGCATATCGGCCGTTCGCCCGTACACTCCAGCCGTATGCAGACCTATCAGCGGTCTTTGAACCTTCCCCAGCATCGCCTAATCATAGACGTTGCAACAAGGTGGAACTCAGCACTGCACATGCTTCAGAGACTGTGCGAACAGAGGCGTGCTGTTATGTATTTGTGGGAGGATACACATACACTGGCAGGCAGTAGGATGGCAGACAAGGAGTTGTCAGGTGTGCAGTGGTCGAAGATACAAGACATGTGTCAAGTCCTTCAGTGTTTTGAGGAATGCACACGGCTCGTTAGTGCAGACAACGCCATAATAAGCATGAGCATCCCCCTAATGCGTCTGCTGATGCAAAGTTTGACGCACATAAAGGAGCAGGCGTCTGCAGTAGAGGAAGAGGAAAGCCTTGATGACAGTCAACCATTGTCTGGTCAGGGCAGTGTACAGGACGAGGTAGCGGGCGAACAGGTGGAGGAGGACGAGGAGGATGATGGGGATGAGTATTTTTTTAATGAGGAAGCTTTTCCGGGGACACTGGAAATTGGTGGCGTGGCAAGGCCGGGTTCTGGGTTTTTGAGGGACACAAGTGACGTAGATTTGCCTGAAACAGCCCCTCAACCCAGCACAACCGCAGATTTGACAACTGGAACTTTGGCCCACATGGCAGATAATGCCTTACGTATCCTCAAAAGGGACACACGCATTACTAAAATAATGAACGATGACGATTACTGGTTGGCCTGCCTCCTTGATCCTCGCTATAAAGGCAAATTGCTAAATATTATGCCACATGAGAACTTGGAACTAATATTCGCAACCAAACAATCAACTCTTGTTGACCGTTTGCTTCAGGCATTCCCAGCACACAGCGCCCGTGATCGTTCTCACACGAGCTGCAGGGGACAGCAGACCAGAGGTGTTAGAGGTGCAGAAATCAGAAGTGGCGTTGGACAGAGGGGTTTTCTGACCAGGTTGTGGAGTGATTTTGCTATGACCGCAGACAGGACAGGTACTGCAGCATCAATTCAAAGTGACAGGAGACAACATTTGTCCAGTATGGTTACTAACTATTTTTCATCCCTTATCGATGTTCTCCCTCAACCGTCATTCCCATTTGATTACTGGGCATCCAAATTAGACACCTGGCCAGAATTGGCAGAATATGCATTGCAGGAGCTTGCTTGCCCGGCAGCTAGTGTCCTATCAGAAAGAGTATTCAGTGCTGCAGGTTCAATATTAACTGAAAAAAGGACTCGTCTGGCTACCCAAAATGTAGATGATCTAACCTTCATTAAAATGAACCACAACTGGATTTCGAATTCTTTTGCCCCACCTTGCCCGGCTGACACCTAGCTTTCCTATGAAAAGGTCTTGCTTGTAGACTACTTTGACTGACTTTTCAAATCGCGTAATTTGCAGCAGCTGATTGTCCAGCATATGACATGTTTACACCTCCCTAAATGGCCAAACTCCCCCCACGGGGCCGTGGTCTCGCCACTTGGCACAAGCACCCGTGAGAGTGCCGTTTGTCTGAAGAGGTGGGTGTGCCCGCTTTTGGTCGACGGCACTGCCACTGGGTCCCTCATAGTACAATAAAGTGTCTCTGGCGGTGGTGGTGCGCACCCAACATCAGATACACTGTTGTAACATGAGGGGCCCTGGGCCTGTACCGCCGGCCACAAGAGAGTTTCCCCCCCCTGCTCAAACATTGCTCTACCACTTGCACAATTATCTGTCACAGTTCCACCAATGTTTAGTCTATGAGCTGACATAATTCAATGCCTGGCACTGACAATACCATTGTGTTGACATGTATAATGGTACTTAACATAGTCAGGGGCAGTGTCCTATATTTACACCAGTAAAGAATTAGCGCCAAATTACTAGGTCTAAAACTCAGTAGAGGAGCCCACCCCTGTACCTAAGTATTCCACCTTTTTGTGTTTTGGTTTTGTTGTAATGCGAGACATTAACATCTATTTATTTTTTGGGAGTACTAACTGGCAGACACTCTATACAATCGGCCTCCGCTGACAAAACCAATGCTGCCCGTGTACCCCTGCAAGAGAATTGCAAGTGCCTACAGCCGAATTTTGTTATGTTAGGCCTACTACGCCTGTCTGCGGTCCCTCCTTCCACTAGTCCTCCAGTGACCTGTCCACTGCTGCCCGTGTACCCCTGGAACCAATTTTAAAGTGCCTACAGCCAATTTTTGTTATGTTAGGCCTACTACGCCTGTCTGCGGTCCCTCCTTCCACTAGTCCTCCAGTGACCTGTCCACTGCTGCCCGTGTACCCCTGGAACCAATTTTAAAGTGCCTACAGCCAATTTTTGTTATGTTAGGCCTACTAAGCCTGTCTGCGGTCCCTCCTTTCACTAGTCCTCCAGTGACCTGTCCACTGCTGCCCGTGTACCCCTGGAACCAATTTAAAAGTGCCTACAGCCAAATTTTGTTATGTTAGGCCTACTACGCCTGTCTGCGGTCCCTCCTTCCACTAGTCCTCCAGTGACCTGTCCACTGCTGCCCGTGTACCCCTGGAACCAATTTAAAAGTGCCTACAGCCAAATTTTGTTATCTTAGGCCTACTACGCCTGTATGCGGTCCCTCCTTCCACTAGTCCTCCAGTGACCTGTCCACTGCTGCCCGTGTACCCCTGGAATCAATTGTAAAGTGCCTACAGCCAAATTTTGTTATGTAAGGCCTACTACGCCTGTCTGCAGTCCCTCCTTCCACTAGTCCTCCACTGACCAGACCACTGCTGCCCGTGTAACCCTGGAACCAATTTAAAAGTGCCTACAGACAATTTTTATTATGTTAGGCCTACTACGCCTGTCTGCGGTCCCTCCTTCCACTAGTCCTCCAGTGACCTGTCCACTGCTGCCCGTGTACCCCTGGAACCAATTTAAAAGTGCCTACAGCCAAATTTTGTTATCTTAGGCCTACTACGCCTGTATGCGGTCCCTCCTTCCACTAGTCCTCCAGTGACCTGTCCATTGCTGCCCGTGTACCCCTGGAACCAATTTAAAAGTGCCTACAGCCAAATTTTGTTATGTTAGGCCTACTACGCCTGTCTGCGGTCCCTCCTTCCACTAGTCCTCCACTGACCAGACCACTGCTGCCCGTGTAACCCTGGAACCAATTTAAAAGTGCCTACAGCCAAATTTTGTTATGTTAGGCCTACTACGCCTGTCTGCGGTCCCTCCTTCCACTAGTCCTCCACTGACCAGACCACTGCTGCCCGTGTACCCCTGGAACCAATTTAAAAGTGCCTACAGCCAAATTTTGTTATGTTAGGCCTACTACGCCTGTCTGCGGTCCCTCCTTCCACTAGTCCTCCACTGACCAGACCACTGCTGCCCGTGTACCCCTGGAATCAATTTAAAAGTGCCTACAGCCAAATTTTGTTATGTTAGGCCTACTACGCCTGTCTGCGGTCCCTCCTTCCACTAGTCCTCCAGTGACCTGTCCACTGCTGCCCGTGTACCCCTGGAACCAATTTTAAAGTGCCTACAGCCAATTTTTGTTATGTTAGGCCTACTACGCCTGTCTGCGGTCCCTCCTTCCACTTGTCCTCCAGTGACCTGTCCACTGCTGCCCGTGTACCCCTGGAACCAATTTTAAAGTGCCTACAGCCAAATTTTGTTATGTTAGGCCTACTACGCCTGTCTGCGGTCCCTCCTTCCACTAGTCCTCCACTGACCAGACCACTGCTGCCCGTGTACCCCTGGAACCAATTTAAAAGTGCCTACAGCCAAATTTTGTTATGTTAGGCCTACTACGCCTGTCTGCGGTCACTCCTTCCACTAGTCCTCCACTGACCAGACCACTGCTGCCCGTGTACCCCTGGAACAAATTTAAAAGTGCCTACAGCCAAATTTTGTTATCTTAGGCCTACTACGCCTGTATGCGGTCCCTCCTTCCACTAGTCCTCCAGTGACCTGTCCACTGCTGCCCGTGTACCCCTGGAACCAATTTAAAAGTGCCTACAGCCAAATTTTGTTATGTTAGGCCTACTACGCCTGTCTGCGGTCCCTCCTTCCACTAGTCCTCCACTGACCAGACCACTGCTGCCCGTGTACCCCTGGAACCAATTTAAAAGTGCCTACAGCCAAATTTTGTTATGTTAGGCCTACTACGCCTGTCTGCGGTCCCTCCTTCCACTAGTCCTCCACTGACCAGACCACTGCTGCCCGTGTACCCCTGGAATCAATTTAAAAGTGCCTACAGCCAAATTTTGTTATGTTAGGCCTACTACGCCTGTCTGCGGTCCCTCCTTCCACTAGTCCTCCAGTGACCTGTCCACTGCTGCCCGTGTACCCCTGGAACCAATTTGAAAGTGCCTACAGCCAATTTTTGTTATGTTAGGCCTACTACGCCTGTCTGCGGTCCCTCCTTCCACTTGTCCTCCAGTGACCTGTCCACTGCTGCCCGTGTACCCCTGGAACCAATTTTAAAGTGCCTACAGCCAAATTTTGTTATGTTAGGCCTACTACGCCTGTCTGCGGTCCCTCCTTCCACTAGTCCTCCACTGACCAGACCACTGCTGCCCGTGTACCCCTGGAATCAATTTAAAAGTGCCTACAGCCAAATTTTGTTATGTTAGGCCTACTACGCCTGTCTGCGGTCCCTCCTTCCACTAGTCCTCCAGTGACCTGTCCACTGCTGCCCGTGTACCCCTGGAACCAATTTAAAAGTGCCTACAGCCAAATTTTGTTATCTTAGGCCTACTACGCCTGTATGCGGTCCCTCCTTCCACTAGTCCTCCAGTGACCTGTCCACTGCTGCCCGTGTACCCCTGGAACCAATTTAAAAGTGCCTACAGCCAAATTTTGTTATGTTAGGCCTACTACGCCTGTCTGCGGTCCCTCCTTCCACTAGTCCTCCACTGACCAGACCACTGCTGCCCGTGTAACCCTGGAACCAATTTAAAAGTGCCTACAGCCAAATTTTGTTATGTTAGGCCTACTACGCCTGTCTGCGGTCCCTCCTTCCACTAGTCCTCCACTGACCAGACCACTGCTGCCCGTGTACCCCTGGAACCAATTTAAAAGTGCCTACAGCCAAATTTTGTTATGTTAGGCCTACTACGCCTGTCTGCGGTCCCTCCTTCCACTAGTCCTCCACTGACCAGACCACTGCTGCCCGTGTACCCCTGGAATCAATTTAAAAGTGCCTACAGCCAAATTTTGTTATGTTAGGCCTACTACGCCTGTCTGCGGTCCCTCCTTCCACTAGTCCTCCAGTGACCTGTCCACTGCTGCCCGTGTACCCCTGGAACCAATTTTAAAGTGCCTACAGCCAATTTTTGTTATGTTAGGCCTACTACGCCTGTCTGCGGTCCCTCCTTCCACTTGTCCTCCAGTGACCTGTCCACTGCTGCCCGTGTACCCCTGGAACCAATTTTAAAGTGCCTACAGCCAAATTTTGTTATGTTAGGCCTACTACGCCTGTCTGCGGTCCCTCCTTCCACTAGTCCTCCACTGACCAGACCACTGCTGCCCGTGTACCCCTGGAACCAATTTAAAAGTGCCTACAGCCAAATTTTGTTATGTTAGGCCTACTACGCCTGTCTGCGGTCCCTCCTTCCACTAGTCCTCCACTGACCAGACCACTGCTGCCCGTGTACCCCTGGAACAAATATAAAAGTGCCTACAGCCAAATTTTGTTATGTTAGGCCTACTAAGCCTGTCTGCGGTCCCACCTTCCACTAGTCCTCCACTGACCAGACCACTGCTGCCCATGTACCCCTGGAACCTTTTTTAAAGTGCCTACAGCCCACTTTTGTTATGTTAGGCCTACTAAGCCTGTCTGCGGTCCCTCCTTCCACTAGTCCTCCACTGACCAGACCACAGCTGCCCGTGTACCCCTGGAACCTATTTTAAAGTGCCTACAGCCAAATTTTGTTATGTTAGGCCTACTAAGCCTGTCTGCGGTCCCACCTTCCACTAGTCCTCCACTGACCAGACCACTGCTGCCCGTGTACCCCTGGAACCAATTTAAAAGTGCCTACAGCCAAATTTTGTTATGTTAGGCCTACTACGCCTGTCTGCGGTCCCTCCTTCCACTAGTCCTCCACTGACCAGACCACAGCTGCCCATGTACCCCTGGAACCTTTTTTAAAGTGCCTACAGCCCACTTTTGTTATGTTAGGCCTACTAAGCCTGTCTGCGGTCCCACCTTCCACTAGTCCTCCACTGACCAGACCACTGCTGCCCATGTACCTCTTGAACCTTTTTTAAAGTGCCTACAGCCCACTTTTGTTATGTTAGGCCTACTAAGCCTGTCTGCGGTCCCTCCTTCCACTAGTCCTCCACTGACCAGACCACTGCTGCCCGTGTACCCCTGGAACCTATTTTAAAGTGCCTACAGCCTACTTTTTTTCTTTATTTTATAATTATAAAGCCCAGATGGACTACACTGTACCACGGTACGAGCTACCCAGTCGTCACTTCTTTTGCGAGAAAAGCCATCCCAGCCCTCCACCATCATGTAAAAATCCGCATTGTCCATGCTCTCAGGCAATCTAATAGTAGAAAGGGGCACCTGACAACAGATGCATGGACCAGTAGGCATGTCCACGGAAGGTTACATGTCCATTACGGCGCACTGGGTTAATGTGGTGGATGCATGGTCCACAGGGGACAGCCTACTAAGTCTGTCTGCAGTCCCAAATAGAAATTGTCCTCCGCTTACCACACCAATGCTGCCTGTGTACCCCTGGAACATTTTATAACCTGCATTGAGCCGAATTTTTGGTTTAAGGCCTACTACCAGTGTCTGCCGCTCCAAGGTGTTCTCCTGGTTGCCTTTCCTGAGCTTTGATCTTCAGGCTCTTGTTAAACAGTATTTTAATCAAACTGCAGTGGGGCTAGTACTTGGGTTGGGGCCTAATACCAGTGTCTGCCGCTCCAATGTGTTCTCCTGGTTGCCTTTCCTGAGCTTTGATCTTCAGGCTCTCGTTAAATAGTTTTTAAATCAAACTGCAGTGGGGCTAGTACTTGGGTTGGGGCCTACTACCAGTGTCTGCCGGTCCAAGGTGTTCTCCGGGTTGCCTTTCCTGAGCTTTGATCTTCAGGCTCTCGTTAAATAGTTTTTAAATCAAACTGCAGTGGGGCTAGTACTTGGGTTGGGGCCTACTACCAGTGTCTGCCGCTCCAAGGTCTTCTCCAGGTTGCCTTTCCTGAGCTTTGATCTTCAGGCTCTCGTTAAATAGTTTTTAAATCAAACTGCAGTGGGGCTAGTACTTGGGTTGGGGCCTACTACCAGTGTCTGCCGCTCCAAGGTCTTCTCCGGGTTGCCTTTCCTGAGCTTTGATCTTCAGGCTCTCGTTAAATAGTTTTTAAATCAAACTGCAGTGGGGCTAGTACTTGGGTTGGGGCCTAATACCAGTGTCTGCCGCTCCAATGTTTTCTCCTGGTTGCCTTTCCTGAGCTTTGATCTTCAGGCTCTCGTTAAATAGTTTTTAAATCAAACTGCAGTGGGGCTAGTACTTGGGTTGGGGCCTACTACCAGTGTCTGCCTCTCCAAGGTCTTCTCCGGGTTGCCTTTCCTGAGCTTTGATCTTCAGGCTCTCGTTAAATAGTTTTTTAATCAAACTGCAGTGGGGCTAGTACTTGGTTTGGGGCCTAATACCAGTGTCTGCCGCTCCAATGTGTTCTCCTGGTTGCCTTTCCTGAGCTTTGATCTTCAGGCTCTCGTTAAATAGTTTTTAAATCAAACTGCAGTGGGGCTAGTACTTGGGTTGGGGCCTACTACCAGTGTCTGCCGGTCCAAGGTGTTCTCCGGGTTGCCTTTCCTGAGCTTTGATCTTCAGGCTCTCGTTAAATAGTTTTTAAATCAAACTGCAGTGGGGCTAGTACTTGGGTTGGGGCCTACTACCAGTGTCTGCCGCTCCAAGGTCTTCTCCGGGTTGCCTTTCCTGAGCTTTGATCTTCAGGCTCTCGTTAAATAGTTTTTAAATCAAACTGCAGTGGGGCTAGTACTTGGGTTGGGGCCTACTACCAGTGTCTGCCGCTCCAAGGTGTTCTCCGGGTTGCCTTTCCTGAGCTTTGATCTTCAGGCTCTCGTTAAATAGTTTTTAAATCAAACTGCAGTGGGGCTAGTACTTGGGTTGGGGCCTACTACCAGTGTCTGCCGCTCCAATGTGTTCTCCTGGTTGCCTTTCCTGAACTTCGATCTTCAGGCTCTTGTTAAACAGTTTTTTAATCAAACTGCAGTGGGGCTAGTACTTGGGTTGGGGCCTAATACCAGTGTCTGCCGCTCCAAGGTGTTCTCCGGGTTGCCTTTCCTGAGCTTTGATCTTCAGGCTCTCGTTAAATAGTTTTTAAATCAAACTGCAGTGGGGCTAGTACTTGGGTTGGGGCCTACTACCAGTGTCTGCCGCTCCAAGGTGTTCTCCGGGTTGCCTTTCCTGAGCTTTGATCTTCAGGCTCTCGTTAAATAGTTTTTAAATCAAACTGCAGTGGGGCTAGTACTTGGGTTGGGGCCTACTACCAGTGTCTGCCGCTCCAAGGTCTTCTCCGGGTTGCCTTTCCTGAGCTTTGATCTTCAGGCTCTCGTTAAATAGTTTTTAAATCAAACTGCAGTGGGGCTAGTACTTGGGTTGGGGCCTACTACCAGTGTCTGCCGCTCCAAGGTGTTCTCCGGGTTGCCTTTCCTGAGCTTTGATCTTCAGGCTCTCGTTAAGTAGTTTTTAAATCAAACTGCAGTGGGGCTAGTACTTGGGTTGGGGCCTACTACCAGTGTCTGCCGCTCCAAGGTGTTCTCCGGGTTGCCTTTCCTGAGCTTTGATCTTCAGGCTCTCGTTAAATAGTTTTTAAATCAAACTGCAGTGGGGCTAGTACTTGGGTTTGGGCCTACTACCAGTGTCTGCCGCTCCAAGGTGTTCTCCGGGTTGCCTTTCCTGAGCTTTGATCTTCAAGCTCTCGTTAAATAGTTTTTAAATCAAACTGCAGTGGGGCTAGTACTTGGGTTGGGGCCTACTACCAGTGTCTGCCGCTCCAATGTGTTCTCCTGGTTGCCTTTCCTGAACTTCGATCTTCAGGCTCTTGTTAAACAGTTTTTTAATCAAACTGCAGTGGGGCTAGTACTTGGGTTGGGGCCTAATACCAGTGTCTGCCGCTCCAAGGTGTTCTCCGGGTTGCCTTTCCTGAGCTTCGATCTGCAGGCTCTCGTTAAATAGTTTTTAAATCAAACTGCAGTGGGGCTAGTACTTGGGTTGGGGCCTACTACCAGTGTCTGCCGCTCCAAGGTGTTCTCCGGGTTGCCTTTCCTGAGCTTTGATCTTCAGGCTCTCGTTAAATAGTTTTTAAATCAAACTGCAGTGGGGCTAGTACTTGGGTTGGGGCCTACTACCAGTGTCTGCCGCTCCAAGGTCTTCTCCGGGTTGCCTTTCCTGAGCTTTGATCTTCAGGCTCTCGTTAAATAGTTTTTAAATCAAACTGCAGTGGGGCTAGTACTTGGGTTGGGGCCTACTATCAGTGTCTGCCGCTCCAAGGTGTTCTCCGGGTTGCCTTTCCTGAGCTTTGATCTTCAGGCTCTCGTTAAGTAGTTTTTAAATCAAACTGCAGTGGGGCTAGTACTTGGGTTGGGGCCTACTACCAGTGTCTGCCGCTCCAAGGTGTTCTCCGGGTTGCCTTTCCTGAGCTTTGATCTTCAGGCTCTCGTTAAATAGTTTTTAAATCAAACTGCAGTGGGGCTAGTACTTGGGTTGGGGCCTACTACCAGTGTCTGCCGCTCCAATGTGTTCTCCTGGTTGCCTTTCCTGAACTTCGATCTTCAGGCTCTTGTTAAACAGTTTTTTAATCAAACTGCAGTGGGGCTAGTACTTGGGTTGGGGCCTAATACCAGTGTCTGCCGCTCCAAGGTGTTCTCCGGGTTGCCTTTCCTGAGCTTCGATCTGCAGGCTCTTGTTAAATAGTTTTTAAATCAAACTGCAGTGGGGCTAGTACTTGGGTTGGGGCCTACTACCAGTGTCTGCCGCTCCAAGGTGTTCTCCGGGTTGCCATTCCTGAGCTTTGATCTTCAGGCTCTCGTTAAATAGTTTTTAAATCAAACTGCAGTGGGGCTAGTACTTGGGTTGGGGCCTACTACCAGTGTCTGCCGCTCCAAGGTGTTCTCCGGGTTGCCTTTCCTGAGCTTTGATCTTCAGGCTCTCGTTAAATAGTTTTTAAATCAAACTGCAGTGGGGCTAGTACTTGGGTTGGGGCTTACTACCAGTGTCTGCCGCTCCAAGGTCTTCTCCGGGTTGCCTTTCCTGAGCTTTGATCTGCAGGCTCTCGTTAAATAGTTTTTAAATCAAACTGCAGTGGGGCTAGTACTTGGGTTTGGGCCTAATACCAGTGTCTGCCGCTCCAAGGTGTTCTCCAGGTTGCCTTTCCTGAACTTCGATCTTCAGGCTCTTGTTAAACAGTTTTTTAATCAAACTGCAGTGGGGCTAGTACTTGGGTTGGGGCCTACTACCAGTGTCTGCCGCTCCAAGGTGTTCTCCGGGTTGCCTTTCCTGAGCTTTGATCTTCAGGCTCTCGTTAAATAGTTTTTAAATCAAACTGCAGTGGGGCTAGTACTTGGGTTGGGGCCTAATACCAGTGGCTGCCGCTCCAAGGTCTTCTCCGGGTTGCCTTTCCTGAGCTTTGATCTGCAGGCTCTCGTTAAATAGTTTTTAAATCAAACTGCAGTGGGGCTAGTACTTGGGTTTGGGCCTAATACCAGTGTCTGCCGCTCCAAGGTGTTCTCCAGGTTGCCTTTCCTGAACTTCGATCTTCAGGCTCTTGTTAAACAGTTTTTTAATCAAACTGCAGTGGGGCTAGTACTTGGGTTGGGGCCTACTACCAGTGTCTGCCGCTCCAAGGTGTTCTCCGGGTTGCCTTTCCTGAGCTTTGATCTTCAGGCTCTCGTTAAATAGTTTTTAAATCAAACTGCAGTGGGGCTAGTACTTGGGTTGGGGCCTACTACCAGTGTGTGCCGCTCCAAGGTCTTCTCCGGGTTGCCTTTCCTGAGCTTTGATCTTCAGGCTCTCGTTAAATAGTTTTTAAATCAAACTGCAGTGGGGCTAGTACTTGTGTTTGGGCCTACTACCAGTGTCTGCCGCTCCAAGGTGTTCTCCAGGTTGCCTTTCCTGAACTTTGATCTTCAGGCTCTTGTTAAACAGTTTTTTAATCAAACTGCAGTGGGGCTAGTACTTGGGTTGGGGCCTACTACCAGTGTCTGCCGCTCCAAGGTGTTCTCCAAGTTGCCTTTCCTGAGCTTCTATCTTCAGGCTCTTGTTAAATAGTTGTTAAATGGAACAACTGCATTTGGCCTACTAGTTGGGTTGGGGCCTACTAACAGTGTCTGCCGTTCCTTGCTGTTCTCCTGGTTTCTTGTACTGAAATTCCATTTTCAGGCTCTCGTTAAGTAGTTGTTAATGTTAGACTGCATTTGGCCTACTAGTTGGGTTGGGGCCTACTATCGGTGTCTGCCGCTCCTTGCTGTTCTCCTCCACTGAACAAAGCTGTGCCGCCTGTTTACTACTGTTGCCAATTTTGAACTGCATTTAGACTACTTACTGATTTGGGCCTACTCTCTGTGTCAGCCTCTCATTACACCAGTTGTCCTCCACTGAACAAAGCAATGCCCCCTGGTTAGTCCTGTTACCAATTTTGAACTGCATTTGACCCACTTTATTCTTTGGGCCTATATCTGTGTTTCCTCCTCATCCTGCCCATTGCCCAGCCAGTGACAGATGAGTCTGCTGGTACATTGACCCAGAACGCTACATTCCCCGTGCACGCTACACAGCCAGAATGTGACCCTGCTGAAAGTCAGGTTCCCCTTCCAGCATACCATACCACCTTACAAAGAGGAAGGTGCAGATGAAAGTGCAGGTTCCTTCATCAGGTGTGGGGGGGGGAATACTCATTGGCGACGTCACTGGCACAGGGCCCCTCATAGTACGCAAAAGTGTCGCTGCCGGTGGGAGGCGACCCCGCCGTGCAAACACACCGCCGTACTTTGAGGGGCCCTGTGCCAGTGCCAATGCCAACGAGTGGGCCCCCCCGCTTGCTCAGGATCACAGCACTTGCACAGTTTAAATACTTACCTCTCCCTGCTCCACTGCCCTGAGGTGGTCCAGATTACCTGGGCCCACTAAATACTTGAACGAGCCCTACCCCCCACAACTTTAGCCAAATGATCCCCAATTTCCAATGCCTAACTATTATTATAAGGGAAATTAAGATTGCCAAGCTTCATTAAGAAGAATGGATGGTTTTGACATTAAAATGGGCACTCTAGGTTTTTTCCTGGCCCCCACTCACTGCCGACTATGCTGCCCCATTGACTTGCATTGGGTTTCGTGTTTCGGTCGATCCCGACTTTGCGTCATAATCGGCCGATTTCACTCGACCCGACTTTTGAGATAGTCGGGTTTTGCGAAACCCGACTCGACTCTAAAAAAGTCAAGGTCGCTCAACCCTAGTAGCCAACACTATACTCGAGGAATTGTACCAGAAAGTAATCATTCCCTTTTCTTTAGTTACAGCTACCTGTTACCCATTTCCTATACATAACAGCATTAGGTAGATGATGGCAAGGATATGTACTACTCGGGTGGTTAGTCCACTTTTTTAATGTGAGGCATGAATCCATGGTGGTCTTCCTTAGAGTTTCACTGAGGTAGGCATTGTCAGAAGAACTTGGTATGGCCACTCAAACTGTGGATCTAGGCTCCTTCTCATGTGTCTGCATATGACCACCATTCACCTGGATTCAGCTGATGCACGTCTGCACTTTCATTAGGATCTGGAATGGATGAGAATACATATTAATGCATCACATTAAGTTTTTTCTGCAAGGCCTGGACATAGGCTGTAGTACTTATGGGAAGTACAGACCAGTCTTTGGGGCACTACCAAACAAGACTTCAGAAGGAGATATGCCTGCTTTTCTATTTGGAGTGGGTCTGACTGAAGAGAGTGCAAGAGACAAGCACTCTACCCAATTCTTTCATGTGTCTGTCATGGCCTTCTGAATTTTTAAGTTTAAGTGTCATTTTATCATTAATTAGCACATTTTACTGGATAGGCTTCTGGCCAACCAGAGAAGAGATCTACACATACTAGGACATATTCATACACTCCTACCTTGGGTAGCTGTATGTAGTCAGTCTGCAATCTCTGAAACGGGTAGAGAGGCCTGGGTGTCGCTTTCTTAGGGACTTTTACTGCTTTACCTGGGTTGTGCTGTGCACAGATGAGGCATGACTGTATGAGTTTCACCGCTATGTAACTGAAACCAGGAGCGATCCAGAAGGCATTTACCATGGACACATGTGACATTTTGAGGTGTGACTGGGGCCATGTGTTGCTTGCGCCATAATTAGGAACAGGGAACTTGGTATATACGATTCATCCTTATTCTCCCATACTCCATTTGAGGTCAGCTCAGCTCCCATTCTCTCCCAGTGTTCCTTCTCTGTTTGGGCAGCTGGAGGGATTTCAGGACATCTAGGCTCAGTGTGGCTGGAATACGCCGACTCTCCTCGCCACCGTCCACTGCTCCCTGGGCCGCCTTGCTGCTACATTAGCAGCCTCATCTGCCCTCCTGTTGCCCTCTACCTCTACGAAGTCACCGTTTGTATGTGCTTTCACCTTGAATATGCCAACCTGGACTGGTAACATCAATGCCTCCATTAATTACCGGCTGATGTAAGAAACGCTCTGCTTCTCCAGATAGGGCCATAACCATGGGATATTCCCCATCCATAATTCGAGTCTGTAAATATTAGCGACTAGGGTTGAGCCAAACGGGTCGGTCATTTTCATAAGTCGCCGACTTTTGGCACAGTCGGGTTTCATGAAACCCAACCCGATCCCTGTGTGGGGTCGGCCATGCGGTACGCGTCTTTCGCGCCAAAGTCGCATTTCAATGAAGCGAAAAGCGCCATTTCTCAGCCAATGAAGGTGGACGCAGAGTGTGGGCAGCGTGATGACATAGGTCTCAGTCCCCACCATCTTAGAGAAGGGCATTGCAGTGATTGGCTTGCTGTCTGCGGCGTCACAGGGGCTATAAAGAGGCGTTCCCGCCGACCGCCATCTTACTGCTGCTGATCTGAGCATAGGGAGAGGTTGCTGCCGCTTCGTCAGAAGCAGGGATAGCGTTAGGCAGGGTCCATTAACCCCCAAACCGCTTGTGATGTAGCGATTTCCACTGTCCAACACCACCTTTTGTTAGCAGGGACAGTGGAGGCTACATTTTTTTTCCTCAGCGCTGTAGCTCATTGGGCTGCCCTAGAAGGCTCTCTGATAGCTCCATTGCTGTTTGTACACCGCTGTGCAAACCAACTGCTTTTTTCAAAGCACAAATCCTGTTGTTCCTTCCTTTCTGCACAGCTATCTTGTTTGTTTGTCCACACTTTTTATTTAATTTGTGCAGCAGTCCACTCCTTGTTATTGCTGCCTGCCATACATTGCTGAGATTACTGCAGGGAGATAGTAATTGTAGGACAGTCCCTTTTTTTTTTTTTTTTTTTCGTTACATCTGTTCAAGCCACTTTCTGCCACAGAAAATATACTCTAATACAGTGGCCCAGATTTATTCACTAGTCTCCCTGAATAAAAAAAAAGGTGCAGATTAAAATTGGCAAATCTGCATCAGTGGCAGTCCTGTGTGTGGCATCTGTGTCTCATTTTTTGGCACAGAAAACATACAGTCTAACAGTGGGCCTGATTTCTTGCCAATTCTCCCAGAAATAAAAATAAAAAAATAGTGGGAGATTAATATTTGCATTTGTGCTTCAGTGCCAGTCGTGTGTGCCATCTCTCTCAAATTGTGGGCCACAGAAAGCCTAGTGTCTGTTTTTTTTTATTTTGGTTTTTACATTCTCCCTGAAAAAGAAAAATAGTTGAAGATTAATATTGGCATTTGTGCTTCAGTGCCAGTCGTGTGTGCCATCTCTCTCAAATTGTGGGCCACAGAAAGCCTAGTGTCTGTTTTGTTTTTTTTAATTTTGGTTTTTAAATTCTCCCTGAAAAAAAAAATAGTGGGAGATTAATATTGGCATTTGTGCTTCAGTGCCAGTCGTGTGTGCCATCTCTCTCAAATTGTGGGCCACAGAAAGCCTAGTGTCTGTTTTTTTTTATTTTGGTTTTTAAATTCTCCCTGAAAAAAAAAAAATAGTTGGAGATTAATATTGGCATTTGTGCTTCAGTGCCAGTCATGTGTGCCATCTCTCTCAAATTGTGGGCCACAGAAAGCCTAGTGTCTGTTTTTTTTTTTTTTGTTTTTAAATTCTCCCTGAAAAAAAATAAATAGTGGGAGATTAATATTGGCATTTGTGCTTCAGTGCCAGTCATGTGTGCCATCTCTCTCAAATTGTGGGCCACAGAAAGCCTAGTGTCTGTTTTTTTTATTTTGGTTTTTAAATTCTCCCTGAAAAAAAATAAATAGTGGGAGATTAATATTGGCATTTGTGCTTCAGTGCCAGTTGTGTGTGCCATCTCTCTCAAATTGTGGGCCACAGAAAGCCTAGTGTCTGTTTTTTTTTAATTTGGTTTTTAAATTCTCTCTGAAAAAAAATAAATAGTGGGAGATTAATATTGGCATTTGTGCTTCAGTGCCAGTCGTGTGTGCC
The DNA here is from genome assembly GCF_032444005.1 of Ranitomeya imitator. Lineage (NCBI taxonomy): Eukaryota > Metazoa > Chordata > Amphibia > Anura > Dendrobatidae > Ranitomeya > Ranitomeya imitator. Next base: position 236,390,595 of record NC_091283.1, read on the forward strand.
ATCTCTCTCAAATTGTGGGCCACAGAAAGCCTAGTGTCTGTTTTTTATTTTTTTTGGTTTTTAAATTCTCCCTGAAAAAAAAAAATAGTCGGAGATTAATATTGGCATTTGTGCTTGAGTGCCAGTCGTGTGTGCCATCTCTTTCAAATTGTGGGCCACAGAAAGCCTAGTGTCTGTTTTATATTTTTGTTGTTTTTTAATTTCTCCCTGAAAAAAAATAAATAGTGGGAAATTAATATTGGCATTTGTGCTTCAGTGCCAGTCCTGCGTGTGCATCTGTCTCATTTTGTGCCACAGAAAACCGAGTGTGTAACATTGTGCCTGATTTTCCTTGCAGTCTCACCCACCTACAAAGGGATATCTAAATCCTACAGAAGTTTGAGTTCACCTTGTAAGTTGTTTTACAGTAACAAATACCCTTACTTTGGTTACGTTTTTAAAACAATGAGGAAGTCTGGTGGAAGAGGTCGTGGCCGTGGGCGTTCATTGCCAGCTGGTAATGATGGTAGTGGTGGTGGAGCATCAGGTGGTCGTGAGAAAAACAATATAGCACCAAAGTCTCGAGCTGTGGAGCCAGGCTCGTCGTCTGGCTACACAAGGCCTCGAACGCTCCCTTTTCTGGGAGTAGGAAAACCGCTTTTAAAGCCGAAGAAGCAAGAGCAAGTTTTGGCTTTCCTTGCTGACTCAGCCTCTAGCTCTTTTGCCTCCTCTTCTGAAACTGGTAAATGTAAAAGCAGCGCGTTGTTAGTGGATGTTCACGCTCAGGGACAAGTCGCTCCATTGTCCTGTTCACCAAAAACAACAACAGAGATGGATGCGTCAGGCGACACAACGGGTTACTCCATGGAGCTCTTTACACATACCGTTCCTGGGTTAGAAAGTGAAACAGTTAACAGGCCATGCCCATTACAAGTTGAATCGGACATGAAGTGCACAGATGCACAGCCACAGCCAGATCACTATGCTGTTCCTTTGACTCAGACCACAACATTGCCCTCGCAGTGTACTGATCCAGAATCAGACCCTGATGAGACTATGGTGCCCCGTCACGAACGCTATACCACCGGCTTACACGGTAACACAGACGAAGTTGCACATGAGATAGAAGAGGAGGTCATAGATGACGCAGTTGTTGACCCCGATTGGCAGCCATTGGGGGAACAGGGTGCAGGCGGCAGTAGTTCTGAAGCGGAGGAGGAGGGGCCGCAGCAGGCATCAACATTGCAACAGGTTCCATCTGTCGGGCCCGTATCTGGCCCAAAACGCGTGGCAAAGCCAAAACCAGTTGGAGGACAGCGTGGCCATCCGGTTAAAGAAGCTCAGTCTGCAATGACTGAAAAGGTATCCGATGCTAGAAAGAGTGCAGTCTGGCATTTTTTTACACAACATCCAATTGATCAACGCAAAGTCATCTGTCAAAAATGTTCAACTACCTTAAGCAGAGGTCAGAATCTGAAAAGTCTAAATACAAGTTGCATGCATAGACATTTAACCACCATGCATTTGCAAGCCTGGATTAACTACCAAACGTCCCTTAAGGTTGTAGCACCCTCGGCCAATGAAGCTAGTCAGCAACGCTACATCCCTTCCGTCACTGTAAGGCCACCATTTTCCGCACCACCTGCAGTATCTGTGCAGGTTTCGTTGCCAGGCCAAAGCAGTCAGGGTCAGGGAATCACCAGTTTCGTAGTAGGAAACACTGCATCTAGGGCACTGGCAAGAATACCGTCTCCAACCGTCTCTCAGTCTGCCATGTCCACCGGCACCCCCGCTAGTTCCACGATCTCCAGCTCTCCAGTCCAGCTCACCCTACATGAGACTCTCATTAGCAAAAAGGAAGTACTGATCCTCGCATCCGCGTACACAGGGTTTGAATGCCCACATAGCTAGACTAATCTCGTTAGAGATGATGCCCTACCGGTTAGTTGAAAGCGAAGCTTTCAAAGCCCTGATGGACTACGCTGAACCACGCTACGAGCTACCCAGTCGACACTTCTTTTCGAGAAAAGCCATTCCAGCCCTCCACCAGCATGTTAAAGAGCGCATCGTCCATGCACTCAGGCAATCTGTGAGTACAAAGGTGCACCTGACAACAGATGCATGGACCAGTAGGCATCGCCAGGGACGTTACGTGTCCATCACGGCACACTGGGTGAATGTGGTGGATGCAGGGTCCACAGGGGACAGCAATATTGGGACAGTTCTGCCTAGCCCACGGTCTAGGAAACAGTTGGTTGTAGCCGTTCGCCTCCCCTCCTCCTCCTCCTCGTCCTCCTGCAGAAGCGAGAGCTCGTCCACAGACCGCAGTCGCACAACCACTCCATCCGCAGCTGCCACTGTTGCACACCAGGTGTTCCATTATGGGGCAGCTACTGGCAAGCGTCAGCAGGCTGTATTGGCTAGGAAGTGTTTGGGCGACAACAGACACATCGCGGAAGTTCTGTCTGAGTTCTTGCAGAAAGAAACGCAGTCGTGGCTGGGCACTGTAGATTTTGAGGCAGGCAAGGTAGTGAGTGATAACGGAAGGAATTTCATGGCTGCCATCGCCCTTTCCCAACTGAAACACATTCCTTGCCTGGCTCACACCTTAAACCTGGTGGTGCGGTGCTTCCTAAAAAGTTATCCAGGGTTATCCGACCTGCTCCTCAAAGTGCGCGGACTTTGCTCGCATATCGGCCGTACACTCCAGCCATATGCAGACCTATCAGCGGTCTTTGAACCTTCCCCAGCATCGCCTAATCATCGACATTGCAACAAGGTGGAACTCAAGACTGCACATGCTTCAGAGACTGTGCGAACAGAGGCGGGCTGTTATGTATTTGTGGGAGGATACACATACACGGGCAGGCAGTAGGATGGCAGACATGGAGTTGTCAGGTGTGCAGTGGTCGAAGGTACAAGACATGTGTCAAGTCCTTCAGTGTTTTGAGTAATGCACATGGCTGGTTAGTGCAGACAACGCCATAATAAGCATGAGCATCCCCCTAATGCATCTGCTGATGCAAAGTTTGACGCACATAAAGGAGCAGGCGTCTGCAGCAGAGGAAGAGGAAAGCCTTGATGACAGTCAGCCATTGTCTGGTCAGGGCAGTGTACAGGACGAGGTAGCGGGCGAACAGGAGGAGGAGGACGAGGAGGATGATGGGGATGAGTATTTTTTTAATGAGGAAGCTTCTCCGGGGCCACTGGAAATTGGTGGCGTGGCAAGGCCGGGTTCTGGTTTTTTGAGGGACACAAGTGACGTAGATTTGCCTGTAACTGCCCCTCAACCCAGCACAACCGCAGATTTGACAACTGGAACTTTGGCCCACATGGCGGATTATGCCTTACGCATCCTCAAAAGGGACACACACATTATTAAAATGATGACCGATGACGATTACTGGTTGGCCTGCCTCCTTGATCCTCGCTATAAAGGCAAATTGCAAAATATTATGCCACATGAGAACCTGGAACAAATATTAGCAACCAAACAATCAACTCTTGTTGACCGTTTGATTCAGGCATTCCCAGCACACAGTGTCGGTGATCGATCTCACACGAGCTGCAGGGGGCAGCAGACCAGAGGTGATAGAGGTGCACAAATCAGAAGTGGCGTTGGACAGAGGGGTTTTCTGACCAGGTTGTGGAGTGATTTTGCTATGACCGCAGACAGGACAGGTACTGCAGCATCAATTCAAAGTGACAGGAGACAACATTTGTCCAGTATGGTTACTAACTATTTTTCATCCCTTATCGATGTTCTCCCTCAACCGTCATTCCCATTTGGCAGAATTGGCAGAATATGCATTGCAGGAGCTTGCTTGCCCAGCAGCTAGTGGGCTATCAGAAAGAGTATTCAGTGCTGCTGGTTCAATATTAACCGAAAAAAGGACTCGTCTGGCTACCTAAAATGTTGATGATCTAACCTTCATTAAAATGAACCACTACTGGATTTCGAATTATTTTGCCCCACCTTTCCCGGCTGACACTTAGCTTTCCAATGAAAAGGTCTTGCTTCTGGACTGCTCTGACTGAGTTTTCCAATCTTGTAATTTGCATCAGCTTTTTGTCCAGCATACGACATGTTTACACCTCCCTAAATGGCCAAACTCCCCCCACGGGGCCGTGGTCTCGCCACTTGGCGCAAGCACCCGTGAGAGTGCCGTTTGTCTGAAGAGGTGGGTGTGCACGCTTTTGGTCGATGGCACTGCCACTGGGTCCCTCATAGTACAATAAAGTGTCTCTGGCAGTGGTGGCGCGCAACCAACGTCAGACACACCGTTGTAACATGAGGGGCCCTGGACCTGTACCACCGGCCACAAGACAGTTCCCCCCCCCCAGCTCAAACAGTGCTCTACGATTTGCAAAATTATCTCTCACAGCTCCACCAATGTTTAGTCTATGCGCTGACATCCTTCAATGCCTGGCACTGACAATACCAATGTGTTGACATGTATGATGCTACTTAAAATAGTAAGGCAGTGTCCTATATTTACACCAGTAAATACTTTGCGCCAAATCACTAGGTCTGAAACTCAGCAGAGGAGCCCACCCCTGTACCTAAGTATGCCACCCTTTTGTTTTTTGGTTTTGTTGTATTGCGAGACATTAACATCTATTTATTTTTTGGGAGTACAAACTGTCAGACACTCATTACAATCGGCCTCCGCTGACAACACCAATGCTGCCTGTGTACCCCTGGAACCTATTTTAAAGTGCCTACAGCCTACTTTTGTTATGTTAGGCCTACAAAGCCTGTCTGCGGTCCCTCCTTCCAATAGTCCTCCACTGACCACACCACTGCTGCCCGTGTACCCCTGGAAGCTATTTTAAAGTGCCTACAGCCTACTTTTGTTATGTTAGGCCCACTAAGCCTGTCTGCGGTCCCTCCTTCCAATAGTCCTCCACTGACCACACCACTGCTGCCCGTGTACCCCTGGAACCAATTTTAAAGTGCCTACAGCCTACTTTTGTTATGTTAGGCCTACTAAGCATGTTTGCGGTCCCTTCTTCCAATAGTCCTCCACTGACCAGACCACTGCTGCCCGTGTACCCTTGGAACCTATTTTTAAGGGCCTACAGCCTACTTTTGTTATGTTAGGCCTACTAAGCCTGTCTGCGGTCCCTCCTTCCAATAGTCCTCCACTGACCAGACCACTGCTGCCCGTGTACCCCTGGAACCTATTTTAAAGTGCCTACAGCCTACTTTTGTTATGTTAGGCCTACTAAGCCTGTCTGCAGTCCCTCCTTCCAATAGTCCTCCATTGACCAGACCAATGCTGTCCGTGTACCCCTGGAACCTATTTTAAATTGCATAGAGCATCCTTTTTTTAATTGTAGGCGTACTAAGTCTGTCTGCGGTCCATAATTGAAATTGTCCTCCACTGACCAGAGCAATGCTGCCTGTGTACCCCTGTAACCTTTTTTAAACTGCATTGAGCCAAATTTTTTGTTTAAGGCCTACTACCTGTGTCTGTCTGCGCCACTCAATACAGCTGTCCTCCTCTGAAAAAAGCTGAGCGTCAATAGTCTGGTTTTCAGCCTATAGGAATTTGAAAACTGCATTGGGGCTACTACTTCGGTAGGGCCTACTAACGGTGTCTGACGCTCCAAGGTGTTCTCCAGGTTGCCTCTCCATAGCTTCTATCTTCTAGCTCTCGTTAAGTAGTTGTTCAAACAACATTGCATTAGGCCTACAAGTTGGGTCTGGGTTGTAGAGACGGTGTCTGCCGCTCCAAGGTGTTCTCCAGGTTGCCTCTCCATAGCTTCGATCTTCTGGCTCTCGTTAAGTAGTTGTTGAAACAACATTGCATTAGGCCTACAAGTTGGGTCTGGGTTGTTGAGACGGTGTCTGCCGCTCCAAGGTGTTCTCCAGGTTGCCTCTCCATAGCTTCTATCTTCTAGCTCTTGTTAAGTAGTTGTTGAAACAGCACTCCATTAGGCCTACAATGTGGGTATGGGTTGTAGAGACGGTGTCTGCCGCTCCAAAGTGTTCTCCAGGTTGCCTCTCCATAGCTTCGATCTTCTAGCTTTCGTTAAGTAGTTGTTGAAACAACACTGCATTAGGCCTACAAGTTGGGTCTGGGTTGTAGAGACGGTGTCTGCTGCTCCAAGGTGTTCTCCAGGTTGCCTCTCCATAGCTTCGATCTTCTAGCTTTCGTTAAGTAGTTGTTGAAACAACACTGCATTAGGCCTACAAGTTGGGTCTGGGTTGTAGAAACGGTGTCTGCCGCTCCAAGGTGTTCTCCAGGTTGCGTCTCCATAGCTTCTATCTTCTAGCTCTCGTTAAGTAGTTGTTGAAACAACACTGCATTAGGCCTACAAGTTGGGTCTGGGTTGTAGAGACGGTGTCTGCCGCTCCAAGGTGTTCTCCAGGTTGCCTCTCCATAGCTTCGATCTTCTAGCTCTCATTAAGTAGTTGTTGAAACAACACTCCATTAGGCCTACAAGTTGGGTCTGGGTTGTAGAGACGGTGTCTGCCGCTCCAAGGTGTTCTCCAGGTTGCCTCTCCATAGCTTCTATCTTCTAGCTCTCGTTAAGTAGTTGTTGAAACAACACTGCATTAGGCCTACAAGTTGGGTCTGGGTTGTAGAGACGGTGTCTGCCGCTCCAAGGTGTTCTCCAGGTTGCCTCTCCATAGCTTCGATCTTCTGGCTCTCGTTAAGTAGTTGTTGAAACAACATTGCATTAGGCCTACAAGTTGGGTCTGGGTTGTTGAGACGGTGTCTGCCGCTCCAAGGTGTTCTCCAGGTTGCCTCTCCATAGCTTCTATCTTCTAGCTCTTGTTAAGTAGTTGTTGAAACAGCACTCCATTAGGCCTACAATGTGGGTATGGGTTGTAGAGACGGTGTCTGCCGCTCCAAAGTGTTCTCCAGGTTGCCTCTCCATAGCTTCGATCTTCTAGCTTTCGTTAAGTAGTTGTTGAAACAACACTGCATTAGGCCTACAAGTTGGGTCTGGGTTGTAGAAACGGTGTCTGCTGCTCCAAGGTGTTCTCCAGGTTGCCTCTCCATAGCTTCGATCTTCTAGCTTTCGTTAAGTAGTTGTTGAAACAACACTGCATTAGGCCTACAAGTTGGGTCTGGGTTGTAGAAACGGTGTCTGCCGCTCCAAGGTGTTCTCCAGGTTGCGTCTCCATAGCTTCTATCTTCTAGCTCTCGTTAAGTAGTTGTTGAAACAACACTGCATTAGGCCTACAAGTTGGGTCTGGGTTGTAGAGACGGTGTCTGCCGCTCCAAGGTGTTCTCCAGGTTGCCTCTCCATAGCTTCGATCTTCTAGCTCTCATTAAGTAGTTGTTGAAACAACACTCCATTAGGCCTACAAGTTGGGTATGGGTTGTAGAGACGGTGTCAGCCGCTCCAAGGTGTTCTCCAGGTTGCCTCTCCATAGCTTCGATCTTCTAGCTTTCGTTAAGTAGTTGTTGAAACAACACTGCATTAGGCCTACAAGTTGGGTCTGGGTTGTAGAGACGGTGTCTGCCGCTCCAAGGTGTTCTCCAGGTTGCCTCTCCATAGCTTCGATCTTCTAGCTCTCATTAAGTAGTTGTTGAAACAACACTGCATTAGGCCTACAAGTTGGGTCTGGGTTGTAGAGACGGTGTCTGCCGCTCCAAGGTGTTCTCCAGGTTGCCTCTCCATAGCTTCTATCTTCTAGCTCTCGTTAAGTAGTTGTTGAAACAACACTGCATTAGGCCTACAAGTTGGGTCTGGGTTGTAGAGACGGTGTCTTCCGTGTTGTGAATTCTGTTGTCGGGCTCCCTCCTGTGGTCATGAATGGTACTTTGGCTGGTTCTGTCTATGGACTTCCTCTGTTCCTCTGGTGGGTGTTTCTGAGGTTCCTTCCACAGGTGACGAGGTTAATTCGTTAGCTGCTGCTCTATTTAACTCCACTTAGATCTTTGCTCCATGCCACCTGTCAATGTTCCAGTATCGGTCTAGTTCACTCCTGGATCGTTCTTGTGACCTGTCTTCCCATCAGAAGCTAAGTTCCAGCTTGTATTTCTTTGGTTTGCTATTTTTCTGTCCAGCTTGCTATTTAATTTGTTGTCTTGCTTGCTGGAAGCTCTGGGACGCAGAGGGAGCGCCTCCGCACAGTGAGTCGGTGCGGAGGGTCTTTTTGCGCCCTCTGCGTGGTCTTTTTGTAGGTTTTTGTGCTGACCGCAAAGTAACCTTTCCTATCCTCGGTCTGTTCAGTAAGTCAGGCCTCACTTTGCTAAATCTATTTAATCTCTGTGTTTGTATTTTCATCTTTACTCACAGTCATTATATGTGGGGGGCTGCCTTTTCCTTTGGGGAATTTCTCTGAGGCAAGGTAGGCTTTATTTTTCTATCTTCAGGGCTAGCTAGTTTCTTAGGCTGTGCCGAGTTGCATAGGGAGCGTTAGGCGCAATCCACGGCTATTTCTAGTGTGTTTGATAGGTTTAGGGATTGCGGTCAGCAGAGTTCCCCTCGTCCCAGAGCTCGTCCTTAATCATCAGTAACTATCAGGTCATTCCGTGTGCTCTTAACCACCAGGTCTATTATTGTCCTGACCACCAGAGCATAACAGTACAGGTGGCCCAAAGTACTAATGCATCTCAATAGAGGGATAAGAGAAGTTCTGAGACCATTTTTTTTTCTTTGCAGTGTGTTTTGTCTCCCTTTTCCCCTTTACCTCTGGGTGGTTCAGGACACTGGGGTAAACATGGACGTTCAAGGTCTATCCTCTTGGATGGATAATCTCACTACAAGGATACAAAACATTCAAGATTTTGTGGTTCAGAATCCAATGTCAGAGCCTAGGATTCCAATTCCTGATTTGTTTTTTTGGTGATAGATCTAAGTTCTTGAATTTCAAAAATAATTGTAAATTGTTTCTTGCCTTGAAACCTCGCTCCTCAGGTGACCCTGTTCAACAAGTAAAGATCATTATTTCTTTGTTACGTGGTGACCCTCAAGACTGGGCATTTTCCCTTGCGCCAGGAGATCCGGCATTGCGTGATGTTGATGCGTTTTTCCTGGCGCTTGGATTGCTTTATGACGAACCTAATTCAGTGGATCAGGCAGAGAAAATCTGGCTGGCTCTGTGTCAGGGTCAGTATGAAGCGGAGATATATTGTCAGAAGTTTAGAAAGTGGTCTGTGCTCACTCAGTGGAATGAATGTGCCCTGGCAGCAATCTTCAGAAAGGGTATCTCTGAAGCCCTTAAGGATGTCATGGTGGGGTTTCCCATGCCTGCTGGTCTGAATGAGTATGTCCTTGGCCATTCAGATCGATCGACGCTTGCGTGAGCGTAAAGCTGTGCACCATTTGGCGGTACTATCTGAGCATGGGCCTGAGCCTATGCAATGTGATAGGACTTTGACCAGAGCTGAACGGCAAGAACACAGACGTCGGAATGGGCTATGTTTTTACTGTGGTGATTCCACTCATGCTATCTCCGATCTTCCTAAGCGCACTAAGCGGTTCGCTAGGTCTGCCACCATTGGTACGGTACAGTCTAAATTTCTATTGTCTGTTACTCTGATTTGCTCTTTGTCATCCTATTCTGTTATGGCATTTGTGGATTCAGGCGCTGCCCTGAATTTGATGGACTTGGAGTATGCTAGGCGCTGTGGTTTTTTCTTGGAGCCCTTGCAGTATCCTATTCCATTGAGAGGAATTGATGCTACGCCTTTGGCCAAGAATAAGCCTCAGTATTGGACCCAATTGACCATGTGCATGGCTCCTGCACATCAGGAGGATATCCGCTTTCTGGTGTTGCATAATCTGCATGATGTGGTCGTTTTGGGGTTGCCATGGCTACAGGTTCATAATCCAGTATTGGACTGGAAATCTATGTCTGTGTCCAGCTGGGGTTGCCAGGGGGTACATGGTGATATTCCATTTTTGTCTATTTCGTCTTCCACTCCTTCTGAAGTTCCAGAGTTTTTGTCGGATTATCGGGATGTATTTGATGAGCCCAAAGCCAGTGCCCTACCTCCTCATAGGGATTGCGATTGTGCAATTAATTTGATTCCTGGTAGTAAGTTTCCTAAGGGCCGATTGTTCAATTTATCTGTGCCAGAACACGCCGCTATGCGGAGTTATATAAAGGAATCCTTGGAGAAAGGCCATATTCGCCCGTCGTCATCACCGTTAGGAGCAGGGTTCTTTTTTGTGGCCAAGAAGGATGGTTCTTTGAGACCTTGTATTGATTACCGCCTTCTTAATAAAATTACAGTCAAATTTCAGTATCCTTTGCCATTGCTGTCTGATTTGTTTGCTCGTATTAAAGGGGCTAGTTGGTTCACCAAGATAGATCTTCGAGGGGCGTATAATATTGTGCGTATTAAACAAGGTGATGAATGGAAAACAGCATTTAATACGCCCGAGGGCCATTTTGAGTACCTGGTTATGCCATTCGGGCTTTCCAATGCTCCATCAGTATTTCAGTCCTTTATGCATGACATCTTTCGAGAGTACCTGGATAAATTCCTGATTGTGTATTTGAATGATATTTTGGTCTTTTCGGATGATTGGGAGTCTCATGTGAAGCAGGTCAGAATGGTGTTCCAGGTCCTTTGTGCGAATTCCTTGTTTGTGAAGGGGTCAAAGTGTCTCTTTGGAGTTCAGAAGGTTTCATTTTTGGGGTTAATTTTTTCCCCTTCTACTATCGAGATGGACCCTGTTAAAGTCCAGGCCATTTACGATTGGACTCAGCCGACATCTGTGAAGAGCCTGCAAAAGTTCCTGGGCTTTGCTAATTTTTATCGGCGCTTCATCGCTAATTTTTCTACTGTTGCTAAACCGTTGACTGATTTGACCAAGAAGGTTGCTGATGTGGTCAATTGGTCTTCTGCGGCTGTAGAGGCTTTTCAGGAGTTGAAGCATCGTTTTTCTTCTGCCCCTGTGTTGTGCCAGCCAGATGTTTCGCTTCCATTTCAGGTTGAGGTTGATGCTTCTGAGATTGGAGCAGGGGCTGTTTTGTCGCAAAGAAGTTCTGATGGCTCGGTGATGAAGCCATGTGCTTTCTTTTCTAGAAAGTTTTCGCCTGCTGAGCGTAACTATGATGTTGGTAATCGTGAATTGTTGGCCATGAAGTGGGCATTCGAGGAGTGGCGTCATTGGCTGGAAGGAGCCAAGCATCGCGTGGTGGTCTTGACTGATCACAAGAATTTGACTTATCTTGAGTCTGCCAAACGGTTGAATCCGAGACAGGCTCGATGGTCGTTATTTTTCTCCCGTTTTGATTTTGTGGTTTCGTACCTTCCAGGCTCTAAGAATGTGAAGGCTGATGCCCTGTCAAGGAGTTTTGAGCCTGACTCTCCGGGTGTTCCTGAGCCGGCGGGTATTCTCAAAGAGGGGGTAATTTTGTCTGCCATCTTCCCTGATTTGCGGAGGGTGCTGCAAAAATTTCAGGCTGATAGACCTGACCGTTGCCCAGCGGAGAAACTGTTTGTCCCTGATAGATGGACTAGTAGAGTTATCTCTGAGATTCATTGTTCAGTGTTGGCTGGGCATCCTGGAATCTTTGGTACCAGAGATTTGGTGGCTAGATCCTTCTGGTGGCCGTCTTTGTCGCGGGATGTGCATTCTTTTGTGCAGTCCTGTGGGACTTGTGCTCGGGCTAAGCACTGCTGTTCTCGTGCCAGTGGGTTGCTTTTGCCCTTGCCGGTCCCGAAGAGGCCCTGGACACATATTTCTATGGATTTTATTTCGGATCTCCCCGCCTCTCAAAAGATGTCGGTCATTTGGGTGGTTTGTGATCGCTTTTCTAAGATGGTCCATTTGGTACCTTTGTCTAAATTGCCTTCCTCCTCTGATTTGGTGCCATTTTTTTTCCAGCATGTGGTTCGTTTACATGGTATCCCGGAGAACATCGTTTCTGACAGAGGTTCCCAGTTTGTTTCAAGGTTTTGGCGATCCTTTTGTGCTAGGATGGGCATTGATTTGTCTTTTTCCTCGGCTTTCCATCCTCAGACAAATGGCCAAACCGAACTAACTAATCAAACTTTGGAAACATATCTGAGATGCTTTGTTTCTGCTGATCAGGATGATTGGGTGTCCTTTTTGCCGTTGGCTGAGTTCGCCCTTAATAATCGGGCCAGCTCGGCTACTTTGGTTTCGCCGTTTTTCTGCAATTCTGGTTTCCATCCTCGTTTCTCTTCAGGGCAGGTTGAGTCTTCAGACTGTCCTGGTGTAGATACTGTGGTGGATAGGTTGCAGCAGATTTGGACTCATGTGGTGGACAATTTGACATTGTCCCAGGAGAAGGCTCAACGTTTCGCTAACCGCCGGCGCTGTGTGGGTCCCCGACTTTGTGTTGGGGATTTGGTTTGGTTGTCGTCTCGTTATGTTCCTATGAAGGTTTCCTCTCCTAAGTTTAAGCCTCGTTTCATTGGTCCGTATAAGATTTCTGAGGTTATCAATCCTGTGTCATTTCGTTTGGCCCTTCCTGCTTCTTTTGCCATCCATAATGTGTTCCATAGGTCGTTATTGCGGAGATACGTGGTGCCTGTGGTTCCATCCGTTGATCCTCCTGCCCCGGTGTTAGTTGAGGGGGAGTTGGAGTATGTGGTGGAGAAGATTTTGGATTCTCGTGTTTCGAGACGGAAACTCCAGTACCTGGTCAAGTGGAAGGGTTATGGTCAGGAAGATAATTCCTGGGTTTTTGCCTCTGATGTTCATGCTGCCGATCTGGTTCATGCCTTTCATTTGGCTCATCCTGGTCGGCCTGGGGGCTCTGGTGAGGGTTCGGTGACCCCTCCTCAAGGGGGGGGTACTGTTGTGAATTCTGTTGTCGGGCTCCCTCCTGTGGTCATGAATGGTACTTCGGCTGGTTCTGTCCATGGACTTCCTCTGGTGGGTGTTTCTGAGGTTCCTTCCACAGGTTACGAGGTTAATTCGTTAGCTGCTGCTCTATTTAACTCCACTTAGATCTTTGCTCCATGCCACCTGTCAATGTTCCAGTATTGGTCTAGTTCACTCCTGGATCGTTCTTGTGACCTGTCTTCCCATCAGAAGCTAAGTTCCAGCTTGTATTTCTTTGGTTTGCTATTTCTCTGTCCAGCTTGCTATGTAATTTGTTGTCTTGCTTGCTGGAAGCTCTGGGACGCAGAGGGAGCGCCTCCGCACCGTGAGTCGGTGCGGAGGGTCTTTTTGCACCCTCTGTGTGGTCTTTTTGTAGGTTTTTGTGCTGACCGCAAAGTAACCTTTCCTATCCTCGGTCTGTTCAGTAAGTCGGGCCTCACTTTGCTAAATCTATTTAATCTCTGTGTTTGTATTTTCATCTTTACTCACAGTCATTATATGTGGGGGGCTGCCTTTTCCTTTGGGGAATTTCTCTGAGGCAAGGTAGGCTTTATTTTTCTATCTTCAGGGCTAGCTAGTTTCTTAGGCTGTGCCGAAATGCATAGGGAGCGTTAGGTGCAATCCACTGCTATTTCTAGTGTGTTTGATAGGTTTAGGGATTGCGGTCAGCAGGGTTCCCACATCCCAGAGCTCGTCCTTAATCATCAGTAACTATCAGGTCATTCCGTGTGCTCTTAACCACCAGGTCTATTATTGTCCTGACCACCAGAGCATAACCCTTCTGCTCCAAGGTGTTCTCCAGGTTGCCTCTCCATAGCTTCGATCTTCTAGCTCTCGTTAAGTAGTTGTTGAAACAACACTGCATTAGGCCTACAAGTTGGGTCTGGGTTGTAAAAAACGGTGTCTGCCGCTCCAAGGTGTTCTCCAGGTTGCCTCTCCATAGCTTCGATCTTCTAGCTCTCGTTAAGTAGTTGTTGAAACAACACTGCATTAGGCCTACAAGTTGGGTCTGGGTTGTAGAGACGGTGTCTGCCGCTCCAAGGTGTTCTCCAGGTTGCCTCTCCATAGCTTCGATCTTCTAGCTCTCGTTAAGTAGTTGTTGAAACAACACTGCATTAGGCCTACAAGTTGGGTCTGGGTTGTAGAGACGGTGTCTGCCGCTCCAAGGTGTTCTCCAGGTTGCCTCTCCATAGCTTCAATCTTCTAGCTCTCGTTAAGTAGTTGTTGAAACAACACTGCATTAGGCCTACAAGTTGGGTCTGGGTTGTAGAGACGGTGTCTGCCGCTCCAAGGTGTTCTCCAGGTTGCCTCTCCATAGCTTCGATCTTCTAGCTCTCGTTAAGTAGTTGTTGAAACAACATTGCATTAGGCCTACAAGTTGGGTCTGGGTTGTAGAGACAGTGTCTGCCGCTCCAAGGTGTTCTCCAGGTTGCCTCTCCATAGCTTCGATATTCTAGCTCTCGTTAAATAGTTGTTGAAACAACACTGCATTAGGCCTACAAGTTGGGTCTGGGTTGTAGAGACGGTGTCTTCCGCTCCAAGGTGTTCTCCAGGTTGCCTCTCCATAGCTTCGATATTCTAGCTCTCGTTAAGTAGTTGTTGAAACAACACTGCATTAGGCCTACAAGTTGGGTCTGGGTTGTAGAGACGGTGTCTTCCGCTCCAAGGTGTTCTCCAGGTTGCCACTCCATAGCTTCTATCTTCTAGCTCTCATTAAGTAGTTGTTGAAACAACACTGCATTAGGCCTACAAGTTGGGTGTGGGTTGTAGAGTCGGTGTCTTCCGCTCCAAGGTGTTCTCCAGGTTGCCTCTCCATAGCTTCGATCTTCTAGCTCTCGTTAAGTAGTTGTTGAGACAACACTGCATTAGGCCTACAAGTTGGGTCTGGGTTGTAGAGACGGTGTCTGCCGCTCCAAGGTGTTCTCCAGGTTGCCTCTCCATAGCTTCTATCTTCTAGCTCTCGTTAAGTAGTTGTTGAAACAACACTGCATTAGGCCTACAAGTTGGGTCTGGGTTTTAGAGACGGTGTCTTCTGCTCCAAGGTGTTCTCCAGGTTGCCTCTCCATAGCTTCGATCTTCTAGCTCTCGTTAAGTAGTTGTTGAAACAACACTGCATTAGGCCTACAAGTTGGGTCTGGGTTGTAGAGACGGTGTCTGCCGCTCCAAGGTGTTCTCCAGGTTGCCTCTCCATAGCTTCGATCTTCTAGCTCTCGTTAAGTAGTTGTTGAAACAACACTGCATTAGGCCTACAAGTTGGGTCTGGGTTGTAGAGACGGTGTCTGCCGCTCCAAGGTGTTCTCCAGGTTGCCTCTCCATAGCTTCGATCTTCTAGCTCTCGTTAAGTAGTTGTTGAAACAACATTGCATTAGGCCTACAAGTTGGGTCTGGGTTGTAGAGACAGTGTCTGCCGCTCCAAGGTGTTCTCCAGGTTGCCTCTCCATAGCTTCGATCTTCTAGCTCTCGTTAAGTAGTTGTTGAAACAACATTGCATTAGGCCTACAAGTTGGGTCTGGGTTGTAGAGACAGTGTCTGCCGCTCCAAGGTGTTCTCCAGGTTGCCTCTCCATAGCTTCGATATTCTAGCTCTCGTTAAGTAGTTGTTGAAACAACACTGCATTAGGCCTACAAGTAGGGTCTGGGTTGTAGAGACGGTGTCTTCCGCTCCAAGGTGTTCTCCAGGTTGCCTCTCCATAGCTTCGATATTCTAGCTCTCGTTAAGTAGTTGTTGAAACAACACTGCATTAGGCCTACAAGTTGGGTGTGGGTTGTAGAGACGGTGTCTTCCGCTCCAAGGTGTTCTCCAGGTTGCCTCTCCATAGCTTCGATCTTCTAGCTCTCGTTAAGTAGTTGTTGAGACAACACTGCATTAGGCCTACAAGTTGGGTCTGGGTTGTAGAGACGGTGTCTGCCGCTCCAAGGTGTTCTCCAGGTTGCCTCTCCATAGCTTCTATCTTCTAGCTCTCGTTAAGTAGTTGTTGAAACAACACTGCATTAGGCCTACAAGTTGGGTCTGGGTTTTAGAGGCGGTGTCTTCTGCTCCAAGGTGTTCTCCAGGTTGCCTCTCCATAGCTTCGATCTTCTAGCTCTCGTTAAGTAGTTGTTGAAACAACACTGCATTAGGCCTACAAGTTGGATCTGGGTTGTAGAGACGGTGTCTGCCGCTCCAAGGTGTTCTCCAGGTTGCCTCTCCATAGCTTCTATCTTCTAGCTCTCGTTAAGTAGTTGTTGAAACAACACTGCATTAGGCCTACAAGTTGGGTCTGGGTTGTAGAGACGGTGTCTGCCGCTCCAAGGTGTTCTCCAGGTTGCCTCTCCATAGCTTCGATCTTCTAGCTCTCGTTAAGTAGTTGTTGAAACAACACTGCATTAGGCCTACAAGTTGGGTCTGGGTTGTAGAGACGGTGTCTTCCGCTCCAAGGTGTTCTCCAGGTTGCCTCTCCATAGCTTCGATATTCTAGCTCTCGTTAAGTAGTTGTTGAAACAACACTGCATTAGGCCTACAAGTTGGGTCTGGGTTGTAGAGACGGTGTCTTCCGCTCCAAGGTGTTCTCCAGGTTGCCTCTCCATAGCTTCTGTCTTCTAGCTTTCGTTAAGTAGTTGTTGAAACAACACTGCATTAGGCCTACAAGTTGGGTGTGGGTTGTAGAGACGGTGTCTTCCGCTCCAAGGTGTTCTCCAGGTTGCCTCTCCATAGCTTCGATCTTCTAGCTCTCGATAAGTAGTTGTTGAAACAACACTGGATTAGTCCTACAAGTTGGGTCTGGGTTGTAGAGACGGTGTCTGCCGCTCCAAGGTGTTCTCCAGGTTGCCTCTCCATAGTTATGATCTTCTAGCTCTCGTTAAGTAGTTGTTGAAACAACATTGCATTAGGCCTACAAGTTGGGTCTGGGTTGTAGAGACGATGTCTTCTGCTCCAAGGTGTTCTCCAGGTTGCCTCTCCATAGCTTCGATCTTCTAGCTCTCGTTAAGTAGTTGTTGAAACAACACTGCATTAGGCCTACAAGTTGGATCTGGGTTGTAGAGACGGTGTCTGCCGCTCCAAGGTGTTCTCCAGGTTGCCTCTCCATAGCTTCTATCTTCTAGCTCTCGTTAAGTAGTTGTTGAAACAACACTGCATTAGGCCTACAAGTTGGGTCTGGGTTGTAGAGACGGTGTCTGCCGCTCCAAGGTGTTCTCCAGGTTGCCTCTCCATAGCTTCTATCTTCTAGCTCTCGTTAAGTAGTTGTTGAAACAACACTGCATTAGGCCTACAAGTTGGGTCTGGGTTGTAGAGACGGTGTCTTCCGCTCCAAGGTGTTCTCCAGGTTGCCTCTCCATAGCTTCGATATTCTAGCTCTCGTTAAGTAGTTGTTGAAACAACACTGCATTAGGCCTACAAGTTGGGTCTGGGTTGTAGAGACGGTGTCTGCCGCTCCAAGGTGTTCTCCAGGTTGCCTCTCCATAGCTTCTGTCTTCTAGCTTTCGTTAAGTAGTTGTTGAAACAACACTGCATTAGGCCTACAAGTTGGGTGTGGGTTGTAGAGACGGTGTCTTCCGCTCCAAGGTGTTCTCCAGGTTGCCTCTCCATAGCTTCGATCTTCTAGCTCTCGTTAAGTAGTTGTTGAAACAACACTGGATTAGTCCTACAAGTTGGGTCTGGGTTGTAGAGACGGTGTCTGCCGCTCCAAGGTGTTCTCCAGGTTGCCTCTCCATAGTTATGATCTTCTAGCTCTCGTTAAGTAGTTGTTGAAACAACATTGCATTAGGCCTACAAGTTGGGTCTGGGTTGTAGAGACGATGTCTTCTGCTCCAAGGTGTTCTCCAGGTTGCCTCTCCATAGCTTCGATCTTCTAGCTCTCGTTAAGTAGTTGTTGAAACAACACTGCATTAGGCCTACAAGTTGGATCTGGGTTGTAGAGACGGTGTCTGCCGCTCCAAGGTGTTCTCCAGGTTGCCTCTCCATAGCTTCTATCTTCTAGCTCTCGTTAAGTAGTTGTTGAAACAACACTGCATTAGGCCTACAAGTTGGATCTGGGTTGTAGAGACGGTGTTTGCCGCTCCAAGGTGTTCTCCAGGTTGCCTCTCCATAGCTTCGATCTTCTAGCTCTCGTTAAGTAGTTGTTGAAACAACACTGCATTAGGCCTACAAGTTGGGTCTGGGTTGTAGAGACGGTGTCTGCCGCTCCAAGGTGTTCTCCAGGTTGCCTCTCCATAGCTTCGATCTTCTAGCTCTCGTTAAGTAGTTGTTGAAACAACACTGCATTAGGCCTACAAGTTGGGTCTGGGTTGTAGAGACGGTGTCTGCCGCTCCATGGTGTTCTCCAGGTTGCCTCTCCATAGTTTCGATCTTCTAGCTCTCGTTAAGTAGTTGTTGAAACAACATTGCATTAGGCCTACAAGTTGGGTCTGGGTTGTAGAGACGATGTCTTCTGCTCCAAGGTGTTCTCCAGGTTGCCTCTCCATAGCTTCTATCTTCTAGCTCTCGTTAAGTAGTTGTTGAAACAACACTGCATTAGGCCTACAAGTTGGATCTGGGTTGTAGAGACGGTGTCTGCCGCTCCAAGGTGTTTTCCAGGTTGCCTCTCCATAGCTTCGATCTTCTAGCTCTCGTTAAGTAGTTGTTGAAACAATACTGCATTAGGCCTACAAGTTGGATCTGGGTTGTAGAGACGGTGTCTGCCGCTCCAAGGTGTTCTCCAGGTTGCCTCTCCATAGCTTCGATCTTCTAGCTCTCGTTAAGTAGTTGTTGAAACAACACTGCATTAGGCCTACAAGTTGGGTCTGGGTTGTAGAGACGGTGTCTGCCGCTCCAAGGTGTTTTCCAGGTTGCCTCTCCATAGCTTCGATCTTCTAGCTCTCGTTAAGTGATTGTTGAAACAACACTGCATTAGGCCTACAAGTTGGGTCTGGGTTGTAGAGACGGTGTCTGCCGCTCCAAGGTGTTCTCCAGGTTGCCTCTCCATAGCTTCGATCTTCTAGCTCTCGTTAAGTAGTTGTTGAAACAACACTGCATTAGGCCTACAAGTTGGGTCTGGGTTGTAGAGAAGGTGTCTTCTGCTCCAAGATGTTCTCCAGGTTGCCTCTCCATAGCTTCGATCTTCTAGCTCTCGTTAAGTATTTGTTGAAACAACACTGCATTAGGCCTACAAGTTGGGTCTGGGTTGTAGAGACGGTGTCTGCCGCTCCAAGGTGTTCTCCAGGTTGCCTCTCCATAGCTTCGATCTTCTAGCTCTCGTTAAGTAGTTGTTGAAACAACACTGCATTAGGCCTACAAGTTGGATCTGGGTTGTAGAGACGGTGTCTGCCGCTCCAAGGTGTTGTCCAGGTTGCCTCTCCATAGCTTCGATCTTCTAGCTCTCGTTAAGTGATTGTTGAAACAACACTGCATTAGGCCTACAAGTTGGGTCTGGGTTGTAGAGACGGTGTCTGCCGCTCCAAGGTGTTCTCCAGGTTGCCTCTACATAGCTTCGATCTTCTAGCTCTCGTTAAGTAGTTGTTGAAACAACACTGCATTAGGCCTACAAGTTGGGTCTGGGTTGTAGAGACGGTGTCTGCCGCTCCAAGGTGTTCTCCAGGTTGCCTCTCCATAGCTTCGATCTTCTAGCTCTCGTTAAGTAGTTGTTGAAACAACACTGCATTAGGCCTACAAGTTGGGTCTGGGTTGTAGAGACGGTGTCTGCCGCTCCAAGTTGTTCTCCATGTTGCCTCTCCATAGCTTCGATCTTCTAGCTCTCGTTAAGTAGTTGTTGAAACAACACTGCATTAGGCCTACAAGTTGGGTCTGGGTTGTAGAGACGGTGTCTTCCGCTCCAAGGTGTTCTCCAGGTTGCCTCTCCATAGCTTCGATCTTCTAGCTGTCGTTAAGTAGTTGTTGAAACAACACTGCATTAGGCCTACAAGTTGGGTCTGGGTTGTAGAGACGGTGTCTTCCGCTCCAAGGTGTTCTCCAGGTTGCCTCTCCATAGCTTCTATCTTCTAGCTCTCGTTAAGTAGTTGTTGAAACAAGACTGCATTAGGCCTACAAGTTGGGTGTGGGTTGTAGAGATGGTGTTTTCCGCTCCAAGGTGTTCTCCAGGTTGCCTCTTCATAGCTTCGATCTTCTAGCTCTCGTTACGTAGTTGTTGAAACAACACTGCATTAGGCCTACAAGTTGGGTCTGGGTTGTAGAGACGGTGTCTGCCGCTCCAAGGTGTTCTCCAGGTTGCCTCTCCATAGCTTCGATCTTCTAGCTCTCGTTAAGTAGTTGTTGAAACAACACTGCATTAGGCCTACATGTTGGATCTGGGTTGTAGAGACGGTGTCTGCCGCTCCAAGGTGTTCTCCAGGTTGCCTCTCCATAGCTTCGATCTTCTAGCTCTCGTTAAGTAGTTGTTGAAACAACACTGCATTAGGCCTACAAGTTGGGTCTGGGTTGTAGAGACGGTGTCTGCCGCTCCATGGTGTTCTCCAGGTTGCCTCTCCATAGTTTCGATCTTCTAGCTCTCGTTAAGTAGTTGTTGAAACAACATTGCATTAGGCCTACAAGTTGGGTCTGGGTTGTAGAGACGATGTCTTCTGCTCCAAGGTGTTCTCCAGGTTGCCTCTCCATAGCTTCGATCTTCTAGCTCTCGTTAAGTAGTTGTTGAAACAACACTGCATTAGGCCTACAAGTTGGATCTGGGTTGTAGAGACGGTGTCTGCCGCTCCAAGGTGTTCTCCAGGTTGCCTCTCCATAGCATCGATCTTCTAGCTCTCGTTAAGTAGTTGTTGAAACAACACTGCATTAGGCCTACAAGTTGGATCTGGGTTGTAGAGACGGTGTCTGCCGCTCCAAGGTGTTCTCCAGGTTGCCTCTCCATAGCTCCGATCTTCTAGCTCTCGTTAAGTAGTTGTTGAAACAACACTGCATTAGGCCTACAAGTTGGGTCTGGGTTGTAGAGACGGTGTCTGCCGCTCCAAGGTGTTTTCCAGGTTGCCTCCCCATAGCTTCGATCTTCTAGCTCTCGTTAAGTGATTGTTGAAACAACACTGCATTAGGCCTACAAGTTGGGTCTGGGTTGTAGAGACGGTGTCTGCCGCTCCAAGGTGTTCTCCAGGTTGCCTCTACATAGCTTCAATCTTCTAGCTCTCGTTAAGTAGTTGTTGAAACAACACTGCATTAGGCCTACAAGTTGGGTCTGGGTTGTAGAGACGGTGTCTGCCGCTCCAAGGTGTTCTCCAGGTTGCCTCTCCATAGCTTCGATCTTCTAGCTCTCGTTAAGTAGTTGTTGAAACAACACTGCATTAGGCCTACAAGTTGGGTCTGGGTTGTAGAGACGGTGTCTGCCGCTCCAAGTTGTTCTCCATGTTGCCTCTCCATAGCTTCGATCTTCTAGCTCTCGTTAAGTAGTTGTTGAAACAACACTGCATTAGGCCTACAAGTTGGGTGTGGGTTGTAGAGACGGTGTCTTCCGCTCCAAGGTGTTCTCCAGGTTGCCTCTCCATAGCTTCGATCTTCTAGCTCTCGTTAAGTAGTTGTTGAAACAACACTGCATTAGGCCTACAAGTTGGGTCTGGGTTGTAGAGACGGTGTCTTCCGCTCCAAGGTGTTCTCCAGGTTGCCTCTCCATAGCTTCTATCTTCTAGCTCTCGTTAAGTAGTTGTTGAAACAAGACTGCATTAGGCCTACAAGTTGGGTGTGGGTTGTAGAGATGGTGTTTTCCGCTCCAAGGTGTTCTCCAGGTTGCCTCTTCATAGCTTCGATCTTCTAGCTCTCGTTACGTAGTTGTTGAAACAACACTGCATTAGGCCTACAAGTTGGGTCTGGGTTGTAGAGACGGTGTCTGCCGCTCCAAGGTGTTCTCCAGGTTGCCTCTCCATAGCTTCGATATTCTAGCTCTCGTTAAGTAGTTGCTGAAACAACACTGCATTAGGCCTACAAATTGGGTCTGGGTTGTAGAGACGGTGTCTTCTGCTCCAAGGTGTTCTCCAGGTTGCCTCTCCATAGCTTCGATCTTCTAGCTCTCGTTAAGTAGTTGTTGAAACAACACTGCATTAGGCCTACAAGTTGGATCTGGGCTGTAGAGACGGTGTCTGCCGCTCCAAGGTGTTCTCCAGGTTGCCTCTCCATAGCTTCTATCTTCTAGCTCTCGTTAAGTAGTTGTTGAAACAACACTGCATTAGGCCTACAAGTTGGGTCTGGGTTGTAGATACCGTGCGTGCCGCTCCAAGGTGTTCTCCAGGTTGCCTCTCCATAGCTTCGATCTTCTAGCTCTCGTTAAGTGGTTGTTGAAACAACACTGCATTAGGCCTACAAGTTGGGTCTGGGTTGTAGAGACGGTGTCTTCCGCTCCAAGGTGTTCTCCAGGTTGCCTCTCCATAGCTTCGATCTTCTAGCTCTCGTTAAGTAGTTGTTGAAACAACACTGCATTAGGCCTACAAGTTGGGTCTGGGTTGTAGAGACGGTGTCTGCCGCTCCAAGGTGTTCTCCAGGTTGCCTCTCCATAGCATCTATCTTCTAGCTCTCGTTAAGTAGTTGTTGAAACAACACTGCATTAGGCCTACAAGTTGGGTCTGGGTTGTAGAGACTGTGTTTTCCGCTCCAAGGTGTTCTCCAGGTTGCCTTTCCATAGCTTCTATCTTCTAGCTCTCGTTAAGTAGTTGTTGAAACAACACTGCATTAGGCCTACAAGTTGGGTCTGGGTTGTAGAGACGGTGTCTTCCGCTCCAAGGTGTTCTCCAGGTTGCCTTTCCTGAGCTTCTATCTTCAGGCTCTTGTTAAATAGTTGTTAAATGGAACAACTGCATTTGGCCTACTAGTTGGGTTGGGGCCTACTAACAGTGTCTGCCGCTCCTTGCTGTTCTCCTGGTTTCCTTTCCTGAAATTCCATTTTCAGGCTCTCGTTAAGTAGTTGTTAATGTTAGACTGCATTTGGCCTACTAGTTGGGTTGGGGCCTACAATCGGTGTCTGCCGCTCCTTGCTGTTCTCCTCCACTGAACAAAGCTGTGCCGCCTGTTTACTACTGTTGCCAATTTTGAACTGCATTTAGACTACTTACTGATTTGGGCCTACTCTCTGTGTCAGCCTCTCATTACAGTTGTCCTCCACTGCAATGCCCCCTGGTTAGTCCTGTTACCAATTTTGAACTGCATTTAGCCCACTTTATTCTTTGGGCCTATATCTGTGTTTCCTCCTCATCCTGCCCATTGCCCAGCCAGTGATAGATGAGTCTGCTGGTAACATAGTAACATAGTTAGTAAGGCCGAAAAAAGACATTTGTCCATCCAGTTCAGCCTATATTCCATCATAATAAATCCCCAGATCTACGTCCTTCTACAGAACCTAATAATTGTATGATACAATATTGTTCTGCTCCAGGAAGACATCCAGGCCTCTCTTGAACCCCTCGACTGAGTTCGTTATCACCACCTCCTCAGGCAAGCAATTCCAGATTCTCACTGCCCTAACAGTAAAGAATCCTCTTCTATGTTGGTGGAAAAACCTTCTCTCCTCCAGACGCAAAGAATGCCCCCTTGTGCCCATCACCTTTCTTGGTATAAACAGATCCTCAACGAGATATTTTTTATTGTCCCCTTATATACTTATACATGGTTATTAGATCGCCCCTCAGTCATCTTTTTTCTAGACTAAATAATCCTAATTTCGCTAATCTATCTGGGTATTGTAGATCTCCCATCCCCTTTATTAATTTTGTTGCCCTCCTGGTACATTAACCCATAATGCAACATTCCCCGTGCACGCTACACAGCAAGATTGTGACCCTGCTGAAAGTCAGGTTCCTCTTCCCGCATACCATACCACCTTACACGGGGACAAAGAGGAAGGTGCAGATGAAAGTGCAGGTTCCTTCATCAGGTGGGGGGAGGAACACTCGTTGGTGACGTCACTGGCACAGGGCCCCTCATAGTACGCAAAAGTGTCGCTGCCGGTGGGAGGCGCCCCCGCCGTGCAAACACACCGCCGTACTTTGAGGGGCCCTGTGCCAGTGCCAATGCCAACGAGTGCGCCCCCCCTGCTTGTTCAGGATCACAGCACTTGCAAAGTTGAAATACTTACCTCTCCCTGCTCCACTGCCGTGACGTGGTCCAGATTTCCTGCGCCCACTAAATACTTGAACCAGCCCTACCCCCCACAACTTTAGCCAAATGACCCCCAATTTCCAATGCCTTTCTATTATTATAAGGTAAATTAAGATTGACACGCTTCAGTAACAAGAATGGATGTTTTTGCCATTAAAATGGGCACTGTACATGTTTTCCTGGCCTCCACTCACTGCCGACTATGCTCCCCCATTGACTTGCATTGGGTTTCGTGTTTCGGTCGATCCCCGACTTTTCGCGATAATAATAGACTTTTGAGATAGTCGGGTTTCGCGAAACCTGACTCTACCCTAAAAAACTAAAAGTCGCTCAACCCTATAAGCGACTTTACGGGTAGCAGCTCTACATGCCTCAGTGAGTGCCTTCAACTCTGCCTCTTGCACCGACATGTGAGGAGCGAGTGGTTCAACTCGGATTACCTCATGTGAGGATACTACTGCATATCCAGTGTAGAATCGCCCATCCTGGTGGTATCTGGAGCCATCTACAAGGAAAAAACTCAAAATCTGCATTAGGATCAGGTTTATCATGCACATGTGCAAAAGCCACGGTCTCCCGACTCATCTATGCAGTCATGTTCGTGCGTACACGTAAGAGTACTCTTCCTGGACCGCCATGTGTGGGGGCAGCGGTTCCACATTTATGGTTTCATGGACCAACAGCATATTCAGTGTAGAACTGGTCATCTAAGCCATACGGCAATCCATCCACAAAGAGCTCATGGTCTGTGTTATCTAGTGGGACATCGGCAACATGACTGAAACCCCCCTGTGGGACATTATCTGTACACAGTCATGGTCCAGTTGTAGTTCAACTAGCAGGTCAGGCAGGTTCCACTACCACCCACTTCCCTCCTCTTTCCCCCAGAGGCAGCAGGATGGCTGAAATCAGTAGTGCACCATGAATGCTAATGTTATCAGACACAGTGAAACCTGAGATCTGAGCACTGAGAGAAGGGGGAGAGAGAGGGAGGGGGACTATCACAGCAGCACAGCTTCATGACCCTGACTCACCCTAAAGGCCCCTTCACATTAAGCGACGCTGCAGCGATACCGACAACGATCCGGATCGCTGCAACGTCGCTGTTTGGTCGCTGGAGAGCTGTCACACAGACTGCTCTCCAGCGACCAACGATGCCGGTAACCAGGGTAAACATCGCAGGGCCGCGCTTAGTAACCCGATGTTTACCCTGGTTACCATCCTAAAATTAAAAAAAACAAACAGTACATACTTACCTACCGCTGTCTGTCCTCCAGCGCTGTGCTCTGCACTCCTCCTGTACTGTCTGTGTGAGCACAGCGGCCGGAAAGCAGAGCGGTGACGTCACCGCTCTGCTTTCCGGCTGACCGACGCTCACAGCCAGTACAGGAGGAGTGCAGAGCACAGCGCTGGAGGACAGACAGCGGTAGGTAAGTATGTACTGTTTGTTTTTTTTACTTTTAGGATGGTAACCAGGGTAAACATCGGGTTACTAAGCGCGGCCCTGCGCTTAGTTACCCGATGTTTACCCTGGTTACCAGTGAAGACATCGCTGGATCGGTGTCACACACGCCGATCCAGCGATGTCCACGGGAGGTCCAGCGACGAAATAAAGTTCTGGACTTTCTTCAGCGACCAACGATCTCCCAGCAGGGGCCTGATCGTTGGTCGCTGTCACACATAACGATTTTATTAACGATATCGTTGCTACGTCACAAAAAGCAACGATATCGTTAACAATATCGTTATGTGTGAAGGGACCTTAAGAGACTGAAGAGGGGAGAAGGAGGGGGCTATCCCCCTGCGCAGCCTCTGTGTGCATACTTTACACATATAGGAAAGATATATCTTGGTAAAAGGTATCAACCACTGAGGACTCAGTTCAAAATATTTTTCTACTTTACACATTAAATTGTTTGCTCTTCCCTGGTTTATGTAACTGGGGCTCTGGACCAGGTTTTTGCGTGATCAGAGCTGGGAATATGACTTTAATACTCTGAGTAAGACATTATTAGTGGCTCTATAATCACAGACTTTAAACCCTTAACTTTGCCAGAGCCGGGTACAATATTTTCTCCTGATTCAGTAGAATCCTGTTGGATATGATGAAGAATGACTTTCTGGGAGGCTAATCTGTTCCTCTAAATTTCACCAGCAACAGCAGAAAGCATTACTATTTTTTTTTTATCCTCTGTAACAAATGACATGGGAAATATTCCAGGGTCTTTCATTCTACTCATTATGGCCAGCATTTCACTAGGATCCCAGGGACGCCATACACCCTTCTGGGGCTTCTGCCATAACTGATCCCCTAGTCTCAGATGCAACGTGTGGTGGCTATAACCCAGATAAGCACTGCAAGAGAACCGAAGGGGGTTGAGGTGGGCTGCCCACCCTGGCTGAGTAATCGTCCTAGTGAGTCTCAGATGGCAGCAAAAGACAGACGTATTAATAACTGCTACATCCATTTGGATTTTATCAGGAAAAGAACTAGAGGGCAGGGCAGATCCTGAAGGGGGTGCTGGTGCCATCCAGTGCAGGCATAATATTCATTGAGGGCATGGACAAGACTTATGGGGGCATAGCATTTGGGGCACTGGACAAAAGGCACACAATGCACATGAATGGGGGGTAGGCATAACAAAGGATACAATCCTAGCTTAGAAATAGGTTTAATAGTTCCTATATGCCAACAGGGGGCACCACATACGGGACAGGTCTCCACCCAAACTAAATTCTAGTTCCCACATACACAACATGTTCATCCTCTAGGGACAATGAAAGGGGTGGAGACAAACTGGGAGCAGCATGGCGTTCAGCACCATCTTTTCTTTCATACTTTCTTATACCAAACTTATCACCATGTTTTTCTTCCTGCACATCACCTCTAATTCCAGAGGTTTTTCCATAATATCTCAGCCTGATCTAACAAGCCAGCATCATTTAAAGATCCTTTTTTTTTTTCTTTTTTACTTCAATACATTTCCAGAAAAGCCTCATTAAGTCAGTCACCCAACTTTCCTTAGACAGACAGATTTTCTGTTGTTCTGCACCATGCTAAAGTTACTTGCAGCAATTCCTCATCTTCCAACTTCCTTTCTTTCCTTTAATAACTCCCTGCCATTCTAACTACTGTAATCTGCCTTTCTCAGGGAATACACATTTTCTTTAATCACCTCATATTCTATATATACTTCTTCCCCCCTCTGGCAAACACTATCATACAGCAGTCTTATCTGCCATCATCACATTTCCTCCTCTCTTACGGAACTGCAAAAACTTCTCCACTTTCTGCTGGCTTTAGACAAACAAAAAGACAGAGTTATCCAGTCACCAGAAGTCCCAGCCCAAATCTATGAACCGCACAGAGGATGAGACGTGTCTGCTGTATTAACGCCGTGTCTCCCCTTGGACTGCACCGAGTTACCTGGTACCACACAGAATTTGCACACACCCCAGCACCAACACTAATCTCGCCGTAGCTCACGTGCGGTCACAGACAGGACGGCTAATCCCGGAAGAGGGACACCTCTCTCAGACACACATAACCAGACAGACGGACAAACACAAAACTGACCGTCCTCTGTAACTGGGATTTCTATCTCAGACCTTGTGCACAATGCTAGGGTTCAAAGAGGTTTCTACCGTTTTTTGCACTTTGTGGTTCGACCACCCGTGATTCTATCACGCCATGCTCCGCACCAGAGATGCTAGGAGCAACTTTGCGCTCACCATATCATAGACAACCTCCTCTCCCCCTGCATGCTACACACAGGCAGAGACTCAGATAGCTGGTACATTCAAGACAAGACATGAAACAGGTTACAAGCAGTCAATGTGCTCCTCACAGCCAGTAGCCGTGGGTTCTTTAGGCCACCAGGTGTACGTATCCCACACACACCGTGTTAGGGCGGCACAGAACACACAGAATGGTTCGAGAAACACAGGCAAGTACTACAGATTCATAAAGGAATCAGCAGACTTACCGTGTTTTTATGGAGGTGATCAGTCTCCTAGTCGAACCACTCTGGACGTTCTTCCTCGATCCATTCCGGGTGTCAATGTCTGGGGAGTGTACATCCTCAGTGAGCCGCACGTTGTGGCGCCAAAGATGTGAGGGTGATCTCTTAAAGTGAGATCAAAATGACTGCTTGTACCTGACCAAATATAAACTGAGTGCTAGCTTAGAGGCTAAGAATGTATCAGATTCACAGAGACGATGCACACTGCCTCTCTCAGTCAAAGTTGGTGCCCAACTGAACTTTATTCTCAAAACAAAAGAATATACTAAGAGCCGGAAATAGGGGGGTCGCACAACTTCTGTACATTCCAAAGATTCCTTCCAAGACAGTTTCAAGGATCTCCAAGACATCTTAAAAGACACAATCGCCATCTTGCTACACCATATCTGAACTGACTTATATGAGGTTTAATAATTTATTTCATTAGCCATTTTCTCCTTCACAAGTTCACTGCGAAAAAAATATATATGCCATATATTTTGGACTATAAGATGCACCTAGGTTTTAGAGGAGGAAATTAGGCAAAAAAAATAGAAGCAAAAAATGTGGTCAATTCTGTACTTAATATCTCCCTATCCTGGTATATATGGTCTCCTCACCCCCATCCTGATACACATGGCTCCCTCACCCTTATCCTGGTATACATTGATCCCTTATCCATATCCTGATACACATGGCCCCCTCGTCCCTAGCCTGGTATGCATGTCTCCTCATCCCTATCCTAGTATACATGGCCCCATCCCTATTCTGGTATGATTGGCCCCCATACCGGTCCTGGTCTGCATGACTCCATCAGAAAACATTTAAAAAACCAAGATATTACACTTAAGTACCCGGCGCTCCCTCACAGCGTCCTGCTCCGATGCAAGCAGCTGATTTATGCTCGTAAGCAGCACATGGCAGGGACATCACAAGCAGAGCACAGCTACCAGAGTACTCACTGGGATTGTGCGCACAGAGAGCAGCGATGAATCATTGCTCTTCAGTTGTGCGCAGTGTCAGCCACTAGCTTCCTGCTGCTGCCCGCGGTCACGTGTGGCGCTACATAAGAGAAATTAATATTCATTGGATTCATTTATCAGGAGACTATTTACCGTATTTTTCCGACCATAAGACGCACTTTTTTCCCTCCAAATTTGGGAGGAAAGTGTGGGTGCGTCTTATGGTACGGATGTAGCATGTGGGGAGGGGGGCAGCAGTGAGTGGGATCGCACTGTTATCCCACTTCAGGATGTCCCCGCTGCCCAGAATCACCGCTGGGGAATCCATGTGGTCCCGATGATTAAGTGCAGTGAATATTCATTAGCGGCTTCCCGCCCACCTATCAGCTGAGCGGTGAGCTGGGAGCAGCAAATGAATACTGCAGTTAAGCAGGGACACACATGGCTTCTCCAGTGCTGATTCCTGCAGCAGCTGGGGAGGTCTGTGTGTCCGGGGGAGAGGAGGCAGCAGCAGCAGGGGCCAGAGGAGAGAGGAGATCGCTGCATACCTGCCTGCCATGCCTGGGCTGGACGCTGAGTGCTGTGCACAAACAGGACCTATTTGATGTCAGGAGTGGGCGGGCTGGAGCATCACATGGCAGCTCAGAGCCCTCCCTCTTCTTGACATCATCACAGGTCCTTCAGGCTCTCCACTAGAATCTGCAGCTTCCTCATAACCTGTGCTGTGGAAAGGAAATGAGGGAAGGCTCTGTGTGCAGTCATGGGATGCTTTTACCTCACCACAGTGTGGCTGGCTGCCACATTTAAGAGGTTAGTCTTTACAAAACACAATAAAGCACTCTGCCACTCCTTTGGTGAACTATAACTCCCAGCATGTCATAGGATCTGCAGGACATGCTGGGAGTTATAGTTCTCCCATGGGATTTTAAAGCAGCACTCCAGTGTTATTTTGCAGTGCTGGAGTGGTGCTTTCAATATAAGCCCTGTGCCCCCATTCTTATACTCACCCTCCAGCATTTTCATATAGTACTGTACAGACACCACACTGGTCCCGCAGCTTCCAACATAATAACATACTATTATATATAATAACACCACATATAATAGTATGTTATTTATGTTATTAAATATTTTACCACATTTTTTTGCTTCAAATATTTTTTTCCCTATTTTCCACCTCTAAAACCTGGGTGTGCCTGATAGTCCGGTGTGTCTTATAGTCCGAAAAATACGGTAATACTGAACTATATTCAAGTGGGACTAGACGAAGAAAACCCTAAAATCATGTATTATGTTATCTGAAACAGTCAGAAAACTAGCCACATATTGGCAGATCACAGACTTCAAACCATATACTTTGTAAGTTTATACGCCACTCCAGTGTCAAGAATAGATAGTATGTGAAAATACAGTATATACCACTCAGGGAACACTTAACTTTCAGAGATAATTTCCATATTCATACTAAATAATGGCACAGATCTTCCAGACATTATGGTTGCACACATCCCTAGTCTTTATAATGATATTTCACTCATTCCTAGACAGACCACAGCATGGCCATTAGTTAGAAGCTGCTATTAATCTTTGGAGCAGGTAAGTTTCCCTGAGTGGCACATATTGGGCCGTCTGAAAACAAAGTTTAGTCTAGGACAATTTGTCTGCACTACTAATTAACATCTGTTACAATACCAAACTAGGGCAGTCCCTATAGGAGGAAAAACACAAGAATTATACTGTATTTTCACATACTATCTATTACTGACACTGGAGTGGCTTATAAACTTACGAAGTATATAGTTTGAGGTCTGGGATCTGCCAATATGTGGCTAGTTTTCTGACAGTTTCGGATAACACGATACATGACTTTACTTTTTTTATGTCTAGTCTCGATTGAATATAGGTCAATATTAAATAGTCTCCTGATGAGTAGCCTTTGGTGAGGACGATGAAACCTGTAAAAATGAGAGTCTTGGAGAGTGAGTGTGTATACATCCCCTCACCCTGTATACTCAACTGTGGGGTACATGTTTTTTCTATTAGTCACCTACTGAATAACCTTCAGGGGGTGAATTATGGGTATAGTTTTACATTTGGAATTAATAAAGTTTAGTTTTATCCTTTTGTCAGCAAACATGAGGAATGACAAGAGACAACCCATTTAAGAAGATTCAATTTTGGTTCAAACTATTCCAACATTATGAACATAAAAAAAGGCTTCTTCCCAATGAGACAGCTCTGATGTTTATTAACAGTTGATTTCCAAGTAAAATATTTCCCATATTAAGAAAAAATAAAAGGCTTCTCCTTTGTGTGACTGCTCTGATGTCTAACAAGAAGCAGTTTCCATTTAAAACATTTCCCACATTCTGAACAGGAAAAAGGCTTCTCCCCTGTGTGATTTCTGTGGTGACAAACAAGATATGATTTCCGGTTAAAACATTTCCCACATTCTGAACATGAAAAAGGCTTCTCTCCTGTGTGAGTTCTTTGGTGAGTAACAAGACTCCCTTTCTGAGTAAAACCTTTCCCACATTCTGAACATGAAAAAGGCTTCTCCCCTGTGTGAGATATTTGGTGTCTAACAAGACTCCTTTTCTGGCTAAAACATTTCCCACATTCTGAACATGAAAAAGGCTTCTCTCCCGTGTGAGTTATTTGGTGTATAACAAGACTCCCTTTCTGGTTAAAACATTTCCCACATTCTGAACAGGAAAAAGGCTTCTCTCCTGTGTGAGTTATTTGGTGTCTAACAAGACTATCTTTGAGGGTAAAACATTTCCCACATTCTGAACAGGAAAAAGTTTTCTCCCCTGTGTGAGTTCGCTGGTGACTAACAAGAAGCACTTTCCTTTTAAAACATTTCCCACACTCTGAACAGGAAAAAGGCTTCTCTCCTGTGTGAGTTATTTGGTGTCTAACAAGATTATCTTTGAGGGTAAAACATTTCCCACATTCTGAACAGGAAAAAGTCTTCTCCCCTGTGTGAGTTCTCTGGTGACTAACAAGAAGCACTTTCCTTTTAAAACATTTCCCACATTCTGAACAGGAAAAAGGCTTTTCTCCTGTGTGAGTTATTTGGTGTCTAACAAGATGACTTTTCTGGTTAAAAAATTTCCCACATTCTGAACAGGAAAAAGGCTTCTCCCCTGTGTGAGATATTTGGTGACTTACAAGATGCCATTTCTGGTTAAAACATTTCCCACATTCTGAACATGAAAAAGACTTCTTTGCTTTAGGAGCAGTTTGTTTTTTAATGCCTCTTTTGTGACGTTGACTTTCCTTAGTAGTCAGTAATGAATCAGAAGATGGGACCCGTTTCATAGGATCAGATGACAGATCATTGCTGTGAATAGATGATGATATATCTGGAGTAACAGCAATCACTTCAGTTGTATCTTGTAGGATCTTAAGATCATCAGATTTAAAAATTGAAGATGTCAGCTGTCCCTCTGACCTCCTGGTACAGTCATCTGCCAAGATAAAAAAAAATTTTTTTAAATAAAATGTCCTTGAGTTTTATATTTTTGAACATTTCTACTTAAACTCTCCATAAAAATGGCAAGCTATATAAAAAAAAGGTCATTTACCAAGACAATGACAGTTCACAGTCTAATAGAAAACCTTGTTGCATGAACCAGTAGTGCGTGATATTCAACTGTTCATTCTGCCTCCCAAATATCGAATAAAAAGAAACCAATCAATGTTATGTAGGCAAAAATAATACCAATTCTGATCTCACAAAAAACAAGTCCCCACTTAGGTCCATCATCTGTCAACGGAAAAACAGGCTCCCACACTATTAGTGGCTCAAAGCCTGTTGAAAAGCTACAGAGTTTGTATAAACCAATCCAGCAAAATCCGCTCTCACTTCTGAGTCTTGCAGTATGCTCAAACAACATTTAGGATCCCTGTATTTAGCAATGTTATAGTGAGAAGAATCCACTTAATTTGCGGTGTGTGTCTCCTGGAGCCCAATCTGGGCTCTATGTGCTGGGTAATAAAATGGCAAATATGTAATTTTCACTCTCCAACATCCACTTCATGTTAATTTCCAGAAAGTGTCTGTGGAGTCAAAATATTCATTCCACCTACATACGTGGTCAAAATTGTTGGTACCCCTCGTTTAATAACAGAAAAACCCAAAATGGTCACAGCCTTAACTTGAATCTGACAAAAGTAATAATAAATCAAAAATCTATGAAAATGAACAAATGAAAGTCAGACATTGCTTTTCAACCATGCTTCCACAGAGTTTAAAAAAAATAAAACTCATAAAATAGGCCTGGACAGAAATGATGGTACCCTTAACTTAACCGCTTCGTGACCACCAACAGTAGATAAACGTCGGCGCTAGCAGGGCTTTGTGCAGCGCCGGCGTTTGTCTATGGTCGGCGGTTTTGTGCTCATCAGGACCCCCATGTACCTTATTGTTATGATTAGGCAATTCAGTACCACAGTGAACATAGAGGTCAGAGCACACACAGTGATCTGACAATAATCCAAAAACATAGAACGAGCTCTGAGACGTGGGAACTCTGCTGACCGCAATCCCTGATCCTCTCCAACAACACTAGAGGCAGCCGTGGATTGCGCCTAACGCTACCTATGCAACTCGGCACAGCCTGAGAAACTAGCTAGCCTGAAGATAGAAAATAAGCCTACCTTGCATCAGAGAAATACCCCAAAGGAAAAGGCAGCCCCCCACATATAATGATTGTGAGTTAAGATGAAAAGACAAACGTAGAGATGAAATAGATTTAGCAAAGTGAGGCCCGACTTTCTGAACAGAGCGAGGATAGGAAAGGTAACTTTGCGGTCAACACAAAACCCTAAAAACCACGCAAAGGGGGCAAAAAGACCCTCCGTACCGAACTAACGGCACGGAGGTACACCCTCTGCGTCCCAGAGCTTCCAGCAAACAAATAGATAAGCTGGACAGAAGAAAAGCAAACAAAATAGCAAAGGAAAACTTAGCTATGCAGAGCAGCAGGCCACAGGAACTATCCAGGAGGAAAACAAGTCCAATACTGGAACATTGACAGGAAGCCAGGATCAAAGCACTAGGTGGAGTTAAGTAGAGCAGCACCTAACGACCTCACCACATCACCTGAGGGAGGAAACTCAGAAGCCGCAGTACCACTTCCCTCCACCAACGGAAGCTCACAGAGAGAATCAGCCGAAGTACCACTTGTGACCACAGGAGGGAGCTCTGCCACAGAATTCACAACAGTACCCCCCCTTGAGGAGGGGTCACCAAACCCTCACCAGAGCCCCCAGGCCGACCAGGATGAGCCACATGAAAGGCACGAACAAGATCGGGAGCATGGACATCAGAGGCAAAGACCCAGGAATTATCTTCCTGAGCATAACCCTTCCACTTAACCAGATACTGGAGTTTCCGTCTTGAAACACGAGAATCCAAAATCTTCTCCACAATATACTCCAACTCCCCCTCCACCAAAACCGGGGCAGGAGGGTCAACAGATGGAACCATAGGTGCCACGTATCTCCGCAACAATGACCTATGGAATACGTTTGGTATGGAAAAAGAATCTGGAAGGGTCAGACGAAAAGACACAGGATTAAGAACCTCAGAAATCCTATACGGACCAATGAAACGAGGTTTAAACTTAGGAGAGGAAACCTTCATAGGAATATGACGAGAAGATAACCAAACCAGATCCCCAACACGAAGTTGGGGACCCGCACAGCGTCTGCGATTAGCAAAACGTTGAGCCTTCTCCTGGGACAAGGTCAAATTGTCCACTACCTGAGTCCAAATCTCCTGCAACCTGTCCACCACAGTATCCACACCAGGACAGTCCGAAGACTCAACCTGTCCTGACGAGAAACGAGGATGGAACCCAGAGTTGCAGAAAAATGGCAAAACCAAGGTAGCCGAGCTAGCCCGATTATTAAGGGCGAACTCAGCCAAAGGCAAAAAGGACACCCAGTCATCCTGATCAGCAGAAACAAAACATCTCAGATATGTTTCCAAGGTCTGATTGGTTCGTTCGGTCTGGCCATTAGTCTGAGGATGGAAAGCCGAGGAAAAAGACAAGTCAATGCCCATCCTACCACAAAAAGCTCGCCAAAACCTCGAAACAAACTGGGAACCTCTGTCAGAAACGATATTCTCTGGAATGCCATGTAAACGAACCACATGCTGGAAGAACAATGGCACCAAATCAGAGGAGGAAGGCAATTTAGACAAGGGTACCAAATGGACCATCTTAGAAAAGCGATCACAGACCACCCAAATGACTGACATCTTTTGAGAAACGGGAAGATCTGAAATAAAATCCATAGAGATATGTGTCCAAGGCCTCTTCGGGACTGGCAAGGGCAAAAGCAACCCACTGGCACGAGAACAGCAGGGCTTAGCCCGAGCACAAATCCCACAGGACTGCACAAAAGTACGCACATCCCGCGACAGAGATGGCCACCAAAAGGATCTAGCCACTAACTCTCTGGTACCAAAGATTCCAGGATGACCAGCCAAGACCGAACAATGAACCTCAGAGATAACTTTATTCGTCCACCTATCAGGGACAAACAGTTTCTCCGCTGGACAACGATCAGGTTTATTAGCCTGAAATTTTTGCAGCACTCGCTGCAAATCAGGGGAGATGGCAGACACAATTACTCCTTCCTTGAGGATACCCGCCGGCTCAGACAAACCCGGAGAGTCGGGCACAAAACTCCTAGACAGAGCATCCGCCTTCACATTTTTAGAGCCCGGAAGGTACGAAATCACAAAGTCAAAACGGGCAAAAAACAGCGACCAACGAGCCTGTCTAGGATTCAACCGCTTGGCAGACTCGAGATAAGTCAAGTTCTTATGATCAGTCAATACCACCACGCGATGCTTAGCTCCTTCAAGCCAATGACGCCATTCCTCGAATGCCCACTTCATGGCCAGCAACTCTCGGTTGCCCACATCATAATTTCGCTCAGTAGGCGAAAACTTCCTGGAAAAGAAGGCGCACGGTTTCATCACTGAGCAATCAGAACCTCTCTGCGACAAAACAGCCCCTGCTCCAATCTCAGAAGCATCAACCTCGACCTGAAACGGAAGCGAAACATCTGGTTGACACAACACAGGGGCAGAAGAAAAACGACGCTTCAACTCTTGAAAAGCTTCCACAGCAGCAGAAGACCAATTGACCACATCAGCACCCTTCTTGGTCAAATCGGTCAATGGTTTAGCAATACTAGAAAAATTGCAGATGAAGCGACGATAAAAATTACCAAAACCCAGGAACTTTTGCAGACTTTTCAGAGATGTCGGCTGAGTCCAATCATGGATGGCTTGGACCTTAACAGGATCCATCTCGATAGTAGAAGGGGAAAAGATGAACCCCAAAAATGAAACCTTCTGCACACCAAAGAGACACTTTGATCCCTTCACAAACAAAGAATTAGCACGCAGGACCTGAAAAACCGTTCTGACCTGCTTCACATGAGACTCCCAATCATCCGAGAAGATCAAAATGTCATCCAAGTACACAATCAGGAATTTATCCAGGTATTCTCGGAAGATGTCATGTATAAAGGACTGAAACACTGATGGAGCATTGGCAAGTCCGAATGGCATTACTAGATACTCAAAATGACCCTCGGGCGTATTAAATGCAGTTTTCCATTCATCGCCTCGCTTAATTCGCACAAGATTATACGCACCACGAAGATCTATCTTGGTGAACCAACTAGCCTCCTTAATCCGAGCAAACAAATCAGATAACAACGGCAAGGGGTACTGAAATTTAACCGTGATCTTATTTAGAAGGCGGTAATCTATACAAGGTCTCAGCGAACCAACCTTCTTGGCTACAAAAAAGAACCCTGCTCCTAATGGCGACGATGACGGGCGAATATGCCCCTTCTCCAGGGATTCCTTCACATAACTGCGCATAGCGGCGTGCTCAGGCACAGATAAATTAAACAATCGGCCTTTTGGGAACTTACTACCAGGAATCAAATTGATAGCACAATCACAATCCCTATGCAGAGGTAGGGCATCGGACTTGGGCTCATCAAATACATCCCGGTAATCAGACAAGAACTCTGGAACCTCAGAAGGGGTGGATGACGAAATTGACAGAAATGGAACATCACCATGTACCCCCTGACAACCCCAGCTGGACACCGACATGGATTTCCAATCTAATACTGGATTATGGACTTGTAGCCATGGCAACCCCAACACGACCACATCATGCAGATTATGCAACACCAGAAAGCGAATAACCTCCTGATGTGCAGGAGCCATGCACATGGTCAGCTGGGCCCAGTACTGAGGCTTATTCTTGGCCAAAGGCGTAGCATCAATTCCTCTCAATGGAATAGGACACTGCAAGGGCTCCAAGAAAAACCCACAACGCTTAGCATACTCCAAGTCCATCAAATTCAGGGCAGCGCCTGAATCCACAAATGCCATGACAGAATACAATGACAAAGAGCAGATCAAGGTAACGGACAGAAGAAATTTTGACTGTACTGTACCAATGGTGGCAAACCTAGCGAACCGCTTAGTGCGCTTAGGACAATCAGAGATAGCATGAGTGGAATCACCACAGTAGAAACACAGACCATTCAGACGTCTGTGTTCTTGCCGTTCAACTCTGGTCAAAGTCCTATCGCACTGCATAGGCTCAGGTTTAAGCTCAGGTAATACCGCCAAATGGTGCACAGATTTACGCTCACGCAAGCGTCGACCAATCTGAATGGCCAAAGACATAGACTCATTCAAACCAGCAGGCATAGGAAATCCCACCATGACATCCTTAAGGGCTTCAGAGAGACCCTTTCTGAACATAGCTGCCAGCGCAGATTAATTCCATAGATTGAGCACGGACCACTTTCTAAATTTCTGACAATATAACTCTATCTCATCCTGACCCTGACAAAGAGCCAGCAAATTTTTTTCTGCCTGATCCACTGAATTAGGTTCATCGTACAGCAATCCGAGCGCCAGGAAAAACGCATCGATATTACTTAATGCAGGATCTCCTGGCGCAAGAGAAAATGCCCAGTCCTGAGGGTCGCCACGCAAGAAAGAAATAATGATCAAAACCTGTTGAACTGGATCACCAGAGGAGCGAGGTTTCAAGGCCAGAAATAGTTTACAATTATTTTTGAAACTCAGAAACTTAGTTCTATCACCAAAAAACAAATCAGGAATAGGAATTCTTGGTTCTAACATAGATTTCTGATCAATAGTGTCTTGAATCTTTTGTACTCTTGCCGAGAGCTGATCCACACATGAAGACAGACTTCTAATGTCCATTGCTACACCTGTGTCCTGAACCACCCAAATGTCTAGGGGAAAAAAAAGGCAAAACACAGTGCAGAGAAAAAAAAATGGTCTCAGAACTTCTTCTTTCCCTCTATTGAGAATCATTAGTACTTTGGGCTTCCTGTACTGTTATGATTAGGCAATTCAGTACCACAGTGAACATAAAGGTCAGAGCACACACAGTGATCTGACAATAATCCAAAAACATAGAATGAGCTCTGAGACGTGGGAACTCTACTGACCGCAATCCCTGATCCTCTCCAACAACACTAGAGGCAGCCGTGGATTGCGCCTAACGCTACCTATGCAACACGGCACAGCCTGAGAAACTAGCTAGCCTGAAGATAGAAAATAAGCCTACCTTGCCTCAGAGAAATACCCCAAAGGAAAAGGCAGCCCCCCACATATAATGATTGTGAGTTAAGATGAAAAGACAAACGTAGAGATGAAATAGATTTAGCAAAGTGAGGCCCGACTTTCTGAACAGAGCGAGGATAGGAAAGGTAACTTTGCGGTCAACACAAAACCCTAAAAACCACGCAAAGGGGGCAAAAAGACCCTCCGTACCGAACTAACGGCACGGAGGTACACCCTCTGCGTCCCAGAGCTTCCAGCAAACAAATAGATAAGCTGGACAGAAGAAAAGCAAACAAAATAGCAAAGGAAAACTTAGCTATGCAGAGCAGCAGGCCACAGGAACGATCCAGGAGGAAAACAAGTCCAATACTGGAACATTGACAGGAAGCCAGGATCAAAGTACTAGGTGGAGTTAAGTAGAGCAGCACCTAACGACCTCACCACATCACCTGAGGGAGGAAACTCAGAAGCCGCAGTACCACTTCCCTCCACCAACGGAAGCTCACAGAGAGAATCAGCTGAAGTACCACTTGTGACCACAGGAGGGAGCTCTGCCACAGAATTCACAACACCTTATAGCAAGGGGATTCCGGCACCCAACACTTCCTGTGACCCCCCAACCTCATCGAGACTTGATTGGTTCAGGTCCTGATGACGTCAGCGTCACACCAGCCAATGAGACAAATCACTAGGAAAGTTGATTGTAGCAACAAACTTTCTCGGGTGATCAGCCTCATAATAACGCTGCGTCTCCTCAGATCTCCTGTCAGTGAGAGATTAGAGGAGAAACAGTGTCACAAGTGCTGCTGGTAACAGCTGTGTCAGTCAGCGATCTTGTTATAAAGTAAAAAAAAACAGATAAGGCAGGTTAGGGTAAGTGCTATAGTTAGGGTTAGCGTTGGGGCTAAAGTTAGGGTTACTGATATTAACTCTAACTTTAGCCTAATCGTAACTCTAACTTTATTAAGCTAAAGTTAGAGTTACTATAAGGCTAAAGTTAGGGTTACTGTTAGGGTTGCTGTTAGGCTAAAGTAAGGGTTAGGGTTGCTGTTAGGTCCTGTGTCCTGAGCCGAGAGCTTCCCACCGGGATGAGCGGCTCTATCCATGAGCCACGTCCTGCTCCTGGCCTTTGAGGCAGAGGGACTCCCCACCGGGAAGTTTCGGCCTTGGGCCTCTTGACAAGGGGAACGATATCCCCCTGAGCCCGGTAAGCTTGCGCAGCTCCTCGTGTGTCCCTCCATGCAGGAACAGGAAAAACACTGATGGGACGGGACATTTTAACCTCTCGTGTACTTCCTGTCCCTGCAAGGAGGAGGATGTCCCCCATGGTGTTGTCAGGAAATGATATTTTTATCCTGAGCTCGATCCACACAGATGCCACAAGGGCCACTGCAGACCAACAGGGATCCACTACTCTAAAACCTGTGTCTGCCATTGACTACAACAAATATTTGGGGGGTGCGGACCTTGCAGATCAGGTTCTACAGTCATACCAGGTATCAAGGAAATCATACAGGTATAGAAAGTTAGTCATTTATTTGTTTCAGGTGGCCTCATATAATTCTTTTGTGTTATACAAAAAAAACAGGAAATGCAGACACTTTCCTTGATTATCAGGAAAAGGTCATTGAAAATATTGCTTTTGAAAATGTTGTCCCCGCCAATCCTTTAGAATCTGAAGACGTCAGAAGACTCACTGAGCGACATTTTATTGCACTCATTAGAGCAACTAAAATAAGAAAGAACCCCCAGAGAAGATGTCGTGTATGTTCCAAGAGAGGAATGAGGCATGATACCCGCTATTATTGCCCACAATGCCCATCATTGCCGGCCTTATGCCTCCATGACTGTTTAATAATCTTCCACACAGATCCACGTTTTTAAACTGTTTTGATATTCAAGCATTTAGTTTATTTAGTGACAGACACATCTGAGTAGAGCTGACTTAATTTCCGGGGGTAGGTGGGGGGATGTCTCCAGAGACACAAGCTGGGCACAATATATTGGGCACTACAATGACATTTTTGCAATATCTGCTCTAAAACTTCCACTACGTGTTTCTGGAAATCATCCATGTAGTGGAAATGGTCACTACATCCATAGATGAATTCCCTGAGGGGTGTCATTTCCGAAATGGGGTCACTTCATTTGAGATTCTGTTGTTCTGGCACTTAGCGGCTCTCCAAAAAGCCATAAAAGCAGAAGGGACCCCAATTTGGAAATGACACCCCTCTGGGATTTGGAAAAGACACCCCTGTTGTGAATTCTGTGGTCAGGCTCCCTCCTGTGGTCATGAGTGGTACTTCGGCTGGTTCTGTCCATGAGCTTCCTTTGGTGGATGTGAGTGGGGCTGCGGCTTCTGAGTTTCCTTCCTCAGGTGACGATGTTAAGTCGTTAGGTGCTGCTCTATTTAACTCCACCTAGTTCTTTGTTCCTGGCCTCCAGTCAATGTTCCAGTATTGGTCTTGCTCTCTCCTGGATAGTTCTTGTGGCCTGTCTGCATAAGCTAAGTTCTGCTTGTGTTACTTTTGTTTGCTATTTTTTCTGTCCAGCTTGCTTTATTGGTTTGTTTTGCTTGCTGGAAGCTCTGGGACGCAGAGGGAGCACCTCCGTACTGTTAGTCGGTGCGGAGGGTCTTTTTGCGCCCTCTGCGTGGTTGTTTGTAGGTTTTTGTGATGACCGCAAAGCTATCTTTCCTATCCTTGGTCTATTCAGTAAGTCGGGCCTCACTTTGCTAAAATCTATTTCATCTCTGTGTTTGTATTTTCATCTTTACTCACAGTCATTATATGTGGGGAGCTGCCTTTTCCTTTGGGGAATTTCTCTGAGGCAAGGTAGGCTTATTTTTCTATCTTCAGGGCTAGCTAGTTTCTCAGGCTGTGCCCGAGGCGCCTAGGTCTGGTCAGGAGCGCTCCACGGCTACCTCTAGTGTGGTGTGATAGGATTAGGGATTGCGGTCAGCAGAGTTCCCACGTCTCAGAGCTCGTCCTATGTTATTAGTAACTATCAGGTCATTTTCAGTGCTCTTAACCACCAGGTCCATTGTGGTTCTAAATCACCAGTTCATAACAACCCCCCTGGGAATTGGAGATGACACCCCTCTGTGAATTCATCTATGGGTGTAGTGACCATTTACCTATATACCTATTTTCCAATGTAAATTCTGAGGTTTAAACAACATTTTAGTGGTAAAAATGTAATTATTTTTTCTTCACTGCCCAATGGTATAATTTTCTATGGAACAGCTGTGGTGTCAGTATGCTCACTGCACCTCTAGAAAAATTCATTCAAGGAAGTATTTTGTATAATGCAGTCACTTTTGGGGGCTTATGCTGTTCTGATACCTCAGGGGCTCTGACAATGTGACATGTCAGTCACAAACAATTCCAGCAAAAAATCTGCTCTCCAATATGACACTCCTTCCCTTCCGAGCTCTGCCATGCACCAAAATGGTGGTTTACCCCCACATATGGGGTATCAGCATACTCAGGACAAATTGCACAACAACTTTTGGGGTCCAATTTCTCCTGTTACCCTTTTAAAACAAAATTGAGAGCAAAAAAATCATTTTTTGTGGAAAAAAATTATTTTTTATTTTCACGGCTCTACATAATTAACTTCTGTGAAACACTCAAAGTGCGAACCACACATCTAGATAAGTACTGTGGGGGTCTAGTTTCCAAAATGGTGTCAATTATGGGGAATTTCCACTATTTAGGCAAATCTGGGGCTCTAGAAACGCGACATGGCAACCACTAATTATTCCAGCATATTTTACATTCAAAAAGTCAAATGGCACGCCTTTCCTTCCGAGCTCTGCCATGCATCCAAACAGTAGTTTTCCCCACATATGGGGTATCAGCATGCTCAGGAGAACTTGCAAAACAAAATGTATAGACCATTTTCTCCTGTTACCCTTGCGAAAGCAAAAAAAATTAGGTCTAAAGGAAAATTTTTGTGAAAGAAAAGTAAATGTTTATTTTTTCCTTCCACATTCCATTCATTCCTGTGAACCACCTGAAGGGTTAATAAACTTCTTGAATGTGGTTTTGAGTACCTTGAGGGGTGCAGTTCTTAGAAGGGTGTCACTTTTGGGTATTTTCTGTCATATTGACCCCCCAAAACTCACTACAAATGTGAGGTGGTCCCTAAAAAATGGTTTTGTAAATTTTGTTGTAAAAATGAGAAATTGCCGATCAACGTTTAACTGTTATATTTTCCTAATCCCCCCAAAAAAAATTGTTTCCAAAATTGTGCTGATGTAAAGTAATCATGTGGGAAATGTTATTTATTAACTACTTTGTGTGAGATGACTGATTTAAGGGCATAAAAAATAAAATTTTAAAAATTGCGAAATTTTCTGGATTTTTGCCAAATTTCCTTTTTTTTAACAAATAAACGCAAGTCATATCAGAGAAATTTTAACACTACCATAAAGTACAATATAAAGTTTAGAAGACACTGCACACTCTTAATAGATATTTATGCAAATTGTGCAAAATTTATTAAATATAACACTACACATTAGTGACACATGGGAGCAATGTACAATCCAAGGATAGGCGACCACTTGTAGTAACAATTCAATTGACGTTTCGGCTCTCCTGAGCCTAAATCATAATATCGCTACAAAAATACAAAAAACAGAACAAGGGTAAATAAACACAACAAAAAGTATATACATATATACAGCATCCGTGCATGATGAAACAATAAATAACTCTTTAGTCCATTACACCTGCACCTCACCTTCCAAACTGACTGAGTGCACACCATTGTACCTTATTGATAAAGTACAATATGTCCCAAGAAAAAAATCTCAGAATCACAAGGATTCAGTGAGTTATGACCTCATAAAGTGACACTGGTCAGTAGGGTTGAGCGACCTTGACCTTTTTAGAGTTGAGCCGTGTTTCGCGAAACCCGACTATATTAGAAGTCGAGTCGAGTGGAATCGGCCGATTATCGCGAAAAGTCGGGTATCGCCCGAAACACGAAACCCAATGCAAGTCAATGGGGGAGCATAGTCGGCAGTGAGTGGAGGCCAGGAAAACACCTACACTGCCCATTTTAATGGCAAAAACATCCATTCTTGTTAAAGAAGCTTGTCAATCGTAATTTACCTTATAAT
The DNA here is from genome assembly GCF_032444005.1 of Ranitomeya imitator. Lineage (NCBI taxonomy): Eukaryota > Metazoa > Chordata > Amphibia > Anura > Dendrobatidae > Ranitomeya > Ranitomeya imitator. Next base: position 236,434,137 of record NC_091283.1, read on the forward strand.
AATTGGAAGGCATTTGAAATTGGGGGTCATTTGGCTAAAGTTGTGGGGGGTAGGGCTGGTTCAAGTAATTAGTGGGCCCAGTAAATCTGGACCACGTCACGGCAGTGGAGCAGGGAGAGGTAAGTATTTCAACTTTGCAAGTGCTGTGATCCTGAGCAAGCAGGGGGGGCCCACTCGTTGGCATTGGCACTGGCACAGGGCCCCTCAAAGTACAGCGGTGTGTTTGCACGGCGGGGGCGCCTCCCACCGGCAGCAACACTTTTGCATACTATGAGAGGCCCTGTGCCAGTGACGTCGCCAACTAGTATTCCTCCCCCCACCTGATGAAGGAACCTGCACTTTCATCTGCACCTTCCTCTTTGTCCCCGTGTAAGGTGGTATGGTATGCGGGAAGAGGAACCTGACTTTCAGCAGGGTCACAATCTTGCTGTGTAGCGTGCACGGGGAATTTTGCGTTATGGGTCAATGTACCAGCAGACTCATCTATCACTGGCTGGGCAATGGACAGGATGAGGAGGAAACACAGATATAGGCCCAAAGAATAAAGTGGGCTAAATGCAGTTCAAAATTGGTAACACAGGACTAACCAGGGGGCATTGCAGTGGAGGACAACTGGAATGAGAGGCTGACACAGAGAGTAGGCCCAAATCAGTAAGTAGTCGACATGCAGTTCAAAATTGGCAACCGTAGTAAACAGGCGGCCCAGCTTTGTTCAGTTGAGGAGAACAGCAAGGAGTGGCAGACACCGATAGTAGGCCCCAACCCAACTAGTAGGCCAAATGCAGTCTAACATTAACAACTACTTAACAAGAGCCTGAAAATGGAATTTCAGGACAGGAAACCAGGAGAACAGCAAGGAGTGGCAGACACCGATAGTAGGCCCCAAACCAACTAGTACGCCAAATGCAGTTGTTCCATTTAACTACAATTTAATGAGAGCCTGAAGATAGAAGTTCAGGAAAGGCAACCTGGAGAACACCTTGGAGTGGAACACACCATCTCTCTACACCCCATACCCAATTTGTAGGCCTAATGCAGTGTAGTTTTCTACAACTACTAAACGAGAGTCGGAAGATCGAAGCAATGTGGACAAAACCTGGGGAACACCTTGGAGTGTAACACACCGTCTCTCTACACCCCATACCCAATTTGTAGGCCTAATGCAGTGTAGTTTTCTACAACTACTAAACGAGAGTCGGAAGACCGGAGCAATGTGGACGAAACCTGGGGAACACCTTGGAGTGGAACACACCATCTCTCTACACCCCATACCCAATTTGTAGGCCTAATGCAGTGTAGTTTTCTACAACTACTAAACGAGAGCATGAAGATCGAAGCAATGGAGAGGGAACCTGGGGAACACCTTGGAGTGGAACACACCATCTCTCTACACCCCATACCCAATTTGTAGGCCTAATGCAGCGTAGTTTCCAACAACTACTAAACGAGAGCATGAAGATCGAAGCTCAGGAAAGGCAACCTGGAGAACACCTTGGAGTGGAACACACCATCTCTCTACACCCCATACCCAATTTGTAGGCCTAATGCAGCGTAGTTTCCAACAACTACTAAACGAGAGCATGAAGATCGAAGAAATGGCGAGGAAACCTGGGGAACACCTTGGAGTGGAACACACCATCTCTCTACACCCCATACCCAATTTGTAGGCCTAATGCAGCGTAGTTTCCAACAACTACTAAACGAGAGCATGAAGATCGAACCAATGGCGATGAAACCTGGGGAACACCTTGGAGTGGAACACACCATCTCTCTACACCCCATACCCAATTTGTAGGCCTAATGCAGCGTAGTTTCCAACAACTACTAAACGAGAGCATGAAGATTGAAGCTCAGGAAAGGCAACCTGGAGAACACCTTGGAGTGGAACACACCATCTCTCTACACCCCATACCCAATTTGTAGGCCTAATGCAGCGTAGTTTCCAACAACTACTAAACGAGAGCATGAAGATCGAAGCAATGGCGATGAAACCTGGGGAACACCTTGGAGTGGAACACACCATCTCTCTACACCCCATACCCAATTTGTAGGCCTAATGTAGCGTAGTTTCCAACAACTACTAAACGAGAGCATGAAGATTGAAGCTCAGGAAAGGCAACCTGGAGAACACCTTGGAGTGAAACACACCATCTCTCTACACCCCATACCCAATTTGTAGGCCTAATGCAGCGTAGTTTCCAACAACTACTAAACGAGAGCATGAAGATCGAAGCAATGGAGAGGAAACCTGGGGAACACCTTGGAGTGGAACACACCATCTCTCTACACCCCATACCCAATTTGTAGGCCTAATGCAGCGTAGTTTCCAACAACTACTAAACGAGAGCATGAAGATCGAAGCAATGGCGATGAAACCTGGGGAACACCTTGGAGTGGAACACACCATCTCTCTACACCCCATACCCAATTTGTAGGCCTAATGCAGCGTAGTTTCCAACAACTACTAAACGAGAACATGAAGATTGAAGCTCAGGAAAGGCAACCTGGAGAACACCTTGGAGTGGAACACACCATCTCTCTACACCCCATACCCAATTTGTAGGCCTAATGCAGCGTAGTTTCCAACAACTACTAAACGAGAGCATGAAGATCGAAGCAATGGAGAGGAAACCTGGGGAACACCTTGGAGTGGAACACACCATCTCTCTACACCCCATACCCAATTTGTAGGCCTAATGCAGCGTAGTTTCCAACAACTACTAAACGAGAGCATGAAGATCGAACCAATGGCGATGAAACCTGGGGAACACCTTGGAGTGGAACACACCATCTCTCTACACCCCATACCCAATTTGTAGGCCTAATGCAGCGTAGTTTCCAACAACTACTAAACGAGAGCAGGAAGATTGAAGCTCAGGAAAGGCAACCTGGAGAACACCTTGGAGTGGAACACACCATCTCTCTACACCCCATACCCAATTTGTAGGCCTAATGCAGCGTAGTTTCCAACAACTACTAAACGAGAGCATGAAGATTGAAGCTCAGGAAAGGCAACCTGGAGAACACGTTGGAGTGGAACACACCATCTCTCTACACCCCATACCCAATTTGTAGGCCTAATGCAGCGTAGTTTCCAACAACTACTAAACGAGAGCATGAAGATCGAAGCAATGGAGAGGAAACCTGGGGAACACCTTGGAGTGGAACACTCCATCTCTCTACACCCCATACCCAATTTGTAGGCCTAATGCAGCGTAGTTTCCAACAACTACTAAACGAGAGCATGAAGATCGAACCAATAGCGATGAAACCTGGGGAACACCTTGGAGTGGAACACACCATCTCTCTACACCCCATACCCAATTTGTAGGCCTAATGCAGCGTAGTTTCCAACAACTACTAAACGAGAGCATGAAGATTGAAGCTCAGGAAAGGCAACCTGGAGAACACCTTGGAGTGGAACACACCATCTCTCTACACCCCATACCCAATTTGTAGGCCTAATGCAGCGTAGTTTCCAACAACTACTAAACGAGAGCATGAAGATTGAAGCTCAGGAAAGGCAACCTGGAGAACACCTTGGAGTGGAACACACCATCTCTCTACACCCCATACCCAATTTGTAGGCCTAATGCAGCGTAGTTTCCAACAACTACTAAACGAGAGCATGAAGATTGAAGCAATGGAGAGGAAACCTGGGGAACACCTTGGGGAGGCAGACACCGTTAGTAGGCCCTACCAAAGTTGTACACCCAATGCAGTTTTAAAATTCCTAGAGGCTGAAAACAAGACTATTGACGCTCAGCTTTTTTCAAAGGAACACAGCTGAATTGAGTGGCGCAGACAGACACAGGTAGTAGGACTCAAACCAAAAATGTGGCTCACTGCAGCAGAAAAAAGTTACAGGGGTACACAAGCTGCAGTGCTCTGGGCAGTGGAGGACAATTTCAATAGTGAACCGCAGACAGACTTTGTACGCCTACTATTAAAGAAAGGATGCTCTATGCAATTATAAATAGGTTCCAGGGGTACACGGGCAGCAGTGGTGTGGTCAGTGGAGGCCTAGTGGAAGGAGTGACCGCAGACAGGCATCGAAGGCCTAAAATAATAACACATGGCTGTAGGCAATTTTAAATTGGTTCCAGGGGTACACGGGCAGCAGTGGCTTGGTCAGTGTAGTAGTAGTAGAAAGAACGGACCGCAGACAGGCATCGAAGGCCTAAAATAAAAAAATTGGGCTGGCTGTAGGCAATTTTAAATTGGTTCCAGGGGTACACGGGCAGCAGTGGTGTGGTCAGTGGAGGCATATTGTAAGGAGTGACCGCAGACAGGCATCGAAGGCCTAAAATAATAACACATGGCTGTAGGCAATTTTAAATTGGTTCCAGGGGTACACGGGCAGCAGTGGTGTGGTCAGTGGAGGCCTAGTGGAAGGAGTGACCGCAGACAGGCATCGAAGGCCTAAAATAAAAAAATTGGGCTGGCTGTAGGCAATTTTAAATTGGTTCCAGGGGTACACGGGCAGCAGTGGTGTGGTCAGTGGAGGCCTAGTGGAAGGAGTGACCGCAGACAGGCATCGAAGGCCTAAAATAATAACACATGGCTGTAGGCAATTTTAAATTGGTTCCAGGGGTACACGGGCAGCAGTGGCCTGGTCAGTGTAGTAGTAGTAGAAAGAACGGACCGCAGACAGGCATCGAAGGCCTAAAATAAAAAAATTGGACTGGCTCTAGGCAATTTTAAATTGGTTCCAGGGGTACACGGGCAGCAGTGGTGTGGTCAGTGGAGGCATATTGTAAGGAGTGACCGCAGACAGGCATCGAAGGCCTAAAATAATAACACATGGCTGTAGGCAATATTAAATTGGTTCCAGGGGTACACGGGCAGCAGTGGTGTGGTCAGTGGAGGCCTAGTGGAAGGAGTGACCGCAGACAGGCATCGAAGGCCTAAAATAAAAAAATTGGGCTGGCTGTAGGCAATTTTAAATTGGTTCCAGGGGTACACGGGCAGCAGTGGTGTGGTCAGTGGAGGCCTAGTGGAAGGAGTGACCGCAGACAGGCATCGAAGGCCTAAAATAATAACACATGGCTATAGGCAATTTTAAATTGGTTCCAGGGGTACACGGGCAGCAGTGGCCTGGTCAGTGTAGTAGTAGTAGAAAGAACGGACCGCAGACAGGCATCGAAGGCCTAAAATAAAAAAATTGGGCTGGCTGTAGGCAATTTTAAATTGGTTCCAGGGGTACACGGGCAGCAGTGGTGTGGTCAGTGGAGGCATATTGTAAGGAGTGACCGCAGACAGGCATCGAAGGCCTAAAATAATAACACATGGCTGTAGGCAATTTTAAATTGGTTCCAGGGGTACACGGGCAGCAGTGGTGTGGTCAGTGGAGGCCTAGTGGAAGGAGTGACCGCAGACAGGCATCGAAGGCCTAAAATAAAAAAATTGGGCTGGCTGTAGGCAATTTTAAATTGGTTCCAGGGGTACACGGGCAGCAGTGGTGTGGTCAGTGGAGGCCTAGTGGAAGGAGTGATCGCAGACAGGCATCGAAGGCCTAAAATAATAACACATGGCTGTAGGCAATTTTAAATTGGTTCCAGGGGTACACGGGCAGCAGTGGCCTGGTCAGTGTAGTAGTAGTAGAAAGAACGGACCGCAGACAGGCATCGAAGGCCTAAAATAAAAAAATTGGGCTGGCTGTAGGCAATTTTAAATTGGTTCCAGGGGTACACGGGCAGCAGTGGTGTGGTCAGTGGAGGCATATTGTAAGGAGTGACTGCAGACAGGCATCGAAGGCCTAAAATAATAACACATGGCTGTAGGCAATTTTAAATTGGTTCCAGGGGTACACGGGCAGCAGTGGTGTGGTCAGTGGAGGCCTAGTGGAAGGAGTGACCGCAGACAGGCATCGAAGGCCTAAAATAAAAAAATTGGGCTGGCTGTAGGCAATTTTAAATTGGTTCCAGGGGTACACGGGCAGCAGTGGTGTGGTCAGTGGAGGCCTAGTGGAAGCAGTGACCGCGGACAGGCATCGAAGGCCTAAAATAATAACACATGGCTGTAGGCAATTTTAAATTGGTTCCAGGGGTACACGGGCAGCAGTGGCCTGGTCAGTGTAGTAGTAGTAGAAAGAACGGACCGCAGACAGGCATCGAAGGCCTAAAATAAAAAAATTGGGCTGGCTGTAGGCAATTTTAAATTGGTTCCAGGGGTACACGGGCAGCAGTGGTGTGGTCAGTGGAGGCATATTGTAAGGAGTGACCGCAGACAGGCATCGAAGGCCTAAAATAATAACACATGGCTGTAGGCAATTTTAAATTGGTTCCAGGGGTACACGGGCAGCAGTGGTGTGGTCAGTGGAGGCATAGTGGAAGGAGTGACCGCAGACAGGCTTCGAAGGCCTAACATAACAAAAATGTCAATACAATGGTATTGTCAGTGGCAGGCATTGAAGGATGTCAGCGCATAGACTAAACATTGGTGGAGCTGAGAGATAATTTTGCAAGTGGTAGAGCACTGTTTGAGCTGGGGGGGGGGGAACTGTCTTGTGGCCGGTGGTACAGGCCCAGGGCCCCTCATATTACAACGGTGTGTCTGACGTTGGGTGCGCACCACCACCGCCAGAGACACTTTATTGTACTAGGAGGGACCCAGTGGCAGTGCCGTCGACCAAAAGCGGGCACACCCACCTCTTCAGACAAACAGCACTCTCACGGGTGCTGTCGCCAAGTGTCGATACCACGGCCCCGTGTGGGGAGTTTGGCCATTTAGTGAGGTGTAAACATGTCGTATGCTGGACAATCAGGTGCATAAAATTACGAGATTGGAAAAGGCATTCAGAATAGTCCACAGGCAAGACCTTTTCATAGGAAAGCTAGGTGTCAGCCGGGCAAGGTGGGGCAAAAGATTTCGAAATCCAGTTGTGGTTCATTTTAATGAAGGTTAGATCATCTACATTTTGGGTAGCCAGACGAGTCCTTTTTTCTGTTAGTATTGAACCTGCAGTACTGAGTACTCTTTCTGATAGGACACTAGCTGCCGGGCAAGCAAGCTCCTGCAATGCATATTCTGCCAATTCTGGCCAGGTGTCTAATTTTGATGCCCAGTAATCAAATGGGAATGACGGTTGAGGGAGAACATCGATAAGGGATGAAAAATAGTTTGTAACCATACTGGACAAATGTTGTCTCCTGTCACTTTGAATTGATGCTGCAGTACCTGTCCTGTCTGCGGTCATAGCAAAATCACTCCACAACCTGGTCAGAAAACCCCTCTGGCCAACGCCACTTCTGATTTCTGCCCCTCTAACTCCTCTGGTCTGCTTGCCCCTGCAGCTCGTGTGTGAACAATCACGGGCGCTGTGTGCAGGGAATGCCAGAAGCAAACGGTCAACAAGAGTTGATTGTTTGGTTGCTAATATTAGTTCCAAGTTCTCATGTGGCATTATATTTTGCAATTTGCCTTTATAGCGAGGATCAAGGAGGCAGGCCAACCAGTAATCGTCATCGTTCATCATTTTAGTTATGCGTGTGTCCCTTTTGAGGATACGTAAGGCATAATCCGCCATGTGGGCCAAAGTTCCAGTTCTCAAATCTGCGGTTGTGCTTGGTTGAGGGGCAGTTTCAGGCAAATCCACGTCACTTGTGTCCCTCCAAAAACCAGAACCCGGCCTTGCCGCGCCACCAATTTCCAGTGGCCCCGGAAAAGCTTCCTCATTAAAAATATAATCATCCCCATCATCCTCCTCGACCTCCTCCTCCTCTTCGCCCGCTAACTCGTCCTGTACACTGCCCTGGCCAGACAATGGCTGACTGTCATCAAGGCTTTCCTCTTCCTCAGCTGCAGACGCCTGATCCTTTATGTGCGTCAAACTTTGCATCAGCAGACGCATTAGGGGGATGCTCATGCTTATTATGGCGTTGTCTGCACTAACCAGCCGTGTGCATTCCTCAAAACACTGAAGTACTTGACACATGTCTTGAATCTTCGACCACTGCACACCTGACAACTCCATGTCTGCCATCCTACTGCCTGCCCGTGTATGTGTATCCTCCCACAAAAACATAACAGCCCGCCTCTGTTCGCACAGTCTCTGAAGCATGTGCAGTGTTGAGTTCCACCTTGTTGCAACGTCTATGATTAGGCGATGCTGGGGAAGGTTCAAAGAACGCTGATAGTTCTGCATACGGCTGGAGTGTACGGGCGAACGGCGGATATGTGAGCAAAGTCCACGCACTTTGAGGAGCAGGTTGGATAACCCCGGATAACTTTTCAGGAAGCACTGCACCACCAGGTTTAAGGTGTGAGCCAGGCAAGGAATGTGTTTCAGTTGGGAAAGGGAGATGGCAGCCATGAAATTCCTTCCGTTATCACTCACTACTTTGCCTGCCTCAAGATCTACAGTGCCCAGCCACGACTGCGTTTCTTTCTGCAAGAACTCGGACAGAACTTCCGCGGTGTGTCTGTTGTCGCCCAAACACTTCATAGCCAATACAGCCTGCTGACGTTTGCCAGTAGCTGCCCCATAATGGGAGACCTGGTGTGCAACAGTGGCAGCTGCGGATGGAGTGGTTGTGCGACTGCGGTCTGTGGACGAGCTCTCGCTTCTGCAGGAGGACGAAGAGGAGGAGGAGGGGGTGCGAACGGCTGCAGCCAACTGTTTCCTAGACCGTGGGCTAGGCAGAACTGTCCCAAACTTGCTGTCCCCTGTGGACCCTGCATCCACAACATTCACCCAGTGTGCCGTGATGGACACGTAACGTCCCTGGCCATGCCTACTGGTCCATGCATCTGTTGTCAGGTGCACCTTTGTGCTCACAGATTGCCTGAGTGCATGGACGATGCGCTCTTTAACATGCTGGTGGAGGGCTGGGATGGCTTTTCTGGAAAAAAAGTGTCGACTGGGTAACTCGTAGCTTGGTACAGCGTAGTCCATCAGGGCTTTGAAAGCTTCGCTTTCAACTAACCGGTAGGGCATCATCTCTAACGAGATTAGTCTAGCTATGTGGGCGTTCAAACCCTGTGTACGCGGATACGAGGCTAAGTACTTCCTTTTTCTAACCATAGTCTCATGTAGGGTGAGCTGGACTGGAGAGCTGGAGATCGTGGAACTAGCGGGGGTGCCGGTGGACATGGCAGACTGAGAGACGGTGGGAGATGGTATTGTTGCCGCCGGTGCCCTAGATGCAGTGTTTCCTACTACGAAACTGGTGATTCCCTGACCCTGACTGCTTTGGCCTGGCAAAGAAACCTGCACAGATACTGCAGGTGGTGCGGAAAATGGTGGCCCTACACTGCCGGAAGGGATGTTGCGTTGCTGACTAGCTTCATTGGCCGAGGGTGCTACAACCTTAAGGGACGTTTGGTAGTTAGTCCAGGCTTGCAAATGCATGGTGGTTAAATGTCTATGCATGCAACTTGTATTGAGACTTTTCAGATTCTGTCCTCTGCTTAAGGTAGTTGAACATTTTTGACAGATGACTTTGCGCTGATCAATTGGATGTTGTTTAAAAAAATGCCAGACTGCACTCTTTCTAGCATCGGATACCTTTTCAGGCATTGCAGACTGAGCTTTAACCGGATGGCCACGCTGTCCTCCAACAGGTTTTGGCTTTGCCACGCGTTTTGGGCAAGATACGGGCCCGGCAGATGGAACCTGTTGCGATGTTGATGCCTGCTGCGGCCCCTCCTCCTCCACTTCAGAACTGCTGCCGCCTGCACCCTGTTCCCCCAATGGCTGCCAATCGGGGTCAAGAACTGGGTCATCTATTACCTCTTCTTGTAGCTCGTGTGCAACTTCGTCTGTGTCACCGTGTCGGTCGGTGGTATAGCGTTCGTGATGGGGCAACATAGTCTCATCAGGGTCTGATTCTTGATCATTACCCTGCGAGGGCAATGTTGTGGTCTGAGTCAAAGGACCAGCATAGTAGTCTGGCTGTGGCTGTGCATCAGTGCACTCCATGTCAGATTCAACTTGTAATGGGCATGGACTGTTAACTGCTTCACTTTCTAAGCCAGGGACGGTATGTGTAAAGAGCTCCATGGAGTAACCCGTTGTGTCGCCTGCCTGCATTCTTCTCTGTTGTTGTTTTTGCTGAAGAGGACAAGGAAGCGACTTGTCCCTGACCGTGAACATCCACTAACGACGCGCTGCTTTGACATTTACCAGTTTCACGAGAGGAGGCAAAAGAGCTAGAGGCTGAGTCAGCAAGATAAGCCAAAACTTGCTCTTGCTGCTCCGGCTTTAAAAGCGGTTTTCCTACTCCCAGAAAAGGGAGCGTTCGAGGCCTTGTGTAGCCAGACGACGAACCTGGCTCCACAGCTCCAGACTTAGGTGCAATATTTTTTTTCCCACGACCAGCTGATGCTCCACCACTACCACTACCCTCATTACCAGCTGACAATGAACGCCCCCGGCCACGACCTCTTCCACCAGACTTCCTCATTGTTTTAAAAACGTAACCAAACTAACGGTATTTGTTGCTGTCACACAACTTACACGGTGAGCTATAACTTCAGTATGATTTAGCTACCCCTTTACAGGTGAGTGAGACCACAACGAAAATCAGGCACAATGTTACACACTCTGTTGTTGGTGGCAACAAATGAGAGAGATGCCACACACCCAGGACTGTCACTGAAGCACAAATGTAAATATTAATCTCCCACTGATTTGATTTTTTTTTTTTTTCAGGGAGACTTTAGGAAGAAAAAAAAATAGAATAAAATGATTTTTTCAGGAAGAATTTAGAAACCAAATAAAATTAAATGATTTTTTCAGGGAGAATTTAGAAAACAAATAAAACAAAAAAAGGCTTTCTATGGCCCACTGAGTGAGAGATGGCGCACACAGGAGTCAGGAGTGGCACACAAGCCCAGAGGCCAATATTTATCTCCCACTGATTGATGTAGTGATTTTTTCAGGTAGATTTTGGAACCCAAATCAAGCTAAAAAAATAATAGGCTTTCTATGGCCCACAATTGGAGAGAAAGAGAGAGATGGCACACCCAGGAGTCAAGACTGGCACACAAGCAGAAAGGGCAATATTAATCTCCCACTGATTTGATTTTTTTTTTTTTTCCAGGGAGACTTTAGAAAAAAAAAATAATAAAAAAAAATGATTTTTTCAGGAAGAATTTAGAAACCAAATAAAATAAAAATGATTTTTTCAGGGAGAATTTATAAAACAAATAAAACAAAAAATAGGCTTTCTATGGCCCACTGAGTGAGAGATGACGCACACAGGAGTCAGGAGTGGCACACAAGCCCAGAGGCCAATATTTATCTCCCACTGATTGATTTATTGATTTTTTCAGGTAGAATTTAGAACCCAAATCAACCAAAAAAATAAATAGGCTTTCTATGGCCCACTATTTGTGAGAGAGATGGCACGCTCAGGACTGGCACACAAGCCCAGAGGCCAATATTAATCTCCCACTTTTTTTTTTTTTCAGGGAGAATTTATAAAACCAAAAAAAAAAAATAAATAGGCTTTCTATGGCCCACTATTTGTGAGAGATGGCACGCTCAGGACTGGCACACAAGCCCAGAGGCCAATATTAATCTCCCACTTTTATTTTTTTGTTCCAGGGAAAATTTATAAACCCAATAAAAAAAATAATAAATAGGCTTTCTATGGCCCACTATCTGAGAGAGAGAGATGGCACGCTTAGGACTGGCACACAAGCCCAAAGGCCAATATTAATCTCCCACTGATTGATTTATTGATTTTTTCAGGTAGAATTTAGAACCCAAATAAAGCAAAAAAAAAAAAATAGGCTTTCTATGGCCCACTGAGTGAGTGATGATGCACACAGGAGTCAGGAGTGGCACACAAGCCCAGAGGCCAATATTTATCTCCCACTGATTGATGTAGTGATTTTTTCAGGTAGATTTTGGAACCCAAATCAAGCTAAACAAATAATAGGCTTTCTATGGCCCACAATTGGAGAGAGAGAGAGAGAGAGATGGCACACCCAGGAGTCAAGACTGGCACACAAGCAGAAAGGGCAATATTAATCTCCCACTGATTTGATTTTTTTTTTTTTCAGGGAGACTTTAGGAAAAAAAAATAATAGAATAAAATGATTTTTTCAGGAAGAATTTAGAAACCAAATAAAATAAAATGATTTTTTCAGGGAGAATTTAGAAAACAAATAAAACAAAAAAAGGCTTTCTATGGCCCACTGAGTGAGAGATGACGCACACAGGAGTCAGGAGTGGCACACAAGCCCAGAGGCCAATATTTATCTCCCACTGATTGATGTAGTGATTTTTTCAGGTAGATTTTGGAACCCAAATCAAGCTAAAAAAATAATAGGCTTTCTATGGCCCACAATTGGAGAGAGAGAGAGAGATGGCACACCCAGGAGTCAAGACTGGCACACAAGCAGAAAGGGCAATATTAATCTCCCACTGATTTGATTTTTTTTTTTTTCAGGGAGACTTTAGGAAAAAAAAAAATAGAATAAAATGATTTTTTCAGGAAGAATTTAGAAACCAAATAAAATAAAATGATTTTTTCAGGGAGAATTTAGAAAACAAATAAAACAAAAAAAGGCTTTCTATGGCCCACTGAGTGAGAGATGACGCACACAGGAGTCAGGAGTGGCACACAAGCCCAGAGGCCAATATTTATCTCCCACTGATTGATGTAGTGATTTTTTCAGGTAGATTTTGGAACCCAAATCAAGCTAAAAAAATAATAGGCTTTCTGTGGCCCACAATTGGAGAGAGAGAGAGAGATGGCACACCCAGGAGTCAAGACTGGCACACAAGCAGAAAGGGCAATATTAATCTCCCACTGATTTGATTTTTTTTTTTTTTTCAGGGAGACTTTAGGAAAAAAAAATAGAATAAAATGATTTTTTCAGGAAGAATTTAGAAACCAAATAAAATAAAATGATTTTTTCAGGGAGAATTTAGAAAACAAATAAAAGAAAAAATAGGCTTTCTATGGCCCACGGAGTGAGAGATGACGCACACAGGAGTCAGGAGTGGCACACAAGCCCAGAGGCCAATATTGTTCTCCCAATGATTGATGTAGTGATTTTTTCAGGTAGATTTTGGAACCCAAATCAAGCTAAAAAAAAATAATAGGCTTTCTATGGCCCACAATTGGAGAGAGAGAGAGAGATGGCACACCCAGGAGTCAAGACTGGCACACAAGCAGAAAGGGCAATATTAATCTCCCACTGATTTGATTTTTTTTTTTTTTTTCCAGGGAGACTTTAGAAAAAAAAAATAATAAAAAAAAAATGATTTTTTCAGGAAGAATTTAGAAACCAAATAAAATAAAAATGATTTTTTCAGGGAGAATTTATAAACCAAATAAAACAAAAAATAGGCTTTCTATGGCCCACTGAGTGAGAGATGACGCACACAGGAGTCAGGAGTGGCACACAAGCCCAGAGGCCAATATTTATCTCCCACTGATTGATTTATTGATTTTTTCAGGTAGAATTTAGAACCCAAATCAACCAAAAAAATAAATAGGCTTTCTATGGCCCACTATTTGTGAGAGATGGCACGCTCAGGACTGGCACACAAGCCCAGAGGCCAATATTAATCTCCCACTTTTTTTTTTTTGTTCCAGGGAAAATTTATAAACCCAATAAAAAAAATAATAAATAGGCTTTCTATGGCCCACTATCTGAGAGAGAGAGAGATGGCACGCTTAGGACTGGCACACAAGCCCAAAGGCCAATATTAATCTCCCACTGATTGACTTATTGATTTTTTCAGGTAGAATTTAGAACCCAAATAAAGCAAAAAAAAAAAAATAGGCTTTCTATGGCCCACTGAGTGAGTGATGATGCACACAGGAGTCAGGAGTGGCACACAAGCCCTGAGGCCAATATTTTTCTCCCACTGATTGATGTAGTGATTTTTTCAGGTAGATTTTAGAACCCAAATCAAGCAAAAAAATAAATAGGCTTTCTATGGCCCACTGACTGAGAGATGGCACACACAGGAGTCAAGAGTGGCACACAAGCCCTGAGGCCAATATTTTTCTCCCACTGATTGATGTAGTGATTTTTTCAGGTAGATTTTATAACCCAAATCAAGCAAAAAAATAAATAGGCTTTCTATGGCCCACTGAGTGAGAGATGGCACACACAGGGATGGCACTCTAGCAGAAATGTCAATCTTAATCTCCCACAAAAAAAAACAAAAAAAAAACAGGGAGTGTCCAACAATTACTATCTCCCTGCAGTAATCTCAGCCAGGTATGGCAGGCAGCAATAAGGAGTGGACTGATGCACAAATTAAATAAAAAGTGTGGACAAACAAAAAAGATAGCTGTGCAGAAAGGAAGGAACAAGAGGATTTGTGCTTTGAAAAAAGCAGTTGGTTTGCACAGCGGCGTACACACAGCAATGCAGCTATCAGGGAGCCTTCTAGGGCAGCCCAATGAGCTACAGCGCTGAGGGGAAAAAAAAAAAATGTAGCTTCCACTGTCCCTGCACACCGAAGGTGGTGTTGGGCAGTGGAAATCGCTACAGCACAAGCGGTTTGGTGGTTAATGGACCCTGCCTAACGCTATCCCTGCTTCTGACGAAGCGGCAGCAACCTCTCCCTAAGCTCAGATCAGCATCAGTAACATGGCGGTCGGCGGGAACGCCCCTTTATAGCCCCTATGACGCCGCAAACAGCAAGCCAATCACTGCAATGCCCTTCTCTAAGATGGTGGGGACCAGGACCTATGTCATCACGCTGCCCACACTCTGCGTTTACCTTCATTGGCTGAGAAATGGCGCTTTTCGCGTCATTGAAACGCGACTTTGGCGCGAAAGTCGCGTACCGCATGGCCGACCCTGCACAGGGGTCGGATCGGGTTTCATGAAACCCGACTTTGCCAAAAGTCGGCGACTTTTGAAAATGAACGACCCGTTTCGCTCAACCCTACTGGTCAGAATTGAAAAAATTGGCCCAGTCACAAAGGCAAAAACATTTCAAAAATAGTGTAGGACCTGGTATAAAAGAGATGCCCTAAAGTAGCTACCAGATACACATAAAATTGGCCACTTTTATGCGCTACACGCTCTCATTTTTCATATTTCTAGTGCAGTAATGCAGTTCAATTTTCGTGTTTCATGTATGCATGTTTCAGCGCTGCAGTGTGCTGCCTTATTTATTTGACAAAGGCAAAAACAGGCTCTGGCACGAAAGGGTTAATATTTTGCTGCACAACCTTTTGAGGCAATCACTGCAATCAAACGACTCCTGTAACTGTCAATGAGGCTTCTGCACCTCTCGACAGGTATTTTGGCCACTCCTCAAGAGTAAACTGCTCCAGTTGTCCCGTGTCTGAAGGTTGCCTTTTCCAGATGCCATGTCTCAGCTCTTTCCAAAGATGCTCAACAGGATTTATGTCAGGGCTCATAGAAAGCCACTTCAGAATAGTCCAATGTTTTCCTCTTAGCCATTCTTGGGTGTATTCAGCTGGGTGTTTTGGGTCATTATCCTGTTGCAAGATCCATGACCTGTGACTGAGATCAAGGTTTCTGACACTGGGCAGCACATTTCTCTAGAATCCCTTGATAGTCTTGAAATTTCATTGTACCCTGCACAGATTCTAGACACCCTGTGACAGATGCAGCAAAGCAGACCCAGAACATAACAGAGCCTCCTCCATATTTCACAGTAGGGACAGTGTTCTTTTCTTGATATGCTTAATTTTTCCATCTGTGAACATAGAGCTGATGTGCATTGCCAAAAAGTTTCATTTTTGTCTCATCTGTCCATAGGACATTCTCCCAGAAGCTTTGTGGCTTGTCAACATGTAGTTTGGCAAATTCCAGTCTGGCATTTTTATGATTTTTTTTCAACAATGTTGACCTCCTTGGTCATCTCCCATGAAGTTCACTTTGGCTCATACAATGACGGATGGTGCGATCTGGCACTGATGTTCCTTGAGCTTGAAGTTCACCTTTAATCTGTTTAGAAGCTTTTCTGATCTCTTTTGTTACCATTCGTATTATCCATCTCTTTGATTTGTCATCAGTTTTCCTCCTGCGGCAGCATCCAGGGAGGTTGGTTACAGTTCCATAGATCTTACGTTTCTGAATAATATGTGCAACTGTAGTCACAGGAACATCAAGCTGCTGGGAGATGGTCTTATAACTCTTACCTTTAACATGTTTGTCTATAATTTTCTTTCTAATCTCCTGAGAGAACTCTTTCCTTCACTTCCTCTGGTCCATGTTGAGTTTGATACACACCATGTCACCACACAGCACAGTGAGTATCTGTAGCCCTATATACAGGCCACGCACTGATTCCAAGACTGTAGACACCTGTGATGCTAGTTAGTGGACACACTGCGATTTAACGTGTCCCTTTGTCACATTATTTTCAGGGGCACCATTATTTCTGTCCAGGCCTATTTCATGAGTTTTATTTTTTTATTTTTTTTAATTAAGTGGAAGAATGGTTGAAAAGCAATGTCTGACTTTCATTTGTTCATTTTCATAGATCTCTTATTTCTTATTACTTTTGTCAGATTCATGTTATTTCTGTGACCATTGTGGTTTTTCCTGTCATTAAACGAGGTGTACCAACAATCAATTTTGACCACATATGTATAGATTATAACCCTCAGTTCATTAATTTATAAAATGGAATCACTTTATGAGGATTTCGACTATTCTGGTTTTCTGTCATTTAGTCATATTAGGTCTTCTGCATATGGCGTGTCCAATCTCATCTGGGATCTGTTCCTGCTGTCCAGCTGGAGTAATCTGCTCCCTACTTCAGCCAATTGGAAAGTACCACACCCTACTAAAGCTCAAAGCACATGGCCGGAATCTGCCAGAAACAGCGTTGTTCTCTTCTGGTTCAGTCCTCTGTGCTCAGCTTGTGGCTTGTGTATTTGTTCCCTGTTGTGACCATGGCCCGTTTACTGACTACTCTTGTGTCTTCTGATTCTGTATTCTGTCCTTCCGGTTCCTGACTCAGCTGCCTGACTATTCTTCTTGCCATCTAATACCACAGAATAGCAGGTAACACCATGGTCCAAGCCTAGTGGTCCCAGTGTAAGTCCAGATCCATGTAATGGTGTTAAAGGGTGATGAGCAAGGCAATCCTTGGGATATGGAAAGCAGAGAAGATAGTGCCAAGCATGTTCATGGTGGAGATCTTTTGAGCTGCCAGTTGACCATGAACAGTGCTCCCAATACATTGTGTCTGCAAACTATTCCAGCTAGATCTGCATTCAAACAGCTAAATGGCGCTCCTTCCCTTCTGAACACTGCCATGTGCCCAGAGAGTAGTGTACAATCGTATGTAGGGTATTGTGAGAAGGTGGAAAATAATTTGTAAGATCCATTTGTTTTCTATTATCCTTTGTGAATAATTCCAAAGTTATCACCACATAAAGTGACACACGTCAGATTGTAAAAATGGGGCCGGATTAAGAACACAAAACTGGAAGAGGATAAATCAGAGGATTCTGGACACTACTGTAATCAAAAACTGACTATAGACAATAACGTCTACTGAAATGCTCAAACTGAACAGTCTCCATCAGTAATAAATGAGCAGCTAGTGGTGAAACCTCTCTGGGGTAATTAGAGCACGGGGCTCGGTGACTTCACAATCTAAACTATCGGAAGCTCCAATATTTTCTGTCAGATGAGTTTCAAGAAGAAATATTACACATTTAAAGAGAACTGTGTATAGTAGTGCAGAGTGGAGATGTCTTAAAGGGATCATGCCAGCAGGATTGTGCTCAGTGACTACAGACACTGTCAGGTCGGTGCCGTTATACTGATTACACTGATACCTGGTGATGAAATCCGTCTTGTGGTTGTTGTGTAATCTGTATTTGTAGTTTTCAGCTAATGAGATTCTCGTGCTTCGGGGTGGGGCTTTGTGGTGCTCTGATTACATATGCATCTCTATTGGCTTATGAGAGGTCACTGACTTACACTACAGGGGATAACAGCCCCTTTGCTTTTGCATCCTAGACCCCGTGGCATGATGCGTGGTCCCGATCGCTGTCATGGAGACCCGATGTCGTCATGATGACATCCGGGTCTCCAGACCTGAGAGGCTTCCTGTTATGCGCAATGATGATCAGGAAGTCTCTCAGGGCAGTGTATAGAAGGAGAATGCTGTGGTCTAGAGGCAAAATGGTGATCATGGTAATACGGCCGGACTACACCACCGATAAAGCAGCCACAGCCGGTGACTCAGAAGAATCTGTGACCTCTCTGCATTTAGTGGTTACTGGGTACTACTCACCTGGGTAGCCATATGTGGGAATCTCCTCTTTACACCGCTCATCACCCCTCACATATGTCTCTGTAGTATTAATATGGGTCAGATCTTCAGCCTGAAACAAATATTGTAAAAGTCACCGACAGATGGAGAAGTCACATCTATGATCAGCTCTAATCCTGCCATCTCCACCGCTCTCATTACACAAGTATAAAACATATAATACTGGTGGATAAAACAAGACTGAGCACAAGACCTTCACCGGCATCTACACATCATAGGGGAGATCTCCTGACACCTTCTCTCCATCTACCTGATGATCCTGAGGAGCATTGGGATCTTCTTGGTTACAGTCCTGTGGAAGAAGAGGACGGGGACATGTCTCTGCTGCTGTTCTCTTACTGGATAGATCTGGAGGAAACACATACAGGGAGTGAATTCATTCTTTACATACAGATAATTATAGGCCGTGTGTATTTATTCCTGTCTATTACCTGGAGATGTGAGGGGCTGGGGAACCTCCATTATGACGTTCTTGTAGAGATCTCTGTGTCCTTCTAAATACTCCCACTCCCCCATGGAGAAATAGACAGCGACATCCTGACACCTTATAGGAACCTGACACATACAATGATACCGTCATCCCCCGATCCCTTCATAGCGTTACTGTATAATGTCCCAGCATTCCCAGCAGTAACATACATAGTAACATAGTTAGTAAGGCCGAAAAAAGACATTTGTCCATCCAGTTCAGCCTATATTCCATCATAATAAATCCCCAGATCTACGTCCTGCTACAGAACCTAATAATTGTATGATACAATATTGTTCTGCTCCAGGAAGACATCCAGGCCTCTCTTGAACCCCTCGACTGAGTTCGCCATCACCACCTCCTCAGGCAAGCAATTCCAGATTCTCACTGCCCTAACAGTAAAGAATCCTCTTCTATGTTGGTGGAAAAACCTTCTCTCCTCCAGACGCAAAGAATGCCCCCTTGTGCCCGTCACCTTCCTTGGTATAAACAGATCCTCAGCGAGATATTTGTATTGTCCCCTTATATACTTATACATGGTTATTAGATCGCCCCTCAGTCGTCTTTTTTTCTAGACTAAATAATCCTAATTTCGCTAATCTATCTGGGTATTGTAGTTCTCCCATCCCCTTTATTAATTTTGTTGCCCTCATTTGTACTCTCTCTAGTTCCATTATATCCTTCCTGAGCACCTGTGCCCAAAACTGGACACAGTACTCCATGTGCGGTCTAACTAGGGATTTGTACAGAGGCAGTATAATGCTCTCATCATGTGTATCCAGACCTCTTTTAATGCACCCCATGATCCTGTTTGCCTGTGTTACCTCTCCAGTCAGCAGCTCAATCATCTTGTAGATGAGTTCTAGGATCTTCTGGTCATTGATGTCCTCATGGATCAGGGGGTGAGGTGGAGGCCCCGTGATTGGGCTCAGGGGTCTTCCCCATCCCTCAGACACAGGGTCCTGACAGCGATCACTAGAGGTCTTCTTCACCACTGTGCAATCCTGGTTATGGAGAGACATAGTAATAAATCTCACTACAGACATTTCCAGAGTCCTCACCTCTCCAGTTCTGTCCTTCTGTTATTCCCATAGATAAGAATGATGTAATGTGACATCATCAGAATCTCTCACCTCTCCAGTAAGCCGGAAGAGGATCTCTAGGGTGAGGTGTAATATCCTCTCCACCATCTTGTCTCTGTTCCTATCCATCTTTGATGGGTAAACCAGGAAAATTCTCTTTTGTGGAAGATCTTCACTGAGAGGATCCGATATTTTAGAGACCTGAATGAGAAGATGAGCCGATGTAACATCAGAAGAATCCTGTAATAATACAATTACTGGAGATAATAAGGGAAACATATGAGGAGATTTATTATTTTACAGTATTTAGTTTCCTTCTTTACATCTACTAATAAATCCTATATATTTAGGCTACAGACAACAAGCAGTTTCCTCCTCGGAGTCGGCAGCTGAATACGTTCCTCATAGACTCATCTTCCATAACGCTAATTCTCGTCTCATTTACCGACCCTGGAATCAGCATTAGCAATACTGCAGGAGATATTCATTACACGCGACATGAGAAATAACTACTTCATGATGAGGACGACATCTTCATCTTCTACTATGGCTCTAGAAACATATTTGTCCAGAGTCGGTCACTGACTCCATCACCACCGGCCTCTATATGAAGGTTTCCCATCTTTCCCGCACTGTAATCTTCTATCACATTAGATCTCAGGTCTGATTCACACACAGAAGTTTGTTTATAGCCTAGGAAGGGGGTAATACCCATGGAGCTTCCCAGGCTAGTAATATCAGCTCACAACTGTATACTTAACCTTTAGTGGCTATTAAAATGGGGGACCCACCCAAAAAGTGATGTAGGGTCCCCCTATATTTAATAACCAGCAAAGACTATGCAGACAGTTGCGGGTTGATATTAATAGCCTAGGAAGGGGCCATGGATACTGCAACCCCAGGCTAAATATATCACCTCTCGGTCACCTGGAAAAGGCACATATCTAAGAATAACCAATTCAGGCACTTAGCATCTCTCTTCCCACTTGCCTTTTAGTGGATATAACTGAAATTGTGATGATGGGGGGGCGTGGCCTAACTGCACGAGAGGAAAGACGTGCCAGAAGAGAGCTCCTGCAAAAAGCTAAATATCCAAAGATCTGGAGGTCTTATATTGGAGGCAAAGACCACTGAAGTGTCCCCCAGAGCTGCCTGCATAAAAACGACAACGCAAGTGTGACCTGAGAGGAGCCAGAGGCTTGAGCTGGACCGGAGACCCAGAGTGGTGCGAGGGGTGAGAATGGGCGCCATTTTCAACAACTGAGAGGCCGCTCCTGGCGGGAGAGCCAAGTGAAAAGATCAGCCTGCAAAGGTAACAGCGGCGACCCGAACCCTCCTGTGGTCTGACACGCCTGCCCCGACTTACCTCCAAGAACGCAGCGTGACTACCTGCTGGGATCCTGGGCCACCCCGTGCGGCTGAGCAGAGACCCCAGGGAGCTCGCCTACCTGGTCGGCGCGCGCCTGATCAAAGCTCTGCACGGAAGACTCTGGGCGGAAGAAGCGGAGCCGCTGAGAAGCTGAGCCGGGATCCTTGTCTGCGGCGGTGAGTCGAACGCCGAGCGGGCGATCCTACCGCACATCAACTGGCTAAGACGATGGTGCAGACAACAAGGATTCGGATTCCTGGACCACGGTGTGAATTACTTGTACGATGGACTTCTCGCCAGAGACGGACTACACCTCAACAAACCTGGGAAACACACATTCGCCAGAAGACTCGCTACACTCATCAGGAGGGCGTTAAACTAGAAGAAGAGGGGATGGGAAGAAAAACATTAGACTTGAACAAAGAAGATCCAGGAAAACATACTCAGAAGGGAGGTAAGAACATTTCTAAAACAATCCACAGCGAGGAGATTGGAACAAAACAAAATCCTCTAAACTGCATGCTTGCAAACGCCAGAAGCCTGACAAACAAGATGGAAGAACTAGAAGCAGAAATATCTACAGGTAACTTTGACATAGTGGGAATAACCGAGACATGGTTAGATGAAAGCTATGACTGGGCAGTTAACTTACAGGGTTACAGTCTGTTTAGAAAGGATCGTAAAAATCGGAGAGGAGGAGGGGTTTGTCTCTATGTAAAGTCTTGTCTAAAGTCCACTTTAAGGGAGGATATTAGCGAAGGAAATGAGGATGTCGAGTCCATATGGGTCGAAATTCATGGAGGGAAAAATGGTAACAAAATTCTCATTGGGGTCTGTTACAAACCCCCAAATATAACAGAAACCATGGAAAGTCTACTTCTAAAGCAGATAGATGAAGCTGCAACCCATAATGAGGTCCTGGTTATGGGGGACTTTAACTACCCGGATATTAACTGGGAAACAGAAACCTGTGAAACCCATAAAGGCAACAGGTTTCTGCTAATAACCAAGAAAAATTATCTTTCACAATTGGTGCAGAATCCAACCAGAGGAGCAGCACTTTTAGACCTAATACTATCTAATAGACCTGACAGAATAACAAATCTGCAGGTGGTCGGGCATCTAGGAAATAGCGACCACAATATTGTACAGTTTCACCTGTCTTTCACTAGGGGGACTTGTCAGGGAGTCACAAAAACACTGAACTTTAGGAAGGCAAAGTTTGACCAGCTTAGAGATGCCCTTAATCTGGTAGACTGGGACAATATCCTCAGAACTAATAATACAGATAATAAATGGGAAATGTTTAAGAACATCCTAAATAGGCAGTGTAAGCGGTTTATACCTTGTGGGAATAAAAGGACTAGAAATAGGAAAAACCCAATGTGGCTAAACAAAGAAGTAAGACAGGCAATTAACAGTAAAAAGAAAGCATTTGCACTACTAAAGCAGGATGGCACCATTGAAGCTCTAAAAAACTATAGGGAGAAAAATACTTTATCTAAAAAACTAATTAAAGCTGCCAAAAAGGAAACAGAGAAGCACATTGCTAAGGAGAGTAAAACTAATCCCAAACTGTTCTTCAACTATATCAATAGTAAAAGAATAAAAACTGAAAATGTAGGCCCCTTAAAAAATAGTGAGGAAAGAATGGTTGTAGATGACGAGGAAAAAGCTAACATATTAAACACCTTCTTCTCCACGGTATTCACGGTGGAAAATGAAATGCTAGGTGAAATCCCAAGAAACAATGAAAACCCTATATTAAGGGTCACCAATCTAACCCAAGAAGAGGTGCGAAACCGGCTAAATAAGATTAAAATAGATAAATCTCCGGGTCCGGATGGCATACACCCACGAGTACTAAGAGAACTAAGTAATGTAATAGATAAACCATTATTTCTTATTTTTAGGGACTCTATAGCGACAGGGTCTGTTCCGCAGGATTGGCGCATAGCAAATGTGGTGCCAATATTCAAAAAGGGCTCTAAAAGTGAACCTGGAAATTATAGGCCAGTAAGTCTAACCTCTATTGTTGGTAAAATATTTGAAGGGTTTCTGAGGGATGTTATTCTGGATTATCTCAATGAGAATAACTGTTTAACTCCATATCAGCATGGGTTTATGAGAAATCGCTCCTGTCAAACCAATCTAATCAGTTTTTATGAAGAGGTAAGCTATAGGCTGGACCACGGTGAGTCATTGGACGTGGTATATCTCGATTTTTCCAAAGCGTTTGATACCGTGCCGCACAAGAGGTTGGTACACAAAATGAGAATGCTTGGTCTGGGGGAAATTGTGTGTAAATGGGTTAGTAACTGGCTTAGTGATAGAAAGCAGAGGGTGGTTATAAATGGCATAGTCTCTAACTGGGTCGCTGTGACCAGTGGGGTACCGCAGGGGTCAGTATTGGGACCTGTTCTCTTCAACATATTCATTAATGATCTGGTAGAAGGTTTACACAGTAAAATATCGATATTTGCAGATGATACAAAACTATGTAAAGCAGTTAATACAAGAGAAGATAGTATTCTGCTACAGATGGATCTGGATAAGTTGGAAACTTGGGCTGAAAGGTGGCAGATGAGGTTTAACAATGATAAATGTAAGGTTATACACATGGGAAGAAGGAATCAATGTCACCATTACACACTGAATGGGAAACCACTGGGTAAATCTGACAGGGAGAAGGACTTGGGGATCCTAGTTAATGATAAACTTACCTGGAGCAGCCAGTGCCAGGCAGCAGCTGCCAAGGCAAACAGGATCATGGGGTGCATTAAAAGAGGTCTGGATACACATGATGAGAGCATTATACTGCCTCTGTACAAATCCCTAGTTAGACCGCACATGGAGTACTGTGTCCAGTTTTGGGCACCGGTGCTCAGGAAGGATATAATGGAACTAGAGAGAGTACAAAGGAGGGCAACAAAATTAATAAAGGGGATGGGAGAACTAAAATACCCAGATAGATTAGCGAAATTAGGATTATTTAGTCTAGAAAAAAGACGACTGAGGGGCGATCTAATAACCATGTATAAGTATATAAGGGGACAATACAAATATCTCGCTGAGGATCTGTTTATACCAAGGAAGGTGACGGGCACAAGGGGGCATTCTTTGCGTCTGGAGGAGAGAAGGTTTTTCCACCAACATAGAAGAGGATTCTTTACTGTTAGGGCAGTGAGAATCTGGAATTGCTTGCCTGAGGAGGTGGTGATGGCGAACTCAGTCGAGGGGTTCAAGAGAGGCCTGGATGTCTTCCTGGAGCAGAACAATATTGTATCATACAATTAGGTTCTGTAGAAGGACGTAGATCTGGGGATTTATTATGATGGAATATAGGCTGAACTGGATGGACAAATGTCTTTTTTCGGCCTTACTAACTATGTTACTATGTTACTATGTTATCATCAGGAGCTCCAGACCGGCACTGCAGCGCAGAGTGGGGGTTCCCTCTTGACCTGGTGTGGGCGCCATCTTAGGTCCCAGCCACCTGCAACAGCGCAGAGCGCACTAGGCACAGCCGCTTGTAAGCGGTAACTGTCACTGACCCAGCGGACCCCACAAAAAACACCGGATCCCACCACCTTTATGCACATCGCATAACTCACTGAGGTGGACTAATCTGGGGGCCAGCTCTCTCGTGCAGACCGCACATCAGACCCCATCTCCACCCCCCTACCCCCCATTTCCCCAGCATCAGACTCTGTTTAGCCTCCATCTCTATACAGACATTGGGGTAGACATTAAGCTACTATCTGCAATTGAAACAACGAGCATACCTTCCATGCAAGTTAGTGGGGGAACCAAAATGCTGTGCTGAACCTGTTGCACTGCCATCAGGAGGAGAATAATATTTATTTTACAACTCAATAAGCCTCATTAAAGACATGGGGAAAACTGGAACTAAGACCCCAAAAGGATCATCTAAGGTCTCTAAATCGGTTACACAAGCCGATGTAGACAACTTTTTTAAAAAGCAAACATATTCAGACCATAACAAAGCTACAAAACTGTTTGACTCTCAAGTGGAGGAAGACACGGACTCAGATCTCGAAAGTGACTCTGACAGAGGTAGCACTATAAAAGAGAAACTGGTGACCCGTTCCTTCATTAAAAGGATCCTAGCACAGGCTATGGAACCCATAAGCAGAGAGTTGGCAGAGATAAAGCAAGACCTAACACAGCAGGGTCACAGAATTGAATTAGTTGAAACCTCTCAAACAACCCTATCACAACAGACCAACAACTTGCTCAGCTGCCTTAATGAACATGAAAACCAAATCCACTCCATCCATTCCACCCTAGAAGACCACGAAAATCGGAAGAGGCGGAACAATATTCGTGTCAAGGGCCTACCGGAGTCTGTGGCATTTGAAGCGCTAAATAAAGCTTCGACTGAGATATTTAACAAATTATTGCTAGAAGACGACCCACATGACATAGAGATCATCAGAGTACATAGATCTCTTCGCCACAAACCCAAACAAGGGGATCCCCCACGGGATGTGATCTGCCGTTTCTTAGACTACAGAACAAAAGACTTAATCCTCCGCAGAGCGCGGGAAACCCAGGAAGTTAAATATGAAGACTCTCAAATAAGACTTTTTCAAGACCTGTCTGCCACCACCCTTAAAAAACGCAGACTCTTAAAACCATTCACAGAAGCTCTTTTCAAAATGGGGCATCGCTTCCGATGGCTGTTCCCGTTTGGGATCTTTATTACAGCGGGCGACAGAAAATTCCAGGCTAGAACATCTCCGGAGATTAAAGAGGTGTGCAAGGCCCTGGACATTTCCATGGAGACCTACCCAGACCTGGAACCCTTCCACGCGGCCTCCCAACAACTCCCCCTGATAAACCCAACTCCGTGGCAACTAGCCGGAACCCCGAAAACCCAGAGGCAAAAAAAGAAATCTACTAAATCCCCATCTTCAAAAGGTGCCGAGGAAGAAGTGGGATGAAGAGGCACCCTCCACTGGCCCTAACACATTACGATGATCCTATAGAAAGACTCAACTCCACTTGTCTTGCACCAGCCCGGAAGACATTAAAGAACTGTTAGTTTTTGTTAGAGTTATATCCCCAGATGTGGCTCCTTTGTTGCAGTTTCTTTTTGGGCTGGTTTGAGGTGATAATAACCTCATTATATTCTCTCTCTAGATGGCATAGTTACTGTGCTAAACCATGACCTTTACTGTTTGCTTGGTACTAGATCTGTTTTTCAAAAAACTTAATCTAATTTTCTTTTTCTATCCCTTCCTGACTCATATCCTTTCTTCTCCTACCCACCCCTCTCCCCATCGTATCTCCCCTTGCATCGTGGGTCTTCTAGAATTCCTGCAGGCTTCCAGGCGACGACACCAATCGCGACACCAAACCATCTCCAATGGCTACCCGTGATAAGGTAATTACATTCGCCTCTCTCAATGTAAATGGGTTTAACTCGCCAGTACCTAGGCGACACACACTAGATCATCTTAAAAAGCAGAAAGCTGACATCTTAATGATACAAGAGACTCACTTTAAGCCCAAAAAGTTACCCAACTTTGAAAAAAATTACTATGATACATGGTTTCACGCCACCACAGCACAAGTGGGCTCAAGAGGAGTATCGATTGCAATAGCTAGAGGAATACCCTTCCAAGTCCACAAAACTCTGAAAGACCCTTGCGGTCGTTATGTGTTAGTTAAAGGTCTCCTCGCTGGGAATCTAACAACTATTTGTAGCCTATACGCTCCCAACAAAAAACATCTGAAATGGATACTGAGAACGCTTAGGGTAATAGAAAACTTCAGAGAAGGAACTCTTATCATAGGGGGCGACTTAAATATCGCGCTGGAGCCCGTGTTGGACACCACGACGAGAAAAAGTGCAATATCCCTTAAGGATCTCACTAGAATTAAAATCCAACTCAGCTCTATGCAGATGCTCGACGTTTGGAGATACTTGCACCCGACAGACCGTGACTACTCCTACTATTCCCATCCCCATGGAACGTATCATCGGTTGGACTATATATTTATCCCCAGACAACTTTTCTCCAATGCACGCACTGCTAATATTCTTCCTAACATACATTCGGACCACTCAGTGGTTACATTACAAATAACACTAGCGAAACCCTTCAAAATAAACAGAACATGGCAACTAAATGAATCAATACTAACTTGCCCAAAAATACGCGCGCGCATCGCCAAAACTATCACACAATATTTTGACCACAATGATACAGGGGAACTACCGACTCCGGTGGTTTGGGAAGCACATAAATCAGTCATCAGAGGGGAGCTTATCTCAGTTTCCTCATACCTAAACAAAAAGAGACAGCAGGAAGTAACAGAGCTTTACAACGAAATATAATCCCTGGAAAAACAGCATAAGAAACAAACGAATGCACAGGTGATGTCTAAACTGACGATAAAACGACAGGAATTGAAAGATATGCTAAACAAAAAATCAGCAAAATGGTACGCTTCATGGCGTAATAGGATGTTTGTGCACGGTGATAAGGCCTCTAAACTCATGCTATCTAGGATAAGACATCGACAGGCCCGCACATATGTACATGCCATTAAAAAACCTAACGGACAAAGCATGCACAACTACTCACAAATAGAAGCACAGTTCTTAAACTACTACAAACATCTATACAATTTACGCCCAACTGAGTCAGACTCAGAAAACCTAAAGACATGATATTAGAATCTTCTTGGCACGACTGAACCTACCCCAATTGACAGAATCACAGCGGTGCCAATTGACCAGACCTTTTAACATGAGGGAACTCCAGTCCACCCTGTCGGGGTGCCGGCCTGGTAAGGCTCCTGGTCCGGATGGACTCCCAATAACTTACTATAAATACTTTTCACCCACTCTCCTCCCACACCTGCTGAAAACGTACAATGATATACAAGGGAGCGATTGTTTCCCCACACAGACACTGGAAGCACGAATCTCATTAATTTACAAAGATGGTAAGGATCAGGAGCTCTGTAGTAGCTACAGACCAATCTCACTATTGAACGTAGATCTGAAGATATTTGCCAGTCTTTTGGCTCACAGGATAGCTGAATTCTTGCCGACGATAATTTCTCTAAATCAGACGGGTTTTGTGGGAGGAAGGGAGAGGAAGGACAACACGCACAAAATACTGCATCTTATGCACTATGCGAAGATAAACAAACTCCCTCTGGTCCTTTTGGGAACGGACGCGGAGAAGGCCTTTGACAGGGTGGACTGGACCTACCTAGAAGAGACAATGGGGAGCTTTGGTTTCCCGAGCCAACTGATCTCCACTATAATGAAGATGTATAGGGACCCTTCAGCTCGCATAAAATCAATTGCTCAGTGACCGACAGATTTTTCATAAGAAATGGAACACGGCAGGGGTGCCCGCTGTCCCCTTTGTTATTCGTGCTAACAATGGAACCCCTGCTGACTACTATACAACAGTGCCAAGAGATAGAAGGCATCAGAATTGGGGGAACACATCATAAAACTGTGGCTTTTGCTGACGACCTTCTGGTCTTGATGACCAAGCCCCTTGGGGGCTTAGCCGCCCTCTTGAGGATTTTGAATAGATTTGGAGATATGTCAAATTTCAAGGTTAATATGTCCAAATCCGAAGCACTAGACCTAAATATTCCACAAAACATTCTTAAAAAAGCGAAAAACACATTCCCATTCGCATGGCCCAAAAGATACATTAACTACCTAGGAATTAAAATAGGAAGAACAGATAAAGAGCTACTGGAACTCAACTATTACCCACTGCTTAAACAAGCAGCTGCAAATATCCAATCCTGGAGGGACCCATATCTCTCTTGGACGGGTAGGAAGAACTTAAAACTTAATAAAAAGCTTGATATTGCCCAAATTTTCATATATGTTCCAGGCACTGCCCATACATATACCGTCCACTTTCTTAACTAAAGTAGATTCCCTGTTTTCTAAATATATCTGGAAAAGTATGAAACCGCGCATAGCCTTTCGCACATTGACTTTACCTAGGAACAGGGGGGGGATGGGAGCCCCGGACATAAGGAAATATTACTATGCCACAGTACTATCTAGGTCAGTTGGTCTAATCAGACAATCCCAAGGCAGCATAGCAATAGACATAGAAAGAGGAATTTCACCCTTCCCTCTCAGACCATTTTTATTAACCTTTATGGGGGGGCGACCATTTCCTCCACACCCTAACCCGCTCACACGTACACTCATAAAAATATGGTCGAAAACATACAACATCCTATCACCCCCCTCCTCACCATTGTTAACCCTCTCTGATATCGTAACTAATACAATTGGAAAACGAGCTAAATGCTACCCAATAGATCAAATGATAAGTGAAGGAACGCTTCTTACATTAACAGAATTACGCGAAAGACCTGACCTGACAAATCTTAATTTCTTACAATACTCTACGCTTAAAGAAACTCTGAAAAAAATACACTATTTTACGGATACTAAACGCAAACCTACCTCGTTCGAAACACTGTATTCTAGGTCGTCCAGACCCACTAAAGTACTCTCTATAATCTACCAAACACTTTCATTAGACGAGCTAAATCTCAAGAGAGCATATATTTTAGGATGGGAAAAAGATTTAGGATGCACCTTCACGCAGGCGCAAGTAACGCACATTTATAAGTATTCACATGGTCCTACAAGCTGCGTTAAAACCCAGGAAAACTCTTAGAAGATAGTTTCCAGATGGTATATCTCACAAACGCAGCTTCGGCCCTTGAGATTGAGTTCACACGACAACTGCTGGAGATGTGAAACAGGAGAAGGCGGATACCTTCACCTCTGGTGGTCCTGTCCAGAAATTCGTGGTTTCTGGACAATGATAGAACAATTGATAAGAGACGTGACTGGTAAGAAGATACAATTATCCCCAGAAATAGCGCTCTTAAATTTCCCTGTGTGGCCTAGATACACATGGCTCACCATACTAGCTCAAAACATATTAGCTGCAGCCAAATTGTTAATCCCTACATTCTGGAAAACCACGAACATTCCGACGTACCAACAAGTGCTGAAAAGATAGACCAATTATACCACATGGCTGAACTGGTAACCTTGGTTAACCATTCTCAACCTAAATTTGAGGGGATCTGGCTCCCTTGGGTCACATTCAGATCGTCCACCAAGCTGGCAGCAGTTGAAGATTAATTGAACCAAGTAATAGGGCCTACGATGCACCCCCCCCCCCCCAGCACACCCCACCCTCATCTACCCTAAATTCTCAACCCTTTCTACCCCCTCTTTCTCCTCTCTATCTCTTAATCTCCTTTGCTACTATATTGGACTTCAAAGAATTGTTATAAATCTACATAATTACTGATGGAGACCTTGACTCTAGTACTATTATTATTCTTAATTGAGCTGATTACTCTGTAAAAAGGAGCTCCTTCTCCATCGTTTATTGTTCAAAGAAATTAATGACATGCTTGTTATCTGTTATTACAAATGTTCTCTTTTTTCTGTCTATGTGATTACCTTTCAATAAAAAGAACATTGAAAAGAAAAGAAATTGTGATGATGGGAAGGAGAGGGTGACCAATACCCCACCCCACAGAGCCCTGTCAATTCATAGGCATCATAGCAACCGAGTCGGCTATCGTCTTGGATACAATGCTGCCTATCCAACTACCAAATGGTAAATATCTCATAGATTCTGGGTTTATTATTAACTGCACCAAGAATGAGGCTAAGTGATTATTTATTACGGTAATTGTCGGTGGTCGGAGGTAGTCAGTGAGGTGGATGGTACCATATTGTGCATGTAGGGGAAAGTACTGTGGGAACATTAAAAAGTGGGAGGATGGCAGTACTGTGGGGACATTATACTGTGTGTGGTGGGATGATGGTACTGGGGGAAATTTATACTGTGTGTGGGGGTATAGCGGTACTATGAGAACATTATACTGTGTGGGGGTATGGCAGTACTGTAGGAATATTACACTGTGTGGGGCCAAGAAAGGGGCCCTGTACTAGGAGAACAATCCGCTCCCTCACTTCCTGTCCTCCATAGTTGGCTCGTATGTATCTATTACAGGAAACAGAACAACAATGTTATGATTCTTATAAAGTGGCAACAAGAACCCCAAAAGAGTGTCAGTGCAGAAGGGGTTAATGTTCCCACGCTCAGTAATGGGGAATCTCCACATACCTCCACCTGCAGAGCCGCACTCCACATATATGGCTGCTCTGTGCGCACAGGACCTGTGATGAGGTCACAGGAGGGAGGAGTCAGGGGTCACGTGATCAGGGGCCTCAGGGAATGAGATGGTTGTGGTAAATTTCAGTCGGCTGTAGCTCTGGTCCTTCTGTGCACTGGGATTCCGCTTTCTCACACAGTTGGATATTTCCCGGTTGCAGACGGACCGGTTCCTGTAGTGACTTGGATTTCGCCTGCTCTATATAAGAATGCTGAATCCCAGTAGACAGAAGGACCCTTATTGTATATAGATATATATGAATCCTGTCATGTGATTTTTTTGCAGTAATATTGAGCTGCAGAGTAGATATGACTAGGGTTGAGCAACTTTTAGTTTTTTAGGGTCGAGTCGGGTTTCGCGAAACCCGACTATCTCAACAGTCGAATTGAGTGGAATCGGGCCAATTATCGCGAAAAGTCGGGGATCGACCGAAACACGAAACCCAATGCAAGTCAATGGGGGAGCATAGTCGGCAGTGAGTGGAGGCCAGGAAAACATGTACAGTGCCCATTTTCATGGCAAAAACATCCATTCTTGTTACTGAAGCTTGTCAATCTAATTTACCTTATAATAATAGTAAGGCATTGGAAATTGGGGGTCATTTGGCTAAAGTTGTGGGGGGTAGGGCTGGTTCAAGTATTTAGTGGGCCCAGGAAATCTGGACCACGTCACGGCAGTGGAGCAGGGAGAGGTAAGTATTTCAACTTTGCAAGTGCTGTGATCCTGAGCAAGCAGGGGGGGCCCACTCGTTGGCATTGGCACTGGCACAGGGCCCCTCAAAGTACGGCAGTGTGTTTGCACGGCGGGGGCGCCTCCCACCGGCAGCGACACTTTTGCGTACTATGAGGGGCCCTGTGCCAGTGACGTCGCCAACGAGTATTCCTCCCCCCACCTGATGAAGGAACCTACACTTTCATCTGCACCTTCCTCTTTGCCCCCGTGTAAGGTGGTATGGTATGCGGGAAGAGGAACCTGACTTTCAGCAGGGTCACAATCTTGCTGTGTAGCGTGCACGGGGAATGTTGCGTTATGGGTCAATGTACCAGCAGACTCATCTATCACTGGCTGGGCAATGGGCAGGATGGGGAGGAAACACAGATAGAGGCCCAAAGAATAAAGTGGGCTAAATGCAGTTCAAAATTGGTAACAGGACTAACCAGGGGGCATTGCAGTGGAGGACAACTGTAATGAGAGGCTGACACAGAGAGTAGGCCCAAATCAGTAAGTAGTCTAAATGCAGTTCAAAATTGGAAACAGTAGTAAACAGGCGGCACAGCTTTGTTCAGTGGAGGAGAACAGCAAGGAGCGTCAGACACCAATAGTAGGCCCCAACCCAACTAGTAGGCCAATTGCAGTCTAACATTAACAACTACTTAACGAGAGCATGAAAATGGAATTTCAGGACAGGAAACCAAGAGAACAGCAAGGAGCGACAGACACTGTTAGTAGGCCCCAACCCAATTAGTAGGCCAAATGCAGTTGTTTCATTTAACAGCTATTTAACAAGAGCCTGAAGATAGAAGCTCAGTAAAGGCAACATGGAGAACATCTTGGAGCGGAAGACACCGTCTCTACAACCAATACCCAACTTGTAGGCCTAATGCAGTGTTGTTTCAACAACTACTTAACGAGAGCTAGAAGATCGAAGCTATGGAGAGGCAACCTGGAGAACACCTTGGAGCGGAAGACACCGTCTCTACAACCCAGACCCAACTTGTAGGCCTAATGCAGTGTTGTTTCAACAACTACTTAATGAGAGCTAGAAGATAGAAGCTATGGAGAGGCAACCTGGAGAACACCTTGGAGCGGGAGACTGTCATGATCCCAATGGCAGGGGATCACAAAAGGACAAGCACAAAAAACAAAACAAGCTCTAGGGTGATGGAAACTGAGCTGACCGCGATCCTGAACCTCAACACACAACTAGCTGTAGCCGGGGAACGTGCCTACGATGATTCCTAGACATCTCGCGCCAGCCGAAGAACTAACTTTCCCTATTAGAAGAAACACAGACCTCTCTTGCCTCCAGAGAAACACCCCACAGAAATAGCAGCCCCCCACATGTAATGACGGTGAAATGAGAGGAAAGCACATACGTAGTTATGAAAACAGATTCAGCAAAATGAGGCCCGCTAAAGCTAGATAGCAGAGGATACAAAAGTGAACTGCGCGGTCAGCGAAAAACCCTACAAAAAAACATCCTGAAATTACTTGAACTCATGTTCCAACTCATGGAACATGAGGAGTAATATCAGCCCACTAGAGCAACCAGCAAAAAGGAATCACATATCTGCAAGCTGGACTAAGACAAAAATTAAGCAAAACGTGGAACAGGAAAATCAAAAACTTAGCTTGTCCTGAAGAATACAGAAGCGGGAAGCAGAGGTAACAAGACACACTGATTACATTGATAGCCGGCGAGGAAATGACAAGAAAGCCAGGTTAAATAGGAAACTCCCATATCCTGATAGAACAGGTGGACACCAGAGACCGCAGAGAACACAAGTCACCCAGTACCATCTGTAACCACCAGAGGGAGCCAAAAACAGAATCCACAACAGTACCCCCCCCTTGAGGAGGGGTCACCGAACCCTCACGAGAACCACCAGGGCGACCAGGATGAGCCCTATGAAATGCACGGACCAAATCAGCAGCATGAACATCAGAGGCAACCACCCAAGAATTATCCTCCTGACCATAACCCTTCCACTTGACCAAATATTGGAGTTTCCGTCTGGAAACACGAGAATCCAAGATCTTCTCCACAACAAACTCCAATTCTCCCTCCACCAGCACCGGAGCAGGAGGCTCAAGCGAAGTAACAACAGGTACCTCATACTTCCGGATGGAACACATTATGAATAGCAAACGATGCCGGGAGATCCAAACGAAAGGACACAGGGTTAAGAATTTCCAAGATCCTATAGGGACCGATGAACCGAGGCTTGAACTTAGGAGAAGAGACCTTCATAGGAACAAAACGAGAAGACAACCACACCAAGTCCCCAACACGAAGTCGAGGACCCACGCGGCGACGGCGATTAGCAAACTGCTGAGCCCTCTCCTGGGACAACTTCAAATTGTCCACCACGTGACTCCAAATCTGATGCAACCTATCCACCACCATGCCCACTCCAGGACAATCAGAAGGCTCCACCTGACCAGAGAAAAAACGAGGATGAAACCCCGAATTACAAAAAAAAGGAGAAACCAAGGTAGCAGAACTAGCCCGATTATTAAGGGCAAATTCGGCAAGCGGCAAAAAGGTAACCCAGTCATCTTGATCAGCAGAAACAAAACACCTTAAATAAGTTTCCAAGGTCTGATTAGTTCGTTCCGTCTGGCCATTCGTCTGAGGATGGAATGCAGACGAAAAGGACAAATCAATGCCCATCTTAGCACAGAACGTCCGCCAAAATCTAGACACAAACTGGGATCCCCTGTCAGAAACGATGTTCTCCGGAATCCCATGCAAACGAACCACGTTCTGAAAAAACAGAGGGACCAACTCAGAGGAGGAAGGTAACTTAGACAAGGGTACCAGATGAACCATCTTAGAAAAGCGGTCACACACAACCCAGATGACGGACATTTTTTGAGAGACAGGGAGATCCGAAATAAAGTCCATGGAAATGTGCGTCCAAGGCCTCTTCGGTATAGGCAAAGGTGACAACAATCCACTGGCCCGAGAACAGCAAGGCTTAGCCCGAGCGCAAACTTCACAAGACTGCACAAAAGAACGCACATCCCTCGACAAGGAAGGCCACCAAAAAGACCTGGCCACCAAGTCTCTAGTACCAAATATTCCAGGATGACCTGCCAACGCAGAAGAATGGACCTCGGAGATGACTCTACTGGTCCAATTATCCGGAACAAACAGTCTTTCAGGCGGACAACGATCAGGTTTATCCGCCTGAAACTCCTGCAAAGCACGTCGCAAGTCTGGGGAGACAGCCGACAAAATCACCCCATCACTAAGGATACCAGTGGGTTCAGAATTTCCAGGGGAGTCAGGCACAAAACTCCTAGAAAGAGCATCCGCCTTCACATTCTTTGAACCTGGCAGGTATGAAACCACAAAATCGAAACGGGAGAAAAACAGTGACCAACAAGCCTGTCTAGGATTCAGACGCTTGGCAGACTCAAGGTAAATCAGATTTTTGTGATCAGTCAAGACCACCACACGATGTCTAGCACCCTCAAGCCAATGACGCCACTCCTCAAATGCCCACTTCATGGCCAAAAGCTCCCGATTACCAACATCATAATTCCGCTCAGTGGGCGAAAACTTTCTAGAAAAGAACGCACATGGCTTCATCACTGAGCAATCGGAGCTTCTCTGTGACAAAACCGCCCCCGCTCCAATCTCGGAAGCATCAACCTCAACCTGAAAAGGAAGCGAAACATCTGGCTGACGCAACACAGGAGCAGAAGAAAACCGGCGCTTAAGTTCCTGAAAGGCCTCCACAGCCGCAGGAGACCAATCAGCAACATCAGCACCCTTCTTAGTCAAATCCGTCAAAGGCTTAACAACACTAGAAAAATTAGCTATGAAACGACGATAAAAATTAGCAAAGCCCAAGAACTTCTGTAGACTCTTAAGAGATGTAGGCTGCGTCCAGTCACAAATAGCCTGAACCTTGACGGGATCCATCTCAATAGTAGAAGGGGAAAAAATATACCCCAAAAAAGAAATCTTCTGGACTCCAAAGAGACACTTTGAACCTTTTACAAACAAAGAATTGGCCCGCAGGACCTGAAACACCTTCCTGACCTGCTGAACATGGGACTCCCAGTCATCCGAAAAAACCAAAACATCATCCAAATACACAATCATAAATTTATCCAGATATTCACGGAAAATATCGTGCATAAAGGACTGGAAGACAGAAGGAGCATTAGAAAGTCCAAAAGGCATCACCAAATACTCAAAATGGCCCTCAGGCGTATTGAATGCGGTTTTCCACTCATCACCCTGCTTTATCCGCACAAGATTATACGCACCCCGAAGATCAATCTTAGTGAACCATTTAGCCCCCTTAATGCGAGCGAACAAATCAGTCAACAATGGCAAAGGATACTGATATTTAACTGTAATCTTATTCAAAAGACGGTAATCTATACAAGGCCTCAAGGAACCATCTTTTTTGGCCACAAAAAAAAAACCTGCTCCCAAAGGGGACAAAGATGGACGGATATGTCCCTTTTCCAAGGACTCCTTAACATAATCCCGCATAGCAGTATGCTCTGGCACTGACAGATTGAACAAATGACCTTTAGGAAATTTACTGCCAGGAATCAAATCTATAGCACAATCGCAATCCCTGTGAGGAGGAAGCGAATTGAGCTTAGGCTCCTCAAAAACATCCCGATAATCAGACAAAAATACCAGAACCTCAGAAGGAGTAGATGAAGCGATAGAAATCGGAGGTGCATCATCATGAACCCCCTGACATCCCCAGCTTAACACAGACATCGTTTTCCAGTCCAAGACTGGGTTATGAGTTTGTAACCATGGCAGACCAAGCACTAAGACATCATGTAAATTAACCAGTACCAGGAAGCGAATCACCTCCTGATGAACGGGAGTCATACGCATGGTCACTTGTGTCCAGTACTGAGGTTTATTCATAGCCAAAGGTGTAGAGTCAATTCCTTTCAAAGGAATAGGGACTTCCAGAGGCTCCAGACTAAACCCACAGCGGTTGGCAAATGACCAATCCATAAGACTCAGGGCAGCGCCTGAATCCACATAGGCATCGACGGAAATGGCTGATAATGAACAAATCAGAGTCACAGACAGAATGAACTTAGACTGTAAAGTACTAATGGCAACAGACTTATCAACCTTTTTTGTGCGTTTAGAGCATGCTGATATAACATGAGCTGAATCACCACAATAAAAACACAACCAATTTTTCCGCCTATAGTCTTGCCGTTCACTTCTGGACTGAATTCTATCACATTGCATTGTCTCAGGTGCCTGTTCAGAAGACACCGCCAAATGGTGCACAGGTTTGCGCTCCCGTAAACGTCGATCAATCTGAATAGCCATAGTCATAGACTCATTCAGACCTGTAGGCGCAGGGAACCCCACCATGACATCTTTAATGGCCTCAGAAAGGCCATCTCTGAATCTTGCAGCCAGGGCGCACTCATTCCACTGAGTAAGCACCGACCATTTCCGAAATTTCTGACAATATATTTCTGCTTCATCTTGCCCCTGAGAGAGAGCCAATAAAGCTTTTTCAGCCTGAATCTCTAGGTTAGGTTCCTCATAGAGCAAACCCAATGCCAGAAAAAACGCATCCACATTTAGCAACGCAGGATCCCCTGGTGCCAATGCAAATGCCCAATTCTGAGGGTCACCCCGCAGGAAAGATATAACAATCCTGACTTGCTGAGCAGGGTCTCCAGAAGAGCGAGATTTCAAAGAAAGAAACAACTTGCAATTGTTCCTAAAATTCAGAAAACTAGATCTATCTCCAGAAAAAAACTCTGGGATAGGAATTCTAGGTTCAGACATAGGAGCATGTACAACAAAATTTTGTATATTTTGAACCTTAGCAGCAAGATTATTCAGGCTGGAAGCCAAACTCTGGACGTCCATGATAAACAGCTGAGGTCAGAGCCATTCAAGGATTAAGAGGAGGTAAGACTTCCTCAGACTACTTTTCCTCCTACTTCAGCCAATACGATTACCATTTTTTGGCCGGCTATACTGTCATGATCCCAATGGCAGGGGATCACAAAAGGACAAGCACAAAAAACAAAACAAGCTCTAGGGTGATGGAAACTGAGCTGACCGCGATCCTGAACCTCAACACACAACTAGCTGTAGCCGGGGAACGTGCCTACGATGATTCCTAGACGTCTCGCGCCAGCCGAAGAATTAACTTTCCCTATTAGAAGAAACACAGACCTCTCTTGCCTTCAGAGAAACACCCCACAGAAATAGCAGCCCCCCACATGTAATGACGGTGAAATGAGAGGAAAGCACATACGTAGTTATGAAAACAGATTCAGCAAAATGAGGCCCGCTAAAGCTAGATAGCAGAGGATACAAAAGTGAACTGCGCGGTCAGCGAAAAACCCTACAAAAAACCATCCTCAAATTACTTGAACTCATGTTCCAACTCATGGAACATGAGGAGTAATATCAGCCCACTAGAGCAACCAGCAAAAAGGAATCACATATCTGCAAGCTGGACTAAGACAAAAATTAAGCAAAACGTGGAACAGGAAAATCAAAAACTTAGCTTGTCCTGAAGAATACAGAAGCGGGAAGCAGAGGTAACAAGACACACTGATTACATTGATAGCCGGCGAGGAAATGACAAGAAAGCCAGGTTAAATAGGAAACTCCCATATCCTGATAGAACAGGTGGACACCAGAGACCGCAGAGAACACAAGTCACCCAGTACCATCTGTAACCACCAGAGGGAGCCCAAAAACAGAATCTACAACAGGAGACACCGTCTCTACAACCCAGACCCAACTTGTAGGCCTAATGCAGTGTTGTTTCAACAACTACTTAACGAGAGCTAAAAGATAGAAGCTATGGAGAGGCAACCTGGAGAACACCTTGGAGCGGAAGACACCGTCTCTACAACCCAGACCCAACTTGTAGGCCTAATGCAGTGTTATTTCAACAACTACTTAACGAGAGCAAGAAGATCGAAGCTATGGAGAGGCAACCTGGAGAACACCTTGGAGTGGAAGACACCGTCTCTACAACCCAGACCCAACTTGTAGGCCTAATGCAGTGTTGTTTCAACAACTACTTAACGAGAGCTAGAAGATAGAAGCTATGGAGAGGCAACCTGGAGAACACCTTGGAGCGGCAGACACCGTCTCTACAACCCAGACCCAACTTGTAGGCCTAATGCAGTGTTGTTTCAACAACTACTTAACGAGAGCTAGAAGATAGAAGCAATGGAGAGGCAACCTGGAGAACACCTTGGAGCGGGAGACACCGTCTCTACAACCCAGACCCAATTTGTAGGCCTAATGCAGTGTTGTTTCAACAACTACTTAACGAGAGCTAGAAGATAGAAGCTATGGAGAGCCAACCTGGAGAACACCTTGGAGCGGAAGACACCGTCTCTACAACCCAGACCCAACTTGTAGGCCTAATGCAGTGTTGTTTCAACAACCACTTAACGAGAGCTAGAAGATCGAAGCTATGACCAACAGGTAAATTCGGACAGATTACATGACTCCTTCATTATTGATTTGCTTAATTTTGCTTTGAGGCACAATTTCTTTTTATTTGACAGGACATATTTTTTACAAACATCTGGAGTGGCTATGGGGGCGCGTTGTGCCCCCGCGTTTGCAAATCTTTTTTTGGGGTGGTGGGAGTCCAATATCATCTTTGTATCTCATTTTTTTAAGAACCGAGTGCGACAATGGTCGCGCTTTATAGACGATATATTTTTCATCTGGTCAGGTTCATCGGAGGAATTTCTCCAGTTCTTGGATTTCCTGAATGATAACCCCTTTAATATTTTTTTGACTCATCACTTTTCTTCTGTTACAGTTAATTTTTTGGATTTGGAGGTCAGATGTCTGAATGGCACACTGTCCACATGCCTGTATCGGAAACCTACAGCTGTGAATGGCTTTCTGGAATATCGGAGCTTTCACCCTAAACATACGAGGGATGGGGTTCCGACGGGTCAGTTCCTCAGGGCCAGGCGGAATTGCACACAGGACTCCGATTTCAGGAGAGAAGCCCAGGACCTTACGAATAGATTCAGAAGTAGGAGTTACCCCAGAAAATGCATCTCTCGGGCCTATCAGAGGGCTAGTCGGCAGACACAAGATGCCTTACTTGCTAACACCAGAAAGAGATCTGACAACTATGTGCGCTTCATTACGGGGTTTCATACTCAATGGCCTCAGGTGAGTAAGATCTTTAATGATCATTGGGGGATTCTCACCACTGATACACATACATCCCAGGTTGTTAGCACTAGGCCATTATTGACGGCCAGGAGGGCACCTAACTTTAAGGACATACTCACCCAGAGCCACTACAAGAGACCCTCACAAAGGCTTAGCCGTGGTATACTTTTGAAGGGTTCATTCCCTTGTGGGGAGTGTAGTATATGTCCACATATGCATCCTGTTCGGGATACCTTTCGGAATCCTGTAGATCAGACACAGCACAAATTAAAGGCATATATCAATTGCAAAACCACTCATGTAGTTTATGCCTTGATTTGTCCATGTCCTTGTATTTACGTAGGCCAAACGTCGCAGGAGCTGCGACGGAGAATACAGGCTCATTTCTCCACTATCAACACAGCAGCCGTGGACAGTCGGAAAGGAAAGACACTCACCACAGTGGCCTCACACTTTCTTTTCCATCATGGAGGCAACTGCGCCAACACCAGAATTGTGAGTTTGGAGCAGGTCAAGAGTTTGGGTAGGGGCGGTTCTCGACAGAGGCAACTCTTACAAGTAGAGTCCCGATGGATCTATCAACTGCATTCCATAGCACCCCAGGGAATTAATGAGGATCTTCTGTTCACAGGTTTCCTGGGCTGAATCTGAATCTTTTGGTATCTGTGGTCAGTTTTGACGAATGGGACTCTGGACGATATCGTGTGTATACTTAGGCATACGAGAGGACGTATTATCATCGTGGGACATATTGGATTTTTCCCTGATGGTTTCGGACCTGGTCAGAAAAGAAAATGGACTTATGTGAGTTTCAGCGGACATTGGATTCTTTATGTGGTCCGCTGCCATGATGGTTCCGGACCTCATCATAAAGATATGGACTCATGTGGACTTAGCGGACACTTATTATGACATGAGAATGCGGATTTACTTAGGGTAGATGGTTAGATTTTCTTTAGTATTATTTTTTTCTTTATATATATATATATTTTTTTTTTCTTTTTTTCTTTATTTATTTGTGTTATATTGTATATGTTTCTTTGTTTTGCATTTATATTCTTGTTCAAATGTTTATTGGGATGGGATGACACTTTGCGGGTCATCTTCTGTGTTTACTTATGTTAACAATTTCCTTTGCCTTTTAGGATCACTTCCCTAGATTAATATGGTATTTCTTTGTTTAATTTAATGAATTCCATCATATTTATCTCGTTCCCCCTTCCCTTTTTTCTGGTCGGCCCATGTGGGTGGTAAATTCAATATTGTTGATCGCCTTGTTTCATCCCAGTTCTCTCTCCCCCCCCCCTTTTCCCTGTTTTCTATGCTGACCGCCGGCGATTGCCGGCGCGTGCGCACTGAAACAGTATGGGCAGAGACGTCTGCCCATTCCTGGCGTCCCCTCTCGTTTGCGCAAATGCGGGGATTTCCTGCTCATTTGACCTACTGCGCTTTCTCCTTCCGGCCCTACGCTTCCAGTCCGGACATGCCCACACAGCGGCGTTCACTGATGACCACTTCTTGTTATATATAAGGACGGCATCATTTGCGGTAAGTCACTTCCCCTGACAAAGCGGTCCTTTGTAACCGCGATACGCGTTGGGATCTCCCACCGTCTGGTCTGGTTCTGCACATTGGCTGCGGGGTTACCCTTCCTATTTTAGGTAGTATTGGATGTCAGCGTTTACACTGCTGTGGGACTTTTTCAGCTGGGTCCCCCTCCACCTTTTTTCCTGAGGTTCCCTCACCATGGATGGATTTTGTTACCATGGGTAGGAGGTTCTTTATCTGGTTACATTTAGGATTTATATGTACATACCAGTGGATTTGGCAGATCTGTTTATTTATATATATAGGCCTGTATATCTGCAGTAGCAGGCACATGTATTTCTTGATCACACTGACAGTGTAACATTATTTGATTATATAGAGCGTGCAGGACTTTGTGTATCATGCCATTTATGCAGTTATTTCTTTTGAATCGGACCTGATGGGGGAGTTGTTCATGTATTGGTTTTAACTGTTTTTAAATTGTTTGTTACCAATAAAGCTGTTCCTTTTTGATATGGTTAATAGGTGGTGTGCGGATTTTTTGGGTGGCTTCTTTTTTCTTCTTTTTTTCTGATGTTATTATTAGCCACTTTTC
The DNA here is from genome assembly GCF_032444005.1 of Ranitomeya imitator. Lineage (NCBI taxonomy): Eukaryota > Metazoa > Chordata > Amphibia > Anura > Dendrobatidae > Ranitomeya > Ranitomeya imitator. The sequence goes on from NC_091283.1 coordinate 236,476,591, forward strand.
TGCACCCCCGTCATTATAGATAATCTATAGGTAGTGCGCCAGCTATATTGTTGTATTTAACGAGAGCTAGAAGATCAAAGCTATGGAGAGGCAACCTGGAGAACACATTGGAGCGGAAGACACCGTCTCTACAACCCAGACCCAACTTGTAGGCCTAATGCAGTGTTGTTTCAACAACTACTTAACGAGAGCTAGAAGATCGAAGCTATGGAGAGGCAACCTGGAGAACACCTTGGAGCGGCAGACACCGTCTCTACAACCCAGACCCAACTTGTAGGCCTAATGCAGTGTTGTTTCAACAGCTACTTAACGAGAGCTAGAAGATAGAAGCTATGGAGAGGCAACCTGGAGAACACCTTGGAGCGGCAGACACCAACTCTACAACCCAGACCCAACTTGTAGGCCTAATGCAGTGTTGTTTCAACAACTACTTAACGAGAGCTAGAAGATAGAAGCTATGGAGAGGCAACCTGGAGAACACCTTGGAGTGGCAGACACCGTCTCTACAACCCAGACCCAACTTGTAGGCCTAATGCAGTGTTGTTTCAACAACTACTTAACGAGAGCTAGAAGATCGAAGCTATGGAGAGGCAACCTGGAGAACACCTTGGAGCGGAAAACACCGTCTCTACAACACAGACCCAACTTGTAGGCCTAATGCAGTGTTGTTTCAACAACTACTTAACGAGAGCTAGAAGATCAAAGCTATGGAGAGGCAACCTGGAGAACACCTTGGAGCGGCAGACACCGTCTCTACAACCCAGACCCAACTTGTAGGCCTAATGCACTGTTGTTTCAACAACTACTTAACGAGAGCTAGAAGATCGAAGCTATGGAGAGGCAACCTGGAGAACACCTTGGAGCGGCAGACACCGTCTCTACAACCCAGACCCAACTTGTAGGCCTAATGCAGTGTTCTTTCAACAACTACTTAACGAGAGCAAGAAGATAGAAGCTATGGAGAGGCAACCTGGAGAACACCTTGGAGCGGCAGACACCGTCTCTACAACCCAGACCCAACTTGTAGGCCTAATGCAGTGTTGTTTCAACAACTACTTAACGAGAGCTAGAAGATAGAAGCTATGGAGAGGCAACCTGGAGAACACCTTGGAGTGGCAGACACCGTCTCTACAACCCAGACCCAACTTGTAGGCCTAATGCAGTGTTGTTTCAACAACTACTTAACGAGAGCTAGAAGATCGAAGCTATGGAGAGGCAACCTGGAGAACACCTTGGAGCGGCAGACACCGTCTCTACAACCCAGAGCCAACTTGTAGGCCTAATGCAGTGTTGTTTCAACAACTACTTAACGAGAGCTAGAAGATAGAAGCTATGGAGAGGCAACCTGGAGAACACCTTGGAGCGGCAGACACCGTCTCTACAACCCAGACCCAACTTGTAGGCCTAATGCAGTGTTGTTTCAACAACTACTTAACGAGAGCTAGAAGATCGAAGCTATGGAGAGGCAACCTGGAGAACACCTTGGTGCGGCAGACACCGTCTCTACAACCCAGACCCAACTTGTAGGCGTAATGCAGTGTTGTTTCAACAACTACTTAACGAGAGCTAGAAGATAGAAGCTATGGAGAGGCAACCTGGAGAACACCTTGGAGCGGCAGACACCGTCTCTACAACCCAGACCCAACTTGTAGGCCTAATGCAGTGTTGTTTCAACAACTACTTAACGAGAGCTAGAAGATAGAAGCTATGGAGAGCCAACCTGGAGAACACCTTGGAGCTGAAGACACCGTCTCTACAACCCAGACCCAACTTGTAGGCCTAATGCAGTGTTGTTTCAACAATCACTTAACGAGAGCTAGAAGATCGAAGCTATGGAGAGGCAACCTGGAGAACACCTTGGAGCGGAAGACACCGTCTCTACAACCCAGACCCAACTTGTAGGCCTAATGCAGTGTTGTTTCAACAACTACTTAACGAGAGCTAGAAGATCGAAGCTATGGAGAGGCAACCTGGAGAACACCTTGGAGCGGCAGACACCGTCTCTACAACCCAGACCCAACTTGTAGGCCTAATGCAGTGTTGTTTCAACAGCTACTTAACGAGAGCTAGAAGATAGAAGCTATGGAGAGGCAACCTGGAGAACACCTTGGAGCGGCAGACACCAACTCTACAACCCAGACCCAACTTGTAGGCCTAATGCAGTGTTGTTTCAACAACTACTTAACGAGAGCTAGAAGATAGAAGCTATGGAGAGGCAACCTGGAGAACACCTTGGAGTGGCAGACACCGTCTCTACAACCCAGACCCAACTTGTAGGCCTAATGCAGTGTTGTTTCAACAACTACTTAACGAGAGCTAGAAGATCGAAGCTATGGAGAGGCAACCTGGAGAACACCTTGGAGCGGAAAACACCGTCTCTACAACACAGACCCAACTTGTAGGCCTAATGCAGTGTTGTTTCAACAACTACTTAACGAGAGCTAGAAGATCAAAGCTATGGAGAGGCAACCTGGAGAACACCTTGGAGCGGCAGACACCGTCTCTACAACCCAGACCCAACTTGTAGGCCTAATGCAGTGTTCTTTCAACAACTACTTAACGAGAGCAAGAAGATAGAAGCTATGGAGAGGCAACCTGGAGAACACCTTGGAGCGGAAGACACCGTCTCTACAACCCAGACCCAACTTGTAGGCCTAATGCAGTGTTGTTTCAACAACTACTTAACGAGAGCTAGAAGATCAAAGCTATGGAGAGGCAACCTGGAGAACACCTTGGAGCGGCAGACACCGTCTCTACAACCCAGACCCAACTTGTAGGCCTAATGTAGTGTTGTTTCAACAACTACTTAACGAGAGCTAGAAGATCGAAGCTATGGAGAGGCAACCTGGAGAACACCTTGGAGCGGCAGACACCGTCTCTACAACCCAGACCCAACTTGTAGGCCTAATGCACTGTTGTTTCAACAACTACTTAACGAGAGCTAGAAGATTGAAGCTATGGAGAGGCAACCTGGAGAACACCTTGGAGCGGCAGACACCGTCTCTACAACCCAGACCCAACTTGTAGGCTTAATGCAGTGTTGTTTCAACAACTACTTAACGAGAGCTAGAAGATAGAAGCTATGGAGAGGCAACCTGGAGAACACCTTGGAGCGGCAGACACCGTCTCTACAACCCAGACCCAACTTGTAGGCCTAATGCAGTGTTGTTTCAACAACTACTTAACGAGAGCCAGAAGATAGAAGCTATGAAGAGGCAACCTGGAGAACACCTTGGAGCGGAAGACACCATCTCTACAACCCAGACCCAACTTGTAGGCCTAATGCAGTGTTGTTTCAACAACTACTTAACGAGAGCTAGAAGATCGAAGCTATGGAGAGGCAACCTGGAGAACACCTTGGAGCGGCATACACCGTCTCTACAACCCAGACACAACTTGTAGGCATAATGCAGTGTTGTTTCAACAACTACTTAACGAGAGCTAGAAGATAGAAGCTATGGAGAGGCAACCTGGAGAACACCTTGGAGCGGCAGACACCGTCTCTACAACCCAGACCCAACTTGTAGGCCTAATGCAGTGTTGTTTCAACAACTACTTAACGAGAGCTAGAAGATAGAAGCAATGGAGAGGCAACCTGGAGAACACCTTGGAGCGGGAGACACCGTCTCTACGACCCAGACCCAATTTGTAGGCCTAATGCAGTGTTGTTTCAACAACTACTTAAGGAGAGCTAGAAGATAGAAGCTATGGAGAGCCAACCTGGAGAACACCTTGGAGCTGAAGACACCGTCTCTACAACCCAGACCCAACTTGTAGGCCTAATGCAGTGTTGTTTCAACAACCACTTAACGAGAGCTAGAAGATCGAAGCTATGGAGAGGCAACCTGGAGAACACCTTGGAGCGGAAGACACCGTCTCTACAACCCAGACCCAACTTGTAGGCCTAATGCAGTGTTGTTTCAACAACTACTTAATGAGAGCTAGAAGATCGAAGCTATGGAGAGGCAACCTGGAGAACACCTTGGAGCGGCAGACACCGTCTCTACAACCCAGACCCAACTTGTAGGCCTAATGCAGTGTTGTTTCAACAACTACTTAACGAGAGCTAGAAGATAGAAGCTATGGAGAGGCAACCTGGAGAACACCTTGGAGCGGCAGACACCAACTCTAGAACCCAGACCCAACTTGTAGGCCTAATGCAGTGTTGTTTCAACAACTACTTAACGAGAGCTAGAAGATAGAAGCTATGGAGAGGCAACCTGGAGAACACCATGGAGCGGAAGACACCGTCTCTACAACCCAGACCCAACTTGTAGGCGTAATGCAGTGTTGTTTCAACAACTACTTAACGAGAGCTAGAAGATCGAAGGTATGCAGAGGTAACCTGGAGAACACCTTGGAGCGGCAGACACCGTCTCTACAACCGAGACCCAACTTGTAGGCGTAATGCAGTGTTGTTTCAACAACTACTTAACGAGAGCTAGAAGATCGAAGCTATGGAGAGGCAACCTGGAGAACACCTTGGAGCGGCAGACACCGTCTCTACAACCCAGACCCAACTTGTAGGCCTAATGCAGTGTTGTTTCAACAACTACTTAATGAGAGCTAGAAGATAGAAGCTATGGAGAGGCAACCTGGAGAACACCATGGAGCGGAAGACACCGTCTCTACAACCCAGTCCCAACTTGTAGGTGTAATGCAGTGTTGTTTCAACAACTACTTAACGAGAGCTAGAAGATAGAAGCTATGGAGAGCCAACCTGGAGAACACCTTGGAGCAGAAGACACTGTCTCTACAACCCCGACCCAACTTGTAGGCCTAATGCAGTGTTGTTTCAACAACCACTTAACGAGAGCTAGAAGATCGAAGCTATGGAGAGGCAACCTGGAGAACACCTTGGAGCGGAAGACACCGTCTCTACAACCCAGACCCAACTTGTAGGCCTAATGCAGTGTTGTTTCAACAACTACTTAACGAGAGCTAGAAGATCGAAGCTATGGAGAGGCAACCTGGAGAACACCTTGGAGCGGCAGACACTGTCTCTACAACCGAGAGCCAACTTGTAGGCCTAATGCAGTGTTGTTTCAACAACTACTTAATGAGAGCTAGAAGATAGAAGCTATGGAGAGGCAACCTGGAGAACACCTTGGAGCGGCAGACACCGTCTCTACAACCCAGACCCAACTTGTAGGCCTAATGCAGTGTTGTTTCAACAACTACTTAACGAGAGCTAGAAGATAGAAGCTATGAAGAGGCAACCTGGAGAACACCTTGGAGCGGAAGACACCGTCTCTACAACCTAGACCCAACTTGTAGGCCTAATGCAGTGTTGTTTCAACAACTACTTAACGAGAGCTAGAAGATCGAAGCTATGGAGAGGCAACCTGGAGAACACCTTGGGGCGGCAGACACCGTCTCTACAACCCAGACACAACTTGTAGGCATAATGCAGAGTTGTTTCAACAACTACTTAACGAGAGCTAGAAGATAGAAGCTATGGAGAGGCAACCTGGAGAACACCTTGGAGCGGCAGACACCGTCTCTACAACCCAGACCCAACTTGTAGGCCTAATGCAGTGTTGTTTCAACAACTACTTAACGAGAGCTAGAAGATAGAAGCAATGGAGAGGCAACCTGGAGAACATCTTGGAGCGGGAGACACCGTCTCTACGACCCAGAACCAATTTGTAGGCCTAATGCAGTGTTGTTTCAACAACTACTTAAGGAGAGCTAGAAGATAGAAGCTATGGAGAGCCAACCTGGAGAACACCTTGGAGCTGAAGACACCGTCTCTACAACCCAGACCCAACTTGTAGGCCTAATGCAGTGTTCTTTCAACAACCACTTAACGAGAGCTAGAAGATCGAAGCTATGGAGAGGCAACCTGGAGAACACCTTGGAGCGGAAAACACCGTCTCTACAACCCAGACCCAACTTGTAGGCCTAATGCAGTGTTGTTTCAACAACTACTTAACGAGAGCTAGAAGATCGAAGCTATGGAGAGGCAACCTGGAGAACACCTTGGAGCGGCAGACACCGTCTCTACAACCCAGACCCAACTTGTAGGCCTAATGCAGTGTTGTTTCAACAACTACTTAACGAGAGCTAGAAGATAGAAGCTATGGAGAGGCAACCTGGAGAACACCTTGGAGCGGCAAACACCAACTCTAGAACCCAGACCCAACTTGTAGGCCTAATGCAGTGTTGTTTCAACAACTACTTAACGAGAGCTAGAAGATAGAAGCTATGGAGAGGCAACCTGGAGAACACCATGGAGCGGAAGACACCGTCTCTACAACCCAGACCCAACTTGTAGGCGTAATGCAGTGTTGTTTCAACAACTACTTAACGAGAGCTAGAAGATCGAAGCTATGCAGAGGTAACCTGGAGAACACCTTGGAGCGGCAGACACCGTCTCTACAACCGAGACCCAACTTGTAGGCCTAATGCAGTGTTGTTTCAACAACTACTTAACGAGAGCTAGAAGATAGAAGCTATGGAGAGGCAACCTGGAGAACACCATGGAGCGGAAGACACCGTCTCTACAACCCAGACCCAACTTGTAGGCGTAATGCAGTGTTGTTTCAACAACTACTTAACGAGAGCTAGAAGAACGAAGCTCTGCAGAGGCAACCTGGAGAACACCTTGGAGCGGCAGACACCGTCTCTACAACCGAGACCCAACTTGTAGGCCTAATGCAGTGTTGTTTCAACAACTACTTATCGAGAGCTAGAAGATCGAAGCTATGGAGAGGCAACCTTGAGAACACCTTGGAGCGGAAAACACCGTCTCTACAAACCAGACCCAACTTGTAGGCCTAATGCAGTGTTGTTTCAACAACTACTTAACGAGAGCTAGAAGATCGAAGCTATGGAGAGGCAACCTGGAGAACACCTTGGAGCAGAAGACACTGTCTCTACAACCCAGACCCAACTTGTAGGCCTAATGCAGTGTTGTTTCAACAACTACTTAACGAGAGCTAGAAGATCGAAGCTATGGAGAGGCAACCTGGAGAACACCTTGGAGCGGAAGACACCGTCTCTACAACCCAGACCCAACTTGTAGGCCTAATGCAGTGTTGTTTCAACAACTACTTAACGAGAGCTAGAAGATAGAAGCTATGGAGAGGCAACCTGGAGAACACCTTGGAGCGGAAGACACCATCTCTACAACCCAGACCCAACTTGTAGGCCTAATGCAGTGTTGTTTCAACAACTACTTAACGAGAGCTAGAAGATCGAAGCTATGCAGAGGCAACCTGGAGAACACCTTGGTGCGGCAGACACCGTCTCTACAACCCAGACCCAACTTGTAGGCGTAATGCAGTGTTGTTTCAACAACTACTTAACGAGAGCTAGAAGATAGAAGCTATGGAGAGGCAACCTGGAGAACACCTTGGAGCGGCAGACACCGTCTCTACAACCCAGACCCAACTTGTAGGCCTAATGCAGTGTTGTTTCAACAACTACTTAACGAGAGCTAGAAGATAGAAGCAATGGAGAGGCAACCTGGAGAACACCTTGGAGAGGGAGACACCGTCTCTACAACCCAGACCCAATTTGTAGGCCTAATGCAGTGTTGTTTCAACAACCACTTAACGAGAGCTAGAAGATAGAAGCTATGGAGAGCCAACCTGGAGAACACCTTGGAGCGGAAGACACTGTCTCTACAACCCAGACCCAACTTGTAGGCATAATGCAGTGTTGTTTCAACAACCACTTAACGAGAGCTAGAAGATCGAAGCTATGGAGAGGCAACCTGGAGAACACCTTGGAGCGGAAGACACCGTCTCTACAACCCAGACCCAACTTGTAGGCCTAATGCAGTGTTGTTTCAACAACTACTTAATGAGAGCTAGAAGATCGAAGCTATGGAGAGGCAACCTGGAGAACACCTTGGAGCGGCAGACACTGTCTCTACAACCCAGAGCCAACTTGTAGGCCTAATGCAGTGTTGTTTCAACAACTACTTAACGAGAGCTAGAAGATAGAAGCTATGGAGAGGCAACCTGGAGAACACCTTGGAGCGGCAGACACCGTCTCTACAACCCAGACCCAACTTGTAGGCCTAATGCAGTGTTGTTTCAACAACTACTTAACGAGAGCTAGAAGATCGAAGCTATGGAGAGGCAACCTTGAGAACACCTTGGAGCGGAAAACACCGTCTCTACAACCCAGACCCAACTTGTAGGCCTAATGCAGTGTTGTTTCAACAACTACTTAACGAGAGCTAGAAGATCGAAGCTATGGAGAGGCAACCTGGAGAACACCTTGGAGCGGAAGACACCGTCTCTACAACCCAGACCCAACTTGTAGGCCTAATGCAGTGTTGTTTCAACAACTACTTAACGAGAGCTAGAAGATCGAAGCTATGGAGAGGCAACCTGGAGAACACCTTGGAGCGGAAGACACCGTCTCTACAACCCAGACCCAACTTGTAGGCCTAATGCAGTGTTGTTTCAACAACTACTTAACGAGAGCTAGAAGATAGAAGCTATGGAGAGGCAACGTGGAGAACACCTTGGAGCGGAAGACACCATCTCTACAACCCAGACCCAACTTGTAGGCCTAATGCAGTGTTGTTTCAACAACTACTTAACGAGAGCTAGAAGATCGAAGCTATGCAGAGGCAACCTGGAGAACACCTTGGTGCGGCAGACACCGTCTCTACAACCCAAACCCAACTTGTAGGCGTAATGCAGTGTTGTTTCAACAACTACTTAACGAGAGCTAGAAGATAGAAGCTATGGAGAGGCAACCTGGAGAACACCTTGGAGCGGTAGACACCGTCTCTACAACCCAGACCCAACTTGTAGGCCTAATGTAGTGTTGTTTCAACAACTACTTAACGAGAGCTAGAAGATAGAAGCAATGGAGAGGCAACCTGGAGAACACCTTGGAGAGGGAGACACCGTCTCTACAACCCAGACCCAATTTGTAGGCCTAATGCAGTGTTGTTTCAACAACCACTTAACGAGAGCTAGAAGATAGAAGCTATGGAGAGCCAACCTGGAGAACACCTTGGAGCGGAAGACACTGTCTCTACAACCCAGACCCAACTTGTAGGCCTAATGCAGTGTTGTTTCAACAACTACTTAACGAGAGCTTGAAGATCGAAGCTATGGAGAGGCAACCTGGAGAACACCTTGGAGCGGAAGACACCGTCTCTACAACCCAGACCCAACTTGTAGGCCTAATGCAGTGTTGTTTCAACAACTACTTAATGAGAGCTAGAAGATCGAAGCTATGGAGAGGCAACCTGGAGAACACCTTGGAGCGGCAGACACCGTCTCTACAACCCAGACCCAACTTGCAGGCCTAATGCAGGGTTGTTTCAACAACTACTTAACGAGAGCTAGAAGATATTAGCTATGGAGAGGCAACCTGGAGAAAAACTTGGAACGGCAGACACCGTCTCTACAACCCAGACCCAACTTGTAGGCCTAATGCAGTGTTGTTTCAACAACTACTTAACGAGAGCTAGAAGATAGAAGCTATGGAGAGGCAACCTGGAGAACACTTTGGAGCGGAAGACACCGTCTCTACAACCCAGACCCAACTTGTAGGCCTAATGCAGTGTTGTTTCAACAACTACTAAACGAGAGCTAGAAGATCGAAGCTATGCAGAGGCAACCTGGAGAACACTTTGGAGCGGAAGACACCGTCTCTACAACCCAGACCCAACTTGTAGGCCTAATGCAGTGTTGTTTCAACAACTACTTAACGAGAGCTAGAAGATCGAAGCTATGGAGAGGCAACCTGGAGAACACCTTGGAGCGGAAAACACCGTCTCTACAACCCAGACCCAATTTGTAGGCCTAATGCAGTGTTGTTTCAACAACTACTTAACGAGAGCTAGAAGATAGAAACTATGGAGAGGCAACCTTGAGAACACCTTGGAGCGGCAGACACTGTCTCTACAACCCAGACCCAACTTGTAGGCCTAATGCAGTGTTGTTTCAACAACTACTTAACGAGAGCTAGAAGATAGAAGCTATGGAGAGGCAACCTGTAGAACACCTTGGAGCGGCAGACACCGTCTCTACAACCCAGACCCAACTTGTAGGCCTAATGCAGTGTTGTTTCAACAACTACTTAACGAGAGCTAGAAGATAGAATCTATGGAGAGGCAACCTGGAGAATACCTTGGAGCGGCAGACACCGTCTCTGCAACCCAGACCCAACTTGTAGGCCTAATGCAGTATTGTTTCAACAACTACTTAACGAGAGCTAGAAGATCGAAGCTATGGAGAGGCAACCTGGAGAACACCTTGGAGCGGAAGACACCGTCTCTACAACCCAGACCCAACTTGTAGGCCTAATGCAGTGTTGTTTCAACAACTACTTAACGAGAGCTAGAAGATCGAAGCTATGGAGAGGCAACCTGGAGAACACCTTCGAGCGGCAGACACCGTCTCTACAACCCAGACCCAACTTGTAGGCCTAATGCAGTGTTGTTTCAACAACTACTTAACGAGAGCTAGAAGATAGAAGCTATGGAGAGGCAACCTGGAGAACACCATGGAGCGGAAGACACCGTCTCTACAACCCAGACCCAACTTGTAGGCCTAATGCAGTGTTGTTTCAACAACTACTTAGCGAGAGCTAGAAGATCGAAGCTATGCAGAGGCAACCTGGAGAACACCTTGGAGCGGCAGACACCGTCTCTACAACCCAGACCCAACTTCTAGGCCTAATGCAGTGTTGTTTCAACAACTACTTAACGAGAGCTAGATGATCGAAGCTATGGAGAGGAAACCTGGAGAACACCTTGGAGCGGAAAACACCATCTCTACAACCCAGACCCAACTTGTAGGCCTAATGCAGTGTTGTTTCAACAACTACTTAATGAGAGCTATAAGATCGAAGCTATGGAGAGGCAACCTGGAGAACACCTTGGAGCGGCAGTCACGTCTCTACAACCCAGACCCAACTTGTAGGCCTAATGCAGTGTTGTTTCAACAACTACTTAACGAGAGCTAGAAGATAGAAACTATGGAGAGGCAATCTTGAGAACACCTTGGAGCGGCAGACACTGTCTCTACAACCCAGACCCAACTTGTAGGCCTAATGCAGTGTTGTTTCAACAACTACTTAACGAGAGCTAGAAGATAGAAGCTATGGAGAGGCAACCTGGAGAACACCTTGGAGCGGGAGACACCGTCTTTACAACCCAGACCCAACTTGTAGGCCTAATGCAGTGTGGTTTCAACAACTACTTAACGAGAGCTAGAAGATCGAAGCTATGGAGAGACAACCTGGAGAACACCTTAGAGCGGCAGACACCATCTCTACAACCCAGACCCAACTTGTAGGCCTAATGCAGTGTTGTTTCAACAACTACTTAACGAGAGCTAGAAGATAGAAGCTATGGAGAGGCAACCTGGAGAACACCTTGGAGCGGAAGTCACCGTCTCTACAACCCAGACCCAACTTGTAGGCCTAATGCAGTGTTGTTTCAACAACTACTTAACGAGAGCTAGAAGATCGAAGCTATGGAGAGGCAACCTGGAAAACACCTTGGAGCGGCAGACACCGTCTCTACAACCCAGACCCAACTTGTAGGCCTAATGCAGTGTTGTTTCAACAACTACTTAACGAGAGCTAGTAGATCGAAGCTATGGAGAGGCAACCTGGAGAACACCTTGGAGCGGCAGACACCGTCTCTACAACCCAGACCCAACTTGTAGGCCTAATGCAGTCTTGTTTCAACAACTACTTAACGAGAGCTAGAAGATAGAAGCTATGGAGAGGCAACCTGTAGAACACCTTGGAGCGGCAGACACCGTCTCTACAACCCAGACCCAACTTGTAGGCCTAATGCAGTGTTGTTTCAACAACTACTTAACGAGAGCTAGAAGATAGAATCTATGGAGAGGCAACCTGGAGAATACCTTGGAGCGGCAGACACCGTCTCTGCAACCCAGACCCAACTTGTAGGCCTAATGCAGTATTGTTTCAACAACTACTTAACGAGAGCTAGAAGATCGAAGCTATGGAGAGGCAACCTGGAGAACACCTTGGAGCGGAAGACACCGTCTCTACAACCCAGACCCAACTTGTAGGCCTAATGCAGTGTTGTTTCAACAACTACTTAACGAGAGCTAGAAGATCGAAGCTAAGGAGAGGCAACCTGGAGAACACCTTCGAGCGGCAGACACCGTCTCTACAACCCAGACCCAACTTGTAGGCCTAATGCAGTGTTGTTTCAACAACTACTTAACGAGAGCTAGAAGATAGAAGCTATGGAGAGGCAACCTGGAGAACACCTTGGAGCGGCAGACACCGTCTCTACAACCCAGACTAAACTTGTAGGCCTAGAGGAGTGTTGTTTCAACAACTACTTTACGAGAGCTAGAAGATAGAAGCTATGGAGAGGCAACCTGGAGAACACCATGGAGCGGAAGACACCGTCTCTACAACCCAGACCCAACTTGTAGGCCTAATGCAGTGTTGTTTCAACAACTACTTAGCGAGAGCTAGAAGATCGAAGCTATGCAGAGGCAACCTGGAGAACACCTTGGAGCGGCAGACACCGTCTCTACAACCCAGACCCAACTTGTAGGCCTAATGAGTGTTGTTTCAACAACTACTTAACGAGAGCTAGAAGATCGAAGCTATGGAGAGGAAACCTGGAGAACACCTTGGAGCGGAAAACACCATCTCTACAACCCAGACCCAGCTTGTAGGCCTAATGCAGTGTTGTTTCAACAACTACTTAATGAGAGCTATAAGATCGAAGCTATGGAGAGGCAACCTGGAGAACACCTTGGAGCGGCAGTCACGTCTCTACAACCCAGACCCAACTTGTAGGCCTAATGCAGTGTTGTTTCAAAAACTACTTAACGAGAGCTAGAAGATAGAAGATATGGAGAGGAAACCTGGAAAACACCTTGGAGCGGAAAACACCGTCTCTACAACCCAGACCCAACTTGTATGCCTAATGCAGTGTTGTTTCAACAACTACTTAACGAGAGCTAGAAGAACGAAGCTATGGAGAGGCAACCTGGAGAACACCTTGGAGCGGCAGTCACAGTCTCTACAACCCAGACCCAACTTGTAGGCCTAATGCAGTGTTGTTTCAACAACTACTTAACGAGAGCTAGAAAATAGAAATTATGGAGAGGCAACCTGGAGAACACCTTGGAGCGGCAGACACCGTCTCTACAACCCAGACCAAACTTGTAGGCCTAATGCAGTGTTGTTTCAACAACTACTTAACGAGAGCTAGAAGATAGAAGCTATGGAGAGGCAATCTGGAGAACACCTTGGAGCGGCAGACACCGTCTCTACAACCCAGACCCAACTTGTAGGCCTAATGCAGTGTTGTCTCAACAACTACTTAACGAGAGCTAGAAGATCGAAGCTATGGAGAGGCAACCTGGAGAACACCTTGGAGCGGCAGTCACAGTCTCTACAACCCAGACCCAACTTGTAGGCCTAATGCAGTGTTGTTTCAACAACTACTTAACAAGAGCTAGAAAATCGAAGCTATGGAGAGGAAACCTTTAGAACACCTTGGAGCGGCAGACACCGTCTCTACAACCCAGACCCAACTTGTAAGCCTAATGCAGTGTTGTTTCAACAACTACTTAACGAGAGCTAGAAGATCGAAGCTATGGAGAGGCAACCTGGAGAACACCTTGGAGCGGCAGACACCGTCTCTACAACCCAGACCCAACTTGTAGGCCTAATGCAGTGTTGCTTCAAGAACTACTTAACGAGAGCTAGAAGATCGAAGCTATGGAGAGGCAACCTGGAGAACACCTTGGAGCGGAAGACACCGTCTCTACAACCCAGACCCAACTTGTAGGCCTAATGCAGTGTTGTTTCAACAACTACTTAACAAGAGCTAGAAAATCGAAGCTATGGAGAGGAAACCTTTAGAACACCTTGGAGCGGCAGACACCGTCTCTACAACCCAGACCCAACTTGTAGGCCTAATGCAGTGTTGTTTCAACAACTACTTAACGAGAGCGAGAAGATCGAAGCTATGGAGAGGCAACCTGGAGAACACCTTGGAGCGGAAGACTCCGTCTCTACAACCCAGACCCAACTTATAGGCCTAATGCAGTGTTGTTTCAACAACTACTTAACAAGAGCTAGAAAATCGAAGCTATGGAGAGGAAACCTGGAGAACACCTTGGAGCGCCAGACACCGTCTATACAACCCAGACCCAACTTGTAGGCCTAATGCAGTGTTGTTTCAACAACTACTTAACGAGAGCTAGAAGATCGAAGCTATGCAGAGGCAACCAGGAGAACACCTTGGAGCGGCAGACACCGTCTCTACAACCCAGACCCAACTTGTAGGCCTAATGCAGTGTTGTTTCAACAACTACTTAACGAGAGCTAGAAGATCGAAGCTATGGAAAGGAAACCTGGAGAACACCTTGGAGCGGAAAACACCGTCTCTACAACCCAGACCCAACTTGTAGGCCTAATGCAGTGTTGTTTCAACAACTACTTAACGAGAGCTAGAAGATCGAAGCTATGGAGAGGCAACCTGGAGAACACCTTGGAGCGGCAGTCACCGTCTCTACAAACCAGACCCAACTTGTAGGCCTAATGCAGTGTTGTTTCAACAACTACTTAACGAGATCAAGAAGATCGAAGCTATGCAGAGGCAACCTGGAGAACACCTTGGAGCAGCAGACACCGTCTCTACAACCCAGACCCAACTTGTAGGCCTAATGCAGTGTTGTTTCAACAACTACTTAACGAGAGCTAGAAGATCGAAGCTATGGAGAGGAAACCTGGAGAACACCTTGGAGCGGAAAACACCGTCTCTACAACCCAGACCCAACTTGTAGGCCTAATGCAGTGTTGTTTCAACAACTACTTAACGAGAGCTAGAAAATCGAAGCTATGGAGAGGCAACCTGGAGAACACCTTGGAGCGGCAGACACCGTCTCTACAACCCAGACCAACCTTGTAGGCCTAATGCAGTGTTGTTTCAACAACTACTTAACGAGAGCTAGAAGATAGAAGCTATGGAGAGGCAACCTGGAGAACACCTTGGAGCGGCATACACCGTCTCTACAACCCAGACCCAACTTGTAGGCCTAATGCAGTGTTGTTTCAACAACTACTTAACGAGAGCTAGAAGATCGAAGCTATGGAGAGGCAACCTGGAGAACACCTTGGAGCGGCAGACACCGTCTCTACAACCCAGACCCAACTTGTAGGCCTAATGCAGTGTTGCTTCAAGAACTACTTAACGAGAGCTAGAAGATCGAAGCTATGGAGAGGCAACCTGGAGAACACCTTGGAGCGGAAGACACCGTCTCTACAACCCAGACCCAACTTGTAGGCCTAATGCAGTGTTGTTTCAACAACTACTTAACAAGAGCTAGAAAATCGAAGCTATGGAGAGGAAACCTGGAGAACACCTTGGAGCGGCAGACACCGTCTCTACA
The DNA here is from genome assembly GCF_032444005.1 of Ranitomeya imitator. NCBI lineage: Eukaryota > Metazoa > Chordata > Amphibia > Anura > Dendrobatidae > Ranitomeya > Ranitomeya imitator. The sequence goes on from NC_091283.1 coordinate 236,491,971, forward strand.
ACCCAGACCCAACTTGTAGGCCTAATGCAGTGTTGTTTCAACAACTACTTAACGAGAGCTAGAAGATCGAAGCTATGGAGAGGCAACCTGGAGAACACCTTGGAGCGGAAGACTCCGTCTCTACAACCCAGACCCAACTTGTAGGCCTAATGCAGTGTTGTTTCAACAACTACTTAACAAGAGCTAGAAAATCGAAGCTATGGAGAGGAAACCTGGAGAACACCTTGGAGCGGCAGACACCGTCTCTACAACCCAGACCCAACTTGTAGGCCTAATGCAGTGTTGTTTCAACAACTACTTAACGAGAGCTAGAAGATCGAAGCTATGGAGAGGCAACCTGGGGAACACCTTGGAGCGGAAGACACCGTCTCTACAACCCAGACCCAACTTGTAGGCCTAATGCAGTGTTGTTTCAACAACTACTTAACAAGAGCTAGAAAATCGAAGCTATGGAGAGGAAACCTGGAGAACACCTTGGAGCGGCAGACACCGTCTCTACAACCCAGACCCAACTTGTAGGCCTAATGCAGTGTTGTTTCAACAACTACTTAACGAGAGCTAGAAGATCGAAGCTATGGAGAGGCAACCTGGAGAACACCTTGGAGCGGAAGACTCCGTCTCTACAACCCAGACCCAACTTGTAGGCCTAATGCAGTGTTGTTTCAACAACTACTTAACAAGAGCTAGAAAATCGAAGCTATGGAGAGGAAACCTGGAGAACACCTTGGAGCGGCAGACACCGTCTATACAACCCAGACCCAACTTGTAGGCCTAATGCAGTGTTGTTTCAACAACTACTTAACGAGAGCTAGAAGATCGAAGCTATGCAGAGGCAACCAGGAGAACACCTTGGAGCGGCAGACACCGTCTCTACAACCCAAACCAAATTTGTAGGCCTAATGCAGTGTTGTTTCAACAACTACTTAACGAGAGCTAGAAGATCGAAGCTATGGAAAGGAAACCTGGAGAACACCTTGGAGCGGAAAACACCGTCTCTACAACCCAGACCCAACTTGTAGGCCTAATGCAGTGTTGTTTCAACAACTACTTAATGAGAGCTAGAAGATCGAAGCTATGGAGAGGCAACCTGGAGAACACCTTGGAGCGGCAGTCACCGTCTCTACAAACCAGACCCAACTTGTAGGCCTAATGCAGTGTTGTTTCAACAACTACTTAACGAGATCAAGAAGATCGAAGCTATGCAGAGGCAACCTGGAGAACACCTTGGAGCGGCAGACACCGTCTCTACAACCCAGACCCAACTTGTAGGCCTAATGCAGTGTTGTTTCAACAACTACTTAACGAGAGCTAGAAGATCGAAGCTATGGAGAGGAAACCTGGAGAACACCTTGGAGCGGAAAACACCGTCTCTACAACCCAGACCCAACTTGTAGGCCTAATGCAGTGTTGTTTCAACAACTACATAACGAGAGCTAGAAAATCGAAGCTATGGAGAGGCAACCTGGAGAACGCCTTGGAGCGGCAGTCACCGTCTCTACAACCCAGACCCAACTTGTAGGCCTAATGCAGTGTTGTTTCAACAACTACTTAACGAGAGCTAGAAAATAGAAGCTATGGAGAGGCAACCTGGAGAACACCTTGGAGCGGCAGACACCGTCTCTACAACCCAGACCAAACTTGTAGGCCTAATGCAGTGTTGTTTAAACAACTACTTAACAAGAGCTAGAAGATAGAAGCTATGGAGAGGCAACCTGGAGAACACCTTGTAGCGGCAGACACCGTCTCTACAACCCAGACCCAACTTGTAGGCCTAATGCAGTGTTGTTTCAACAACTACTTAACGAGAGCTAGAAGATCGAAGCTATGGAGAGGCAACCTGGAGAACACCTTGGAGCGGCAGACACCGTCTCTACAACCCAGACCCAACTTGTAGGCCTAATGCAGTGTTGTTTCAAGAACTACTTAACGAGAGCTAGAAGATCGAAGCTATGGAGAGGCAACCTGGAGAACACATTGGAGCGGAAGACACCGTCTCTACAACCCAGACCCAACTTGTAGGCCTAATGCAGTGTTGTTTCAACAACTACTTAACGAGATCAAGAAGATCGAAGCTATGCAGAGGCAACCTGGAGAACACCTTGGAGCGGCAGACATCGTCTCTACAACCCAGACCCAACTTGTAGGTCTAATGCAGTGTTGTTTCAACAACTACTTAACGAGAGCTAGAAGATCGAAGCTATGGAGAGGAAACCTGGAGAACACCTTGGAGCGGAAAACACCGTCTCTACAACCCAGACCCAACTTGTAGGCCTAATGCAGTGTTGTTTCAACAACTACTTAACGAGAGCTAGAAAATCGAAGCTATGGAGAGGCAACCTGGAGAACACATTGGAGCGGCAGTCACCGTCTCTACAACCCAGACCCAACTTGTAGGCCTAATGCAGTGTTGTTTCAACAACTACTTAACGAGAGCTAGAAAATAGAAGCTATGGAGAGGCAACCTGGAGAACACCTTGGAGCGGCAGACACCGTCTCTACAACCCAGACCAAACTTGTAGGCCTAATGCAGTGTTGTTTAAACAACTACTTAACGAGAGCTAGAAGATAGAAGCTATGGAGAGGCAACCTGGAGAACACCTTGTAGCGGCAGACACCGTCTCTACAACCCAGACCCAACTTGTAGGCCTAATGCAGTGTTGTTTCAACAACTACTTAACGAGAGCTAGAAGATCGAAGCTATGCAGAGGCAACCAGGAGAACACCTTGGAGCGGCAGACACCGTCTCTACAACCCAGACCCAACTTGTAGGCCTAATGCAGTGTTGTTTCAACAACTACTTAACGAGAGCTAGAAGATCGAAGCTATGGAGAGGCAACCTGGAGAACACCTTGGAGCGGCAGACACTGTCTCTACAACCCAGACCCAACTTGTAGGCCTAATTCAGTGTTGTTTCAACAACTACTTAACGAGAGCTAGAAGATCGAAGCTATGGAGAGGCAACCTGGAGAACACCTTGGAGCGGCAGTCACCGTCTCTACAACCCAGACCCAACTTGTAGGCCTAATGCAGTGTTGTTTCAACAACTACTTAACGAGAGCTAGAAGATCGAAGCTATGCAGAGGCAACCTGGAGAATACCTTATAGCGGCAGACACCGTCTCTACAACCCAGACCCAACTTGTAGGCCTAATGCAGTGTTGTTTCAACAACTACTTAACGAGAGCTATAAGATCGAAGCTATGGAGAGGAAACCTGGAGAACACCTTGGAGCGGAAAACACCGTCTCTACAACCCAGACCCAACTTGTAGGCCTAATGCAGTGTTGTTTCAACAACTACTTAACGAGAGCTAGAAGATCGAAGCTATGGAGAGGCAACCTGGAGAACACCTTGGAGCGGCAGTCACCGTCTCTACAACCCAGACCCAACTTGTAGGCCTAATGCAGTGTTGTTTCAACAACTACTTAACGAGAGCTAGAAGATAGAAGCTATGGAGAGGCAACCTGGAGAACACCTTGGAGCGGCAGACACTGTCTCTACAACCCAGACCCAACTTGTAGGCCTAATGCAGTGTTGTTTCAACAACTACTTAACGAGAGCTAGAAGATCGAAGCTATGGAGAGGCAACCTGGAGAACACCTTGGAGCGGCAGACACCGTCTCTACAACCCAAGCCCAACTTGTAGGCCTAATGCAGTGTTGTTTCAAGAACTACTTAACGAGAGCTAGAAGATCGAAGCTATGTAGAGGCAACCTGGAGAACACCTTGGAGCGGCAGAAACCGTCTCTACAACCCAGACCCAACTTGTAGGCCTAATGCAGTGTTGTTTCAACAACTACTTAACAAGAGCTAGAAAATCGAAGCTATGGAGAGGAAACCTTTAGAACACCTTGGAGCGGCAGACACCGTCTCTACAACCCAGACCCAACTTGTAGGCCTAATGCAGTGTTGTTTCAACAACTACTTAACGAGAGCTAGAAAATAGAAGCTATGGAGAGGCAACCTGGAGAACACCTTGGAGCGGCAGACACCGTCTCTACAACCCAGACCAACCTTGTAGGCCTAATGCAGTGTTGTTTCAACAACTACTTAACGAGAGCTAGAAGATAGAAGCTATGGAGAGGCAACCTGGAGAACACCTTGGAGCGGCAGACACCGTCTCTACAACCCAGACCCAACTTGTAAGCCTAATGCAGTGTTGTTTCAACAACTACTTAACGAGAGCTAGAAGATCGAAGCTATGGAGAGGCAACCTGGAGAACACCTTGGAGCGGCAGACACCGTCTCTACAACCCAGACCCAACTTGTAGGCCTAATGCAGTGTTGCTTCAAGAACTACTTAACGAGAGCTAGAAGATCGAAGCTATGGAGAGGCAACCTGGAGAACACCTTGGAGCGGAAGACACCGTCTCTACAACCCAGACCCAACTTGTAGGCCTAATGCAGTGTTGTTTCAACAACTACTTAACAAGAGCTAGAAAATCGAAGCTATGGAGAGGAAACCTGGAGAACACCTTGGAGCGGCAGACACCGTCTCTACAACCCAGACCCAACTTGTAGGCCTAATGCAGTGTTGTTTCAACAACTACTTAACGAGAGCTAGAAGATCGAAGCTATGGAGAGGCAACCTGGAGAACACCTTGGAGCGGAAGACTCCGTCTCTACAACCCAGACCCAACTTGTAGGCCTAATGCAGTGTTGTTTCAACAACTACTTAACAAGAGCTAGAAAATCGAAGCTATGGAGAGGAAACCTGGAGAACACCTTGGAGCGGCAGACACCGTCTATACAACCCAGACCCAACTTGTAGGCCTAATGCAGTGTTGTTTCAACAACTACTTAACGAGAGCTAGAAGATCGGAGCTATGCAGAGGCAACCAGGAGAACACCTTGGAGCGGCAGACACCGTCTCTACAACCCAGACCCAACTTGTAGGCCTAATGCAGTGTTGTTTCAACAACTACTTAACGAGAGCTAGAAGATCGAAGCTATGGAAAGGAAACCTGGAGAACATCTTGGAGCGGAAAACACTGTCTCTACAACGCAGACCCAACTTGTAGGCCTAATGCAGTGTTGTTTCAACAACTACTTAATGAGAGCTAGAAGATCGAAGCTATGGAGAGGCAACCTGGAGAACACCTTGGAGCGGCAGTCACCGTCTCTACAAACCAGACCCAACTTGTAGGCCTAATGCAGTGTTGTTTCAACAACTACTTAACGAGATCAAGAAGATCGAAGCTATGCAGAGGCAACCTGGAGAACACCTTGGAGAGGCAGACACCTTCTCTACAACCCAGACCCAACTTGTAGGCCTAATGCAGTGTTGTTTCAACAACTACTTAACGAGAGCTAGAAGATCGAAGCTATGGAGAGGAAACCTGGAGAACACCTTGGAGCGGAAAACACCGTCTCTACAACCCAAACCCAACTTGTAGGCCTAATGCAGTGTTGTTTCAACAACTACTTAACGAGAGCTAGAAGATCGAAGCTATGGAGAGGCAACCTGGAGAACACCTTGGAGCGGCAGACACCGTCTCTACAACCCAGACCCAACTTGTAGGCCTAATGCAGTGTTGCTTCAAGAACTACTTAACGAGAGCTAGAAGATCGAAGCTATGGAGAGGCAACCTGGAGAACACCTTGGAGCGGAAGACACCGTCTCTACAACCCAGACCCAAGTTGTAGGCCTAATGCAGTGTTGTTTCAACAACTACTTAACAAGAGATAGAAAATCGAAGCTATGGAGAGGAAACCTGGAGAACACCTTGGAGCGGCAGACACCGTCTCTACAACCCAGACCCAACTTGTAGGCCTAATGCAGTGTTGTTTCAACAACTACTTAACGAGAGCTAGAAGATCGAAGCTATGGAGAGGCAACCTGGAGAACACCTTGGAGCGGAAGACTCCGTCTCTACAACCCAGACCCAACTTGTAGGCCTAATGCAGTGTTGTTTCAACAACTACATAACGAGAGCTAGAAAATCGAAGCTATGGAGAGGCAACCTGGAGAACGCCTTGGAGCGGCAGTCACCGTCTCTACAACCCAGACCCAACTTGTAGGCCTAATGCAGTGTTGTTTCAACAACTACTTAACGAGAGCTAGAAAATAGAAGCTATGGAGAGGCAACCTGGAGAACACCTTGGAGCGGCAGACACCGTCTCTACAACCCAGACCAAACTTGTAGGCCTAATGCAGTGTTGTTTAAACAACTACTTAACAAGAGCTAGAAGATAGAAGCTATGGAGAGGCAACCTGGAGAACACCTTGTAGCGGCAGACACCGTCTCTACAACCCAGACCCAACTTGTAGGCCTAATGCAGTGTTGTTTCAACAACTACTTAACGAGAGCTAGAAGATCGAAGCTATGGAGAGGCAACCTGGAGAACACCTTGGAGCGGCAGACACCGTCTCTACAACCCAGACCCAACTTGTAGGCCTAATGCAGTGTTGTTTCAAGAACTACTTAACGAGAGCTAGAAGATCGAAGCTATGGAGAGGCAACCTGGAGAACACATTGGAGCGGAAGACACCGTCTCTACAACCCAGACCCAACTTGTAGGCCTAATGCAGTGTTGTTTCAACAACTACTTAACGAGATCAAGAAGATCGAAGCTATGCAGAGGCAACCTGGAGAACACCTTGGAGCGGCAGACATCGTCTCTACAACCCAGACCCAACTTGTAGGTCTAATGCAGTGTTGTTTCAACAACTACTTAACGAGAGCTAGAAGATCGAAGCTATGGAGAGGAAACCTGGAGAACACCTTGGAGCGGAAAACACCGTCTCTACAACCCAGACCCAACTTGTAGGCCTAATGCAGTGTTGTTTCAACAACTACTTAACGAGAGCTAGAAAATCGAAGCTATGGAGAGGCAACCTGGAGAACACATTGGAGCGGCAGTCACCGTCTCTACAACCCAGACCCAACTTGTAGGCCTAATGCAGTGTTGTTTCAACAACTACTTAACGAGAGCTAGAAAATAGAAGCTATGGAGAGGCAACCTGGAGAACACCTTGGAGCGGCAGACACCGTCTCTACAACCCAGACCAAACTTGTAGGCCTAATGCAGTGTTGTTTAAACAACTACTTAACGAGAGCTAGAAGATAGAAGCTATGGAGAGGCAACCTGGAGAACACCTTGTAGCGGCAGACACCGTCTCTACAACCCAGACCCAACTTGTAGGCCTAATGCAGTGTTGTTTCAACAACTACTTAACGAGAGCTAGAAGATCGAAGCTATGCAGAGGCAACCAGGAGAACACCTTGGAGCGGCAGACACCGTCTCTACAACCCAGACCCAACTTGTAGGCCTAATGCAGTGTTGTTTCAACAACTACTTAACGAGAGCTAGAAGATCGAAGCTATGGAGAGGCAACCTGGAGAACACCTTGGAGCGGCAGACACTGTCTCTACAACCCAGACCCAACTTGTAGGCCTAATTCAGTGTTGTTTCAACAACTACTTAACGAGAGCTAGAAGATCGAAGCTATGGAGAGGCAACCTGGAGAACACCTTGGAGCGGCAGTCACCGTCTCTACAACCCAGACCCAACTTGTAGGCCTAATGCAGTGTTGTTTCAACAACTACTTAACGAGAGCTAGAAGATCGAAGCTATGCAGAGGCAACCTGGAGAATACCTTATAGCGGCAGACACCGTCTCTACAACCCAGACCCAACTTGTAGGCCTAATGCAGTGTTGTTTCAACAACTACTTAACGAGAGCTATAAGATCGAAGCTATGGAGAGGAAACCTGGAGAACACCTTGGAGCGGAAAACACCGTCTCTACAACCCAGACCCAACTTGTAGGCCTAATGCAGTGTTGTTTCAACAACTACTTAACGAGAGCTAGAAGATCGAAGCTATGGAGAGGCAACCTGGAGAACACCTTGGAGCGGCAGTCACCGTCTCTACAACCCAGACCCAACTTGTAGGCCTAATGCAGTGTTGTTTCAACAACTACTTAACGAGAGCTAGAAGATAGAAGCTATGGAGAGGCAACCTGGAGAACACCTTGGAGCGGCAGACACTGTCTCTACAACCCAGACCCAACTTGTAGGCCTAATGCAGTGTTGTTTCAACAACTACTTAACGAGAGCTAGAAGATCGAAGCTATGGAGAGGCAACCTGGAGAACACCTTGGAGCGGCAGACACCGTCTCTACAACCCAAGCCCAACTTGTAGGCCTAATGCAGTGTTGTTTCAAGAACTACTTAACGAGAGCTAGAAGATCGAAGCTATGTAGAGGCAACCTGGAGAACACCTTGGAGCGGCAGAAACCGTCTCTACAACCCAGACCCAACTTGTAGGCCTAATGCAGTGTTGTTTCAACAACTACTTAACAAGAGCTAGAAAATCGAAGCTATGGAGAGGAAACCTTTAGAACACCTTGGAGCGGCAGACACCGTCTCTACAACCCAGACCCAACTTGTAGGCCTAATGCAGTGTTGTTTCAACAACTACTTAACGAGAGCTAGAAAATAGAAGCTATGGAGAGGCAACCTGGAGAACACCTTGGAGCGGCAGACACCGTCTCTACAACCCAGACCAACCTTGTAGGCCTAATGCAGTGTTGTTTCAACAACTACTTAACGAGAGCTAGAAGATAGAAGCTATGGAGAGGCAACCTGGAGAACACCTTGGAGCGGCAGACACCGTCTCTACAACCCAGACCCAACTTGTAAGCCTAATGCAGTGTTGTTTCAACAACTACTTAACGAGAGCTAGAAGATCGAAGCTATGGAGAGGCAACCTGGAGAACACCTTGGAGCGGCAGACACCGTCTCTACAACCCAGACCCAACTTGTAGGCCTAATGCAGTGTTGCTTCAAGAACTACTTAACGAGAGCTAGAAGATCGAAGCTATGGAGAGGCAACCTGGAGAACACCTTGGAGCGGAAGACACCGTCTCTACAACCCAGACCCAACTTGTAGGCCTAATGCAGTGTTGTTTCAACAACTACTTAACAAGAGCTAGAAAATCGAAGCTATGGAGAGGAAACCTGGAGAACACCTTGGAGCGGCAGACACCGTCTCTACAACCCAGACCCAACTTGTAGGCCTAATGCAGTGTTGTTTCAACAACTACTTAACGAGAGCTAGAAGATCGAAGCTATGGAGAGGCAACCTGGAGAACACCTTGGAGCGGAAGACTCCGTCTCTACAACCCAGACCCAACTTGTAGGCCTAATGCAGTGTTGTTTCAACAACTACTTAACAAGAGCTAGAAAATCGAAGCTATGGAGAGGAAACCTGGAGAACACCTTGGAGCGGCAGACACCGTCTATACAACCCAGACCCAACTTGTAGGCCTAATGCAGTGTTGTTTCAACAACTACTTAACGAGAGCTAGAAGATCGGAGCTATGCAGAGGCAACCAGGAGAACACCTTGGAGCGGCAGACACCGTCTCTACAACCCAGACCCAACTTGTAGGCCTAATGCAGTGTTGTTTCAACAACTACTTAACGAGAGCTAGAAGATCGAAGCTATGGAAAGGAAACCTGGAGAACACCTTGGAGCGGAAAACACTGTCTCTACAACGCAGACCCAACTTGTAGGCCTAATGCAGTGTTGTTTCAACAACTACTTAATGAGAGCTAGAAGATCGAAGCTATGGAGAGGCAACCTGGAGAACACCTTGGAGCGGCAGTCACCGTCTCTACAAACCAGACCCAACTTGTAGGCCTAATGCAGTGTTGTTTCAACAACTACTTAACGAGATCAAGAAGATCGAAGCTATGCAGAGGCAACCTGGAGAACACCTTGGAGCGGCAGACACCGTCTCTACAACCCAGACCCAACTTGTAGGCCTAATGCAGTGTTGTTTCAACAACTACTTAACGAGAGCTAGAAGATCGAAGCAATGGAGAGGAAACCTGGAGAACACCTTGGAGCGGAAAACACCGTCTCTACAACCCAAACCCAACTTGTAGGCCTAATGCAGTGTTGTTTCAACAACTACTTAACGAGAGCTAGAAGATCGAAGCTATGGAGAGGCAACCTGGAGAACACCTTGGAGCGGCAGACACCGTCTCTACAACCCAGACCCAACTTGTAGGCCTAATGCAGTGTTGCTTCAAGAACTACTTAACGAGAGCTAGAAGATCGAAGCTATGGAGAGGCAACCTGGAGAACACCTTGGAGCGGAAGACACCGTCTCTACAACCCAGACCCAACTTGTAGGCCTAATGCAGTGTTGTTTCAACAACTACTTAACAAGAGCTAGAAAATCGAAGCTATGGAGAGGAAACCTGGAGAACACCTTGGAGCGGCAGACACCGTCTCTACAACCCAGACCCAACTTGTAGGCCTAATGCAGTGTTGTTTCAACAACTACTTAACGAGAGCTAGAAGATCGAAGCTATGGAGAGGCAACCTGGAGAACACCTTGGAGCGGAAGACTCCGTCTCTACAACCCAGACCCAACTTGTAGGCCTAATGCAGTGTTGTTTCAACAACTACTTAACAAGAGCTAGAAAATCGAAGCTATGGAGAGGAAACCTGGAGAACACCTTGGAGCGGCAGACACCGTCTATACAACCCAGACCCAACTTGTAGGCCTAATGCAGTGTTGTTTCAACAACTACTTAACGAGAGCTAGAAGATCGGAGCTATGCAGAGGCAACCAGGAGAACACCTTGGAGCGGCAGACACCGTCTCTACAACCCAGACCCAACTTGTAGGCCTAATGCAGTGTTGTTTCAACAACTACTTAACGAGAGCTAGAAGATCGAAGCTATGGAAAGGAAACCTGGAGAACACCTTGGAGCGGAAAACACTGTCTCTACAACCCAGACCCAACTTGTAGGCCTAATGCAGTGTTGTTTCAACAACTACTTAATGAGAGCTAGAAGATCGAAGCTATGGAGAGGCAACCTGGAGAACACCTTGGAGCGGCAGTCACCGTCTCTACAAACCAGACCCAACTTGTAGGCCTAATGCAGTGTTGTTTCAACAACTACTTAACGAGATCAAGAAGATCGAAGCTATGCAGAGGCAACCTGGAGAACACCTTGGAGCGGCAGACACCGTCTCTACAACCCAGATCCAACTTGTAGGCCTAATGCAGTGTTGTTTCAACAACTACTTAACGAGAGCTAGAAGATCGAAGCTATGGAGAGGAAACCTGGAGAACACCTTGGAGCGGAAAACACCGTCTCTACAACCCAGACCCAACTTGTAGGCCTAATGCAGTGTTGTTTCAACAACTACTTAACGAGAGCTAGAAGATCGAAGCTATGGAGAGGCAACCTGGAGAACACCTTGGAGCGGCAGACACCGTCTCTACAACCCAGACCCAACTTGTAGGCCTAATGCAGTGTTGTTTCAAGAACTACTTAACGAGAGCTAGAAGATCGAAGCTATGGAGAGGCAACCTGGAGAACACATTGGAGCGGAAGACACCGTCTCTACAACCCAGACCCAACTTGTAGGCCTAATGCAGTGTTGTTTCAACAACTACTTAACGAGAGCTAGAAGATCGAAGCTATGCAGAGGCAACCAGGAGAACACCTTGGAGCGGCAGACACCGTCTCTACAACCCAGACCCAACTTGTAGGCCTAATGAGTGTTGTTTCAACAACTACTTAACGAGAGCTAGAAGATCGAAGCTATGGAGAGGCAACCTGGAGAACACCTTGGAGCGGCAGACACTGTCTCTACAACCCAGACCCAACTTGTAGGCCTAATTCAGTGTTGTTTCAACAACTACTTAACGAGAGCTAGAAGATCGAAGCTATGGAGAGGCAACCTGGAGAACACCTTGGAGCGGCAGTCACCGTCTCTACAACCCAGACCCAACTTGTAGGCCTAATGCAGTGTTGTTTCAACAACTACTTAACGAGAGCTAGAAGATCGAAGCTATGCAGAGGCAACCTGGAGAATACCTTATAGCGGCAGACACCGTCTCTACAACCCAGACCCAACTTGTAGGCCTAATGCAGTGTTGTTTCAACAACTACTTAACGAGAGCTAGAAGATCGAAGCTATGGAGAGGAAACCTGGAGAACACCTTGGAGCGGAAAACACCGTCTCTACAACCCAGACCCAACTTGTAGGCCTAATGCAGTGTTGTTTCAACAACTACTTAACGAGAGCTAGAAGATCGAAGCTATGGAGAGGCAACCTGGAGAACACCTTGGAGCGGCAGTCACCGTCTCTACAACCCAGACCCAACTTGTAGGCCTAATGCAGTGTTGTTTCAACAACTACTTAACGAGAGCTAGAAGATAGAAGCTATGGAGAGGCAACCTGGAGAACACCTTGGAGCGGCAGACACTGTCTCTACAACCCAGACCCAACTTGTAGGCCTAATGCAATGTTGTTTCAACAACTACTTAACGAGAGCTAGAAGATCGAAGCTATGGAGAGGCAACCTGGAGAACACCTTGGAGCGGCAGACACCGTCTCTACAACCCAAGCACAACTTGTAGGCCTAATGCAGTGTTGTTTCAAGAACTTCTTAACGAGAGCTAGAAGATCGAAGCTATGTAGAGGCAAGCTGGAGAACACCTTGGAGCGGCAGACACCGTCTCTACAACCCAGACCCAACTTGTAGGCCTAATGCAGTGTTGTTTCAACAACTACTTAACGAGAGCTAGAAGATCGAAGCTATGTAGAGGCAACCTGGAGAACACCTTGGAGCGGAAGACACCGTCTCTACAACCCAGACCCAACTTGTAGGCCTTATGCAGTGTTGTTTCAACAACTACTTAACGAGAGCTAGAAGATCGAAGCTATGGAGAGGCAACCTGGAGAACACCTTGGAGCGGAAGACTCCGTCTCTACAACCCAGACCCAACTTGTAGGCCTAATGCAGTGTTGTTTCAACAACTACTTAACGAGAGCTAGAAGATCGAAGCTATGGAGAGGCAACCTGGAGAACACATTGGAGCTGGAGACACCGTCTCCACAACCCAGACCAAACTTGTAGGCCTAATGCAGTGTTGTTTCAACAACTACTTAACGAGAGCTAGAAGATCGAAGCTATGGAGAGGCAACCTGGAGAACACCTTGGAGCGGCAGACACCGTCTCTACAACCCCGACCCAATTTGTAGGCCTAATGCAGTGTTGTTTCAACAACTACTTAACGAGAGCTAGAAGATAGAAGCTATGGAGAGGCAACCTGGAGAACACCTTGGAGCGGAAGACACCGTCTCTACAACCCAGGCCCAACTTGAAGGCCTAATGCAGTGTTGTTTCATCAACTACTTAACGAGAGCTAGAAGATCGAAGCTATGGAGAGGCAACCTGGAGAACACCTTGGAGCGGAAGACACCGTCTCTACAACCCAGACCCAACTTGTAGGCCTAATGCAGTGTTGTTTCAACAACTACTTAACGAGAGCTAGAAGATCGAAGCTATGGAGAGGAAACCTGGAGAACACCTTGGAGCGGAAAACACCGTCTCTACAAACCAGACCCAACTTGTAGGCCTAATGCAGTGTTGTTTCAACAACTACTTAACGAGAGCTAGAAGATCGAAGCTATGGAGAGGCAACCTGGAGAACACCTTGGAGCGGCAGTCACCGTCTCTACAACCCAGACCCAACTTGTAGGCCTAATGCAGTGTTGTTTCAACAACTACTTAACGAGAGCTAGAAGATCGAAGCTATGCAGAGGCAACCTGGAGAACACCTTGGAGCGGCAGACACCGTCTCTACAACCCAGACCCAAGTTGTAGGCCTAATGCAGTGTTGTTTCAACAACTACTTAACGAGAGCTAGAAGATCGAAGCTATGGAGAGGAAACCTGGAGAACACCTTGGAGCGGAAAACACCGTCTCTACAACCCAGACCCAACTTGTAGGCCTAATGCAGTGTTGTTTCAACAACTACTTAACGAGAGCTAGAAGATCAAAGCTATGGAGAGGCAACCTGGAGAACACCTTGGAGCGGCAGTCACCGTCTCTACAACCCAGACCCAACTTGTAGGCCTAATGCAGTGTTGTTTCAACAACTACTTAACGAGAGCTAGAAAATAGAAGCTATGGAGAGGCAACCTGGAGAACACCTTGGAGCGGCAGTCACCGTCTCTACAAACCAGACCCAACTTGTAGGCCTAATGCAGTGTTGTTTCAACAACTACTTAACGAGATCAAGAAGATCGAAGCTATGCAGAGGCAACCTGGAGAACACCTTGGAGCGGCAGACACCGTCTCTACAACCCAGACCCAACTTGTAGGCCTAATGCAGTGTTGTTTCAACAACTACTTAACGAGAGCTAGAAGATCGAAGCAATGGAGAGGAAACCTGGAGAACACCTTGGAGCGGAAAACACCGTCTCTACAACCCAAACCCAACTTGTAGGCCTAATGCAGTGTTGTTTCAACAACTACTTAACGAGAGCTAGAAGATCGAAGCTATGGAGAGGCAACCTGGAGAACACCTTGGAGCGGCAGACACCGTCTCTACAACCCAGACCCAACTTGTAGGCCTAATGCAGTGTTGCTTCAAGAACTACTTAACGAGAGCTAGAAGATCGAAGCTATGGAGAGGCAACCTGGAGAACACCTTGGAGCGGAAGACACCGTCTCTACAACCCAGACCCAACTTGTAGGCCTAATGCAGTGTTGTTTCAACAACTACTTAACAAGAGCTAGAAAATCGAAGCTATGGAGAGGAAACCTGGAGAACACCTTGGAGCGGCAGACACCGTCTCTACAACCCAGACCCAACTTGTAGGCCTAATGCAGTGTTGTTTCAACAACTACTTAACGAGAGCTAGAAGATCGAAGCTATGGAGAGGCAACCTGGAGAACACCTTGGAGCGGAAGACTCCGTCTCTACAACCCAGACCCAACTTGTAGGCCTAATGCAGTGTTGTTTCAACAACTACTTAACAAGAGCTAGAAAATCGAAGCTATGGAGAGGAAACCTGGAGAACACCTTGGAGCGGCAGACACCGTCTATACAACCCAGACCCAACTTGTAGGCCTAATGCAGTGTTGTTTCAACAACTACTTAACGAGAGCTAGAAGATCGGAGCTATGCAGAGGCAACCAGGAGAACACCTTGGAGCGGCAGACACCGTCTCTACAACCCAGACCCAACTTGTAGGCCTAATGCAGTGTTGTTTCAACAACTACTTAACGAGAGCTAGAAGATCGAAGCTATGGAAAGGAAACCTGGAGAACACCTTGGAGCGGAAAACACTGTCTCTACAACCCAGACCCAACTTGTAGGCCTAATGCAGTGTTGTTTCAACAACTACTTAATGAGAGCTAGAAGATCGAAGCTATGGAGAGGCAACCTGGAGAACACCTTGGAGCGGCAGTCACCGTCTCTACAAACCAGACCCAACTTGTAGGCCTAATGCAGTGTTGTTTCAACAACTACTTAACGAGATCAAGAAGATCGAAGCTATGCAGAGGCAACCTGGAGAACACCTTGGAGCGGCAGACACCGTCTCTACAACCCAGATCCAACTTGTAGGCCTAATGCAGTGTTGTTTCAACAACTACTTAACGAGAGCTAGAAGATCGAAGCTATGGAGAGGAAACCTGGAGAACACCTTGGAGCGGAAAACACCGTCTCTACAACCCAGACCCAACTTGTAGGCCTAATGCAGTGTTGTTTCAACAACTACTTAACGAGAGCTAGAAGATCGAAGCTATGGAGAGGCAACCTGGAGAACACCTTGGAGCGGCAGACACCGTCTCTACAACCCAGACCCAACTTGTAGGCCTAATGCAGTGTTGTTTCAAGAACTACTTAACGAGAGCTAGAAGATCGAAGCTATGGAGAGGCAACCTGGAGAACACATTGGAGCGGAAGACACCGTCTCTACAACCCAGACCCAACTTGTAGGCCTAATGCAGTGTTGTTTCAACAACTACTTAACGAGAGCTAGAAGATCGAAGCTATGCAGAGGCAACCAGGAGAACACCTTGGAGCGGCAGACACCGTCTCTACAACCCAGACCCAACTTGTAGGCCTAATGAGTGTTGTTTCAACAACTACTTAACGAGAGCTAGAAGATCGAAGCTATGGAGAGGCAACCTGGAGAACACCTTGGAGCGGCAGACACTGTCTCTACAACCCAGACCCAACTTGTAGGCCTAATTCAGTGTTGTTTCAACAACTACTTAACGAGAGCTAGAAGATCGAAGCTATGGAGAGGCAACCTGGAGAACACCTTGGAGCGGCAGTCACCGTCTCTACAACCCAGACCCAACTTGTAGGCCTAATGCAGTGTTGTTTCAACAACTACTTAACGAGAGCTAGAAGATCGAAGCTATGCAGAGGCAACCTGGAGAATACCTTATAGCGGCAGACACCGTCTCTACAACCCAGACCCAACTTGTAGGCCTAATGCAGTGTTGTTTCAACAACTACTTAACGAGAGCTAGAAGATCGAAGCTATGGAGAGGAAACCTGGAGAACACCTTGGAGCGGAAAACACCGTCTCTACAACCCAGACCCAACTTGTAGGCCTAATGCAGTGTTGTTTCAACAACTACTTAACGAGAGCTAGAAGATCGAAGCTATGGAGAGGCAACCTGGAGAACACCTTGGAGCGGCAGTCACCGTCTCTACAACCCAGACCCAACTTGTAGGCCTAATGCAGTGTTGTTTCAACAACTACTTAACGAGAGCTAGAAGATAGAAGCTATGGAGAGGCAACCTGGAGAACACCTTGGAGCGGCAGACACTGTCTCTACAACCCAGACCCAACTTGTAGGCCTAATGCAATGTTGTTTCAACAACTACTTAACGAGAGCTAGAAGATCGAAGCTATGGAGAGGCAACCTGGAGAACACCTTGGAGCGGCAGACACCGTCTCTACAACCCAAGCACAACTTGTAGGCCTAATGCAGTGTTGTTTCAAGAACTTCTTAACGAGAGCTAGAAGATCGAAGCTATGTAGAGGCAAGCTGGAGAACACCTTGGAGCGGCAGACACCGTCTCTACAACCCAGACCCAACTTGTAGGCCTAATGCAGTGTTGTTTCAACAACTACTTAACGAGAGCTAGAAGATCGAAGCTATGTAGAGGCAACCTGGAGAACACCTTGGAGCGGAAGACACCGTCTCTACAACCCAGACCCAACTTGTAGGCCTTATGCAGTGTTGTTTCAACAACTACTTAACGAGAGCTAGAAGATCGAAGCTATGGAGAGGCAACCTGGAGAACACCTTGGAGCGGAAGACTCCGTCTCTACAACCCAGACCCAACTTGTAGGCCTAATGCAGTGTTGTTTCAACAACTACTTAACGAGAGCTAGAAGATCGAAGCTATGGAGAGGCAACCTGGAGAACACATTGGAGCTGGAGACACCGTCTCCACAACCCAGACCAAACTTGTAGGCCTAATGCAGTGTTGTTTCAACAACTACTTAACGAGAGCTAGAAGATCGAAGCTATGGAGAGGCAACCTGGAGAACACCTTGGAGCGGCAGACACCGTCTCTACAACCCCGACCCAATTTGTAGGCCTAATGCAGTGTTGTTTCAACAACTACTTAACGAGAGCTAGAAGATAGAAGCTATGGAGAGGCAACCTGGAGAACACCTTGGAGCGGAAGACACCGTCTCTACAACCCAGGCCCAACTTGAAGGCCTAATGCAGTGTTGTTTCATCAACTACTTAACGAGAGCTAGAAGATCGAAGCTATGGAGAGGCAACCTGGAGAACACCTTGGAGCGGAAGACACCGTCTCTACAACCCAGACCCAACTTGTAGGCCTAATGCAGTGTTGTTTCAACAACTACTTAACGAGAGCTAGAAGATCGAAGCTATGGAGAGGAAACCTGGAGAACACCTTGGAGCGGAAAACACCGTCTCTACAAACCAGACCCAACTTGTAGGCCTAATGCAGTGTTGTTTCAACAACTACTTAACGAGAGCTAGAAGATCGAAGCTATGGAGAGGCAACCTGGAGAACACCTTGGAGCGGCAGTCACCGTCTCTACAACCCAGACCCAACTTGTAGGCCTAATGCAGTGTTGTTTCAACAACTACTTAACGAGAGCTAGAAGATCGAAGCTATGCAGAGGCAACCTGGAGAACACCTTGGAGCGGCAGACACCGTCTCTACAACCCAGACCCAAGTTGTAGGCCTAATGCAGTGTTGTTTCAACAACTACTTAACGAGAGCTAGAAGATCGAAGCTATGGAGAGGAAACCTGGAGAACACCTTGGAGCGGAAAACACCGTCTCTACAACCCAGACCCAACTTGTAGGCCTAATGCAGTGTTGTTTCAACAACTACTTAACGAGAGCTAGAAGATCAAAGCTATGGAGAGGCAACCTGGAGAACACCTTGGAGCGGCAGTCACCGTCTCTACAACCCAGACCCAACTTGTAGGCCTAATGCAGTGTTGTTTCAACAACTACTTAACGAGAGCTAGAAAATAGAAGCTATGGAGAGGCAACCTGGAGAACACCTTGGAGCGGCAGACACCGTCTCTACAACCCAGACCCAATTTGTAGGCCTAATGCAGTGTTGTTTCAACAACTACTTAACGAGAGCTAGAAGATCGAAGCTATGGAGAGGCAACCTGGAGAACACCTTGGAGCGGCATTCACCGTCTCTACAACCCAGACCCAACTTGTAGGCCTAATGCAGTGTTGTTTCAACAACTACTTAACGAGAGCTAGAAGATCGAAGCTATGCAGAGGCAACCTGGAGAACACCTTGGAGCGGCAGACACCGTCTCTACAACCCAGACCCAACTTGTAGGCCTAATGCAGTGTTGTTTCAACAACTACTTAACGAGAGCTAGAAGATCGAAGCTATGTAGAGGCAACCTGGAGAACACCTTGGAGCGTAAGACACCGTCTCTACAACCCAGACCCAACTTGTAGGCCTTATGCAGTGTTGTTTCAACAACTACTTAACGAGAGCTAGAAGATCGAAGCTATGGAGAGGCAACCTGGAGAACACCTTGGAGCGGAAGACTCCGTCTCTACAACCCAGACCCAACTTGTAGGCCTAATGCAGTGTTGTTTCAACAACTACTTAACGAGAGCTAGAAGATCGAAGCTATGGAGAGGCAACCTGGAGAACACATTGGAGCTGGAGACACCGTCTCCACAACCCAGACCAAACTTGTAGGCCTAATGCAGTGTTGTTTCAACAACTACTTAACGAGAGCTAGAAGATCGAAGCTATGGAGAGGCAACCTGGAGAACACCTTGGAGCGGCAGACACCGTCTCTACAACCCCGACCCTATTTGTAGGCCTAATGCAGTGTTGTTTCAACAACTACTTAACGAGAGCTAGAAGATAGAAGCTATGGAGAGGCAACCTGGAGAACACCTTGGAGCGGAAGACACCGTCTCTACAACCCAGACCCAACTTGTAGGCCTAATGCAGTGTTGTTTCATCAACTACTTAACGAGAGCTAGAAGATCGAAGCTATGGAGAGGCAACCTGGAGAACACCTTGGAGCGGAAGACACCGTCTCTACAACCCAGACCCAACTTGTAGGCCTAATGCAGTGTTGTTTCAACAACTACTTAACGAGAGCTAGAAGATCGAAGCTATGGAGAGGAAACCTGGAGAACACCTTGGAGCGGAAAACACCGTCTCTACAAACCAGACCCAACTTGTAGGCCTAATGCAGTGTTGTTTCAACAACTACTTAACGAGAGCTAGAAGATCGAAGCTATGGAGAGGCAACCTGGAGAACACCTTGGAGCGGCAGTCACCGTCTCTACAACCCAGACCCAACTTGTAGGCCTAATGCAGTGTTGTTTCAACAACTACTTAACGAGAGCTAGAAGATCGAAGCTATGCAGAGGCAACCTGGAGAACACCTTGGAGCGGCAGACACCGTCTCTACAACCCAGACCCAACTTGTAGGCCTAATGCAGTGTTGTTTCAACAACTACTTAACGAGAGCTAGAAGATCGAAGCTATGGAGAGGAAACCTGGAGAACACCTTGGAGCGGAAAACACCGTCTCTACAACCCAGACCCAACTTGTAGGCCTAATGCAGTGTTGTTTCAACAACTACTTAACGAGAGCTAGAAGATCAAAGCTATGGAGAGGCAACCTGGAGAACACCTTGGAGCGGCAGTCACCGTCTCTACAACCCAGACCCAACTTGTAGGCCTAATGCAGTGTTGTTTCAACAACTACTTAACGAGAGCTAGAAAATAGAAGCTATGGAGAGGCAACCTGGAGAACACCTTGGAGCGGCAGACACCGTCTCTACAACCCAGACCCAATTTGTAGGCCTAATGCAGTGTTGTTTCAACAACTACTTAACGAGAGCTAGAAGATCGAAGCTATGGAGAGGCAACCTGGAGAACACCTTGGAGCGGCATTCACCGTCTCTACAACCCAGACCCAACTTGTAGGCCTAATGCAGTGTTGTTTCAACAACTACTTAACGAGAGCTAGAAGATCGAAGCTATGCAGAGGCAACCTGGAGAACACCTTGGAGCGGCAGACACCGTCTCTACAACCCAGACCCAACTTGTAGGCCTAATGCAGTGTTGTTTCAACAACTACTTAACGAGAGCTAGAAGATCGAAGCTATGGAGAGGAAACCTGGAGAACACCTTGGAGCGGAAAACACCGTCTCTACAACCCAGACCCAACTTGTAGGCCTAATGCAGTGTTGTTTCAACAACTACTTAACGAGAGCTAGAAGATCGAAGCTATGGAGAGGCAACCTGGAGAACACCTTGGAGCGGCAGTCACCGTCTCTACAACCCAGGCCCAACTTGTAGGCCTAATGCAGTGTTGTTTCAACAACTACTTAACGAGAGCTAGAAAATAGAAGCTATGGAGAGGCAACCTGGAGAACACCTTGGAGCGGCAGACACCGTCTCTACAACCCAGACCAAACTTGTAGGCCTAATGCAGTGTTGTTTCAACAGCTACTTAACGAGAGCTAGAAGATCGAAGCTATGGAGAGGCAACCTGGAGAACACCTTGGAGCGGCAGACACCGTCTCTACAACCCAGACCCAACTTGTAGGCCTAATGCAGTGTTGTTTCAAGAACTACTTAACGAGAGCTAGAAGATCGAAGCTATGGAGAGGCAACCTGGAGAACATCTTGGAGCGGAAGACACCGTCTCTACAACCCAGACCCAACTTGTAGGCCTAATGCAGTGTTGTTTCAACAACTACTTAACGAGAGCTAGAAGATCGAAGCTATGCAGAGGCAACCAGGAGAACACCTTGGAGCGGCAGACACCGTCTCTACAACCCAGACCCAACTTGTAGGCCTAATGAGTGTTGTTTCAACAACTACTTAACGAGAGCTAGAAGATCGAAGCTATGGAGAGGCAACCTGGAGAACACCTTGGAGCGGCAGACACTGTCTCTACAACCCAGACCCAACTTGTAGGCCTAATTCAGTGTTGTTTCAACAACTACTTAACGAGAGCTAGAAGATCGAAGCTATGGAGAGGCAACCTGGAGAACACCTTGGAGCGGCAGTCACCGTCTCTACAACCCAGACCCAACTTGTAGGCCTAATGCAGTGTTGTTTCAACAACTACTTAACGAGAGCTAGAAGATCGAAGCTATGCAGAGGCAACCTGGAGAATACCTTATAGCGGCAGACACCGTCTCTACAACCCAGACCCAACTTGTAGGCCTAATGCAGTGTTGTTTCAACAACTACTTAACGAGAGCTATAAGATCGAAGCTATGGAGAGGAAACCTGGAGAACACCTTGGAGCGGAAAACACCGTCTCTACAACCCAGACCCAACTTGTAGGCCTAATGCAGTGTTGTTTCAACAACTACTTAACGAGAGCTAGAAGATCGAAGCTATGGAGAGGCAACCTGGAGAACACCTTGGAGCGGCAGTCACCGTCTCTACAACCCAGACCCAACTTGTAGGCCTAATGCAGTGTTGTTTCAACAACTACTTAACGAGAGCTAGAAGATAGAAGCTATGGAGAGGCAACCTGGAGAACACCTTGGAGTGGCAGACACTGTCTCTACAACCCAGACCCAACTTGTAGGCCTAATGCAGTGTTGTTTCAACAACTACTTAACGAGAGCTAGAAGATCGAAACTATGGAGAGGCAACCTGGAGAACACCTTGGAGCGGCAGACACCGTCTCTACAACCCAAGCCCAACTTGTAGGCCTAATGCAGTGTTGTTTCAAGAACTACTTAACGAGAGCTAGAAGATCGAAGCTATGTAGAGGCAAGCTGGAGAACACCTTGGAGCGGCAGACACCGTCTCTACAACCCAGACCCAACTTGTAGGCCTAATGCAGTGTTGTTTCAACAACTACTTAACGAGAGCTAGAAGATCGAAGCTATGTAGAGGCAACCTGGAGAACACCTTGGAGCGGAAGACACCGTCTCTACAACCCAGACCCAACTTGTAGGCCTTATGCAGTGTTGTTTCAACAACTACTTAACGAGAGCTAGAAGATCGAAGCTATGGAGAGGCAACCTGGAGAACACCTTGGAGCGGAAGACTCCGTCTCTACAACCCAGACCCAACTTGTAGGCCTAATGCAGTGTTGTTTCAACAACTACTTAACGAGAGCTAGAAGATCGAAGCTATGGAGAGGCAACCTGGAGAACACATTGGAGCTGGAGACACCGTCTCCACAACCCAGACCAAACTTGTAGGCCTAATGCAGTGTTGTTTCAACAACTACTTAACGAGAGCTAGAAGATCGAAGCTATGGAGAGGCAACCTGGAGAACACCTTGGAGCGGCAGACACCGTCTCTACAACCCCGACCCAATTTGTAGGCCTAATGCAGTGTTGTTTCAACAACTACTTAACGAGAGCTAGAAGATAGAAGCTATGGAGAGGCAACCTGGAGAACACCTTGGAGCGGAAGACACCGTCTCTACAACCCAGACCCAACTTGTAGGCCTAATGCAGTGTTGTTTCATCAACTACTTAACGAGAGCTAGAAGATCGAAGCTATGGAGAGGCAACCTGGAGAACACCTTGGAGCGGAAGACACCGTCTCTACAACCCAGACCCAACTTGTAGGCCTAATGCAGTGTTGTTTCAACAACTACTTAACGAGAGCTAGAAGATCGAAGCTATGGAGAGGCAACCTGGAGAACACCTTGGAGCGGCAGACACCGTCTCTACAACCCAGACCCAACTTGTAGGCCTCATGCAGTGTTGTTTCAACAACTACTTAACGAGAGCTAGAAGATCGAAGCTATGGAGAGGAAACCTGGAGAACACCTTGGAGCGGAAAACACCGTCTCTACAAACCAGACCCAACTTGTAGGCCTAATGCAGTGTTGTTTCAACAACTACTTAACGAGAGCTAGAAGATCGAAGCTATGGAGAGGCAACCTGGAGAACACCTTGGAGCGGCAGTCACCGTCTCTACAACCCAGACCCAACTTGTAGGCCTAATGCAGTGTTGTTTCAACAACTACTTAACGAGAGCTAGAAGATCGAAGCTATGCAGAGGCAACCTGGAGAACACCTTGGAGCGGCAGACACCGTCTCTACAACCCAGACCCAACTTGTAGGCCTAATGCAGTGTTGTTTCAACAACTACTTAACGAGAGCTAGAAGATCGAAGCTATGGAGAGGAAACCTGGAGAACACCTTGGAGCGGAAAACACCGTCTCTACAACCCAGACCCAACTTGTAGGCCTAATGCAGTGTTGTTTCAACAACTACTTAACGAGAGCTAGAAGATCGAAGCTATGGAGAGGCAACCTGGAGAACACCTTGGAGCGGCA
This sequence comes from Ranitomeya imitator, assembly GCF_032444005.1. Taxonomy (NCBI): domain Eukaryota; kingdom Metazoa; phylum Chordata; class Amphibia; order Anura; family Dendrobatidae; genus Ranitomeya; species Ranitomeya imitator. Next base: position 236,515,578 of record NC_091283.1, read on the forward strand.
GTCACCGTCTCTACAACCCAGACCCAACTTGTAGGCCTAATGCAGTGTTGTTTCAACAACTACTTAACGAGAGCTAGAAAATAGAAGCTATGGAGAGGCAACCTGGAGAACACCTTGGAGCGGCAGACACCGTCTCTACAACCCAGACCCAATTTGTAGGCCTAATGCAGTGTTGTTTCAACAACTACTTAACGAGAGCTAGAAGATCGAAGCTATGGAGAGGCAACCTGGAGAACACCTTGGAGCGGCATTCACCGTCTCTACAACCCAGACCCAACTTGTAGGCCTAATGCAGTGTTGTTTCAACAACTACTTAACGAGAGCTAGAAGATCGAAGCTATGCAGAGGCAACCTGGAGAACACCTTGGAGCGGCAGACACCGTCTCTACAACCCAGACCCAACTTGTAGGCCTAATGCAGTGTTGTTTCAACAACTACTTAACGAGAGCTAGAAGATCGAAGCTATGGAGAGGAAACCTGGAGAACACCTTGGAGCGGAAAACACCGTCTCTACAACCCAGACCCAACTTGTAGGCCTAATGCAGTGTTGTTTCAACAACTACTTAACGAGAGCTAGAAGATCGAAGCTATGGAGAGGCAACCTGGAGAACACCTTGGAGCGGCAGTCACCGTCTCTACAACCCAGGCCCAACTTGTAGGCCTAATGCAGTGTTGTTTCAACAACTACTTAACGAGAGCTAGAAAATAGAAGCTATGGAGAGGCAACCTGGAGAACACCTTGGAGCGGCAGACACCGTCTCTACAACCCAGACCAAACTTGTAGGCCTAATGCAGTGTTGTTTCAACAGCTACTTAACGAGAGCTAGAAGATCGAAGCTATGGAGAGGCAACCTGGAGAACACCTTGGAGCGGCAGACACCGTCTCTACAACCCAGACCCAACTTGTAGGCCTAATGCAGTGTTGTTTCAAGAACTACTTAACGAGAGCTAGAAGATCGAAGCTATGGAGAGGCAACCTGGAGAACATCTTGGAGCGGAAGACACCGTCTCTACAACCCAGACCCAACTTGTAGGCCTAATGCAGTGTTGTTTCAACAACTACTTAATGAGAGCTAGAAGATCGAAGCTATGGAGAGGCAACCTGGAGAACACCTTGGAGCTGGAGACACCGTCTCTACAACCCAGACCAAACTTGTAGGCCTAATGCAGTGTTGTTTCAACAACTACTTAACGAGAGCTAGAAGATAGAAGCTATGGAGAGGCAACCTGGAGAACACCTTGGAGCGGCAGACACCGTCTCTACAACCCAGACCCAATTTGTAGGCCTAATGCAGTGTTGTTTCAACAACTACTTAACGAGAGCTAGAAGATCGAAGCTATGGAGAGGCAACCTGGAGAACACCTTGGAGCTGGAGACACCGTCTCTACAACTCATACCCAACTTGTAGGCCTAATGCAGTGTTGTTTCATCAACTACTTAACGAGAGCTAGAAGATGGAAGCTATGGAGAGGCAACCTGGAGAACACCTTGGAGCGGCAGACACCGTCTCTACAACCCAGACCCAACTTGTAGGCCTAATGCAGTGTTGTTTCAACAACTACTTAACGAGAGCTAGAAGATCGAAGCTATGGAGAGGCAACCTGGAGAACACCTTGGAGCTGGAGACACCGTCTCTACAACACAGACCAAACTTGTAGGCCTAATGCAGTGTTGTTTCAACAACTACTTAACGAGAGCTAGAAGATCGAAGCTATGGAGAGGCAACCTGGAGAACACCTTGGAGCGGCAGACACCGTCTCTACAACCCAGACCCAACTTGTAGGCCTAATGCAGTGTTGTTTCAACAACTACTTAACGAGAGCTATAAGATCGAAACTATGGAGAGGCAACCTGGAGAACACCTTGGAGCGGAAGACACCGTCTCTACAACCCAGACCCAACTTATAGGCCTAATGCAGTGTTGTTTCAACAACTACTTAACGAGAGCTAGAAGATCGAAGCTATGGAGAGGCAACCTGGAGAACACCTTGGAGCTGGAGACACCGTCTCTACAACCCAGACCAAACTTGTAGGCCTAATGCAGTGTTGTTTCAACAACTACTTAACGAGAGCTAGAAGATAGAAGCTATGGAGAGGCAACCTGGAGAACACCTTGGAGCGGCAGACACCGTCTCTACAACCCAGACCCAATTTGTAGGCCTAATGCAGTGTTGTTTCAACAACTACTTAACGAGAGCTAGAAGATCGAAGCTATGGAGAGGCAACCTGGAGAACACCTTGGAGCGGCAGACACCGTCTCTACAACCCAGACCCAACTTGTAGGCCTAATGCAGTGTTGTTTCAAGAACTACTTAACGAGAGCTAGAAGATAGAAGCTATGGAGAGGCAACCTAGAGAACACCTTGGAGCGGAAGACACCGTCTCTACAACCCAGACCCAACTTGTAGGCCTAATGCAGTGTTGTTTCAACAACTACTTAACGAGAGCTAGAAGATCGAAGCTACGGAGAGGCAACCTGGAGAACACCTTGGAGCTGGAGACACCGTCTCTACAACCCAGACCAAACTTGTAGGCCTAATGCAGTGTTGTTTCAACAACTACTTAACGAGAGCTAGAAGATCGAAGCTATGGAGAGGCAACCTGGAGAACACCTTGGAGCGGCAGTCACCGTCTCTACAACCCAGACCCAACTTGTAGGCCTAATGCAGTGTTGTTTCAACAACTACTTAACGAGAGCTAGAAAATAGAAGCTATGGAGAGGCAACCTGGAGAACACCTTGGAGCGGCAGACACCGTCTCTACAACCCAGACCCAACTTGTAGGCCTAATGCAGTGTTGTTTCAACAACTACTTAACGAGAGCTAGAAGATCGAAGCTATGGAGAGGCAACCTGGAGAACACCTTGGAGCGGCATTCACCGTCTCTACAACCCAGACCCAACTTGTAGGCCTAATGCAGTGTTGTTTCAACAACTACTTAACGAGAGCTAGAAGATCGAAGCTATGCAGAGGCAACCTGGAGAACACCTTGGAGCGGCAGACACCGTCTCTACAACCCAGACCCAACTTGTAGGCCTAATGCAGTGTTGTTTCAACAACTACTTAACGAGAGCTAGAAGATCGAAGCTATGGAGAGGAAACCTGGAGAACACCTTGGAGCGGAAAACACCGTCTCTACAACCCAGACCCAACTTGTAGGCCTAATGCAGTGTTGTTTCAACAACTACTTAACGAGAGCTAGAAGATCGAAGCTATGGAGAGGCAACCTGGAGAACACCTTGGAGCGGCAGTCACCGTCTCTACAACCCAGGCCCAACTTGTAGGCCTAATGCAGTGTTGTTTCAACAACTACTTAACGAGAGCTAGAAAATAGAAGCTATGGAGAGGCAACCTGGAGAACACCTTGGAGCGGCAGACACCGTCTCTACAACCCAGACCAAACTTGTAGGCCTAATGCAGTGTTGTTTCAACAGCTACTTAACGAGAGCTAGAAGATCGAAGCTATGGAGAGGCAACCTGGAGAACACCTTGGAGCGGCAGACACCATCTCTACAACCCAGACCCAACTTGTAGGCCTAATGCAGTGTTGTTTCAAGAACTACTTAACGAGAGCTAGAAGATCGAAGCTATGGAGAGGCAACGTGGAGAACATCTTGGAGCGGAAGACACCGTCTCTACAACCCAGACCCAACTTGTAGGCCTAATGCAGTGTTGTTTCAACAACTACTTAACGAGAGCTAGAAGATCGAAGCTATGGAGAGGCAACCTGGAGAACACCTTGGAGCTGGAGACACCGTCTCTACAACCCAGACCAAACTTGTAGGCCTAATGCAGTGTTGTTTCAACAACTACTTAACGAGAGCTAGAAGATAGAAGCTATGGAGAGGCAACCTGGAGAACACCTTGGAGCGGCAGACACCGTCTCTACAACCCAGACCCAATTTATAGGCCTAATGCAGTGTTGTTTCAACAATTACTTAACGAGAGCTAGAAGATCGAAGCTATGGAGAGGCAACCTGGAGAACACCTTGGAGCTGCAGACACCGTCTCTACAACCCAGACCCAACTTGTAGGCCTAATGCAGTGTTGTTTCAACAACTACTTAACGAGAGCTAGAAGATCGAAGCTATGGAGAGGCAACCTGGAGAACACCTTGGAGCTGGAGACACCGTCTCTACAACCCAGACCAAACTTGTAGGCCTAATGCAGTGTTGTTTCAACAGCTACTTAACGAGAGCTAGAAGATCGAAGCTATGGAGAGGCAACCTGGAGAACACCTTGGAGCGGCAGACACCGTCTCTACAACCCAGACCCAACTTGTAGGCCTAATGCAGTGTTGTTTCAAGAACTACTTAACGAGAGCTAGAAGATCGAAGCTATGGAGAGGCAACGTGGAGAACATCTTGGAGCGGAAGACACCGTCTCTACAACCCAGACCCAACTTGTAGGCCTAATGCAGTGTTGTTTCAACAACTACTTAACGAGAGCTAGAAGATCGAAGCTATGGAGAGGCAACCTGGAGAACACCTTGGAGCGGCAGTCACCGTCTCTACAACCCAGGCCCAACTTGTAGGCCTAATGCAGTGTTGTTTCAACAACTACTTAACGAGAGCTAGAAAATAGAAGCTATGGAGAGGCAACCTGGAGAACACCTTGGAGCGGCAGACACCGTCTCTACAACCCAGACCAAACTTGTAGGCCTAATGCAGTGTTGTTTCAACAGCTACTTAACGAGAGCTAGAAGATCGAAGCTATGGAGAGGCAACCTGGAGAACACCTTGGAGCGGCAGACACCGTCTCTACAACCCAGACCCAACTTGTAGGCCTAATGCAGTGTTGTTTCAAGAACTACTTAACGAGAGCTAGAAGATCGAAGCTATGGAGAGGCAACGTGGAGAACATCTTGGAGCGGAAGACACCGTCTCTACAACCCAGACCCAACTTGTAGGCCTAATGCAGTGTTGTTTCAACAACTACTTAACGAGAGCTAGAAGATCGAAGCTATGGAGAGGCAACCTGGAGAACACCTTGGAGCTGGAGACACCGTCTCTACAACCCAGACCAAACTTGTAGGCCTAATGCAGTGTTGTTTCAACAACTACTTAACGAGAGCTAGAAGATAGAAGCTATGGAGAGGCAACCTGGAGAACACCTTGGAGCGGCAGACACCGTCTCTACAACCCAGACCCAATTTATAGGCCTAATGCAGTGTTGTTTCAACAATTACTTAACGAGAGCTAGAAGATCGAAGCTATGGAGAGGCAACCTGGAGAACACCTTGGAGCTGCAGACACCGTCTCTACAACCCAGACCCAACTTGTAGGCCTAATGCAGTGTTGTTTCAACAACTACTTAACGAGAGCTAGAAGATCGAAGCTATGGAGAGGCAACCTGGAGAACACCTTGGAGCTGGAGACACCGTCTCTACAACCCAGACCAAACTTGTAGGCCTAATGCAGTGTTGTTTCAACAGCTACTTAACGAGAGCTAGAAGATCGAAGCTATGGAGAGGCAACCTGGAGAACACCTTGGAGCGGCAGACACCGTCTCTACAACCCAGACCCAACTTGTAGGCCTAATGCAGTGTTGTTTCAAGAACTACTTAACGAGAGCTAGAAGATCGAAGCTATGGAGAGGCAACCTGGAGAACATCTTGGAGCGGAAGACACCGTCTCTACAACCCAGACCCAACTTGTAGGCCTAATGCAGTGTTGTTTCAACAACTACTTAACGAGAGCTAGAAGATCGAAGCTATGCAGAGGCAACCAGGAGAACACCTTGGAGCGGCAGACACCGTCTCTACAACCCAGACCCAACTTGTAGGCCTAATGAGTGTTGTTTCAACAACTACTTAACGAGAGCTAGAAGATCGAAGCTATGGAGAGGCAACCTGGAGAACACCTTGGAGCGGCAGACACTGTCTCTACAACCCAGACCCAACTTGTAGGCCTAATTCAGTGTTGTTTCAACAACTACTTAACGAGAGCTAGAAGATCGAAGCTATGGAGAGGCAACCTGGAGAACACCTTGGAGCGGCAGTCACCGTCTCTACAACCCAGACCCAACTTGTAGGCCTAATGCAGTGTTGTTTCAACAACTACTTAACGAGAGCTAGAAGATCGAAGCTATGCAGAGGCAACCTGGAGAATACCTTATAGCGGCAGACACCGTCTCTACAACCCAGACCCAACTTGTAGGCCTAATGCAGTGTTGTTTCAACAACTACTTAACGAGAGCTATAAGATCGAAGCTATGGAGAGGAAACCTGGAGAACACCTTGGAGCGGAAAACACCGTCTCTACAACCCAGACCCAACTTGTAGGCCTAATGCAGTGTTGTTTCAACAACTACTTAACGAGAGCTAGAAGATCGAAGCTATGGAGAGGCAACCTGGAGAACACCTTGGAGCGGCAGTCACCGTCTCTACAACCCAGACCCAACTTGTAGGCCTAATGCAGTGTTGTTTCAACAACTACTTAACGAGAGCTAGAAGATAGAAGCTATGGAGAGGCAACCTGGAGAACACCTTGGAGCGGCAGACACTGTCTCTACAACCCAGACCCAACTTGTAGGCCTAATGCAGTGTTGTTTCAACAACTACTTAACGAGAGCTAGAAGATCGAAGCTATGGAGAGGCAACCTGGAGAACACCTTGGAGCGGCAGACACCGTCTCTACAACCCAAGCCCAACTTGTAGGCCTAATGCAGTGTTGTTTCAAGAACTACTTAACGAGAGCTAGAAGATCGAAGCTATGTAGAGGCAAGCTGGAGAACACCTTGGAGCGGCAGACACCGTCTCTACAACCCAGACCCAACTTGTAGGCCTAATGCAGTGTTGTTTCAACAACTACTTAACGAGAGCTAGAAGATCGAAGCTATGTAGAGGCAACCTGGAGAACACCTTGGAGCGGAAGACACCGTCTCTACAACCCAGACCCAACTTGTAGGCCTTATGCAGTGTTGTTTCAACAACTACTTAACGAGAGCTAGAAGATCGAAGCTATGGAGAGGCAACCTGGAGAACACCTTGGAGCGGAAGACTCCGTCTCTACAACCCAGACCCAACTTGTAGGCCTAATGCAGTGTTGTTTCAACAACTACTTAACGAGAGCTAGAAGATCGAAGCTATGGAGAGGCAACCTGGAGAACACATTGGAGCTGGAGACACCGTCTCCACAACCCAGACCAAACTTGTAGGCCTAATGCAGTGTTGTTTCAACAACTACTTAACGAGAGCTAGAAGATCGAAGCTATGGAGAGGCAACCTGGAGAACACCTTGGAGCGGCAGACACCGTCTCTACAACCTCGACCCAATTTGTAGGCCTAATGCAGTGTTGTTTCAACAACTACTTAACGAGAGCTAGAAGATAGAAGCTATGGAGAGGCAACCTGGAGAACACCTTGGAGCGGAAGACACCGTCTCTACAACCCAAGCCCAACTTGTAGGCCTAATGCAGTGTTGTTTCATCAACTACTTAACGAGAGCTAGAAGATCGAAGCTATGGAGAGGCAACCTGGAGAACACCTTGGAGCGGAAGACACCGTCTCTACAACCCAGACCCAACTTGTAGGCCTAATGCAGTGTTGTTTCAACAACTACTTAACGAGAGCTAGAAGATCGAAGCTATGGAGAGGCAACCTGGAGAACACCTTGGAGCGGCAGACACCGTCTCTACAACCCAGACCCAACTTGTAGGCCTAATGCAGTGTTGTTTCAACAACTACTTAACGAGAGCTAGAAGATCGAAGCTATGGAGAGGAAACCTGGAGAACACCTTGGAGCGGAAAACATCGTCTCTACAAACCAGACCCAACTTGTAGGCCTAATGCAGTGTTGTTTCAACAACTACTTAACGAGAGCTAGAAGATCGAAGCTATGGAGAGGCAACCTGGAGAACACCTTGGAGCGGCAGTCACCGTCTCTACAACCCAGACCCAACTTGTAGGCCTAATGCAGTGTTGTTTCAACAACTACTTAACGAGAGCTAGAAGATCGAAGCTATGCAGAGGCAACCTGGAGAACACCTTGGAGCGGCAGACACCGTCTCTACAACCCAGACCCAACTTGTAGGCCTAATGCAGTGTTGTTTCAACAACTACTTAACGAGAGCTAGAAGATCGAAGCTATGGAGAGGAAACCTGGAGAACACCTTGGAGCGGAAAACACCGTCTCTACAACCCAGACCCAACTTGTAGGCCTAATGCAGTGTTGTTTCAACAACTACTTAACGAGAGCTAGAAGATCGAAGCTATGGAGAGGCAACCTGGAGAACACCTTGGAGCGGCAGTCACCGTCTCTACAACCCAGACCCAACTTGTAGGCCTAATGCAGTGTTGTTTCAACAACTACTTAATGAGAGCTAGAAAATAGAAGCTATGGAGAGGCAACCTGGAGAACACCTTGGAGCAGCAGACACCGTCTCTACAACCCAGACCCAATTTGTAGGCCTAATGCAGTGTTGTTTCAACAACTACTTAACGAGAGCTAGAAGATCGAAGCTATGGAGAGGCAACCTGGAGAACACCTTGGAGCGGCATTCACCGTCTCTACAACCCAGACCCAACTTGTAGGCCTAATGCAGTGTTGTTTCAACAACTACTTAACGAGAGCTAGAAGATCGAAGCTATGCAGAGGCAACCTGGAGAACACCTTGGAGCGGCAGACACCGTCTCTACAACCCAGACCCAACTTGTAGGCCTAATGCAGTGTTGTTTCAACAACTACTTAACGAGAGCTAGAAGATCGAAGCTATGGAGAGGAAACCTGGAGAACACCTTGGAGCGGAAAACACCGTCTCTACAACCCAGACCCAACTTGTAGGCCTAATGCAGTGTTGTTTCAACAACTACTTAACGAGAGCTAGAAGATCGAAGCTATGGAGAGGCAACCTGGAGAACACCTTGGAGCGGCAGTCACCGTCTCTACAACCCAGGCCCAACTTGTAGGCCTAATGCAGTGTTGTTTCAAGAACTACTTGACGAGAGCTAGAAGATCGAAGCTATGGAGAGGCAACCTGGAGAACATCTTGGAGCGGAAGACACCGTCTCTACAACCCAGACCCAACTTGTAGGCCTAATGCAGTGTTGTTTCAACAACTACTTAACGAGAGCTAGAAGATCGAAGCTATGGAGAGGCAACCTGGAGAACACCTTGGAGCTGGAGACACCGTCTCTACAACCCAGACCAAACTTGTAGGCCTAATGCAGTGTTGTTTCAACAACTACTTAACGAGAGCTAGAAGATAGAAGCTATGGAGAGGCAACCTGGAGAACACCTTGGAGCGGCAGACACCGTCTCTACAACCCAGACCCAATTTGTAGGCCTAATGCAGTGTTGTTTCAACAACTACTTAACGAGAGCTAGAAGATCGAAGCTATGGAGAGGCAACCTGGAGAACACCTTGGAGCTGGAGACACCGTCTCTACAACTCATACCCAACTTGTAGGCCTAATGCAGTGTTGTTTCATCAACTACTTAACGAGAGCTAGAAGATGGAAGCTATGGAGAGGCAACCTGGAGAACACCTTGGAGCGGCAGACACCGTCTCTACAACCCAGACCCAACTTGTAGGCCTAATGCAGTGTTGTTTCAACAACTACTTAACGAGAGCTAGAAGATCGAAGCTATGGAGAGGCAACCTGGAGAACACCTTGGAGCTGGAGACACCGTCTCTACAACACAGACCAAACTTGTAGGCCTAATGCAGTGTTGTTTCAACAACTACTTAACGAGAGCTAGAAGATCGAAGCTATGGAGAGGCAACCTGGAGAACACCTTGGAGCGGCAGACACCGTCTCTACAACCCAGACCCAACTTGTAGGCCTAATGCAGTGTTGTTTCAAGAACTACTTAACGAGAGCTATAAGATCGAAGCTATGGAGAGGCAACCTGGAGAACACCTTGGAGCGGAAGACACCGTCTCTACAACCCAGACCCAACTTATAGGCCTAATGCAGTGTTGTTTCAACAACTACTTAACGAGAGCTAGAAGATCGAAGCTATGGAGAGGCAACCTGGAGAACACCTTGGAGCTGGAGACACCGTCTCTACAACCCAGACCAAACTTGTAGGCCTAATGCAGTGTTGTTTCAACAACTACTTAACGAGAGCTAGAAGATAGAAGCTATGGAGAGGCAACCTGGAGAACACCTTTGAGCGGCAGACACCGTCTCTACAACCCAGACCCAATTTGTAGGCCTAATGCAGTGTTGTTTCAACAACTACTTAACGAGAGCTAGAAGATCGAAGCTATGGAGAGGCAACCTGGAGAACACCTTGGAGCGGCAGACACCGTCTCTACAACCCAGACCCAACTTGTAGGCCTAATGCAGTGTTGTTTCAAGAACTACTTAACGAGAGCTAGAAGATAGAAGCTATGGAGAGGCAACCTAGAGAACACCTTGGAGCGGAAGACACCGTCTCTACAACCCAGACCCAACTTGTAGGCCTAATGCAGTGTTGTTTCAACAACTACTTAACGAGAGCTAGAAGATCGAAGCTACGGAGAGGCAACCTGGAGAACACCTTGGAGCTGGAGACACCGTCTCTACAACCCAGACCCAACTTGTAGGCCTAATGCAGTGTTGTTTCAACAACTACTTAACGAGAGCTAGAAGATCGAAGCTATGGAGAGGCAACCTGGAGAACACCTTGGAGCGGCAGTCACCGTCTCTACAACCCAGACTCAACTTGTAGGCCTAATGCAGTGTTGTTTCAACAACTACTTAACGAGAGCTAGAAAATAGAAGCTATGGAGAGGCAACCTGGAGAACACCTTGGAGCGGCAGACACCGTCTCTACAACCCAGACCCAACTTGTAGGCCTAATGCAGTGTTGTTTCAACAACTACTTAACGAGAGCTAGAAGATCGAAGCTATGGAGAGGCAACCTGGAGAACACCTTGGAGCGGCATTCACCGTCTCTACAACCCAGACCCAACTTGTAGGCCTAATGCAGTGTTGTTTCAACAACTACTTAACGAGAGCTAGAAGATCGAAGCTATGCAGAGGCAACCTGGAGAACACCTTGGAGCGGCAGACACCGTCTCTACAACCCAGACCCAACTTGTAGGCCTAATGCAGTGTTGTTTCAACAACTACTTAACGAGAGCTAGAAGATCGAAGCTATGGAGAGGAAACCTGGAGAACACCTTGGAGCGGAAAACACCGTCTCTACAACCCAGACCCAACTTGTAGGCCTAATGCAGTGTTGTTTCAACAACTACTTAATGAGGGCTAGAAGATCGAAGCTATGGAGAGGCAACCTGGAGAACACCTTGGAGCGGCAGTCACCGTCTCTACAACCCAGGCCCAACTTGTAGGCCTAATGCAGTGTTGTTTCAACAACTACTTAACGAGAGCTAGAAAATAGAAGCTATGGAGAGGCAACCTGGAGAACACCTTGGAGCGGCAGACACCGTCTCTACAACCCAGACCAAACTTGTAGGCCTAATGCAGTGTTGTTTCAACAGCTACTTAACGAGAGCTAGAAGATCGAAGCTATGGAGAGGCAACCTGGAGAACACCTTGGAGCGGCAGACACCGTCTCTACAACCCGGACCCAACTTGTAGGCCTAATGCAGTGTTGTTTCAAGAACTACTTAACGAGAGCTAGAAGATCGAAGCTATGGAGAGGCAACGTGGAGAACATCTTGGAGCGGAAGACACCGTCTCTACAACCCAGACCCAACTTGTAGGCCTAATGCAGTGTTGTTTCAACAACTACTTAACGAGAGCTAGAAGATCGAAGCTATGGAGAGGCAAACTGGAGAACACCTTGGAGCTGGAGACACCGTCTCTACAACCCAGACCAAACTTGTAGGCCTAATGCAGTGTTGTTTCAACAACTACTTAACGAGAGCTAGAAGATAGAAGCTATGGAGAGGCAACCTGGAGAACACCTTGGAGCGGCAGACACCGTCTCTACAACCCAGACCCAATTTGTAGGCCTAATGCAGTGTTGTTTCAACAACTACTTAACGAGAGCTAGAAGATCGAAGCTATGGAGAGGCAACCTGGAGAACACCTTGGAGCTGGAGACACCGTCTCTACAACTCATACCCAACTTGTAGGCCTAATGCAGTGTTGTTTCATCAACTACTTAACGAGAGCTAGAAGATGGAAGCTATGGAGAGGCAACCTGGAGAACACCTTGGAGCGGCAGACACCGTCTCTACAACCCAGACCCAACTTGTAGGCCTAATGCAGTGTTGTTTCAACAACTACTTAACGAGAGCTAGAAGATCGAAGCTATGGAGAGGCAACCTGGAGAACACCTTGGAGCTGGAGACACCGTCTCTACAACACAGACCAAACTTGTAGGCCTAATGCAGTGTTGTTTCAACAACTACTTAACGAGAGCTAGAAGATCGAAGCTATGGAGAGGCAACCTGGAGAACACCTTGGAGCGGCAGACACCGTCTCTACAACCCAGACCCAACTTGTAGGCCTAATGCAGTGTTGTTTCAAGAACTACTTAACGAGAGCTATAAGATCGAAGCTATGGAGAGGCAACCTGGAGAACACCTTGGAGCGGAAGACACCGTCTCTACAACCCAGACCCAACTTATAGGCCTAATGCAGTGTTGTTTCAACAACTACTTAACGAGAGCTAGAAGATCGAAGCTATGGAGAGGCAACCTGGAGAACACCTTGGAGCTGGAGACACCGTCTCTACAACCCAGACCAAACTTGTAGGCCTAATGCAGTGTTGTTTCAACAACTACTTAACGAGAGCTAGAAGATAGAAGCTATGGAGAGGCAACCTGGAGAACACCTTGGAGCGGCAGACACTGTCTCTACAACCCAGACCCAATTTGTAGGCCTAATGCAGTGTTGTTTCAACAACTACTTAACGAGAGCTAGAAGATCGAAGCTATGGAGAGGCAACCTGGAGAACACCTTGGAGCGGCAGACACCGTCTCTACAACCCAGACCCAACTTGTAGGCCTAATGCAGTGTTGTTTCAAGAACTACTTAACGAGAGCTAGAAGATAGAAGCTATGGAGAGGCAACCTAGAGAACACCTTGGAGCGGAAGACACCGTCTCTACAACCCAGACCCAACTTGTAGGCCTAATGCAGTGTTGTTTCAACAACTACTTAACGAGAGCTAGAAGATCGAAGCTACGGAGAGGCAACCTGGAGAACACCTTGGAGCTGGAGACACCGTCTCTACAACCCAGACCAAACTTGTAGGCCTAATGCAGTGTTGTTTCAACAACTACTTAACGAGAGCTAGAAGATCGAAGAGCTATGGAGAGGCAACCTGGAGAACACCTTGGAGCGGCAGACACCGTCTCTACAACCCAGACCCAACTTGTAGGCCTAATGTAGTGTTGTTTCAAGAACTACTTAACAAGAGCTAGAAGATCGAAGCTATGGAGAGGCAACCTGGAGAACACCTTGGAGCGGAAGACACCGTCTCTACAACCCAGACCCAACTTGTAGGCCTAATGCAGTGTTGTTTCAACAACTACTTAACGAGAGCTAGAAGATCGAAGCTATGGAGAGGCAACCTGGAGAACACCTTGGAGCTGGAGACACCGTCTCTACAACCCAGACCAAACTTGTACGCCTAATGCAGTGTTGTTTCAACAACTACTTAACGAGAGCTAGAAGATCGAAGCTATGGAGAGGCAAACTGGAGAACACCTTGGAGCTGGAGACACCGTCTCTACAACCCAGACCAAACTTGTAGGCCTAATGCAGTGTTGTTTCAACAACTACTTAACGAGAGCTAGAAGATTGAAGCTATGGAGAGGCAACCTGGAGAACACCTTGGAGCGGCAGACACCGTCTCTACAACCCAGACCCAACTTGTAGGCCTAATGCAGTGTTGTTTCAAGAATTACTTAACGAGAGCTAGAAGATCGAAGCTATGGAGAGGCAACCTGGAGAACACCTTGGAGCGGAAGACACCGTCTTTACAACCCAGACCCAACTTGTAGGCCTAATGCAGTGTTGTTTCAACAACTACTTAACGAGAGCTAGAAGATCGAAGCTATGGAGAGGCAACCTGGAGAACACCTTGGAGCTGGAGACACCGTCTCTACAACCCAGACCAAACTTGTAGGCCTAATGCAGTGTTGTTTCAACAACTACTTAACGAGAGCTAGAAGATAGAAGCTATGGAGAGGCAACCTAGAGAACACCTTGGAGCGGCAGACACCGTCTCTACAACCCAGACCCAATTTGTAGGCCTAATGCAGTGTTGTTTCAACAACTACTTAACGAGAGCTAGAAGATAGAAGCTATGGAGAGGCAACCTGGAGAACACCTTGGAGCGGAAGACACTGTCTCTACAACTGAGACCCAACTTGTAGGCCTAATGCAGTGTTGTTTCATCAACTACTTAACGAGAGCTAGAAGATCGAAGCTATGGAGAGGCAACCTGGAGAACACCTTGGAGCGGAAGACACCGTCTCTACAACCCAGACCCAACTTGTAGGCCTAATGCAGTGTTGTTTCAACAACTACTTAACGAGAGCTAGAAGATCGAAGCTATGGAGAGGCAACCTGGAGAACACCTTGGAGCTGGAGACACCGTCTCTACAACACAGACCAAACTTGTAGGCCTAATGCAGTGTTGTTTCAACAACTACTTAACGAGAGCTAGAAGATCGAAGCTATGGAGAGGCAACCTGGAGAACACCTTGGAGCGGCAGACACCGTCTCTACAACCCAGACCCAACTTGTAGGCCTAATGCAGTGTTGTTTCAAGAACTACTTAACGAGAGCTATAAGATCGAAGCTATGGAGAGGCAACCTGGAGAACACCTTGGAGCGGAAGACACCGTCTCTACAACCCAGACCCAACTTATAGGCCTAATGCAGTGTTGTTTCAACAACTACTTAACGAGAGCTAGAAGATCGAAGCTATGGAGAGGCAACCTGGAGAACACCTTGGAGCTGGAGACACCGTCTCTACAACCCAGACCAAACTTGTAGGCCTAATGCAGTGTTGTTTCAACAACTACTTAACGAGAGCTAGAAGATAGAAGCTATGGAGAGGCAACCTGGAGAACACCTTGGAGCGGCAGACACCGTCTCTACAACCCAGACCCAATTTGTAGGCCTAATGCAGTGTTGTTTCAACAACTACTTAACGAGAGCTAGAAGATCGAAGCTACGGAGAGGCAACCTGGAGAACACCTTGGAGCTGGAGACACCGTCTCTACAACCCAGACCAAACTTGTAGACCTAATGCAGTGTTGTTTCAACAACTACTTAACGAGAGCTAGAAGATCGAAGCTATGGAGAGGCAACCTGGAGAACACCTTGGAGCAGAAGACACCGTCTCTAAAACCCAGACCCAACTTGTAGGCCTAATGCAGTGTTGTTTCAACAACTACTTAACGAGAGCTAGAAGATAGAAGCTATGGAGAGGCAACCTGGAGAACACCTTGGAGCGGCAGACACTGTCTCTACAACCCAGACCCAATTTGTAGGCCTAATGCAGTGTTGTTTCAACAACTACTTAACGAGAGCTAGAAGATCGAAGCTATGGAGAGGCAACCTGGAGAACACCTTGGAGCGGCAGACACCGTCTCTACAACCCAGACCCAACTTGTAGGCCTAATGCAGTGTTGTTTCAAGAACTACTTAACGAGAGCTAGAAGATAGAAGCTATGGAGAGGCAACCTAGAGAACACCTTGGAGCGGAAGACACCGTCTCTACAACCCAGACCCAACTTGTAGGCCTAATGCAGTGTTGTTTCAACAACTACTTAACGAGAGCTAGAAGATCGAAGCTACGGAGAGGCAACCTGGAGAACACCTTGGAGCTGGAGACACCGTCTCTACAACCCAGACCAAACTTGTAGGCCTAATGCAGTGTTGTTTCAACAACTACTTAACGAGAGCTAGAAGATCGAAGAGCTATGGAGAGGCAACCTGGAGAACACCTTGGAGCGGCAGACACCGTCTCTACAACCCAGACCCAACTTGTAGGCCTAATGTAGTGTTGTTTCAAGAACTACTTAACAAGAGCTAGAAGATCGAAGCTATGGAGAGGCAACCTGGAGAACACCTTGGAGCGGAAGACACCGTCTCTACAACCCAGACCCAACTTGTAGGCCTAATGCAGTGTTGTTTCAACAACTACTTAACGAGAGCTAGAAGATCGAAGCTATGGAGAGGCAACCTGGAGAACACCTTGGAGCTGGAGACACCGTCTCTACAACCCAGACCAAACTTGTACGCCTAATGCAGTGTTGTTTCAACAACTACTTAACGAGAGCTAGAAGATCGAAGCTATGGAGAGGCAAACTGGAGAACACCTTGGAGCTGGAGACACCGTCTCTACAACCCAGACCAAACTTGTAGGCCTAATGCAGTGTTGTTTCAACAACTACTTAACGAGAGCTAGAAGATCGAAGCTATGGAGAGGCAACCTGGAGAACACCTTGGAGCGGCAGACACCGTCTCTACAACCCAGACCCAACTTGTAGGCCTAATGCAGTGTTGTTTCAAGAATTACTTAACGAGAGCTAGAAGATCGAAGCTATGGAGAGGCAACCTGGAGAACACCTTGGAGCGGAAGACACCGTCTCTACAACCCAGACCCAACTTGTAGGCCTAATGCAGTGTTGTTTCAACAACTACTTAACGAGAGCTAGAAGATCGAAGCTATGGAGAGGCAACCTGGAGAACACCTTGGAGCTGGAGACACCGTCTCTACAACCCAGACCAAACTTGTAGGCCTAATGCAGTGTTGTTTCAACAACTACTTAACGAGAGCTAGAAGATAGAAGCTATGGAGAGGCAACCTAGAGAACACCTTGGAGCGGCAGACACCGTCTCTACAACCCAGACCCAATTTGTAGGCCTAATGCAGTGTTGTTTCAACAACTACTTAACGAGAGCTAGAAGATAGAAGCTATGGAGAGGCAACCTGGAGAACACCTTGGAGCGGAAGACACTGTCTCTACAACTGAGACCCAACTTGTAGGCCTAATGCAGTGTTGTTTCATCAACTACTTAACGAGAGCTAGAAGATCGAAGCTATGGAGAGGCAACCTGGAGAACACCTTGGAGCGGAAGACACCGTCTCTACAACCCAGACCCAACTTGTAGGCCTAATGCAGTGTTGTTTCAACAACTACTTAACGAGAGCTAGAAGATCGAAGCTACGGAGAGGCAACCTGGAGAACACCTTGGAGCTGGAGACACCGTCTCTACAACCCAGACCAAACTTGTAGGCCTAATGCAGTGTTGTTTCAACAACTACTTAACGAGAGCTAGAAGATCGAAGAGCTATGGAGAGGCAACCTGGAGAACACCTTGGAGCGGCAGACACCGTCTCTACAACCCAGACCCAACTTGTAGGCCTAATGTAGTGTTGTTTCAAGAACTACTTAACAAGAGCTAGAAGATCGAAGCTATGGAGAGGCAACCTGGAGAACACCTTGGAGCGGAAGACACCGTCTCTACAACCCAGACCCAACTTGTAGGCCTAATGCAGTGTTGTTTCAACAACTACTTAACGAGAGCTAGAAGATCGAAGCTATGGAGAGGCAACCTGGAGAACACCTTGGAGCTGGAGACACCGTCTCTACAACCCAGACCAAACTTGTACGCCTAATGCAGTGTTGTTTCAACAACTACTTAACGAGAGCTAGAAGATCGAAGCTATGGAGAGGCAAACTGGAGAACACCTTGGAGCTGGTTACACCGTCTCTACAACCCAGACCAAACTTGTAGGCCTAATGCAGTGTTGTTTCAACAACTACTTAACGAGAGCTAGAAGATCGAAGCTATGGAGAGGCAACCTGGAGAACACCTTGGAGCGGCAGACACCGTCTCTACAACCCAGACCCAATTTGTAGGCCTAATGCAGTGTTGTTTCAACAACTACTTAACGAGAGCTAGAAGATCGAAGCTACGGAGAGGCAACCTGGAGAACACCTTGGAGCTGGAGACACCGTCTCTACAACCCAGACCAAACTTGTAGACCTAATGCAGTGTTGTTTCAACAACTACTTAACGAGAGCTAGAAGATCGAAGCTATGGAGAGGCAACCTGGAGAACACCTTGGAGCAGAAGACACCGTCTCTAAAACCCAGACCCAACTTGTAGGCCTAATGCAGTGTTGTTTCAACAACTACTTAACGAGAGCTAGAAGATAGAAGCTATGGAGAGGCAACCTGGAGAACACCTTGGAGCGGCAGACACTGTCTCTACAACCCAGACCCAATTTGTAGGCCTAATGCAGTGTTGTTTCAACAACTACTTAACGAGAGCTAGAAGATCGAAGCTATGGAGAGGCAACCTGGAGAACACCTTGGAGCGGCAGACACCGTCTCTACAACCCAGACCCAACTTGTAGGCCTAATGCAGTGTTGTTTCAAGAACTACTTAACGAGAGCTAGAAGATAGAAGCTATGGAGAGGCAACCTAGAGAACACCTTGGAGCGGAAGACACCGTCTCTACAACCCAGACCCAACTTGTAGGCCTAATGCAGTGTTGTTTCAACAACTACTTAACGAGAGCTAGAAGATCGAAGCTACGGAGAGGCAACCTGGAGAACACCTTGGAGCTGGAGACACCGTCTCTACAACCCAGACCAAACTTGTAGGCCTAATGCAGTGTTGTTTCAACAACTACTTAACGAGAGCTAGAAGATCGAAGAGCTATGGAGAGGCAACCTGGAGAACACCTTGGAGCGGCAGACACCGTCTCTACAACCCAGACCCAACTTGTAGGCCTAATGTAGTGTTGTTTCAAGAACTACTTAACAAGAGCTAGAAGATCGAAGCTATGGAGAGGCAACCTGGAGAACACCTTGGAGCGGAAGACACCGTCTCTACAACCCAGACCCAACTTGTAGGCCTAATGCAGTGTTGTTTCAACAACTACTTAACGAGAGCTAGAAGATCGAAGCTATGGAGAGGCAACCTGGAGAACACCTTGGAGCTGGAGACACCGTCTCTACAACCCAGACCAAACTTGTACGCCTAATGCAGTGTTGTTTCAACAACTACTTAACGAGAGCTAGAAGATCGAAGCTATGGAGAGGCAAACTGGAGAACACCTTGGAGCTGGAGACACCGTCTCTACAACCCAGACCAAACTTGTAGGCCTAATGCAGTGTTGTTTCAACAACTACTTAACGAGAGCTAGAAGATCGAAGCTATGGAGAGGCAACCTGGAGAACACCTTGGAGCGGCAGACACCGTCTCTACAACCCAGACCCAACTTGTAGGCCTAATGCAGTGTTGTTTCAAGAATTACTTAACGAGAGCTAGAAGATCGAAGCTATGGAGAGGCAACCTGGAGAACACCTTGGAGCGGAAGACACCGTCTCTACAACCCAGACCCAACTTGTAGGCCTAATGCAGTGTTGTTTCAACAACTACTTAACGAGAGCTAGAAGATCGAAGCTATGGAGAGGCAACCTGGAGAACACCTTGGAGCTGGAGACACCGTCTCTACAACCCAGACCAAACTTGTAGGCCTAATGCAGTGTTGTTTCAACAACTACTTAACGAGAGCTAGAAGATAGAAGCTATGGAGAGGCAACCTAGAGAACACCTTGGAGCGGCAGACACCGTCTCTACAACCCAGACCCAATTTGTAGGCCTAATGCAGTGTTGTTTCAACAACTACTTAACGAGAGCTAGAAGATAGAAGCTATGGAGAGGCAACCTGGAGAACACCTTGGAGCGGAAGACACTGTCTCTACAACTGAGACCCAACTTGTAGGCCTAATGCAGTGTTGTTTCATCAACTACTTAACGAGAGCTAGAAGATCGAAGCTATGGAGAGGCAACCTGGAGAACACCTTGGAGCGGAAGACACCGTCTCTACAACCCAGACCCAACTTGTAGGCCTAATGCAGTGTTGTTTCAACAACTACTTAACGAGAGCTAGAAGATCGAAGCTACGGAGAGGCAACCTGGAGAACACCTTGGAGCTGGAGACACCGTCTCTACAACCCAGACCAAACTTGTAGGCCTAATGCAGTGTTGTTTCAACAACTACTTAACGAGAGCTAGAAGATCGAAGAGCTATGGAGAGGCAACCTGGAGAACACCTTGGAGCGGCAGACACCGTCTCTACAACCCAGACCCAACTTGTAGGCCTAATGTAGTGTTGTTTCAAGAACTACTTAACAAGAGCTAGAAGATCGAAGCTATGGAGAGGCAACCTGGAGAACACCTTGGAGCGGAAGACACCGTCTCTACAACCCAGACCCAACTTGTAGGCCTAATGCAGTGTTGTTTCAACAACTACTTAACGAGAGCTAGAAGATCGAAGCTATGGAGAGGCAACCTGGAGAACACCTTGGAGCTGGAGACACCGTCTCTACAACCCAGACCAAACTTGTACGCCTAATGCAGTGTTGTTTCAACAACTACTTAACGAGAGCTAGAAGATCGAAGCTATGGAGAGGCAAACTGGAGAACACCTTGGAGCTGGAGACACCGTCTCTACAACCCAGACCAAACTTGTAGGCCTAATGCAGTGTTGTTTCAACAACTACTTAACGAGAGCTAGAAGATCGAAGCTATGGAGAGGCAACCTGGAGAACACCTTGGAGCGGCAGACACCGTCTCTACAACCCAGACCCAACTTGTAGGCCTAATGCAGTGTTGTTTCAAGAATTACTTAACGAGAGCTAGAAGATCGAAGCTATGGAGAGGCAACCTGGAGAACACCTTGGAGCGGAAGACACCGTCTCTACAACCCAGACCCAACTTGTAGGCCTAATGCAGTGTTGTTTCAACAACTACTTAACGAGAGCTAGAAGATCGAAGCTATGGAGAGGCAACCTGGAGAACACCTTGGAGCTGGAGACACCGTCTCTACAACCCAGACCAAACTTGTAGGCCTAATGCAGTGTTGTTTCAACAACTACTTAACGAGAGCTAGAAGATAGAAGCTATGGAGAGGCAACCTAGAGAACACCTTGGAGCGGCAGACACCGTCTCTACAACCCAGACCCAATTTGTAGGCCTAATGCAGTGTTGTTTCAACAACTACTTAACGAGAGCTAGAAGATAGAAGCTATGGAGAGGCAACCTGGAGAACACCTTGGAGCGGAAGACACTGTCTCTACAACTGAGACCCAACTTGTAGGCCTAATGCAGTGTTGTTTCATCAACTACTTAACGAGAGCTAGAAGATCGAAGCTATGGAGAGGCAACCTGGAGAACACCTTGGAGCGGAAGACACCGTCTCTACAACCCAGACCCAACTTGTAGGCCTAATGCAGTGTTGTTTCAACAACTACTTAACGAGAGCTAGAAGATCGAAGCTATGGAGAGGCAACCTGGAGAACACCTTGGAGCTGGAGACACCGTCTCTACAACACAGACCAAACTTGTAGGCCTAATGCAGTGTTGTTTCAACAACTACTTAACGAGAGCTAGAAGATCGAAGCTATGGAGAGGCAACCTGGAGAACACCTTGGAGCGGCAGACACCGTCTCTACAACCCAGACCCAACTTGTAGGCCTAATGCAGTGTTGTTTCAAGAACTACTTAACGAGAGCTATAAGATCGAAGCTATGGAGAGGCAACCTGGAGAACACCTTGGAGCGGAAGACACCGTCTCTACAACCCAGACCCAACTTATAGGCCTAATGCAGTGTTGTTTCAACAACTACTTAACGAGAGCTAGAAGATCGAAGCTATGGAGAGGCAACCTGGAGAACACCTTGGAGCTGGAGACACCGTCTCTACAACCCAGACCAAACTTGTAGGCCTAATGCAGTGTTGTTTCAACAACTACTTAACGAGAGCTAGAAGATAGAAGCTATGGAGAGGCAACCTGGAGAACACCTTGGAGCGGCAGACACCGTCTCTACAACCCAGACCCAATTTGTAGGCCTAATGCAGTGTTGTTTCAACAACTACTTAACGAGAGCTAGAAGATCGAAGCTACGGAGAGGCAACCTGGAGAACACCTTGGAGCTGGAGACACCGTCTCTACAACCCACACCAAACTTGTAGACCTAATGCAGTGTTGTTTCAACAACTACTTAACGAGAGCTTAAAGATCGAAGAGCTATGGAGAGGCAACCTGGAGAACACCTTGGAGCGGCAGACACCGTCTCTACAACCCAGACCCAACTTGTAGGCCTAATGCAGTGTTGTTTCAAGAACTACTTAACGAGAGCTAGAAGATCGAAGCTATGGAGAGGCAACCTGGAGAACACCTTGGAGCGGAAGACACCGTCTCTACAACCCAGACCCAACTTGTAGGCCTAATGCAGTGTTGTTTCAACAACTACTTAACGAGAGCTAGAAGATCGAAGCTATGGAGAGGCAACCTGGAGAACACCTTGGAGCTGGAGACACCGTCTCTACAACCCAGACCAAACTTGTACGCCTAATGCAGTGTTGTTTCAACAACTACTTAACGAGAGCTAGAAGATCGAAGCTATGGAGAGGCAAACTGGAGAACACCTTGGAGCTGGAGACACCGTCTCTACAACCCAGACCAAACTTGTAGGCCTAATGCAGTGTTGTTTCAACAACTACTTAACGAGAGCTAGAAGATCGAAGCTATGGAGAGGCAACCTGGAGAACACCTTGGAGCGGCAGACACCGTCTCTACAACCCAGACCCAACTTGTAGGCCTAATGCAGTGTTGTTTCAAGAATTACTTAACGAGAGCTAGAAGATCGAAGCTATGGAGAGGCAACCTGGAGAACACCTTGAAGCGGAAGACACCGTCTCTACAACCCAGACCCAACTTGTAGGCCTAATGCAGTGTTGTTTCAACAACTACTTAACGAGAGCTAGAAGATCGAAGCTATGGAGAGGCAACCTGGAGAACACCTTGGAGCTGGAGACACCGTCTCTACAACCCAGACCAAACTTGTAGCCCTAATGCAGTGTTGTTTCAACAACTACTTAACGAAAGCTAGAAGATAGAAGCTATGGAGAGGCAACCTAGAGAACACCTTGGAGCGGCAGACACCGTCTCTACAACCCAGACCCAATTTGTAGGCCTAATGCAGTGTTGTTTCAACAACTACTTAACGAGAGCTAGAAGATAGAAGCTATGGAGAGGCAACCTGGAGAACACCTTGGAGCGGAAGACACTGTCTCTACAACTGAGACCCAACTTGTAGGCCTAATGCAGTGTTGTTTCATCAACTACTTAACGAGAGCTAGAAGATCGAAGCTATGGAGAGGCAACCTGGAGAACACCTTGGAGCGGAAGACACCGTCTCTACAACTCAGACCCAACTTGTAGGCCTAATGCAGTGTTGTTTCAACAACTACTTAACGAGAGCTAGAAGATCGAAGCTATGGAGAGGCAACCTGGAGAACACCTTGGAGCGGCAGACACCGTCTATACAACCCAGACCCAACTTGTAGGCCTAATGCAGTGTTGTTTCAACAACTACTTAACGAGAGCTAGAAGATCGAAGCTATGGAGAGGCAACCTGGAGAACACCTTGGAGCGGAAGACACCGTCTCTACAACCCAGAGCCAACTTGTAGGCTTAATGCAGTGTTGTTTCAACAACTACTTAACGAGAGCTAGAAGATCGAAGCTATGGAGAGGCAACCTGGAGAACACCTTGGAGCGGAAGACACCGTCTCTACAACCCAGACCCAACTTGTAGGCCTAATGCAGTGTTGTTTCAACAACTACTTAAAGAGAGCTAGAAGATCGAAGCTATGGAGAGGCAACCTGGAGAACACCTTGGAGCTGGAGACACCGTCTCTACAACCCAGACCCAACTTGTAGGCCTAATGCAGTGTTGTTTCAACAACTACGTAACGAGAGCTAGAAGATCGAAGCTATGGAGAGGCAACCTGGAGAACACCTTGGAGCTGGAGACACCGTCTCTACAACCCAGACCAAACTTGTAGGCCTAATGCAGTGTTGTTTCAACAACTACTTAACGAGAGCTAGAAGATCGAAGCTATGGAGAGGCAACCTGGAGAACACCTTGGAGCGGAAGACACCGTCTCTACAACCCAGAGCCAACTTGTAGGCCTAATGCAGTGTTGTTTCAACAACTACTTAACGAGAGCTAGAAGATCGAAGCTATGGAGAGGCAACCTGGAGAACACCTTGGAGCGGAAGACACCGTCTCTACAACCCAGACCCAACTTGTAGGCCTAATGCAGTGTTGTTTCAACAACTACTTAAAGAGAGCTAGAAGATCGAAGCTATGGAGAGGCAACCTGGAGAACACCTTGGAGCGGCAGACACCGTCTCTACAACCCAGACCCAACTTGTAGGCCTAATGCAGTGTTGTTTCAACAACTACTTAACGAGAGCTAGAAGATCGAAGCTATGGAGAGGCAACCTGGAGAACACCTTGGAGCTGGAGACACCGTCTCTACAACTGAGACCCAACTTGTAGGCCTAATGCAGTGTTGTTTCATCAACTACTTAACGAGAGCTAGAAGATCGAAGCTATGGAGAGGCAACCTGGAGAACACCTTGGAGCGGAAGACACCGTCTCTACAACTCAGACCCAACTTGTAGGCCTAATGCAGTGTTGTTTCAACAACTACTTAACGAGAGCTAGAAGATCGAAGCTATGGAGAGGCAACCTGGAGAACACCTTGGAGCGGCAGACACCGTCTATACAACCCAGACCCAACTTGTAGGCCTAATGCAGTGTTGTTTCAAGAACTACTTAACGAGAGCTAGAAGATCGAAGCTATGGAGAGGCAACCTGGAGAACACCTTGGAGCGGAAGACACCGTCTCTACAACCCAGAGCCAACTTGTAGGCCTAATGCAGTGTTGTTTCAACAACTACTTAACGAGAGCTAGAAGATCGAAGCTATGGAGAGGCAACCTGGAGAACACCTTGGAGCGGAAGACACCGTCTCTACAACCCAGACCCAACTTGTAGGCCTAATGCAGTGTTGTTTCAACAACTACTTAAAGAGAGCTAGAAGATCGAAGCTATGGAGAGGCAACCTGGAGAACACCTTGGAGCGGCAGACACCGTCTCTACAACCCAGACCCAACTTGTAGGCCTAATGCAGTGTTGTTTCAACAACTACTTAACGAGAGCTAGAAGATCGAAGCTATGGAGAGGCAACCTGGAGAACACCTTGGAGCTGGAGACACCGTCTCTACAACCCAGACCAAACTTGTAGGCCTAATGCAGTGTTGTTTCAACAACTACTTAACGAGAGCTAGAAGATAGAAGCTATGGAGAGGCAACCTGGAGAACACCTTGGAGCGGCAGACACCGTCTCTACAACCCAGACCCAATTTGTAGGCCTAATGCAGTGTTGTTTCAACAACTACTTAACGAGAGCTAGAAGATAGAAGCTATGGAGAGGCAACCTGGAGAACACCTTGGAGCGGAAGACACCGTCTCTACAACTCAGACCCAACTTGTAGGCCTAATGCAGTGTTGTTTCATCAACTACTTAACGAGAGCTAGAAGATCGAAGCTATGGAGAGGCAACCTGGAGAACACCTTGGAGCGGAAGACACCGTCTCTACAACCCGACCCAACTTGTAGGCCTAATGCAGTGTTGTTTCAACAACTACTTAACGAGAGCTAGAAGATCGAAGCTATGGAGAGGCAACCTGGAGAACACCTTGGAGCGGCAGACACCGTCTCTACAACCCAGACCCAACTTGTAGGCCTAATGCAGTGTTGTTTCAAGAACTACTTAACGAGAGCTAGAAGATCGAAGCTATGGAGAGGCAACCTGGAGAACACCTTGGAGCGGAAGACACCGTCTCTACAACCCAGAACCAACTTGTAGGCCTAATGCAGTGTTGTTTCAACAACTACTTAACGAGAGCTAGAAGATCGAAGCTATGGAGAGGCAACCTGGAGAACACCTTGGAGCGGAAGACACCGTCTCTACAACCCAGACCCAACTTGTAGGCCTAATGCAGTGTTGTTTCAACAAATACTTAACGAGAGCTAGAAGATCGAAGCTATGGAGAGGCAACCTGGAGAACACCTTGGAGCGGCAGACACCGTCTCTACAACCCAGACCCAACTTGTAGGCCTAATGCAGTGTTGTTTCAACAACTACTTAACGAGAGCTAGAAGATCGAAGCTATGGAGAAGCAACCTGGAGAACACCTTGGAGCGGCAGACACCGTCTCTACAACCCAGACCCAACTTGTAGGCCTAATGCAGTGTTGTTTCAAGAACTACTTAACGAGAGCTAGAAGATCGAAGCTATTGGGAGGCAACCTAGAGAACACCTTGGAGCGGAAGACACCGTCTCTACAACCCAGACCCAACTTGTAGGCCTAATGCAGTGTTGTTTCAAGAACTACTTAACGAGAGCTAGAAGATCGAAGCTATGGAGAGGCAACCTGGAGAACACCTTGGAGCGGCAGACACCGTCTCTACAACCCAGACCCAACTTGTAGGCCAAATGCAGTGTTGTTTCAACAACTACTTAACGAGAGCTAGAAGATCGAAGCTATGGAGAGGCAACCTGGAGAACACCTTGGAGCGGAAGACTCCGTCTCTACAACCCAGACCCAACTTGTAGGCCTAATGCAGTGTTGTTTCAACAACTACTTAACGAGAGCTAGAAGATCGAAGCTATGGAGAGGCAACCTGGAGAACACCTTGGAGCTGGAGACACCGTCTCTACAACCCAGACCAAACTTGTAGGCCTAATGCAGTGTTGTTTCAACAACTACTTAACGAGAGCTAGAAGATAGAAGCTATGGAGAGGCATCCTGGAGAACACCTTGGAGCGGCAGACACCGTGTCTACAACCCAGACCAAACTTGTAGGCCTAATGCAGTGTTGTTTCAACAACTACTTAACGAGAGCTAGAAGATAGAAGCTATGGAGAGGCAACCTGGAGAACACCTTGGAGCGGCAGACACCGTCTCTACAACCCAGACCCAACTTGTAGGCCTAATGCAGTGTTGTTTCAACAACTACTTAACGAGAGCTAGAAGATAGAAGCTATGGAGAGGCAACCTGGAGAACACCTTGGAGCGGAAGACACCGTCTCTACAACTCAGACCCAACTTGTAGGCCTAATGCAGTGTTGTTTCATCAACTACTTAACGAGAGCTAGAAGATCGAAGCTATGGAGAGGCAACCTGGAGAACACCTTGGAGCGGAAGACACCGTCTCTACAACCCGACCCAACTTGTAGGCCTAATGCAGTGTTGTTTCAACAACTACTTAACGAGAGCTAGAAGATCGAAGCTATGGAGAGGCAACCTGGAGAACACCTTGGAGCGGCAGACACCGTCTCTACAACCCAGACCCAACTTGTAGGCCTAATGCAGTGTTGTTTCAACAACTACTTAACGAGAGCTAGAAGATCGAAGCTATGGAGAGGCAACCTGGAGAACACCTTGGAGCGGAAGACACCGTCTCTACAACCCAGACCCAACTTGTAGGCCTAATGCAGTGTTGTTTCAAGAACTACTTAACGAGAGCTAGAAGATCGAAGCTATTGGGAGGCAACCTGGAGAACACCTTGGAGCGGAAGACACCGTCTCTACAACCCAGACCCAACTTGTAGGCCTAATGCAGTGTTGTTTCAAGAACTACTTAACGAGAGCTAGAAGATCGAAGCTATGGAGAGGCAACCTGGAGAACACCTTGGAGCGGCAGACACCGTATCTACAACCCAGACCCAACTTGTAGGCCAAATTCAGTGTTGTTTCAACAACTACTTAACGAGAGCTAGAAGATCGATGCTATGGAGAGGCAACCTGGAGAACACCTTGGAGCGGAAGACTCCGTCTCTACAACCCAGACCCAACTTGTAGGCCTAATGCAGTGTTGTTTCAACAACTACTTAACGAGAGCTAGAAGATCGAAGCTATGGAGAGGCAACCTGGAGAACACCTTGGAGCTGGAGACACCGTCTCTACAACCCAGACCAAACTTGTAGGCCTAATGCAGTGTTGTTTCAACAACTACTTAACGAGAGCTAGAAGATAGAAGCTATGGAGAGGCATCCTGGAGAACACCTTGGAGCGGCAGACACCGTCTCTACAACCCAGACCAATCTTGTAGGCCTAATGCAGTGTTGTTTCAACAACTACTTAACGAGAGCAAGAAGATAGAAGCTATGGAGAGGCAACCTGGAGAACACCTTGGAGCGGAAGACACCGTCTCTACAACCCAGACCCAACTTGTAGGCCTAATGCAGTGTTGTTTCATCAACTACTTAACGAGAGCTAGAAGATCGAAGCTATGGAGAGGCAACCTGGAGAACACCTTGGAGCGGAAGACACCCTCTCTACAACCCAGACCCAACTTGTAGGCCTAATGCAGTGTTGTTTCAACAACTACTTAACGAGAGCTAGAAGATCGAAGCTATGGAGAGGCAACCTGGAGAACACCTTGGAGCGGCAGACACCGTCTCTACAACCCAGACCCAACTTGTAGGCCTAATGCAGTGTTGTTTCAAGAACTACTTAACGAGAGCTAGAAGATCGAAGCTATGGAGAGGCAACCTGGAGAACACCTTGGAGCGGAAGACACCGTCTCTACAACCCAGACCCAACTTGTAGGCCTAATGCAGTGTTGTTTCAACAACTACTTAACGAGAGCTAGAAGATCGAAGCTATGGAGAGGCAACCTGGAGAACACCTTGGAGCGGAAGACACCGTCTCTACAACCCAGACCCAACTTGTAGGCCTAATGCAGTGTTGTTTCAACAACTACTTAACGAGAGCTAGAAGATCGAAGCTATGGAGAGGCAACCTGGAGAACACCTTGGAGCGGCAGACACCGTCTCTACAACCCAGACCCAACTTGTAGGCCTAATGCAGTGTTGTTTCAACAACTACTTAAAGAGAGCTAGAAGATCGAAGCTATGGAGAGGCAACCTGGAGAACACCTTGGAGCGGAAGACACCGTCTCTACAACCCAGACCCAACTTGTAGGCCTAATGCAGTGTTGTTTCAAGAACTACTTAACGAGAGCTAGAAGATCGAAGCTATGGAGAGGCAACCTGGAGAACACCTTGGAGCGGAAGACTCCGTCTCTACAACCCAGACCCAACTGTTAGGCCTAATGCAGTGTTGTTTCAACAACTACTTAACGAGAGCTAGAAGATCGAAGCTATGGAGAGGCAACCTGGAGAACACCTTGGAGCTGGAGACACCGCCTCTACAACCCAGACCAAACTTGTAGGCCTAATGCAGTGTTGTTTCAACAACTACGTAACGAGAGCTAGAAGATAGAAGCTATGGAGAGGCAACCTGGAGAACACCTTGGAGCGGCAGACACCGTCTCTAATACCCAGACCCAATTTGTAGGCCTAATGCAGTGTTGTTTCAACAACTACTTAACGAGAGCTAGAAGATAGAAGCTATGGAGAGGCAACCTGGAGAACACCTTGGAGCGAAAGACACCGTCTCTACAACCCAGACCCAACTTGTAGGCCTAATGCAGTGTTGTTTCAACAACTACTTAACGAGAGCTAGAAGATCGAAGCTATGGAGAGGCAACCTGGAGAACACCTTGGAGCGGCAGACACCGTCTCTACAACCCAGAACCAACTTGTAGGCCTAATGCAGTGTTGTTTCAACAACTACTTAACGAGAGCTAGAAGATCGAAGCTATGGAGAGGCAACCTGGAGAACACCTTGGAGCGGCAGACACCGTCTCTACAACCCAGACCCAACTTGTAGGCCTAATGCAGTGTTGTTTCAAGAACTACTTAACGAGAGCTAGAAGATCGAAGCTATGGAGAGGTAACCTGGAGAACACCTTGGAGCGGAAGACACCGTCTCTACAACCCAGAACCAACTTGTAGACCTAATGCAGTGTTGTTTCAACAACTACTTAACGAGAGCTAGATGATCGAAGCTATTGAGAGGCAACCTGGAGAACACCTTGGAGCGGAAGACACCGTCTCTACAACCCAGACCCAACTTGTAGGCCTAATGCAGTGTTGTTTCAACAACTACTTAACGAGAGCTAGAAGATCGAAGCTATGGAGAGGCAACCTGGAGAACACCTTGGAGCGGCAGACACCGTCTCTACAACCCAGACCAAACTTGTAGGCCTAATGCAGTGTTGTTTCAACAACTACTTAACGAGAGCTAGAAGATCGAAGCTATGGAGAGGCAACCTGGAGAACACCTTGGAGCGGCAGACACCGTCTCTACAACCCAGACCCAACTTGTAGGCCTAATGCAGTGTTGTTTCAAGAACTACTTAACGAGAGCTAGAAGATCGAAGCTATTGGGAGGCAACCTGGAGAACACCTTGGAGCGGAAGACACCGTCTCTACAACCCAGACCCAACTTGTAGGCCTAATGCAGTGTTGTTTCAAGAACTACTTAACGAGAGCTAGAAGATTGAAGCTATGGAGAGGCAACCTGGAGAACACCTTGGAGCGGCAGACACCGTCTCTACAACCCAGACCCAACTTGTAGGCCAAATGCAGTGTTGTTTCAACAACTACTTAACGAGAGCTAGAAGATCGAAGCTATGGAGAGGCAACCTGGAGAACACCTTGGAGCGGAAGACTCCGTCTCTACAACCCAGACCCAACTTGTAGGCCTAATGCAGTGTTGTTTCAACAACTACTTAACGAGAGCTAGAAGATCGAAGCTATGGAGAGGCAACCTGGAGAACACCTTGGAGCTGGAGACACCGTCTCTACAACCCAGACCCAACTTGTAGGCCTAATGCAGTGTTGTTTCAACAACTACTTAACGAGAGCTAGAAGATTGAAGCTATGGAGAGGCAACCTGGAGAACACCTTGGAGCGGCAGACACCGTCTCTACAACCCAGACCCAACTTGTAGGCCTAATGCAGTGTTGTTTCAAGAACTACTTAACGAGAGCTAGAAGATCGAAGCTATGGAGAGGCAACCTGGAGAACACCTTGGAGCGGAAGACACCGTCTCTACAACCCAGAACCAACTTGTAGGCCTAATGCAGTGTTGTTTCAACAACTACTTAACGAGAGCTAGAAGATCGAAGCTATGGAGAGGCAACCTGGAGAACACCTTGGAGCGGAAGACACCGTCTCTACAACCCAGACCCAACTTGTAGGCCTAATGCAGTGTTGTTTCAACAACTACTTAACGAGAGCTAGAAGATCGAAGCTATGGAGAGGCAACCTGGAGAACACCTTGGAGTGGCAGACACCGTCTCTACAACCCAGACCCAACTTGTAGGCCTAATGCAGTGTTGTTTCAACAACTACTTAACGAGAGCTAGAAGATCGAAGCTATGGAGAAGCAACCTGGAGAACACCTTGGAGCGGCAGACACCGTCTCTACAACCCAGACCCAACTTGTAGGCCTAATGCAGTGTTGTTTCAAGAACTACTTAACGAGAGCTAGAAGATCGAAGCTATTGGGAGGCAACCTGGAGAACACCTTGGAGCGGAAGACACCGTCTCTACAACCCAGAACCAACTTGTAGGCCTAATGCAGTGTTGTTTCAAGAACTACTTAACGAGAGCTAGAAGATCGAAGCTATGGAGAGGCAACCTGGAGAACACCTTGAAGCGGCAGACACCGTCTCTACAACCCAGACCCAACTTGTAGGCCAAATGCAGTGTTGTTTCAACAACTACTTAACGAGAGCTAGAAGATCGAAGCTATGGAGAGGCAACCTGGAGAACACCTTGGAGCGGAAGACTCCGTCTCTACAACCCAGACCCAACTTGTAGGCCTAATGCAGTGTTGTTTCAACAACTACTTAACGAGAGCTAGAAGATCGAAGCTATGGAGAGGCAACCTGGAGAACACCTTGGAGCTGGAGACACCGTCTCTACAACCCAGACCAAACTTGTAGGCCTAATGCAGTGTTGTTTCAACAACTACTTAACGAGAGCTAGAAGATAGAAGCTATGGAGAGGCATCCTGGAGAACACCTTGGAGCGGCAGACACAGTCTCTACAACCCAGACCAAACTTGTAGGCCTAATGCAGTGTTGTTTCAACAACTACTTAACGAGAGCAAGAAGATAGAAGCTATGGAGAGGCAACCTGGAGAACACCTTGGAGCAGAAGACACCGTCTCTACAACCCAGACCCAACTTGTAGGCCTAATGCAGTGTTGTTTCATCAACTACTTAACGAGAGCTAGAAGATCGAAGCTATGGAGAGGCAACCTGGAGAACACCTTGGAGCGGAAGACACCGTCTCTACAACCCAGACCCAACTTGTAGGCCTAATGCAGTGTTGTTTCAACAACTACTTAACGAGAGCTAGAAGATCGAAGCTATGGAGAGGCAACCTGGAGAACACATTGGAGCGGCAGACACCGTCTCTACAACCCAGACCCAACTTGTAGGCCTAATGCAGTGTTGTTTCAACAACTACTTAACGAGAGCTAGAAGATCGAAGCTATGGAGAGGCAACCTGGAGAACACCTTGGAGCTGGAGACACCGTCTCTACAACCCAGACCAAACTTGTAGGCCTAATGCAGTGTTGTTTCAACAACTACTTAACGAGAGCTAGAAGATAGAAGCTATGGAGAGGCAACCTGGAGAACACCTTGGAGCGGCAGACACCGTCTCTACAACCCAGACCCAATTTGTAGGCCTAATGCAGTGTTGTTTCAACAACTACTTAACGAGAGCTAGAAGATAGAAGCTATGGAGAGGCAACCTGGAGAACACCTTGGAGCGGAAGACACCGTCTCTACAACTCAGACCCAACTTGTAGGCCTAATGCAGTGTTGTTTCATCAACTACTTAATGAGAGCTAGAAGATCGAAGCTATGGAGAGGCAACCTGGAGAACACCTTGGAGCGGAAGACACCGTCTCTACAACCCAGACCCAACTTGTAGGCCTAATGCAGTGTTGTTTCAACAACTACTTAACGAGAGCTAGAAGATCGAAGCTATGGAGAGGCAACCTGGAGAACACCTTGGAGCGGCAGACACCGTCTCTACAACCCAGACCCAACTTGTAGGCCTAATGCAGTGTTGTTTCAACAACTACTTAACGAGAGCTAGAAGATCGAAGCTATGGAGAGGCAACCTGGAGAACACCTTGGAGCTGGAGACACCGTCTCTACAACCCAGACCAAACTTGTAGGCCTAATGCAGTGTTGTTTCAACAACTACTTAACGAGAGCTAGAAGATAGAAGCTATGGAGAGGCAACCTGGAGAACACCTTGGAGCGGCAGACACCGTCTCTACAACCAAGACCCAATTTGTAGGCCTAATGCAGTGTTGTTTCAACACCTACTTAACGAGAGCTAGAAGATAGAA
Organism: Ranitomeya imitator; assembly: GCF_032444005.1. NCBI lineage: Eukaryota > Metazoa > Chordata > Amphibia > Anura > Dendrobatidae > Ranitomeya > Ranitomeya imitator. Next base: position 236,548,673 of record NC_091283.1, read on the forward strand.
GCTATGGAGAGGCAACCTGGAGAACACCTTGGAGCGGAAGACACCGTCTCTACAACTCAGACCCAACTTGTAGGCCTAATGCAGTGTTGTTTCATCAACTACTTAACGAGAGCTAGAAGATCGAAGCTATGGAGAGGCAACCTGGAGAACACCTTGGAGCGGAAGACACCGTCTCTACAACCCGACCCAACTTGTAGGCCTAATGCAGTGTTGTTTCAACAACTACTTAACGAGAGCTAGAAGATCGAAGCTATGGAGAGGCAACCTGGAGAACACCTTGGAGCGGCAGACACCGTCTCTACAACCCAGACCCAACTTGTAGGCCTAATGCAGTGTTGTTTCAAGAACTACTTAACGAGAGCTAGAAGATCGAAGCTATGGAGAGGCAACCTGGAGAACACCTTGGAGCGGAAGACACCGTCTCTACAACCCAGAACCAACTTGTAGGCCTAATGCAGTGTTGTTTCAACAACTACTTAACGAGAGCTAGAAGATCGAAGCTATGGAGAGGCAACCTGGAGATCACCTTGGAGCGGAAGACACCGTCTCTACAACCCAGACCCAACTTGTAGGCCTAATGCAGTGTTGTTTCAACAACTACTTAACGAGAGCTAGAAGATCGAAGCTATGGAGAGGCAACCTGGAGAACACCTTGGAGTGGCAGACACCGTCTCTACAACCCAGACCCAACTTGTAGGCCTAATGCAGTGTTGTTTCAACAACTACTTAACGAGAGCTAGAAGATCGAAGCTATGGAGAAGCAACCTGGAGAACACCTTGGAGCGGCAGACACCGTCTCTACAACCCAGACCCAACTTGTAGGCCTAATGCAGTGTTGTTTCAAGAACTACTTAACGAGAGCTAGAAGATCGAAGCTATTGGGAGGCAACCTGGAGAACACCTTGGAGCGGAAGACACCGTCTCTACAACCCAGACCCAACTTGTAGGCCTAATGCAGTGTTGTTTCAACAACTACTTAACGAGAGCTAGAAGATCGAAGCTATGGAGAGGCAACCTGGAGAACACCTTGAAGCGGCAGACACCGTCTCTACAACCCAGACCCAACTTGTAGGCCAAATGCAGTGTTGTTTCAACAACTACTTAACGAGAGCTAGAAGATCGAAGCTATGGAGAGGCAACCTGGAGAACACCTTGGAGCGGAAGACTTCGTCTCTACAACCCAGACCCAACTTGTAGGCCTAATGCAGTGTTGTTTCAACAACTACTTAACGAGAGCTAGAAGATCGAAGCTATGGAGAGGCAACCTGGAGAACACCTTGGAGCTGGAGACACCGTCTCTACAACCCAGACCAAACTTGTAGGCCTAATGCAGTGTTGTTTCAACAACTACTTAACGAGAGCTAGAAGATAGAAGCTATGGAGAGGCATCCTGGAGAACACCTTGGAGCGGCAGACACCGTCTCTACAACCCAGACCAAACTTGTAGGCCTAATGCAGTGTTGTTTCAACAACTACTTAACGAGAGCAAGAAGATAGAAGCTATGGAGAGGCAACCTGGAGAACACCTTGGAGCAGAAGACACCGTCTCTACAACCCAGACCCAACTTGTAGGCCTAATGCAGTGTTGTTTCATCAACTACTTAACGAGAGCTAGAAGATCGAAGCTATGGAGAGGCAACCTGGAGAACACCTTGGAGCTGAAGACACCGTCTCTACAACCCAGACCCAACTTGTAGGCCTAATGCAGTGTTGTTTCAACAACTACTTAACGAGAGCTAGAAGATCGAAGCTATGGAGAGGCAACCTGGAGAACACATTGGAGCGGCAGACACCGTCTCTACAACCCAGACCCAACTTGTAGGCCTAATGCAGTGTTGTTTCAACAACTACTTAACGAGAGCTAGAAGATCGAAGCTATGGAGAGGCAACCTGGAGAACACCTTGGAGCTGGAGACACCGTCTCTACAACCCAGACCAAACTTGTAGGCCTAATGCAGTGTTGTTTCAACAACTACTTAACGAGAGCTAGAAGATAGAAGCTATGGAGAGGCAACCTGGAGAACACCTTGGAGCGGCAGACACCGTCTCTACAACCCAGACCCAATTTGTAGGCCTAATGCAGTGTTGTTTCAACAACTACTTAACGAGAGCTAGAAGATAGAAGCTATGGAGAGGCAACCTGGAGAACACCTTGGAGCGGAAGACACCGTCTCTACAACTCAGACCCAACTTGTAGGCCTAATGCAGTGTTGTTTCATCAACTACTTAATGAGAGCTAGAAGATCGAAGCTATGGAGAGGCAACCTGGAGAACACCTTGGAGCGGAAGACACCGTCTCTACAACCCAGACCCAACTTGTAGGCCTAATGCAGTGTTGTTTCAACAACTACTTAACGAGAGCTAGAAGATCGAAGCTATGGAGAGGCAACCTGGAGAACACCTTGGAGCGGCAGACACCGTCTCTACAACCCAGACCCAACTTGTAGGCCTAATGCAGTGTTGTTTCAAGAACTACTTAACGAGAGCTAGAAGATCGAAGCTATGGAGAGGCAACCTGGAGAACACCTTGGAGCGGAAGACACCGTCTCTACAACCCAGAACCAACTTGTAGGCCTAATGCAGTGTTGTTTCAACAACTACTTAACGAGAGCTAGATGATCGAAGCTATTGAGAGGCAACCTGGAGAACACCTTGGAGCGGAAGACACCGTCTCTACAACCCAGACCCAACTTGTAGGCCTAATGCAGTGTTGTTTCAACAACTACTTAACGAGAGCTAGAAGATCGAAGCTATGGAGAGGCAACCTGGAGAACACCTTGGAGCGGCAGACACCGTCTCTACAACCCAGACCCAACTTGTAGGCCTAATGCAGTGTTGTTTCAACAACTACTTAACGAGAGCTAGAAGATCGAAGCTATGGAGAGGCAACCTGGAGAACACCTTGGAGCGGAAGACACCGTCTCTACAACCCAGACCCAACTTGTAGGCCTAATGCAGTGTTGTTTCAAGAACTACTTAACGAGAGCTAGAAGATCGAAGCTATTGGGAGGCAACCTGGAGAACACCTTGGAGCGGAAGACACCGTCTCTACAACCTAGACCCAACTTGTAGGCCTAATGCAGTGTTGTTTCAAGAACTACTTAACGAGAGCTAGAAGATCGAAGCTATGGAGAGGCAACCTGGAGAACACCTTGGAGCGGCAGACACCGTCTCTACAACCCAGACCCAACTTGTAGGCCAAATTCAGTGTTGTTTCAACAACTACTTAACGAGAGCTAGAAGATCGATGCTATGGAGAGGCAACCTGGAGAACACCTTGGAGCGGAAGACTCCGTCTCTACAACCCAGACCCAACTTGTAGGCCTAATGCAGTGTTGTTTCAACAACTACTTAACGAGAGCTAGAAGATCGAAGCTATGGAGAGGCAACCTGGAGAACACCTTGGAGCTGGAGACACCGTCTCTACAACCCAGACCAAACTTGTAGGCCTAATGCAGTGTTGTTTCAACAACTACTTAACGAGAGCTAGAAGATAGAAGCTATGGAGAGGCATCCTGGAGAACACCTTGGAGCGGCAGACACCGTCTCTACAACCCAGACCAATCTTGTAGGCCTAATGCAGTGTTGTTTCAACAACTACTTAACGAGAGCAAGAAGATAGAAGCTATGGAGAGGCAACCTGGAGAACACCTTGGAGCGGAAGACACCGTCTCTACAACCCAGACCCAACTTGTAGGCCTAATGCAGTGTTGTTTCATCAACTACTTAACGAGAGCTAGAAGATCGAAGCTATGGAGAGGCAACCTGGAGAACACCTTGGAGCGGAAGACACCCTCTCTACAACCCAGACCCAACTTGTAGGCCTAATGCAGTGTTGTTTCAACAACTACTTAACGAGAGCTAGAAGATCAAAGCTATGGAGAGGCAACCTGGAGAACACCTTGGAGCGGCAGACACCGTCTCTACAACCCAGACCCAACTTGTAGGCCTAATGCAGTGTTGTTTCAAGAACTACTTAACGAGAGCTAGAAGATCGAAGCTATGGAGAGGCAACCTGGAGAACACCTTGGAGCGGAAGACACCGTCTCTACAACCCAGACCCAACTTGTAGGCCTAATGCAGTGTTGTTTCAACAACTACTTAACGAGAGCTAGAAGATCGAAGCTATGGAGAGGCAACCTGGAGAACACCTTGGAGCGGAAGACACCGTCTCTACAACCCAGACCCAACTTGTAGGCCTAATGCAGTGTTGTTTCAACAACTACTTAACGAGAGCTAGAAGATCGAAGCTATGGAGAGGCAACCTGGAGAACACCTTGGAGCGGCAGACACCGTCTCTACAACCCAGACCCAACTTGTAGGCCTAATGCAGTGTTGTTTCAACAACTACTTAAAGAGAGCTAGAAGATCGAAGCTATGGAGAGGCAACCTGGAGAACACCTTGGAGCGGAAGACACCGTCTCTACAACCCAGACCCAACTTGTAGGCCTAATGCAGTGTTGTTTCAAGAACTACTTAACGAGAGCTAGAAGATCGAAGCTATGGAGAGGCAACCTGGAGAACACCTTGGAGCGGAAGACTCCGTCTCTACAACCCAGACCCAACTGTTAGGCCTAATGCAGTGTTGTTTCAACAACTACTTAACGAGAGCTAGAAGATCGAAGCTATGGAGAGGCAACCTGGAGAACACCTTGGAGCTGGAGACACCGCCTCTACAACCCAGACCAAACTTGTAGGCCTAATGCAGTGTTGTTTCAACAACTACTTAACGAGAGCTAGAAGATAGAAGCTATGGAGAGGCAACCTGGAGAACACCTTGGAGCGGCAGACACCGTCTCTAATACCCAGACCCAATTTGTAGGCCTAATGCAGTGTTGTTTCAACAACTACTTAACGAGAGCTAGAAGATAGAAGCTATGGAGAGGCAACCTGGAGAACACCTTGGAGCGAAAGACGCCGTCTCTACAACCCAGACCCAACTTGTAGGCCTAATGCAGTGTTGTTTCAACAACTACTTAACGAGAGCTAGAAGATCGAAGCTATGGAGAGGCAACCTGGAGAACACCTTGGAGCGGCAGACACCGTCTCTACAACCCAGACCCAACTTGTAGGCCTAATGCAGTGTTGTTTCAAGAACTACTTAACGAGAGCTAGAAGATCGAAGCTATGGAGAGGCAACCTGGAGAACACCTTGGAGCGGAAGACACCATCTCTACAACCCAGAACCAACTTGTAGACCTAATGCAGTGTTGTTTCAACAACTACTTAACGAGAGCTAGATGATCGAAGCTATTGAGAGGCAACCTGGAGAACACCTTGGAGCGGAAGACACCGTCTCTACAACCCAGACCCAACTTGTAGGCCTAATGCAGTGTTGTTTCAACAACTACTTAACGAGAGCTAGAAGATCGAAGCTATGGAGAGGCAACCTGGAGAACACCTTGGAGCGGCAGACACCGTCTCTACAACCCAGACCAAACTTGTAGGCCTAATGCAGTGTTGTTTCAAGAACTACTTAACGAGAGCTAGAAGATTGAAGCTATGGAGAGGCAACCTGGAGAACACCTTGGAGCGGCAGACACCGTCTCTACAACCCAGACCCAACTTGTAGGCCAAATGCAGTGTTGTTTCAACAACTACTTAACGAGAGCTAGAAGATCGAAGCTATGGAGAGGCAACCTGGAGAACACCTTGGAGCGGAAGACTCCGTCTCTACAACCCAGACCCAACTTGTAGGCCTAATGCAGTGTTGTTTCAACAACTACTTAACGAGAGCTAGAAGATCGAAGCTATGGAGAGGCAACCTGGAGAACACCTTGGAGCTGGAGACACCGTCTCTACAACCCAGACCAAACTTGTAGGCCTAATGCAGTGTTGTTTCAACAACTACTTAACGAGAGCTAGAAGATCGAAGCTATGGAGAGGCAACCTGGAGAACACCTTGGAGCGGAAGACACCATCTCTACAACCCAGAACCAACTTGTAGACCTAATGCAGTGTTGTTTCAACAACTACTTAACGAGAGCTAGATGATCGAAGCTATTGAGAGGCAACCTGGAGAACACCTTGGAGCGGAAGACACCGTCTCTACAACCCAGACCCAACTTGTAGGCCTAATGCAGTGTTGTTTCAACAACTACTTAACGAGAGCTAGAAGATCGAAGCTATGGAGAGGCAACCTGGAGAACACCTTGGAGCAGCAGACACCGTCTCTACAACCCAGACCAAACTTGTAGGCCTAATGCAGTGTTGTTTCAACAACTACTTAACGAGAGCTAGAAGATCGAAGCTATGGAGAGGCAACCTGGAGAACACCTTGGAGCGGCAGACACCGTCTCTACAACCCAGACCCAACTTGTAGGCCTAATGCAGTGTTGTTTCAAGAACTACTTAACGAGAGCTAGAAGATCGAAGCTATTGGGAGGCAACCTGGAGAACACCTTGGAGCGGAAGACACCGTCTCTACAACCCAGACCCAACTTGTAGGCCTAATGCAGTGTTGTTTCAAGAACTACTTAACGAGAGCTAGAAGATTGAAGCTATGGAGAGGCAACCTGGAGAACACCTTGGAGCGGCAGACACCGTCTCTACAACCCAGACCCAACTTGTAGGCCAAATGCAGTGTTGTTTCAACAACTACTTAACGAGAGCTAGAAGATCGAAGCTATGGAGAGGCAACCTGGAGAACACCTTGGAGCGGAAGACTCCGTCTCTACAACCCAGACCCAACTTGTAGGCCTAATGCAGTGTTGTTTCAACAACTATTTAACGAGAGCTAGAAGATCGAAGCTATGGAGAGGCAACCTGGAGAACACCTTGGAGCTGGAGACACCGTCTCTACAACCCAGACCAAACTTGTAGGCCTAATGCAGTGTTGTTTCAACAACTACTTAACGAGAGCTAGAAGATCGAAGCTATGGAGAGGCATCCTGGAGAACACCTTGGAGCGGCAGACACCGTCTCTACAACCCAGACCAAACTTGTAGGCCTAATGCAGTGTTGTTTCAACAACTACTTAACGAGAGCAAGAAGATAGAAGCTATGGAGAGGCAACCTGGAGAACACCTTGGAGCGGAAGACACCGTCTCTACAACCCAGACCCAACTTGTAGGCCTAATGCAGTGTTGTTTCATCAACTACTTAACGAGAGCTAGAAGATCGAAGCTATGGAGAGGCAACCTGGAGAACACCTTGGAGCGGAAGACACCGTCTCTACAACCCAGACCCAACTTGTAGGCCTAATGCAGTGTTGTTTCAACAACTACTTAACGAGAGCTAGAAGATCGAAGCTATGGAGAGGCAACCTGGAGAACACCTTGGAGCGGCAGACACCGTCTCTACAACCCAGACCCAACTTGTAGGCCTAATGCAGTGTTGTTTCAAGAACTACTTAACGAGAGCTAGAAGATCGAAGCTATGGAGAGGCAACCTGGAGAACACCTTGGAGCGGAAGACACCGTCTCTACAACCCAGACCCAACTTGTAGGCCTAATGCAGTGTTGTTTCAACAACTACTTAACGAGAGCTAGAAGATCGAAGCTATGGAGAGGCAACCTGGAGAACACCTTGGAGCGGAAGACACCGTCTCTACAACCCAGACCCAACTTGTAGGCCTAATGCAGTGTTGTTTCAACAACTACTTAATGAGAGCTAGAAGATAGAAGCTATGGAGAGGCAACCTGGAGAACACCTTGGAGCGGCAGACACCGTCTCTACAACCCAGACCCAACTTGAAGGCCTAATGCAGTGTTGTTTCAACAACTACTTAAAGAGAGCTAGAAGATCGAAGCTATGGAGAGGCAACCTGGAGAACACCTTGGAGCGGCAGACACCGTCTCTACAACCCAGACCCAACTTGTAGGCCTAATGCAGTGTTGTTTCAAGAACTACTTAACGAGAGCTAGAAGATCGAAGCTATGGAGAGGCAACCTGGAGAACACCTTGGAGCGGAAGACACCGTCTCTACAACCCAGACCCAACTTGTAGGCCTAATGCAGTGTTGTTTCAAGAACTACTTAATGAGAGCTAGAAGATCGAAGCTATGGAGAGGCAACCTGGAGAACACCTTGGAGCGGAAGACTCCGTCTCTACAACCCAGACCCAACTTTTAGGCCTAATGCAGTGTTGTTTCAACAACTACTTAACGAGAGCTAGAAGATCGAAGCTATGGAGAGGCAACCTGGAGAACACCTTGGAGCTGGAGACACCGCCTCTACAACCCAGACCAAACTTGTAGGCCTAATGCAGTGTTGTTTCAACAACTACTTAACGAGAGCTAGAAGATAGAAGCTATGGAGAGGCAACCTGGAGAACACCTTGGAGCGGCAGACACCGTCTCTAATACCCAGACCCAATTTGTAGGCCTAATGCAGTGTTGTTTCAACAACTACTTAACGAGAGCTAGAAGATAGAAGCTATGGAGAGGCAACCTGGAGAACACCTTGGAGCGAAAGACACCGTCTCTACAACCCAGACCCAACTTGTAGGCCTAATGCAGTGTTGTTTCATCAACTACTTAACGAGAGCTAGAAGATCGAAGCTATGGAGAGGCAACCTGGAGAACACCTTGGAGCGGAAAACAACGTCTCTACAACCCAGACCCACCTTGTAGGCCTTATGCAGTGTTGTTTCAACAACTACTTAACGAGAGCTAGAAGATCGAAGCTATGGAGAGGCAACCTGGAGAACACCTTGGAGCGGCAGACACCGTCTCTACAACTCAGACCCAACTTGTAGGCCTAATGCAGTGTTGTTTCAACAACTACTTAACGAGAGCTAGAAGATCGAAGCTATGGAGAGGCAACCTGGAGAACACCTTGGAGCGGAAGACACCAACTCTACAACCCAGACCCAACTTGTAGGCCTAATGCAGTGTTGTTTCAACAACTACTTAACGAGAGCTAGAAGATCGATGCTATGGAGAGGCAACCTGGAGAACACCTTGGAGCGGCAGACACCGTCTCTACAACCCAGACCCAACTTGTAGGCCTAATGCAGTGTTGTTTCAACAACTACTTAACGAGAGCTAGTAGATCGAAGCTATGGAGAGGCAACCTGGAGAACACCTTGGAGCGGCAGACACCGTCTCTACAACCCAGACCCAACTTGTAGGCCTAATGCAGTGTTGTTTCAAGAACTACTTAACGAGAGCTAGAAGATCGAAGATATGTAGAGTCAACCTGGAGAACACCTTGGAGCGGAAGACACCGTCTCTACAACCCAGACCCAACTTGTAGGCCTAATGCAGTGTTGTTTCAAGAACTACTTAACGAGAGCTAGAAGATCGAAGCTATGGCGAGGCAACCTGGAGAACACCTTGGAGCGGAAGACTCCGTCTCTACAACCCAGACCCAACTTTTAGGCCTAATGCAGTGTTGTTTCAACAACAACTTAACGAGAGCTAGAAGATAGAAGCTATGGAGAGGCAACCTGGAGAACACCTTGGAGCTGGAGACACCGTCTCTACAACCCAGACCCAACTTGTAGGCCTAATGCAGTGTTGTTTCAACAACTACTTAACGAGAGCTAGAAGATAGAAGCTATGGAGAGGCAACCTGGAGAACACCTTGGAGCAGCAGACACCGTCTCTACAACCCAGACCCAATTTGTAGGCCTAATGCAGTGTTGTTTCAACAACTACATACGAGAGCTAGAGGATAGACGCTATGGAGAGGAAACCTGGAGAACACCTTGGAGCGGAAGACACCGTCTCTACAACCCAGACCCAACTTGTAGGCCTAATGCAGTGTTGTTTCATCAACTACTTAACGAGAGCTAGAAGATCGAAGCTATGGAGAGGCAACCTGGAGAACACCTTGGAGCGGAAGACACCGTCTCTACAACCCAGACCCAACTTGTAGGCCTAATGCAGTGTTGTTTCAACAACTACTTAACGAGAGCTAGAAGATCGAAGCTATGGAGAGGCAACCTGGAGAACACCTTGGAGCGGCAGACACCGTCTCTACAACCCAGACCCAAATTGTAGGCCTAATGCAGTGTTGTTTCAACAACTACTTAACGAGAGCAAGAAGATAGAAGCTATGGAGAGGCAACCTGGAGAACACCTTGGAGCGGAAGACACCGTCTCTACAACCCAGACCTAACTTGTAGGCCTAATGCAGTGTTGTTTCAACAACTACTTAACGAGAGCTAGAAGATCGACGCTATGGAGATGCAACCTCGAGAACACCTTGGAGCGGCAGACACCGTCTCTACAACCCAGACCCAACTTGTAGGCCTAATGCAGTGTTGTTTCAACAACTACTTAACAAGAGCTAGAAGATCAAAGCTATGGAGAGGCAACCTGGAGAACGCCTTGGAGCGGAAGACACCGTCTCTACAACCCAGACCCAACTTGTAGGCCTAATGCAGTGTTGTTTCAACAACTACTTAATGAGAGCTAGAAGATCGAAGCTATGGAGAGGCAACCTGGAGAACACCTTGGAGCGGCAGACACCGTCTCTACAACCCAGACCCAACTTGTAGGCCTAATGCAGTGTTGTTTCAACAACTACTTAACGAGAGCTAGAAGATCGAAGCTATGGAGAGGCAACCTGGAGAACACCTTGGAGCGGCAGACACCGTCTCTACAACCCAGACCCAACTTGTAGGCCTAATGCAGTGTTGTTTCAACAACTACTTAACGAGAGCTAGAAGATAGAAGCTATGGAGAGGCAACCTGGAGAACACCTTGGAGCAGAAGACACCGTCTCTACAACCCAGACCCAACTTGTAGGCCTAATGCAGTGTTGTTTCAACAACTACTTAACGAGAGCTAGAAGATCGAAGCTATGGAGAGGCAACCTGGAGAACACCTTGGAGCGGAAAACACCGTCTCTACAACCCAGACCCAACTTGTAGGCCTAATGCAGTGTTGTTTCAACAACTACTTAACGAGAGTTAGAAGATCGAAGCTATGGAGAGGCAACCTGGAGAACACCTTGGAGCGGCAGTCATCGTCTCTACAACCCAGACCCAACTTGTAGGCCTAATGCAGTGTTGTTTCAACAACTACTTAACGAGAGCTAGAAGATCGAAGCTATGCAGAGTCAACCTGGAGAACACCTTAGAGCGGCAGACACTCTCTCTACAACCCACACCCAACTTGTAGGCCTAATGCAGTGTTGTTTCAACAACTACTTAACGAGATCTAGAAGATCGAAGCTATGGAGAGGCAACCTGGAGAACACCTTGGAGCGGCAGTCACTGTCTCTACAACCCAGACCCAACTTGTAGGCCTAATGCAGTGTTGTTTCAACAACTACTTAACGAGAGCTAGAAGATCGAAGCTATGGAGAGGCAACCTGGAGAACACCTTGGAGCGGCAGACACCGTCTCTACAACCCAGACCCAACTTGTAGGCCTAATGCAGTGTTGTTTCATCAACTACTTAACGAGAGCTAGAAGATAGAAGCTATGGAGAGGCAACCTGGAGAACACCTTGGAGCGGCAGACACCGTCTCTACAACCCAGACCCAACTTGTATGCCTAATGCAGTGTTGTTTCAACAACTACTTAACGAGAGCTGGAAGATAGAAGCTATGGAGAGGCAACCTGGAGAACACCTTGGAGCGGCAGACACCGTCTCTACAACCCAGACCCAACTTGTAGGCCTAATGCAGTGTTGTTTCAACAACTACTTAACGAGAGCTAGAAGATAGAAGCTATGGAGAGGCAACCTGGAGAACACCTTGGAGCGGGAGACACCGTCTCTACAACCCAGACCAAACTTGTAGGCCTAATGCAGTGTTGTTTCAACAACTACTTAACGAGAGCTAGAAGCTAGAATCTATGGAGAGGTGTTATGAAAGGCAATTCAGTATCACAATGGACATGGAGGTCAGAGCACATACAGTGATCTGACAATAACCCAAAATAATAGAACGAGCTCTGAGACGTGGGAACTCTGCAGACCGCAATTCCTGATCCTCTCCAAACACAACTAGAGGCAGCCGTGGATTGCGCCTAACGCTCCCTATGCAACTCAGCACAGCCTGAGAAACTAACTAGCCTGAAGATAGAAAAAATAAGCCTACCTTGCCTCAGAGAAAAACCCCAAAGGAAAAGGCAGCCCCCCACATATAATGACTGTGAGTAAGATGAAAAGACAAACGTAGGGATGAAATAGATTCAGCAAAGTGAGGCCCGATATTCTAGACAGAACGAGGATAGGAAAGATAACTTTGCGGTCTACACAAAACCCTAAAGAAAACCACGCAAAGGGGCAAAAAGACCCTCCGTACCGAACTAACGGCACGGAGGTACACCCTTTGCGTCCCAGAGCTTCCAGCAAAACAAATAGACAAGCTGGACAGAAAAAATAGCAACAAATAGCAAAGAAGCACTTAGCTATGCAGAGCAGCAGGCCACAGGAATGATCAAGAGAAACACAAGTCCAACACTGGAACATTGACAGGAAGCATGAATCAAAGCATTAGGTGGGGTTAAGTAGAGAAGCACCTAACGACCTCACCAGTACACCTGAGGAAGGAAACTCAGAAGCAGAAGTACCAGTTTCCTCCACAAACGGAAGCTCCCAGAGAGAATCAGCCGAAGTACCCCTTGTGACCACAGGAGGGAGCTCTGCCACAGAATTCACAACAGTACCCCCCCCTTGAGGAGGGGTCACCGAACCCTCACCAGAGCCCCCAGGCCGACCAGGATGAGCCACATGAAAGGCACGAACAAGATCGGGAGCATGGACATCAGAGGCAAAAACCCAGGAATTATCCTCCTGAGCATAACCCTTCCATTTAACCAGATACTGGAGTTTCCGTCTTGAAACATGAGAATCCAAAATCTTCTCCACAATATACTCCAAATCCCCCTCCACCAAAACCGGGGCAGGAGGGTCAACAGATGGAACCATAGGTGCCACGTATCTCCGCAACAATGACCTATGGAAGACGTTATGTATGAAAAAAGAATCTGGGTCAGACGAAAAGACACAGGATTAATAACCTCAGAAATCCTATAAGGATCAATGAAATGAGGTTTAAACTTCGGAGAGGAAACCTTCATAGGAATATGATGAGAAGATAACCAAACCAGATCCCCAACACGAAGTCGGGGACCCACACGGCGTCTGCGATTAGCGAAACGTTGAGCCTTCTCCTGGGACAAGGTCAAATTGTCCACTACATGAGTCCAAATCTGCTGCAACCTTTCCACCACAGTATCCAAACCAGGACAGTCCGAAGACTCAACCTGTCCTGAAGAGAAACGAGGATGGAACCCAGAATTGCAGAAAAATGGCGAAACCAAGGTAGCCGAGCTGGCCCGATTATTAAGGGCGAACTCAGCCAAAGGCAAAAAGGACACCCAGTCATCCTGATCGGCAGAAACAAAGCATCTCAGATAGGTTTCAAAGGTCTGATTGGTTCGTTCGGTCTGGCCATTAGTCTGAGGATGAAAAGCCGAGGAAAAAGACAAGTCAATGCCCATCCTACCACAAAAGGCTCGCCAAAACCTCGAAACAAACTGGGAACCTCTGTCAGAAACGATATTCTCTGGAATGCCGTGCAAATGAACCACATGCTGGAAGAACAATGGCACCAAATCAGAGGAGGAAGGCAACTTGGACAAGGGTACCAGATGGACCATCTTAGAAAAGCGATCACAGACCACCCAAATGACTGACATCTTTTGAGAGACGGGAAGATCTGAAATAAAATCCATAGAGATATGTGTCCAAGGTCTCTTCGGGACCGGCAAGGGCAAAAGCAACCCACTGGCACGAGAACAGCAGGGCTTAGCCCGAGCACAAATCCCACAGGACTGCATAAAAGAACGCACATCCCGCGACAGAGATGGCCACCAAAAGGATCTAGCCACTAACTCTCTGGTACCAAAGATTCCAGGATGACCAGCCAACACCGAACAATGAACCTCAGAGATCACTTTATTTGTCCACCTATCCGGGACAAACAGTTTCTCCGCTGGACAACGATCAGGTTTATTAGCCTGAAATTTTTGCAGCACCCGCCGCAAATCAGGGGAGATGGCAGACACAATTACTCCTTCCTTGAGGATACCCGCCGGCTCAGATAAACCCGGAGAGTCGGGCACAAAACTCCTAGACAGAGCATCCGCCTTCACATTTTTAGAGCCCGGAAGGTACGAAATCACAAAGTCAAAACGGGCGAAAAACAGCGACCAACGAGCCTGTCTAGGATTCAAACGCTTAGCAGACTCGAGATAAGTCAGGTTCTTATGATCAGTCAATACCACCACGCGATGCTTAGCTCCTTCAAGCCAATGACGCCACTCCTCGAATGCCCACTTCATGGCCAGCAACTCTCGGTTGCCCACATCATAATTCCGCTCAGCAGGCGAAAACTTCCTGGAAAAAAAAGCGCATGGTTTCATCACTGAACAATCAGAACCTCTCTGCGACAAAACAGCCCCTGCTCCAATCTCAGAAGCATCAATCTCGACCTGGAACGGAAGAGAAACATCAGGTTGACACAACACAAGGGCAGAAGAAAAACGACGCTTCAACTCTTGAAAAGCTTCCACAGCAGCAGAAGACCAATTGACCAAATCAGCACCCTTCTTGGTCAAATCGGTCAATGGTTTGGCAATACTAGAAAAATTGCAGATGAAGCGACGATAAAAATTAGCAAAGCCCAGGAACTTTTGCAGAGTTTTCAGAGATGTCGGCTGAGTCCAATCATGGATGGCTTGGACCTTAACAGGATCCATCTCGATAGTAGAAGGGGAAAAGATGAACCCCAAAAATGAAACCTTCTGCACACCAAAGAGACACTTTGATCCCTTCACAAACAAAGAATTAGCACGCAGGACCTGAAAAACCGTTCTGACCTGTTTCACATGAGACTCCCAATCATCCCAGAAGATCAAAATGTCATCCAAGTGCACAATCAGGAATTTATCCAGGTACTCTCGGAAGATGTCATGCATAAAGGACTGAAACACTGATGGAGCATTGGCAAGTCCGAATGGCATCACTAGATACTCAAAATGACCCTCGGGCGTATTAAATGCAGTTTTCCATTCATCGCCTCGCCTGATTCGCACCAGATTATACGCACCACGAAGATCAATCTTGGTGAACCAACTAGCCCCCTTAATCCGAGCAAACAAATCAGATAACAAGGGCAAGGGGTACTGAAATTTAACAGTGATCTTATTAAGAAGGCGATAATCTATACAAGGTCTCAGCGAACCATCCTTTTTGGCTACAAAAAAGAACCCTGCTCCTAATGGCGACGATGACGGGCGAATATGCCCCTTCTCCAGGGATTCCTTCACATAACTGTGCATAGTGGTGTGCTCAGGCACGGATAAATTAAACAGTCGACCTTTTGGGAATTTACCACCAGGAATCAAATTGATAGCACAATCACAATCCCTATGCGGAGGTAGGGCATCGGACTTGGGCTCATCAAATACATCCCGGTAATCAGACAAGAACTCTGGAACCTCAGAAGGGGTGGATGACGAAATTGACAAAAATGGAACATCACCATGTACCCCCTGACAACCCCAGCTGGACACCGACATGGATTTCCAATCCAATACTGGATTATGGGCTTGTAGCCATGGCAACCCCAACACGACCACATCATGCAGATTATGCAACACCAGAAAGCGAATATCCTCCTGATGTGCAGGAGCCATGCACATGGTCAGCTGGGTCCAGTATTGAGGCTTATTCTTGGCCAAAGGCGTAGCATCAATACCTCTCAATGGAATAGGACACTGCAAGGGCTCCAAGAAAAACCCACAACGCTTAGCATATTCCAAGTCCATCAAATTCAGAGCAGCGCCTGAATCCACAAACGCCATGACAGAATATGATGACAAAGAGCAGATCAAGGTAACGGACAGAAGAAATTTTGACTGTACCGTACCAATGGTGGCAGACCTAGCGAACCGCTTAGTGCGCTTAGGACAATCAGAGATAGCATGAGTGGAATCACCACAGTAGAAACACAGCCCATTCAGACGTCTGTGTTCTTGCCGTTCAACTCTGGTCAAAGTCCTATCGCACTGCATAGGCTCAGGTTTAAGCTCAGGTAATACCGCCAAATGGTGCACAGATTTACGCTCACGCAAGCGTCGACCGATCTGAATAGCCAAAGACATAGACTCATTCAAACCAGCAGGCATAGGAAATCCCACCATGACATCCTTAAGGGCTTCAGAGAGACCCTTTCTGAACATAGCTGCCAGCGCAGATTCATTCCATTGAGTGAGCACTGACCATTTTCTAAATTTCTGGCAATATACCTCTATCTCATCCTGACCCTGACAAAGAGCCAGCAAATTCTTTTCTGCCTGATCCACTGAATTAGGCTCATCGTACAGCAATCCGAGCGCCAGGAAAAACGCATTGATATTACTTAATGCAGGATCTCCTGGCGCAAGAGAAAATGCCCAGTCCTGAGGGTCGCCACGCAAAAAAGAAATAATAATCAAAACCTGTTGAACTGGATCACCAGAGGAACGAGGTTTCAAGGCCAGAAATAACTTACAATTATTTTTGAAACTCAGAAACTTAGTTCTATCTCCAAAAAGCAAATCAGGAATAGGAATTCTTGGTTCTAACATAGATTTCTGATCAATAGTGTCTTGAATCTTTTGTACTCTTGCCGAGAGCTGATCCACAAATGAAGACAGACTTCTAATGTCCATCGCTACACCTGTGTACTGAACCACCCAAATGTCTAGGGGAAAAAAAAGACAAAACACAAAGCCAAGAAAAAAAAATGGTCTCAGAACTTCTTTTTTCCCTCTATTGAGAATCATTAGTACTTTTGGCTTCCTGTACTGTTATGAAAGGCAATTCAGTATCACAATGGACATGGAGGTCAGAGCACATACAGTGATCTGACAATAACCCAAAATAATAGAACGAGCTCTGAGACGTGGGAACTCTGCAGACCGCAATTCCTGATCCTCTCCAAACACAACTAGAGGCAGCCGTGGATTGCGCCTAACGCTCCCTATGCAACTCAGCACAGCCTGAGAAACTAACTAGCCTGAAGATAGAAAAAATAAGCCTACCTTGCCTCAGAGAAATAATCCAAAGGAAAAGGCAGCCCCCCACATATAATGACTGTGAGTAAGATGAAAAGACAAACGTAGGGATGAAATAGATTCAGCAAAGTGAGGCCCGATATTCTAGACAGAACGAGGATAGGAAAGATAACTTTGCGGTCTACACAAAACCCTAAAGAAAACCACGCAAAGGGGCAAAAAGACCCTCCGTACCGAACTAACGGCACGGAGGTACACCCTTTGCGTCCCAGAGCTTCCAGCAAAACAAATAGACAAGCTGGACAGAAAAAATAGCAACAAATAGCAAAGAAGCACTTAGCTATGCAGAGCAGCAGGCCACAGGAATGATCCAGAGAAACACAAGTCCAACACTGGAACATTGACAGGAAGCATGAATCAAAGCATTAGGTGGGGTGAAGTAGAGAAGCACCTAACGACCTCATCAGATCACCTGAGGAAGGAAACTCAGAAGCAGCAGTACCAGTTTCCTCCACAAACGGAAGCTCCCAGAGAGAATCAGCCGAAGTACCCCTTGTGACCACAGGAGGGAGCTCTGCCACAGAATTCACAACAGAGAGGCAACCTGGAGAACACCTTGGAGCGGCAGACACCGTCTCTACAACCCAGACCCAACTTGTAGGCCTAATGCAGTGTTGTTTCAACAACTACTTAACGAGAGATAGAAGATCGAAGCTATAAAGAGGCAACCTGGAGAACACCTTGGAGCGGCAGACACCGCCTCTACAACCCAGACCCAACTTGTAGGCCTAATGCAGTGTTCTTTCAACAACTACTTAACGAGAGCTAGAAGATCGAAGCTATAAAGAGGCAACCTGGAGAACACCTTGGAGCGGCAGACACCGCCTCTACAACCCAGACCCAACTTGTAGGCCTAATGCAGTGTTCTTTCAACAACTACTTAACGAGAGCTAGAAGATCGAAGCTATGGAGAGGCAACCTGGAGAACACCTTGGAGCAGAAGAAACCGTCTCTACAACCCAGACCCAACTTGTAGGCCTAATGCAGTGTTGTTTCAACAACTCCTTAACGAGAGCTAGAAGATCGAAGCTATGGAGAGGCAACCTGGAGAACACCTTGGAGCGGCAGACACCGTCTCTACAACCCAGACCCAACTTGTAGGCCTAATGCAGTGTTGTTTCAACAACTACTTAACGAGAGCTAGAAGATAGAAGCTATGGAGAGGCAACCTGGAGAACACCTTGGAGCGGCAGACACCGTCTCTACAACCCAGACCCAATTTATAGGCCTAATGCAGTGTTGTTTCATCAACTACTTAACGAGAGCTAGAAGATAGAAGCTATGGAGAGGCAACCTGGAGAACACCTTGGAGCGGAAGACACCGTCTCTACAACCCAGACCCAACTTGTAGGCCTAATGCAGTGTTGTTTCAACAACTACTTAACGAGAGCTAGAAGATCGAAGCTATGGAGAGGCAACCTGGAGAACACCTTGGAGCGGCAGACACCGTCTCTACAACCCAGAACCAACTTGTAGGCCTAATGCAGTGTTGTTTCAACAACTACTTAATGAGAGCTAGAAGATCGAAGCTATGGAGAGGCAACCTGGAGAACACCTTGGAGCGGCAGACACCGTCTCTACAACCAAGACCCAACTTGTAGGCCTAATGCAGTGTTGTTTCAACAACTACTTAACGAGAGCTAGAAGATAGAAGCTATGGAGAGGCAACCTGGAGAACACCTTGGAGCGGAAGACACCGTCTCTACAACCCAGACCCAACTTGTAGGCTTAATGCAGTGTTGTTTCAACAACTACTTAACGAGAGCTAGAAGATCGAAGCTATGCAAAGGCAACCTGGAGAACACCTTGGAGCGGCAAACACCGTCTCTACAACCCAGACCCAACTTGTAGGCCTAATGCAGTGTTGTTTCAACAACTACTTAACGAGAGCTAGAAGATAGAAGCTATGGAGAGGCAACCTGGAGAACACCTTGGAGCGGCAGACACCGTCTCTACAACCCAGACCCAACTTGCAGGCCTAATGCAGTGTTGTTTCAACAACTACTTAACGAGAGCTAGAAGATAGAAGCTATGGAGAGGCAACCTGGAGAACACCTTGGAGGGGCAGACACCGTCTCTACAACCCAGACCCAACTTGTAGGCCTAATGCAGTGTTGTTTCAACAACTACTTAACGAGAGCTAGAAGATAGAAGCTATGGAGAGGCAACCTGGAGAACACCTTGGAGCGGCAGACACCATCTCTACGACCCAGACCCAACTTGTAGGCCTAGTGCAGTGTTGTTTCAACAACTACTTAACGAGAGCTAGAAGATCGAAGCTATGGAGACGCAACCTGGAGAACACCTTGGAGCGGCAAACACCGTCTCTACAACCCAGACCCAACTTGTAGGCCTAATGCAGTGTTGTTTCAACAAATACTTAACGAGAGCTAGAAGATAGAAGCTATGGAGAGGCAACCTGGAGAACACCTTGGAGCGGCAGACACCGTCTCTACAACCCAGACCCAACTTGCAGGCCTAATGCAGTGTTGTTTCAACAACTACTTAACGAGAGCTAGAAGATAGAAGCTATGGAGAGGCAACCTGGAGAACACCTTGGAGCGGCAGACACCGTCTCTACAACCCAGACCCAATTTATAGGCCTAATGCAGTGTTGTTTCATCAACTACTTAACGAGAGCTAGAAGATAGAAGCTATGGAGAGGCAACCTGGAGAACACCTTGGAGCGGAAGACACCGTCTCTACAACCCAGACCCAACTTGTAGGCCTAATGCAGTGTTGTTTCAACAACTACTTAACGAGAGCTAGAAGATCGAAGCTATGGAGAGGCAACCTGGAGAACACCTTGGAGCGGCAGACACCGTCTCTACAACCCAGAACCAACTTGTAGGCCTAATGCAGTGTTGTTTCAACAACTACTTAATGAGAGCTAGAAGATCGAAGCTATGGAGAGGCAACCTGGAGAACACCTTGGAGCGGCAGACACCGTCTCTACAACCAAGACCCAACTTGTAGGCCTAATGCAGTGTTGTTTCAACAACTACTTAACGAGAGCTAGAAGATAGAAGCTATGGAGAGGCAACCTGGAGAACACCTTGGAGCGGAAGACACCGTCTCTACAACCCAGACCCAACTTGTAGGCTTAATGCAGTGTTGTTTCAACAACTACTTAACGAGAGCTAGAAGATCGAAGCTATGCAAAGGCAACCTGGAGAACACCTTGGAGCGGCAAACACCGTCTCTACAACCCAGACCCAACTTGTAGGCCTAATGCAGTGTTGTTTCAACAAATACTTAACGAGAGCTAGAAGATAGAAGCTATGGAGAGGCAACCTGGAGAACACCTTGGAGCGGCAGACACCGTCTCTACAACCCAGACCCAACTTGCAGGCCTAATGCAGTGTTGTTTCAACAACTACTTAACGAGAGCTAGAAGATAGAAGCTATGGAGAGGCAACCTGGAGAACACCTTGGAGGGGCAGACACCGTCTCTACAACCCAGACCCAACTTGTAGGCCTAATGCAGTGTTGTTTCAACAACTACTTAACGAGAGCTAGAAGATAGAAGCTATGGAGAGGCAACCTGGAGAACACCTTGGAGCGGCAGACACCATCTCTACGACCCAGACCCAACTTGTAGGCCTAGTGCAGTGTTGTTTCAACAACTACTTAACGAGAGCTAGAAGATCGAAGCTATGGAGACGCAACCTGGAGACCACCTTGGAGCGGAAGACACCGTCTCTACAACCCAGAACCAACTTGTAGTCCTAATACAGTGTTGTTTCAACAACTACTTAACGAGAGCTAGAAGATCGAAGCTATGGAGAGGCAACCTGGAGAACACCTTGGAGCGGCAGACACCGTCTCTACAACCCAGACCCAACTTTTAGGCCTAATGCAGTGTTGTTTCAACAACTACTTAACGAGAGCTAGAAGATAGAAGCTATGGAGAGGCAACCTGGAGAACGCCTTGGAGCGGCAGACACCGTCTCTACAACCCAGACCCAACTTGTAGGCCTAATGCAGTGTTGTTTCAACAACTACTTAACGAGAGCTAGAAGATCGAAGCTATGGAGAGGCAACCTGGAGAAAACCTTGGAGCGGAAGACTCCGTCTCTACAACCCAGACCCAATTTGTAGGCCTAATGCAGTGTTGTTTCAACAACTACTTAACGAGAGCTAGAAGATCGAAGCTATGGAGAGGCAACCTGGAGAACACCTTGGAGCCGGAGACACCGTCTCTACAACCCAGACCAATCTTGTAGGCCTAATGCAGTGTTTTTTCAACAACTACTTAACGAGAGCTAGAAGATAGAAGCTATGGAGAGGCAACCTGGAGAACACCTTGGAGCGGAAGACACCGTCTCTACAACCCAGACCCAACTTGTAGGCCTAATGCAGTGTTGTTTCAACAACTACTTAACGAGAGCTAGAAGATAGAAGCTATGGAGAGGCAACCTGGAGAACACCTTGGAGCGGGAGACACCGTCTCTACAACCCAGACCAAACTTGTAAGCCTAATGCAGTGTTGTTTCAACAACTACTTAACGAGAGCTAGAAGATAGAAGCTATGGAGAGGAAGTGCATTTGAACAGCAAGGTTGATTGCTGTTGAGGGGAACTAGAAAAAAAAAAAATCTATAAATCTTCAGCAGAGCGAGTGTGAGCGAGCTGAGTGTGTCCTGAGCGTAAGTGTGGACGGCGGTAAGTGTGACTTGTGATTCAGTGAAGAGGTATTTGGAAAGCCTTTAACAAATACCTGTGTGAATTGGTGTGAGTTGCTGAATTGGGGGTAGGTATATTCATAAGGGTTAACTTAGGGTGGGGGCTCATAGTTAAGGGTTTATAAGGGGCAGCTGTTTGGGGCTCAAGTCCTTTTTGGAAGTGCATTTGAACAGCAAGGTTGATTGCTGTTGAGGGGAACTAGAAAAAAAAAAATCTATAAATCTTCAGCAGAGCGAGTGTGAGCGAGCTGAGTGTGTCCTGAGCGTAAGTGTGGACGGCGGTAAGTGTGACTTGTGATTCAGTGAAGAGGTATTTGGAAAGCCTTTAACAAATACCTGTGTGAATTGGTGTGAGTTGCTGAATTGGGGGTAGGTATATTCATAAGGGTTAACTTAGGGTGGGGGCTCATAGTTAAGGGTTTATAAGGGGCAGCTGTTTGGGGCTCAAGTCCTTTTTGGAAGTGCATTTGAACAGCAAGGTTGATTGCTGTTGAGGGGAACTAGAAAAAAAAAATCTATAAATCTTCAGCAGAGCGAGTGTGAGCGAGCTGAGTGTGTCCTGAGCGTAAGTGTGGACGGCGGTAAGTGTGACTTGTGATTCAGTGAAGAGGTATTTGGAAAGCCTTTAACAAATACCTGTGTGAATTGGTGTGAGTTGCTGAATTGGGGGTAGGTATATTCATAAGGGTTAACTTAGGGTGGGGGCTCATAGTTAAGGGTTTATAAGGGGCAGCTGTTTGGGGCTCAAGTCCTTTTTGGAAGTGCATTTGAACAGCAAGGTTGATTGCTGTTGAGGGGAACTAGAAAAAAAAAAAAATCTATAAATCTTCAGCAGAGCGAGTGTGAGCGAGCTGAGTGTGTCCTGAGCGTAAGTGTGGACGGCGGTAAGTGTGACTTGTGATTCAGTGAAGAGGTATTTGGAAAGCCTTTAACAAATACCTGTGTGAATTGGTGTGAGTTGCTGAATTGGGGGTAGGTATATTCATAAGGGTTAACTTAGGGTGGGGGCTCATAGTTAAGGGTTTATAAGGGGCAGCTGTTTGGGGCTCAAGTCCTTTTTGGAAGTGCATTTGAACAGCAAGGTTGATTGCTGTTGAGGGGAACTAGAAAAAAAAAAATCTATAAATCTTCAGCAGAGCGAGTGTGAGCGAGCTGAGTGTGTCCTGAGCGTAAGTGTGGACGGCGGTAAGTGTGACTTGTGATTCAGTGAAGAGGTATTTGGAAAGCCTTTAACAAATACCTGTGTGAATTGGTGTGAGTTGCTGAATTGGGGGTAGGTATATTCATAAGGGTTAACTTAGGGTGGGGGCTCATAGTTAAGGGTTTATAAGGGGCAGCTCTTTGGGGCTCAAGTCCTTTTTGGAAGTGCATTTGAACAGCAAGGTTGATTGCTGTTGAGGGGAACTAGAAAAAAAAAAAAATCTATAAATCTTCAGCAGAGCGAGTGTGAGCGAGCTGAGTGTGTCCTGAGCGTAAGTGTGGACGGCGGTAAGTGTGACTTGTGATTCAGTGAAGAGGTATTTGGAAAGCCTTTAACAAATACCTGTGTGAATTGGTGTGAGTTGCTGAATTGGGGGTAGGTATATTCATAAGGGTTAACTTAGGGTGGGGGCTCATAGTTAAGGGTTTATAAGGGGCAGCTGTTTGGGGCTCAAGTCCTTTTTGGAAGTGCATTTGAACAGCAAGGTTGATTGCTGTTGAGGGGAACTAGAAAAAAAAAAAATCTATAAATCTTCAGCAGAGCGAGTGTGAGCGAGCTGAGTGTGTCCTGAGCGTAAGTGTGGACGGCGGTAAGTGTGACTTGTGATTCAGTGAAGAGGTATTTGGAAAGCCTTTAACAAATACCTGTGTGAATTGGTGTGAGTTGCTGAATTGGGGGTAGGTATATTCATAAGGGTTAACTTAGGGTGGGGGCTCATAGTTAAGGGTTTATAAGGGGCAGCTGTTTGGGGCTCAAGTCCTTTTTGGAAGTGCATTTGAACAGCAAGGTTGATTGCTGTTGAGGGGGACTAGGAAAAAAAAAAATCTATAAATCTTCAGCAGAGCGAGTGTGAGCGAGCTGAGTGTGTCCTGAGCGTAAGTGTGGACGGCGGTAAGTGTGACTTGTGATTCAGTGACTTTGGATTCAGGGAGCTTCCAGGGGAGGAATTGCTGTCTGATTTTTATTAATACTTTGTATTTATTTATTTATTTATTTATTTTTTTAATTGAACTGTTCTGTCTGGTGCAATCCCCATTAGGAAATGTGCTCCACGATTGTTAATGCCATCCAGTGCACATCTTGCCACATGTATGCAGTCCTTGAGCAGCCGATCGAGGGTGCATACTGCTGTGCGAGATGTGAGCACGTTGTGCATTTGGAAACCCAGATTCTGACTCTAAATGTGCAGCTGGCAACACTGAGATCCATAGACAATATGGAGAGGAGTCTTCTGCTCACGGAGCAGACGCTCAATGGGACAGATGAGGGGGGTGATGGTGGGATGGAGCTGCAGGACAATGAAGTAGCAAGCTGGGTGACAGTTAGGAAGCGGGGTAGAGGGAAGAGTGCCAGGGAGGCTAGTCCTGATCTGGAACACCCCAATAAGTTTGCTAAGTTGGCAGATGAGGGGGGTGCCAGTACAGGGGTAGCACTGCTGCAGCCAGGCATGTCCTCTGAAAGCCGGAGGAGTGACTGCTCCAGTAAGGAGGGAAATAGGAGAGCAGGGCAGGCCAGACAGGTGCTGGTAGTGGGGGACTCAATTATTAGGGGAACAGATAGGGCAATCTGTCACAAAGACAGGGATCGTCGAACGGTGTGCTCCCTACCTGGCGCTCGAGTCCGACACATCGCTGATCGGGTGGACAGATTATTGGGAGGGGCTGGTGAGGACCCAGCGGTCATGGTGCACATTGGCACTAATGACAAAGTTAGAGGTAGGTGGAAGGTCCTTAAAGATGATTTCAGGGAATTAGGCTGCAAGCTGAAAGCAAGGACCTCCAACGTGGTATTTTCCGAAATACTGCCGGTACCACGTGCCACGCCAGAGAGGCAACGGGAGATTAGGGAGGTTAATAAGTGGCTCAATAATTGGTGTAGGAAAGAGGGGTTTGGGTTCCTGCAGAACTGGGCCGACTTCTCAGTTGGCTACAGGCTCTACGCTAGGGACGGGCTGCACCTCAATGGGGAGGGTGCAGCTGTGCTGGGGGAGAGAATGGCTAGAAGGTTGGAGGAGTGTTTAAACTAGGAATTGGGGGGGAGGGTATTCATTTTATAGGAGGGGAAGATAGTGCAGACAGAGACCTGGGCACAAATAAGGAAGTTGGGGGTGGCGGTGGCATGGGGGTTGGGGTCAGAACAGTTAATAATTTAAGAAATAGAAGTACAGAGAGGAACATAAAGTGCATGTATACTAATGCCAGAAGCCTCGCCAACAAAATGGACGAATTAGAACTAATGTTGTTGGAGCATAATTATGACATGGTGGGGATATCTGAAACGTGGCTGGATGAGAGCCATGACTGGGCTGTTAACTTGCAGGGCTACAGCCTGTTCAGAAATGACCGTACAGATAAGCGAGGGGGAGGGGTGTGTCTATATGTAAAATCATCCTTAAAACCCATCCTGCGCGATAATATAGGTGAATTTAATGAAAATGTAGAATCCCTGTGGGTGGAGATAAGGGGAGGGGGAAAAAATAATAAATTACTGATAGGGGTTTGTTATAAATCTCCAAAAATAATGGAAGCAATGGAGAATATCCTCGTAAAGCAAATAGATGAAGCTGCGACTCAAGGAGAAGTCATTATTATGGGGGACTTCAACTACCCTGAAATAGATTGGGGAATAGAAACCTGCAGTTCCAGCAAAGGTAATCAGTTTTTGACAATTATGAGAGACAATTACCTTTCACAACTGGTTCAGGACCCAACAAGAAGGGGGGCACTGCTAGACCTAATATTAACCAACAGGCCAGACCGCATATCAAATATAAGGGTTGGGGGTCACTTGGGAAATAGCGATCACAAAATAATAAGTTTTCAAGTATCCTTTAAAAAGATGTGTAGTAGAGGGGTTACAAGGACACTAAACTTCAGGAGAGCAAATTTCCAACAGATGAGAGAGGATCTTGGTGCAATTAACTGGGACGATATCCTGAGACACAAAAATACACAAAGAAAATGGGAGACGTTTATTAGCATCCTGGATAGGACCTGTGCACAGTATATACCGTATGGGAATAAACATACTAGAAATAGGAGGAAACCAATATGGCTAAATAGAGCTGTAAGGGGCGCAATAAGTGACAAAAAGAAAGCATTTAGAGAATTAAAGGAAGTAGGTAGTGAGGAGGCATTAAATAAATACAGAAAATTAAATAAATTCTGTAAAAAGCAAATCAAGGCAGCAAAGATTGAGACAGAGAGACTCATTGCCAGAGAGAGTAAAAATAATCCTAAAATATTCTTTAACTACATAAATAGTAAGAAACTAAAAAATGATAGTGTTGGCCCCCTTAAAAATAGTCTGGGTGAGATGGTGGATGAGGATGAGGAAAAAGCCAATATGCTAAATGACTTTTTTTCATCAGTATTTACACAAGAAAATCCCATGGCAGACAAAATGTCTAGTGATAAAAATTCCCAATTAAATGTCACCTGCTTAACCCAGCAGGAAGTGCGGCGGCGTCTAAAAATCACTAAAATTGACAAATCTCCGGGCCCGGATGGGATACACCCTCGAGTACTGCAGGAATTAAGTACAGTCATTGATAGACCATTATTTTTAATCTTTAAAGACTCCATAATAACAGGGTCTGTGCCACAGGACTGGCGTATAGCAAATGTGGTGCCAATATTCAAAAAGGGGACAAAAACTGAACTCGGAAATTATAGGCCAGTAAGTTTAACCTCTACTGTGGGTAAAATACTGGAGGGCATTCTAAGGGATGCTATACTGGAGTATCTGAAGAGGAATAACCTCATGACCCAGTATCAGCACGGGTTTACTAGGGACCGTTCATGTCAGACTAATTTGATCAGTTTCTATGAAGAGGTAAGTTCCAGATTGGACCAAGGGAACCCAGTGTATGTAGTGTATATGGACTTTTCACAAGCTTTTGATACGGTGCCACACAAAAGGTTGATACATAAAATGAGAATAATGGGGATAGGGGAAAATATGTGCAAGTGGGTTGAGAGCTGGCTCAGGGATAGGAAACAAAGGGTGGTTATTAATGGAGCACACTCGGACTGGGTAGCGGTTAGCAGTGGGGTACCACAGGGGTCAGTATTGGGCCCTCTTCTTTTTAACATATTTATTAATGACCTTGTAGGGGGCATTCAGAGTAGAATTTCAATATTTGCAGATGACACTAAACTCTGCAGGGTAATCAATACAGAGGAGGACAATTTTATATTACAGGATGATTTATGTAAACTAGAAGCTTGGGCTGATAAATGGCAAATGAGCTTTAATGGGGATAAATGTAAGGTCATGCACTTGGGTAGAAGTAATAAGATGTATAATTATGTGCTTAATTCTAAAACTCTGGGCAAAACCGTCAATGAAAAAGACCTGGGTGTATGGGTGGATGACAAACTTAAATTCAGTGGCCAGTGTCAGGCAGCTGCTACAAAGGCAAATAAAATAATGGGATGCATTAAAAGAGGCATAGATGCTCATGAGGAGAACATAATTTTACCTCTATACAAGTCACTAGTT
Source organism: Ranitomeya imitator (assembly GCF_032444005.1). Lineage (NCBI taxonomy): Eukaryota > Metazoa > Chordata > Amphibia > Anura > Dendrobatidae > Ranitomeya > Ranitomeya imitator. The sequence goes on from NC_091283.1 coordinate 236,576,086, forward strand.
CGACCACACTTAGAATACTGTGCACAGTTCTGGTCTCCGGTGTTTAAGAAAGATATAGCTGAACTGGAGCGGGTGCAGAGAAGAGCGACCAAGGTTATTAGAGGACTGGGGGGTCTGCAATACCAAGATAGGTTATTACACTTGGGGCTATTTAGTTTGGAAAAACGAAAACTAAGGGGTGATCTTATTTTAATGTATAAATATATGAGGGGACAGTACAAAGACCTTTCTGATGATCTTTTTAATCATAGACCTGAAACAGGGACAAGGGGGCATCCTCTGCGGTTGGAGAAAAAAGGTTTAAGCATAATAACAGACGCGGATTCTTTACTGTAAGAGCAGTGAGACTATGGAACTCTCTGCCGTATGATGTTGTAATGAGTGATTCATTACTTAAATTTAAGAGGGGACTGGATACCTTTCTGGAAAAGTATAATGTTACAGGGTATATACACTAGATTCCTTGATAGGGCGTTGATCCAGGGAACTAGTCTGATTGCCGTATATGGAGTCGGGAAGGAATTTTTTTCCCCAATGTGGAGCTTACTCTTTGCACATGGTTTTTTTTTGCCTTCCTCTGGATCAACATGTTAGGTTAGGCTATGGGTTGAACTAGATGGACATATAGTCTTCCTTCAACCTTAATAACTATGTAACTATGTAACCTGGAGAACACCTTGGAGCGGCAGACACCGTCTCTCTGCAACCCAGACCCAACTTGTAGGCCTAATGCAGTGTTGTTTCAACAACTACTTAACGAGAGCTAGAAGATCGAAGCTATGGAGAGGCAACCTGGAGAACACCTTGGAGCGGAAGACACCGTCTCTACAACCCAGACCCAACATGTAGGCTTAATGCAGTGTTGTTTCAACAACTACTTAACGAGAGCTAGAAGATCGAAGCTATGGAGAGGCAACCTGGAGAACACCTTGGAGAGGCAGACACCGTCTCTACAACCCAGACCCAACTTGTAGGCCTAATGCAGTGTTGTTTCAACAACTACTTAACGAGAGCTAGAAGATCGAAGCTATAGAGAGGCAACCTGGAGAACACCTTGGAGCGGCATACAACATCTCTACAACCCAGACCAAACTTGTAGGCCTAATGCAGTGTTGTTTCAACAACTACTTAACGAGAGCTAGAAGATCGAAGCTATGGAGAGGCAACCTGGAGAACACCTTGGAGCGGAAGACACCGTATCTACAACCCAGACCCAACTTGTAGGCCTAATGCAGTGTTGTTTCAACAACTACATAACGAGAGCTAGAAGATAGAAGCTATGGAGAGGCAACCTGGAGAACACCTTGGAGCGGCAGACACCGTCTCTACAACCCAGACCCAACTTGTAGGCCTAATGCAGTGTTATTTCAACAACTACTTAACGAGAGCTAGAAGATAGAAGCTATGGAGAGGCAACCTGGAGAACACCTTGGAGCGGGAGACACCGTCTCTACAACCCAGACCAAACTTGTAGGCCTAATGCAGTGTTATTTCAACAACTACTTAACGAGAGCTAGAAGATAGAAGCTATGGAGAGGCAACCTGGAGAACACCTTGGAGCGGCAGACAAAGTCTCTACAACCCAGACCCAACTTGTAGGCCTAATGCAGTGTTGTTTCATCAACTACTTAACGAGAGCTAGAAGATCGAAGCTATGGAGAGGCAACCTGGAGAACACCTTGGAGTGGCAGACACCGTCTCTACAACCCAGAACCAACTTGTAGGCCTAATGCAGTGTTGTTTCAACAACTACATAACGAGAGCTAGAAGATCGAAGCTATGGAGAGGCAACCTGGAGAACACCTTGGAGCGGCATACAACATCTCTACAACCCAGACCAAACTTGTAGGCCTAATGCAGTGTTGTTTCAACAACTACTTAACGAGAGCTAGAAGATCGAAGCTATGGAGAGGCAACCTGGAGAACACCTTGGAGCGGAAGACACCGTCTCTACAACCCAGACCCAACTTGTAGGCCTAATGCAGTGCTGTTTCAACAACTACTTAACGAGAGCTAGAAGATCGAAGCTATGGAGAGGCAACCTGGAGAACACCTTGGAGTGGCAGACACCGTCTCTACAACCCAGAACCAACTTGTAGGCCTAATGCAGTGTTGTTTCAACAACTACTTAACGAGAGCTAGAAGATCGAAGCTATGGAGAGGCAACCTGGAGAACACCTTGGAGAGGCAGACACCGTCTCTACAACCCAGACCCAACTTGTAGGCCTAATGCAGTGTTGTTTCAACAACTACTTAACGAGAGCTAGAAGATCGAAGCTATAGAGAGGCAACCTGGAGAACACCTTGGAGCGGCATACAACATCTCTACAACCCAGACCAAACTTGTAGGCCTAATGCAGTGTTGTTTCAACAACTACTTAACGAGAGCTAGAAGATCGAAGCTATGGAGAGGCAACCTGGAGAACACCTTGGAGCGGAAGACACCGTCTCTACAACCCAGACCCAACTTGTAGGCCTAATGAAGTGTTGTTCAACAACTACATAACGAGAGCTAGAAGATAGAAGCTATGGAGAGGCAACCTGGAGAACACCTTGGAGCGGCAGACACCGTCTCTACAACCCAGACCCAACTTGTAGGCCTAATGCAGTGTTGTTTCAACAACTACTTAACGAGAGCTAGAAGATCGAAGCTATGGAGAGGCAACCTGGAGAACACCTTGGAGTGGCAGACACCGTCTCTACAACCCAGAACCAACTTGTAGGCCTAATGCAGTGTTGTTTCAACAACTACTTAACGAGAGCTAGAAGATCGAAGCTATGGAGAGGCAACCTGGAGAACACCTTGGAGAGGCAGACACCGTCTCTACAACCCAGACCCAACTTGTAGGCCTAATGCAGTGTTGTTTCAACAACTACTTAACGAGAGCTAGAAGATCGAAGCTATAGAGAGGCAACCTGGAGAACACCTTGGAGCGGCATACAACATCTCTACAACCCAGACCAAACTTGTAGGCCTAATGCAGTGTTGTTTCAACAACTACTTAACGAGAGCTAGAAGATCGAAGCTATGGAGAGGCAACCTGGAGAACACCTTGGAGCGGAAGACACCGTCTCTACAACCCAGACCCAACTTGTAGGCCTAATGCAGTGTTGTTTCAACAACTACATAACGAGAGCTAGAAGATAGAAGCTATGGAGAGGCAACCTGGAGAACACCTTGGAGCGGCAGACACCGTCTCTACAACCCAGACCCAACTTGTAGGCCTAATGCAGTGTTGTTTCAACAACTACTTAACGAGAGCTAGAAGATAGAAGCTATGGAGAGGCAACCTGAAGAACACCTTGGAGCGGGAGACACCGTCTCTACAACCCAGACCAAACTTGTAGGCCTAATGCAGTGTTATTTCAACAACTACTTAACGAGAGCTAGAAGATAGAAGCTATGGAGAGGCAACCTGGAGAACACCTTGGAGCGGCAGACAAAATCTCTACAACCCAGACCCAACTTGTAGGCCTAATGCAGTGTTGTTTCATCAACTACTTAACGAGAGCTAGAAGATCGAAGCTATGGAGAGGCAACCTGGAGAACACCTTGGAGTGGCAAACACCGTCTCTACAACCCAGAACCAACTTGTAGGCCTAATGCAGTGTTGTTTCAACAACTACTTAACGAGAGCTAGAAGATCGAAGCTATGCAGAGGCAACCTGGAGAACACCTTGGAGCGGCAAACACCGTCTCTACAACCCAGACCCAACTTGTAGGCCTAATGCAGTGTTGTTTCAACAAATACTTAACGAGAGCTAGAAGATAGAAGCTATGGAAAGGCAACCTGGAGAACACCTTGGAGCGGCAGACACCGTCTCTACAACCCAGACCCAACTTGCAGGCCTAATGCAGTGTTGTTTCAACAACTACTTAACGAGAGCTAGAAGATAGAAGCTATGGAGAGGCAACCTGGAGAACAACTTGGAGCGGCAGACACCGTCTCTACAACCCAGGCCCAACTTGTAGGCCTAATGCAGTGTTGTTTCAACAACTACTTAACGAGAGCTAGAAGATAGAAGCTATGGAGAGGCAACCTGGAGAACACCTTGGAGCGGCAGACACCATCTCTACAACCCAGACCCAACTTGTAGGCCTAGTGCAGTGTTGTTTCAACAACTACTTAACGAGAGCTAGAAGATCGAAGCTATGGAGACGCAGCCTGGAGACCACCTTGGAGCGGAAGACACCATCTCTACAACCCAGACCCAACTTGTAGTCCTAATACAGTGTTGTTTCAACAACTACTTAACGAGAGCTAGAAGATCGAAGCTATGGAGAGGCAACCTGGAGAACACCTTGGAGCGGCAGACACCGTCTCTACAACCCAGACCCAACTTTTAGGCCTAATGCAGTGTTGTTTCAACAACTACTTAACGAGAGCTAGAAGATAGAAGCTATGGAGAGGCAACCTGGAGAACGCCTTGGAGCGGCAGACACCGTCTCTACAACCCAGACCCAACTTGTAGGCCTAGTGCAGTGTTGTTTCAACAACTACTTAACGAGAGCTAGAAGATCGAAGCTATGGAGAGGCAACCTGGAGAAAACCTTGGAGCGGAAGACTCCGTCTCTACAACCCAGACCCAACTTGTAGGCCTAATGCAGTGTTGTTTCAACAACTACTTAACGAGAGCTAGAAGATCGAAGCTATGGAGAGGCAACCTGGAGAACACCTTGGAGCCGGAGACACCGTCTCTACAACCCAGACCAATCTTGTAGGCCTAATGCAGTGTTGTTTCAACAACCACTTAACGAGAGCTAGAAGATAGAAGCTATGGAGAGGCAACCTGGAGAACACCTTGGAGCGGCAGACACCGTCTCTACAACCCAGACCCAACTTGTAGGCCTAATGCAGTGTTGTTTCAACAACTACTTAACGAGAGCTAGAAGATAGAAGCTATGGAGAAGCAACCTGGAGAACACCTTGGAGCGGCAGACACCGTCTCTACAACCCAGACCCAACTTGTAGGCCTAATGCAGTGTTGTTTCAACAACTACTTAACGAGAGCTAGAAGATAGAAGCTATGGAGAGGCAACCTGGAGAACACCTTGGAGAGGGAGACACCGTCTCTACAACCCAGACCAAACTTGTAAGCCTAATGCAGTGTTGTTTCAACAACTACTTAACGAGAGCTAGAAGATTGAAGCTATGGAGAGGCAACCTGGAGAACACCTTGGAGCGGCAGACACCGTCTCTACAACCCAGACCCAACTTGTAGGCCTAATGCAGTGTTGTTTCAACAACTACTTAACGAGAGCTAGAAGATCGAAGCTATGGAGAGGCAACCTGGAGAACACCTTGGAGCGGAAGACACCGTCTCTACAACCCAGACCCAACATGTAGGCCTAATGCAGTGTTGTTTCAACAACTACTTAACGAGAGCTAGAAGATCGAAGCTATGGAGAGGCAACCTGGAGAACACCTTGGAGTGGCAGACACCGTCTCTACAACCCAGACCCAACTTCTAGGCCTAATGCAGTGTTGTTTCAACAACTCCTTAACGAGAGCTAGAAGATCGAAGCTATGGAGAGGCAACCTGGAGAACACCTTGGAGCGGCATACAACGTCTCTACAACCCAGACCAAACTTGTAGGCCTAATGCAGTGTTGTTTCAACAACTACTTAACGAGAGCTAGAAGATCGAAGCTATGGAGAGGCAACCTGGAGAACACCTTGGAGCGGAAGACACCGTCTCTACAACCCAGATCCAACTTGTAGGCCTAATGCAGTGTTGTTTCAGCAACTACTTAACGAGAGCTAGAAGATCGAAGCTATGGAGAGGCAACCTGGAGAACACCTTGGAGCGGGAGACACCGTCTCTACAACCCAGACCAAACTTGTAGGCCTAATGCAGTGTTGTTTCAACAACTACTTAACGAGAGCTAGAAGATCGAAGCTATGGAGAGGCAACCTGGAGAACATCTTGGAGTGGCAGACACCGTCTCTACAACCCAGAACCAACTTGTAGGCCTAATGCAGTGTTGTTTCAACAACTACTTAACGAGAGCTAGAAGATTGAAGCTATGGAGAGGCAACCTGGAGAACACCTTGGAGCGGCATACAACGTCTCTACAACCCAGACCAAACTTCTGGCCTAATGCAGTGTTGTTTCAACAACTACTTAACGAGAGCTAGAAGATCGAAGCTATGGAGAGGCAACCTGGAGAACACCTTGGAGCGGAAGACACCGTCTCTACAACCCAGACCCAACTTGTAGGCCTAATGCAGTGTTGTTTCAACAACTACTTAACGAGAGCTAGAAGATAGAAGCTATGGAGAGGCAACCTGGAGAACACCTTGGAGCGGCAGACACCGTCTCTACAACCCAGACCCAATTTGTAGGCCTAATGCAGTGTTGTTTCAACAACTACTTAACGAGAGCTAGAAGATAGAAGCTATGGAGAGGCAACCTGGAGAACAACTTGGAGCGGCAGACACCGTCTCTACAACCCAGGCCCAACTTGTAGGCCTAATGCAGTGTTGTTTCAACAACTACTTAACGAGAGCTAGAAGATAGAAGCTATGGAGAGGCAACCTGGAGAACACCTTGGAGCGGCAGACACCATCTCTACAACCCAGACCCAACTTGTAGGCCTAGTGCAGTGTTGTTTCAACAACTACTTAACGAGAGCTAGAAGATCGAAGCTATGGAGACGCAGCCTGGAGACCACCTTGGAGCGGAAGACACCATCTCTACAACCCAGACCCAACTTGTAGTCCTAATACAGTGTTGTTTCAACAACTACTTAACGAGAGCTAGAAGATCGAAGCTATGGAGAGGCAACCTGGAGAACACCTTGGAGCGGCAGACACCGTCTCTACAACCCAGACCCAACTTTTAGGCCTAATGCAGTGTTGTTTCAACAACTACTTAACGAGAGCTAGAAGATAGAAGCTATGGAGAGGCAACCTGGAGAACGCCTTGGAGCGGCAGACACCGTCTCTACAACCCAGACCCAACTTGTAGGCCTAGTGCAGTGTTGTTTCAACAACTACTTAACGAGAGCTAGAAGATCGAAGCTATGGAGAGGCAACCTGGAGAAAACCTTGGAGCGGAAGACTCCGTCTCTACAACCCAGACCCAACTTGTAGGCCTAATGCAGTGTTGTTTCAACAACTACTTAACGAGAGCTAGAAGATCGAAGCTATGGAGAGGCAACCTGGAGAACACCTTGGAGCCGGAGACACCGTCTCTACAACCCAGACCAATCTTGTAGGCCTAATGCAGTGTTGTTTCAACAACCACTTAACGAGAGCTAGAAGATAGAAGCTATGGAGAGGCAACCTGGAGAACACCTTGGAGCGGCAGACACCGTCTCTACAACCCAGACCCAACTTGTAGGCCTAATGCAGTGTTGTTTCAACAACTACTTAACGAGAGCTAGAAGATAGAAGCTATGGAGAAGCAACCTGGAGAACACCTTGGAGCGGCAGACACCGTCTCTACAACCCAGACCCAACTTGTAGGCCTAATGCAGTGTTGTTTCAACAACTACTTAACGAGAGCTAGAAGATAGAAGCTATGGAGAGGCAACCTGGAGAACACCTTGGAGAGGGAGACACCGTCTCTACAACCCAGACCAAACTTGTAAGCCTAATGCAGTGTTGTTTCAACAACTACTTAACGAGAGCTAGAAGATTGAAGCTATGGAGAGGCAACCTGGAGAACACCTTGGAGCGGCAGACACCGTCTCTACAACCCAGACCCAATTTGTAGGCCTAATGCAGTGTTGTTTCAACAACTACTTAACGAGAGCTAGAAGATCGAAGCTATGGAGAGGCAACCTGGAGAACACCTTGGAGCGGAAGACACGGTCTCTACAACCCAGACCCAACATGTAGGCCTAATGCAGTGTTGTTTCAACAACTACTTAACGAGAGCTAGAAGATCGAAGCTATGGAGAGGCAACCTGGAGAACACCTTGGAGTGGCAGACACCGTCTCTACAACCCAGACCCAACTTCTAGGCCTAATGCAGTGTTGTTTCAACAACTCCTTAACGAGAGCTAGAAGATCGAAGCTATGGAGAGGCAACCTGGAGAACACCTTGGAGCGGCATACAACGTCTCTACAACCCAGACCAAACTTGTAGGCCTAATGCAGTGTTGTTTCAACAACTACTTAACGAGAGCTAGAAGATCGAAGCTATGGAGAGGCAACCTGGAGAACACCTTGGAGCGGAAGACACCGTCTCTACAACCCAGATCCAACTTGTAGGCCTAATGCAGTGTTGTTTCAGCAACTACTTAACGAGAGCTAGAAGATCGAAGCTATGGAGAGGCAACCTGGAGAACACCTTGGAGCGGGAGACACCGTCTCTACAACCCAGACCAAACTTGTAGGCCTAATGCAGTGTTGTTTCAACAACTACTTAACGAGAGCTAGAAGATCGAAGCTATGGAGAGGCAACCTGGAGAACATCTTGGAGTGGCAGACACCGTCTCTACAACCCAGAACCAACTTGTAGGCCTAATGCAGTGTTGTTTCAACAACTACTTAACGAGAGCTAGAAGATTGAAGCTATGGAGAGGCAACCTGGAGAACACCTTGGAGCGGCATACAACGTCTCTACAACCCAGACCAAACTTCTGGCCTAATGCAGTGTTGTTTCAACAACTACTTAACAAGAGCTAGAAGATCGAAGCTATGGAGAGGCAACCTGGAGAACACCTTGGAGCGGAAGACACCGTCTCTACAACCCAGACCCAACTTGTAGGCCTAATGCAGTGTTGTTTCAACAACTACTTAACGAGAGCTAGAAGATAGAAGCTATGGAGAGGCAACCTGGAGAACACCTTAGAGCGGCAGACACCGTCTCTACAACCCAGACCCAACTTGTAGGCCTAATGCAGTGTTGTTTCAACAACTACTTAACGAGAGCTAGAAGATAGAAACTATGGAGAGGCAACCTGGAGAACACCTTGGAGCGGGAGACACCGTCTCTACAACCCAGACCAAACTTGTAGGCCTAATGCAGTGTTGTTTCAACAACTACTTAACGAGAGCTAGAAGATCGAAGCTATGGAGAGGCAACCTGGAGAACACCTTGGAGCGGCAGACAACGTCTCTACAACCCAGACCCAACTTGTAGGCCTAATGCAGTGTTGTTTCATCAACTACTTAACGAGAGCTAGAAGATCGAAGCTATGGAGAGGCAACCTGGAGAACACCTTGGAGCGGAAGACACCGTCTCTACAACCCAGACCCAACTTGTAGGCCTAATGCAGTGTTGTTTCAACAACTCCTTAACGAGAGCTAGAAGATCGAAGCTATGGAGAGGCAACCTGGAGAACACCTTGGAGCGGCAGACACCGTCTCTACAACTCAGACCCAACTTGTAGGCCTAATGCAGTGTTGTTTCAACAACTACTTAACGAGAGCTAGATGATAGAAGCTATGGAGAGGCAACCTGGAGAACACCTTGGAGCGGCAGACACCGTCTCTACAACGCAGACCCAACTGGTAGGCCTAATGCAGTGTTGTTTCAACAACTACTTAACGAGAGCTAGAAGATAGAAGCTATGGAGAGGCAACCTGGAGAACACCATGGAGCGGCAGACACCGTCTCTACAACTCAGACCCAACTTGTAGGCCTAATGCAGTGTTGTTTCAACAACTACTTAACGAGAGCTAGAAGATAGAAGCTATGGAGAGGCAACCTTGAAAACACCTTGGAGCGACAGACACCGTCTCTACAACCCAGACCCAACTTGTAGGCCAAATGCAGTGTTGTTTCAAGAACTACTTAACGAGAGCTAGAAGATCGAAGCTATGGAGAGGCAACCTGGAGAACACCTTGGAGCGGAAGACACCGTCTCTACAACCCAGACCCAACTTGTAGGCCTAATGCAGTGTTGTTTCAACAACTACTTAACGAGAGCTAGAAGATCGAAGCTATGGAAAGGCAACCTGGAGAACACCTTGGAGCGGCAGACACCGTTTCTACAACCCAGACCCAACTTGTAGGTCTAATGCAGTGTTGTTTCAACAACTTCTTAACGAGAGCTAGAAGATAGAAGCTATGGAGAGGCATCCTGGAGAACACCTTGGAGCGGCAGACACCGTCTCTACAACTCAGACCCAACTTGTAGGCCTAATGCAGTGTTGTTTCAACAACTACTTAACGAGAGCTAGAAGATAGAAGCTATGGAGAGGCAACCTGGAGAACACCTTGGAGCGGGAGACACCGTCTCTACAACCCAGAACCAACTTGTAGGCCTAATGCAGTGTTGTTTCAACAACTACTTAACGAGAGCTAGAAGATCGAAGCTATGGAGAGGCAACCTGGAGAACACCTTGGAGCGGCAGACACCGTCTCTACAACCCAGAACCAACTTGTAGGCCTAATGCAGTGTTGTTTCAACAGCTACTTAATGAGAGCTAGAAGATCGAAGCTATGGAGAGGCAACCTGGAGAACACCTTGGAGCGGCATACTCCGTCTCTACAACCCAGACCAAACTTGTATACCTAATGCAGTGTTGTTTCAACAACTACTTAACGAGAGCTAGAAGATAGAAGCTATGGAGAGGCAACCTGGAGAACACCTTGGAGCGGAAGACACCGTCTCTACAACCCAGACCCAACTTGTAGGCCTAATGCAGTGTTGTTTCAACAACTACTTAACGAGAGCTAGAAGATCGAAGCTATGGAGAGGCAACCTGGAGAACACCTTGGAGTGGAAGACTCCGTCTCTACAACCCAGACCCAACTTGTAGGCCTAATGCAGTGCTGTTTCAACAACTACTTAACGAGAGCTAGAAGATCGAAACTATGGAGAGGCAACCTGGAGAACACCTTGGAGTGGCAGACACCGTTTCTACAACCCAGACCAAACTTTTAGGCCTAATGCAGTGTTGTTTCAACAACTTCTTAACGAGAGCTAGAAGATAGAAGCTATGGAGATGCAACCTGGAGAACACCTTGGAGCGGCAGACACCTTCTCTACAATCCAGACCCAACTTGTAGGCCTAATGCAGTGTTGTTTCAACAACTACTTAACGAGAGCTAGAAGATAGAAGCTATGGAGAGGCAACCTGGAGAACACCTTGGAGCGGAAGACACCGTCTCTACAAACCAGACCCAATTTGTAGGCCTAATGCAGTGTTGTTTCAACAACTACTTAACGAGAGCTAGAAGATCGAAGCTACGCAGAGGCAACCTGGAGAACACATTGGAGCGGCAAACACCGTCTCTACAACCCAGACCTAACTTGTAGGCCTAATGCAGTGTTGTTTCAACAAATACTTAACGAGAGCTAGAAGATAGAAGCTATGGAGAGGCAACCTGGAGAACACCTTGGAGCAGCAGACACCGTCTCTACAACCCAGACTCAACTTGCAGGCCTAATGCAGTGTTGTTTCAACAACTACTTAACGAGAGCTAGAAGATAGAAGCTATGGAGAGGCAACCTGGAGAACACCTTGGAGCGGCAGACACCGTCTCTACAACCCAGACCCAACTTGTAGGCCTAATGCAGTGTTGTTTCAACAACTACTTAACGAGAGCTAGAAGATAGAAGCTATGGAGAGGCAACCTGGAGAACACCTTGGAGCGGCAGACACCGTCTCTACAACCCAGACCCAACTTGTAGGCCTAATGCAGTGTTGTTTCAACAACTACTTAACGAGAGCTAGAAGATCGAAGCTATGGAGAGGCAACCTAGAGAACACCTTGGAGCGGCAGACACCATCTCTACTACCCAGACCCAACTTGTAGGCCTAATGCAGTGTTGTTTCAAGAACTTCTTAATGAGAGCTAGAAGATCGAAGCTATGGAGAGGCAACCTGGAGAACACCTTGGAGTGTAAGACACCGTCTCTACAACCCAGACCCAACTTGTAGGCCTAATGCAGTGTTGTTTCAACAACTACTTAACAAGAGCTAGAAGATCGAAGCTATGGAGAGGCAACCTGGAGAACACCTTGGAGCGGCAGACACCGTCTCTACAACCCAGACCCAACTTGTAGGCCTAATGCAGTGTTGTTTCAACAACTACTTAACGAGAGCTAGAAGATCGAAGCTATGGAGAGGCAACCTGGAGAACACCTTGGAGCGGAAGACTCCGTCTCTACAACCCAGACCCAACTTGTAGGCCTAATGCAGTGTTGTTTCAACAACTACTTAACGAGAGCTAGAAGATCGAAGCTATGGAGAGGCAACCTGGAGAACACCTTGGAGCCGGAGACACCGTCTCTACAACCCAGACCAAACTTGTAGGCCTAATGCAGTGTTGTTTCAACAACTACTTAACGAGAGCTAGAAGATAGAAGCTATGGAGAGGCAACCTGGAGAACACCTTGGAGCGGCAGACACCGTCTCTACAACCCAGACCCAACTTGTAGGCCTAATGCAGTGTTGTTTCAACAACTACTTAACGAGAGCTAGAAGATAGAAGCTATGGAGAGGCAACCTGGAGAACACCTTGGAGCGGCAGACACCGTCTCTACAACCCAGACCCAACTTGTAGGCCTAATGCAGTGTTGTTTCAACAACTACTTAACGAGAGCTAGAAGATAGAAGCTATGGAGAGGCAACCTGGAGAACACCTTGGAGTGGGAGACACCGTCTCTACAACCCAGACCAAACTTGTAAGCCTAATGCAGTGTTGTTTCAACAACTACTTAACGAGAGCTAGAAGATAGAAGCTATGGAGAGGCAACCTGGAGAACACCTTGGAGCGGCAGACACCGTCTCTACAACCCAGACCCAACTTGTAGGCCTAATGCAGTGTTGTTTCAACAACTACTTAACGAGAGCTAGAAGATCGAAGCTATGGAGAGGCAACCTGGAGAACACCTTGGAGCGGAAGACACCGTCTCTACAACCCAGACCCAACATGTAGGCCTAATGCAGTGTTGTTTCAACAACTACTTAACGAGAGCTAGAAGATCGAAGCTATGGAGAGGCAACCTGGAGAACACCTTGGAGTGGCAGACACCGTCTCTACAACCCAGACCCAACTTGTAGGCCTAATGCAGTGTTGTTTCAACAACTACTTAACGAGAGCTAGAAGATCGAAGCTATGGAGAGGCAACCTGGAGAACACCTTGGAGCGGCATACAACGTCTCTACAACCCAGACCAAACTTGTAGGCCTAATGCAGTGTTGTTTCAACAACTACTTAACGAGAGCTAGAAGATCGAAGCTATGGAGAGGCAACCTGGAGAACACCTTGGAGCGGCAGACACCGTCTCTACAACCCAGACCCAACTTGTAGGCCTAATGCAGTGTTGTTTCAACAACTACTTAACGAGAGCTAGAAGATAGAAGCTATGGAGAGGCAACCTGGAGAACACCTTGGAGCGGCAGACACCGTCTCTACAACCCAGACCCAACTTGTAGGCCTAATGCAGTGTTGTTTCAACAACTACTTAACGAGAGCTAGAAGATAGAAGCTATGGAGAGGCAACCTGGAGAACACCTTGGAGCGGAAGACACCGTCTCTACAACCCAGACCAAACTTGTAGGCCTAATGCAGTGTTGTTTCAACAACTACTTAACGAGAGCTAGAAGATCGAAGCTATGGAGAGGCAACCTGGAGAACACCTTGGAGCAGCATACAACGTCTCTTCAACCCAGACCAAACTTGTAGGCCTAATGCAGTGTTGTTTCAACAACTACTTAACGAGTGCTAGAAGATCGAAGCTATGGAGAGGCAACCTGGAGAACACCTTGGAGCGGAAGACACCGTCTCTACAACCCAGACCCAACTTGTAGGCCTAATGCAGTGTTGTTTCAACAACTACTTAACGAGAGCTAGAAGATAGAAGCTATGGAGAGGCAACCTGGAGAACACCTTGGAGCAGCAGACAACGTCTCTACAACCCAGACCCAACTTGTAGGCCAAATGCAGTGTTGTTTCATCAACTACTTAACGAGAGCTAGAAGATCGAAGCTATGGAGAGGCAACCTGGAGAACACCTTGGAGCGGAAGACACCGTCTCTACAACCCAGAACCAACTTGTAGGCCTAATGCAGTATTGTTTCAACAACTACTTAACGAGAGCTAGAAGATCGAAGCTATGGAGAGGCAACCTGGAGAACACCTTGGAGCAGCAGACACCGTCTCTACAACCCAGACCAAACTTGTAGGCCTAATGCAGTGTTGATTCAAGAACTACTTAACGAGAGCTAGAAGATCGAAGCTATGGAGAGGCAACCTGGAGAACACCTTGGAGCGGAAGACACCGTCTCTACAACCCAGACCCAACTTGTAGGCCTAATGCAGTGTTGTTTCAACAACTACTTAACGAGAGCTAGAAGATCGAAGCTATGGAGAGGCAACCTGGAGAACACCTTGGAGCGGCATACAACGTCTCTACAACCCAGACCAAACTTGTAGGCCTAATGCAGTGTTGTTTCAACAACTACTTAACGAGAGCTAGAAGATCGAAGCTATGGAGAGGCAACCTGGAGAACACCTTGGAGCGGAAGACACCGTCTCTACAACCCAGACCCAACTTGTAGGCCTAATGCAGTGTTGTTTCAACAACTACTTAACGAGAGCTAGAAGATAGAAGCTATGGAGAGGCAACCTGGAGAACACCTTGGAGCGGCAGACACCGTCTCTACAACCCAGACCCAACTTGTAGGCCTAATGCAGTGTTGTTTCAACAACTACTTAACGAGAGCTAGAAGGTAGAAGCTATGGAGAGGCAACCTGGAGAACACCTTGGAGCGGGAGACACCGTCTCTACAACCCAGACCAAACTTGTAAGCCTAATGCAGTGTTGTTTCAACAACTACTTAACGAGAGCTAGAAGATCGAAGCTATGGAAAGGCAACCTGGAGAACACCTTGGAGCGGCAGACACCGTTTCTACAACCCAGACCCAACTTGTAGGTCTAATGCAGTGTTGTTTCAACAACTTCTTAACGAGAGCTAGAAGATAGAAGCTATGGAGAGGCATCCTGGAGAACACCTTGGAGCGGCAGACACCGTCTCTACAACTCAGACCCAACTTGTAGGCCTAATGCAGTGTTGTTTCAACAACTACTTAACGAGAGCTAGAAGATAGAAGCTATGGAGAGGCAACCTGGAGAACATCTTGGAGTGGCAGACACCGTCTCTACAACCCAGAACCAACTTGTAGGCCTAATGCAGTGTTGTTTCAGCAACTACTTAACGAGAGCTAGAAGATCGAAGCTATGGAGAGGCAACCTGGAGAACACCTTGGAGCGGGAGACACCGTCTCTACAACCCAGACCAAACTTGTAGGCCTAATGCAGTGTTGTTTCAACAACTACTTAACGAGAGCTAGAAGATCGAAGCTATGGAGAGGCAACCTGGAGAACATCTTGGAGTGGCAGACACCGTCTCTACAACCCAGAACCAACTTGTAGGCCTAATGCAGTGTTGTTTCAACAACTACTTAACGAGAGCTAGAAGATTGAAGCTATGGAGAGGCAACCTGGAGAACACCTTGGAGCGGCATACAAAACGTCTCTACAACCCAGACCAAACTTCTGGCCTAATGCAGTGTTGTTTCAACAACTACTTAACGAGAGCTAGAAGATCGAAGCTATGGAGAGGCAACCTGGAGAACACCTTGGAGCGGAAGACACCGTCTCTACAACCCAGACCCAACTTGTAGGCCTAATGCAGTGTTGTTTCAACAACTACTTAACGAGAGCTAGAAGATAGAAGCTATGGAGAGGCAACCTGGAGAACACCTTAGAGCGGCAGACACCGTCTCTACAACCCAGACCCAACTTGTAGGCCTAATGCAGTGTTGTTTCAACAACTACTTAACGAGAGCTAGAAGATAGAAACTATGGAGAGGCAACCTGGAGAACACCTTGGAGCGGGAGACACCGTCTCTACAACCCAGACCAAACTTGTAGGCCTAATGCAGTGTTGTTTCAACAACTACTTAACGAGAGCTAGAAGATCGAAGCTATGGAGAGGCAACCTGGAGAACACCTTGGAGCGGCAGACAACGTCTCTACAACCCAGACCCAACTTGTAGGCCTAATGCAGTGTTGTTTCATCAACTACTTAACGAGAGCTAGAAGATCGAAGCTATGGAGAGGCAACCTGGAGAACACCTTGGAGCGGAAGACACCGTCTCTACAACCCAGACCCAACTTGTAGGCCTAATGCAGTGTTGTTTCAACAACTCCTTAACGAGAGCTAGAAGATCGAAGCTATGGAGAGGCAACCTGGAGAACACCTTGGAGCGGCAGACACCGTCTCTACAACTCAGACCCAACTTGTAGGCCTAATGCAGTGTTGTTTCAACAACTACTTAACGAGAGCTAGATGATAGAAGCTATGGAGAGGCAACCTGGAGAACACCTTGGAGCGGCAGACACCGTCTCTACAACGCAGACCCAACTGGTAGGCCTAATGCAGTGTTGTTTCAACAACTACTTAACGAGAGCTAGAAGATAGAAGCTATGGAGAGGCAACCTGGAGAACACCATGGAGCGGCAGACACCGTCTCTACAACTCAGACCCAACTTGTAGGCCTAATGCAGTGTTGTTTCAACAACTACTTAACGAGAGCTAGAAGATAGAAGCTATGGAGAGGCAACCTTGAGAACACCTTGGAGCGACAGACACCGTCTCTACAACCCAGACCCAACTTGTAGGCCAAATGCAGTGTTGTTTCAAGAACTACTTAACGAGAGCTAGAAGATCGAAGCTATGGAGAGGCAACCTGGAGAACACCTTGGAGCGGAAGACACCGTCTCTACAACCCAGACCCAACTTGTAGGCCTAATGCAGTGTTGTTTCAACAACTACTTAACGAGAGCTAGAAGATCGAAGCTATGGAAAGGCAACCTGGAGAACACCTTGGAGCGGCAGACACCGTTTCTACAACCCAGACCCAACTTGTAGGTCTAATGCAGTGTTGTTTCAACAACTTCTTAACGAGAGCTAGAAGATAGAAGCTATGGAGAGGCATCCTGGAGAACACCTTGGAGCGGCAGACACCGTCTCTACAACTCAGACCCAACTTGTAGGCCTAATGCAGTGTTGTTTCAACAACTACTTAACGAGAGCTAGAAGATAGAAGCTATGGAGAGGCAACCTGGAGAACACCTTGGAGCGGGAGACACCGTCTCTACAACCCAGAACCAACTTGTAGGCCTAATGCAGTGTTGTTTCAACAACTACTTAACGAGAGCTAGAAGATCGAAGCTATGGAGAGGCAACCTGGAGAACACCTTGGAGCGGCAGACACCGTCTCTACAACCCAGAACCAACTTGTAGGCCTAATGCAGTGTTGTTTCAACAGCTACTTAATGAGAGCTAGAAGATCGAAGCTATGGAGAGGCAACCTGGAGAACACCTTGGAGCGGCATACTCCGTCTCTACAACCCAGACCAAACTTGTATACCTAATGCAGTGTTGTTTCAACAACTACTTAACGAGAGCTAGAAGATAGAAGCTATGGAGAGGCAACCTGGAGAACACCTTGGAGCGGAAGACACCGTCTCTACAACCCAGACCCAACTTGTAGGCCTAATGCAGTGTTGTTTCAACAACTACTTAACGAGAGCTAGAAGATCGAAGCTATGGAGAGGCAACCTGGAGAACACCTTGGAGTGGAAGACTCCGTCTCTACAACCCAGACCCAACTTGTAGGCCTAATGCAGTGCTGTTTCAACAACTACTTAACGAGAGCTAGAAGATCGAAACTATGGAGAGGCAACCTGGAGAACACCTTGGAGTGGCAGACACCGTTTCTACAACCCAGACCAAACTTTTAGGCCTAATGCAGTGTTGTTTCAACAACTTCTTAACGAGAGCTAGAAGATAGAAGCTATGGAGATGCAACCTGGAGAACACCTTGGAGCGGCAGACACCGTCTCTACAATCCAGACCCAACTTGTAGGCCTAATGCAGTGTTGTTTCAACAACTACTTAACGAGAGCTAGAAGATAGAAGCTATGGAGAGGCAACCTGGAGAACACCTTGGAGCGGAAGACACCGTCTCTACAAACCAGACCCAATTTGTAGGCCTAATGCAGTGTTGTTTCAACAACTACTTAACGAGAGCTAGAAGATCGAAGCTACGCAGAGGCAACCTGGAGAACACATTGGAGCGGCAAACACCGTCTCTACAACCCAGACCTAACTTGTAGGCCTAATGCAGTGTTGTTTCAACAAATACTTAACGAGAGCTAGAAGATAGAAGCTATGGAGAGGCAACCTGGAGAACACCTTGGAGCAGCAGACACCGTCTCTACAACCCAGACTCAACTTGCAGGCCTAATGCAGTGTTGTTTCAACAACTACTTAACGAGAGCTAGAAGATAGAAGCTATGGAGAGGCAACCTGGAGAACACCTTGGAGCGGCAGACACCGTCTCTACAACCCAGACCCAACTTGTAGGCCTAATGCAGTGTTGTTTCAACAACTACTTAACGAGAGCTAGAAGATAGAAGCTATGGAGAGGCAACCTGGAGAACACCTTGGAGCGGCAGACACCGTCTCTACAACCCAGACCCAACTTGTAGGCCTAATGCAGTGTTGTTTCAACAACTACTTAACGAGAGCTAGAAGATCGAAGCTATGGAGAGGCAACCTAGAGAACACCTTGGAGCGGCAGACACCATCTCTACTACCCAGACCCAACTTGTAGGCCTAATGCAGTGTTGTTTCAAGAACTTCTTAACGAGAGCTAGAAGATCGAAGCTATGGAGAGGCAACCTGGAGAACACCTTGGAGTGGAAGACACCGTCTCTACAACCCAGACCCAACTTGTAGGCCTAATGCAGTGTTGTTTCAACAACTACTTAACAAGAGCTAGAAGATCGAAGCTATGGAGAGGCAACCTGGAGAACACCTTGGAGCGGCAGACACCGTCTCTACAACCCAGACCCAACTTGTAGGCCTAATGCAGTGTTGTTTCAACAACTACTTAACGAGAGCTAGAAGATCGAAGCTATGGAGAGGCAACCTGGAGAACACCTTGGAGCGGAAGACTCCGTCTCTACAACCCAGACCCAACTTGTAGGCCTAATGCAGTGTTGTTTCAACAACTACTTAACGAGAGCTAGAAGATCGAAGCTATGGAGAGGCAACCTGGAGAACACCTTGGAGCCGGAGACACCGTCTCTACAACCCAGACCAAACTTGTAGGCCTAATGCAGTGTTGTTTCAACAACTACTTAACGAGAGCTAGAAGATAGAAGCTATGGAGAGGCAACCTGGAGAACACCTTGGAGCGGCAGACACCGTCTCTACAACCCAGACCCAACTTGTAGGCCTAATGCAGTGTTGTTTCAACAACTACTTAACGAGAGCTAGAAGATAGAAGCTATGGAGAGGCAACCTGGAGAACACCTTGGAGTGGGAGACACCGTCTCTACAACCCAGACCAAACTTGTAAGCCTAATGCAGTGTTGTTTCAACAACTACTTAACGAGAGCTAGAAGATAGAAGCTATGGAGAGGCAACCTGGAGAACACCTTGGAGCGGCAGACACCGTCTCTACAACCCAGACCCAACTTGTAGGCCTAATGCAGTGTTGTTTCAACAACTACTTAACGAGAGCTAGAAGATCGAAGCTATGGAGAGGCAACCTGGAGAACACCTTGGAGCGGAAGACACCGTCTCTACAACCCAGACCCAACATGTAGGCCTAATGCAGTGTTGTTTCAACAACTACTTAACGAGAGCTAGAAGATCGAAGCTATGGAGAGGCAACCTGGAGAACACCTTGGAGTGGCAGACACCGTCTCTACAACCCAGACCCAACTTGTAGGCCTAATGCAGTGTTGTTTCAACAACTACTTAACGAGAGCTAGAAGATCGAAGCTATGGAGAGGCAACCTGGAGAACACCTTGGAGCGGCATACAACGTCTCTACAACCCAGACCAAACTTGTAGGCCTAATGCAGTGTTGTTTCAACAACTACTTAACGAGAGCTAGAAGATCGAAGCTATGGAGAGGCAACCTGGAGAACACCTTGGAGCGGCAGACACCGTCTCTACAACCCAGACCCAACTTGTAGGCCTAATGCAGTGTTGTTTCAACAACTACTTAACGAGAGCTAGAAGATAGAAGCTATGGAGAGGCAACCTGGAGAACACCTTGGAGCGGCAGACACCGTCTCTACAACCCAGACCCAACTTGTAGGCCTAATGCAGTGTTGTTTCAACAACTACTTAACGAGAGCTAGAAGATAGAAGCTATGGAGAGGCAACCTGGAGAACACCTTGGAGCGGAAGACACCGTCTCTACAACCCAGACCAAACTTGTAGGCCTAATGCAGTGTTGTTTCAACAACTACTTAACGAGAGCTAGAAGATCGAAGCTATGGAGAGGCAACCTGGAGAACACCTTGGAGCAGCATACAACGTCTCTACAACCCAGACCAAACTTGTAGGCCTAATGCAGTGTTGTTTCAACAACTACTTAACGAGTGCTAGAAGATCGAAGCTATGGAGAGGCAACCTGGAGAACACCTTGGAGCGGAAGACACCGTCTCTACAACCCAGACCCAACTTGTAGGCCTAATGCAGTGTTGTTTCAACAACTACTTAACGAGAGCTAGAAGATAGAAGCTATGGAGAGGCAACCTGGAGAACACCTTGGAGCAGCAGACAACGTCTCTACAACCCAGACCCAACTTGTAGGCTAAATGCAGTGTTGTTTCATCAACTACTTAACGAGAGCTAGAAGATCGAAGCTATGGAGAGGCAACCTGGAGAACACCTTGGAGCGGAAGACACCGTCTCTACAACCCAGAACCAACTTGTAGGCCTAATGCAGTATTGTTTCAACAACTACTTAACGAGAGCTAGAAGATCGAAGCTATGGAGAGGCAACCTGGAGAACACCTTGGAGCAGCAGACACCGTCTCTACAACCCAGACCAAACTTGTAGGCCTAATGCAGTGTTGATTCAAGAACTACTTAACGAGAGCTAGAAGATCGAAGCTATGGAGAGGCAACCTGGAGAACACCTTGGAGCGGAAGACACCGTCTCTACAACCCAGACCCAACTTGTAGGCCTAATGCAGTGTTGTTTCAACAACTACTTAACGAGAGCTAGAAGATCGAAGCTATGGAGAGGCAACCTGGAGAACACCTTGGAGCGGCATACAACGTCTCTACAACCCAGACCAAACTTGTAGGCCTAATGCAGTGTTGTTTCAACAACTACTTAACGAGAGCTAGAAGATCGAAGCTATGGAGAGGCAACCTGGAGAACACCTTGGAGCGGAAGACACCGTCTCTACAACCCAGACCCAACTTGTAGGCCTAATGCAGTGTTGTTTCAACAACTACTTAACGAGAGCTAGAAGATAGAAGCTATGGAGAGGCAACCTGGAGAACACCTTGGAGCGGCAGACACCGTCTCTACAACCCAGACCCAACTTGTAGGCCTAATGCAGTGTTGTTTCAACAACTACTTAACGAGAGCTAGAAGGTAGAAGCTATGGAGAGGCAACCTGGAGAACACCTTGGAGCGGGAGACACCGTCTCTACAACCCAGACCAAACTTGTAAGCCTAATGCAGTGTTGTTTCAACAACTACTTAACGAGAGCTAGAAGATCGAAGCTATGGAAAGGCAACCTGGAGAACACCTTGGAGCGGCAGACACCGTTTCTACAACCCAGACCCAACTTGTAGGTCTAATGCAGTGTTGTTTCAACAACTTCTTAATGAGAGCTAGAAGATAGAAGCTATGGAGAGGCATCCTGGAGAACACCTTGGAGCGGCAGACACCGTCTCTACAACTCAGACCCAACTTGTAGGCCTAATGCAGTGTTGTTTCAACAACTACTTAACGAGAGCTAGAAGATAGAAGCTATGGAGAGGCAACCTGGAGAACACCTTGGAGCGGGAGACACCGTCTCTACAACCCAGAACCAACTTGTAGGCCTAATGCAGTGTTGTTTCAACAACTACTTAACGAGAGCTAGAAGATCGAAGCTATGGAGAGGCAACCTGGAGAACACCTTGGAGCGGCAGACACCGTCTCTACAACCCAGAACCAACTTGTAGGCCTAATGCAGTGTTGTTTCAACAGCTACTTAATGAGAGCTAGAAGATCGAAGCTATGGAGAGGCAACCTGGAGAACACCTTGGAGCGGCATACTCCGTCTCTACAACCCAGA
Source organism: Ranitomeya imitator (assembly GCF_032444005.1). NCBI lineage: Eukaryota > Metazoa > Chordata > Amphibia > Anura > Dendrobatidae > Ranitomeya > Ranitomeya imitator. Next base: position 236,598,171 of record NC_091283.1, read on the forward strand.
CCAAACTTGTATACCTAATGCAGTGTTGTTTCAACAACTACTTAACGAGAGCTAGAAGATAGAAGCTATGGAGAGGCAACCTGGAGAACACCTTGGAGCGGAAGACACCGTCTCTACAACCCAGACCCAACTTGTAGGCCTAATGCAGTGTTGTTTCAACAACTACTTAACGAGAGCTAGAAGATCGAAGCTATGGAGAGGCAACCTGGAGAACACCTTGGAGTGGCAGACACCGTTTCTACAACCCAGACCAAACTTTTAGGCCTAATGCAGTGTTGTTTCAACAACTTCTTAACGAGAGCTAGAAGATAGAAGCTATGGAGATGCAACCTGGAGAACACCTTGGAGCGGCAGACACCGTCTCTACAATCCAGACCCAACTTGTAGGCCTAATGCAGTGTTGTTTCAACAACTACTTAACGAGAGCTAGAAGATAGAAGCTATGGAGAGGCAACCTGGAGAACACCTTGGAGCGGAAGACACCGTCTATACAAACAAGACCCAATTTGTAGGCCTAATGCAGTGTTGTTTCAACAACTACTTAACGAGAGCTAGAAGATCGAAGCTACGCAGAGGCAACCTGGAGAACACATTGGAGCGGCAAACACCGTCTCTACAACCCAGACCTAACTTGTAGGCCTAATGCAGTGTTGTTTCAACAAATACTTAATGAGAGCTAGAAGATAGAAGCTATGGAGAGGCAACCTGGAGAACACCTTGGAGCAGCAGACACCGTCTCTACAACCCAGACTCAACTTGCAGGCCTAATGCAGTGTTGTTTCAACAACTACTTAACGAGAGCTAGAAGATAGAAGCTATGGAGAGGCAACCTGGAGAACACCTTGGAGCGGCAGACACCGTCTCTACAACCCAGACCCAACTTGTAGGCCTAATGCAGTGTTGTTTCAACAACTACTTAACGAGAGCTAGAAGATAGAAGCTATGGAGAGGCAACCTGGAGAACAGCTTGGAGCGGCAGACACCGTCTCTACAACCCAGACCCAACTTGTAGGCCTAATGCAGTGTTGTTTCAACAACTACTTAACGAGAGCTAGAAGATCGTAGCTATGGAGAGGCAACCTAGAGAACACCTTGGAGCGGCAGACACGATCTTTACTACCCAGACCCAACTTGTAGGCCTAATGCAGTGTTGTTTCAAGAACTTCTTAACGAGAGCTAGAAGATCGAAGCTATGGAGAGGCAACCTGGAGAACACCTTGGAGTGGAAGACACCGTCTCTACAACCCAGACCCAACTTGTAGGCCTAATGCAGTGTTGTTTCAACAACTACTTAACGAGAGCTAGAAGATCGAAGCTATGGAGAGGCAACCTGGAGAACACCTTGGAGCGGCAGACACCGTCTCTACAACCCAGACCCAACTTGTAGGCCTAATGCAGTGTTGTTTCAACAACTACTTAACGAGAGCTAGAAGATCGAAGCTATGGAGAGGCAACCTGGAGAACACCTTGGAGCGGAAGACTCCGTCTCTACAACCCAGACCCAACTTCTAGGCCTAATGCAGTGTTGTTTCAACAACTACTTAACGAGAGATAGAAGATCGAAGCTATGGAGAGGCAACCTGGAGAACACCTTGGAGCCGGAGACACCGTCTCTACAACCCAGACCAAACTTGTAGGCCTAATGCAGTGTTGTTTCAACAACTACTTAACGAGAGCTAGAAGATAGAAGCTATGGAGAGGCAACCTGGAGAACACCTTGGAGCGGCAGACACCGTCTCTACAACCCAGACCCAACTTGTAGGCCTAATGCAGTGTTGTTTCAACAACTACTTAACGAGAGCTAGAAGATCGAAGCTATGGAGAGGCAACCTGGAGAACACCTTGGAGCGGAAGACACCGTCTCTACAACCCAGACCCAACATGTAGGCCTAATGCAGTGTTGTTTCAACAACTACTTAACGAGAGCTAGAAGATCGAAGCTATGGAGAGGCAACCTGGAGAACACCTTGGAGCGGCAGACACCGTCTCTACAACCCAGACCCAACTTGTAGGCCTAATGCAGTGTTGTTTCAACAACTACTTAACGAGAGCTAGAAGATCGAAGCTATGGAGAGGCAACCTGGAGAACACCTTGGAGCGGCATACAACGTCTCTACAACCCAGACCAAACTTGTAGGCCTAATGCAGTGTTGTTTCAACAACTACTTAACGAGAGCTAGAAGATCGAAGCTATGGAGAGGCAACCTGGAGAACACCTTGGAGCAGAAGACACCGTCTCTACAACCCAGACCCAACTTGTAGGCCTAATGCAGTGTTGTTTCAACAACTACTTAACGAGAGCTAGAAGATAGAAGCTATGGAGAGGCAACCTGGAGAACACCTTGGAGCGGCAGACACCGTCTCTACAACCCAGACCCAACTTGTAGGCCTAATGCAGTGTTGTTTCAACAACTACTTAACGAGAGCTAGAAGATAGAAGCTATGGAGAGGCAACCTGGAGAACACCTTGGAGCGGAAGACACCGTCTCTACAACCCAGACCAAACTTGTAGGCCTAATGCAGTGTTGTTTCAACAACTACTTAACGAGAGCTAGAAGATCGAAGCTATGGAGAGGCAACCTGGAGAACACCTTGGAGCAGCATACAACGTCTCTACAACCCAGACCAAACTTGTAGGCCTAATGCAGTGTTGTTTCAACAACTACTTAACGAGTGCTAGAAGATCGAAGCTATGGAGAGGCAACCTGGAGAACACCTTGGAGCGGAAGACACCGTCTCTACAACCCAGACCCAACTTGTAGGCCTAATGCAGTGTTGTTTCAACAACTACTTAACGAGAGCTAGAAGATAGAAGCTATGGAGAGGCAACCTGGAGAACACCTTGGAGCGGCAGACACCGTCTCTACAACCCAGACCCAACTTGTAGGCCTAATGCAGTGTTGTTTCAACAACTACTTAACGAGAGCTAGAAGATAGAAGCTATGGAGAGGCAACCTGGAGAACACCTTGGAGCGGCAGACAACGTCTCTACAACCCAGACCCAACTTGTAGGCCAAATGCAGTGTTGTTTCATCAACTACTTAACGAGAGCTAGAAGATCGAAGCTATGGAGAGGCAACCTGGAGAACACCTTGGAGCGGAAGACACCGTCTCTACAACCCAGAACCAACTTGTAGGCCTAATGCAGTGTTGTTTCATCAACTACTTAATGAGAGCTAGAAGATAGAAGCTATGGAGAGGCAACCTGGAGAACACCTTGGAGCAGCAGACAACGTCTCTACAACCCAGACCCAACTTGTAGGCCAAATGCAGTGTTGTTTCATCAACTACTTAACGAGAGCTAGAAGATCGAAGCTATGGAGAGGCAACCTGAAGAACACCTTGGAGCGGAAGACACCGTCTCTACAACCCAGAACCAACTTGTAGGCCTAATGCAGTATTGTTTCAACAACTACTTAACGAGAGCTAGAAGATCGAAGGTATGGAGAGGCAACCTGGAGAACACCTTGGAGCAGCAGACACCGTCTCTACAACCCAGACCAAACTTGTAGGCCTAATGCAGTGTTGATTCAAGAACTACTTAACGAGAGCTAGAAGATCGAAGCTATGGAGAGGCAACCTGGAGAACACCTTGGAGCGGAAGACACCGTCTCTACAACCCAGACCCAACTTGTAGGCCTAATGCAGTGTTGTTTCAACAACTACTTAACGAGAGCTAGAAGATCGAAGCTATGGAGAGGCAACCTGGAGAACACCTTGGAGCGGCATACAACGTCTCTACAACCCAGACCAAACTTGTAGGCCTAATGCAGTGTTGTTTCAACAACTACTTAACGAGAGCTAGAAGATCGAAGCTATGGAGAGGCAACCTGGAGAACACCTTGGAGCGGAAGACACCGTCTCTACAACCCAGACCCAACTTGTAGGCCTAATGCAGTGTTGTTTCAACAACTACTTAACGAGAGCTAGAAGATAGAAGCTATGGAGAGGCAACCTGGAGAACACCTTGGAGCGGCAGACACCGTCTCTACAACCCAGACCCAACTTGTAGGCCTAATGCAGTGTTGTTTCAACAACTACTTAACGAGAGCTAGAAGATAGAAGCTATGGTGAGGCAACCTGGAGAACACCTTGGAGCGGAAGACACCGTCTCTACATCCCAGACCAAACTTGTAGGCCTAATGCAGTGTTGTTTCAACAACTACTTAACGAGAGCTAGAAGATCGAAACTATGGAGAGGCAACCTGGAGAACACCTTGGAGCAGCATACAACGTCTCTACAACCCAGACCAAACTTGTAGGCCTAATGCAGTGTTGTTTCAACAACTACTTAACAAGTGCTAGAAGATCGAAGCTATGGAGAGGCAACCTGGAGAACACCTTGGAGCGGAAGACACCGTCTCTACAACCCAGACCCAACTTGTAGGCCTAATGCAGTGTTGTTTCAACAACTACTTAACGAGAGCTAGAAGATCGAAGCTATGGAGAGGCAACCTGGAGAACACCTTGGAGCGGAAGACACCGTCTCTACAACCCAGAACCAACTTGTAGGCCTAATGCAGTGTTGTTTCAACAACTACTTAACGAGAGCTAGAAGATAGAAGCTATGGAGAGGCAACCTGGAGAACACCTTGGAGCAGCAGACAACGTCTCTACAATCCAGACCCAACTTGTAGGCCAAATGCAGTGTTGTTTCATCAACTACTTAACGAGAGCTAGAAGATCGAAGCTATGGAGAGTCAACCTGGAGAACACCTTGGAGCAGCAGACACCGTCTCTACAACCCAGACCAAACTTGTAGGCCTAATGCAGTGTTGATTCAAGAACTACTTAACGAGAGCTAGAAGATCGAAGCTATGGAGAGGCAACCTGGAGAACACCTTGGAGCGGAAGACACCGTCTCTACAACCCAGACCCAACTTGTAGGCCTAATGCAGTGTTGTTTCAACAACTACTTAACAAGAGCTAGAAGATCGAAGCTATGGAGAGGCAACCTGGAGAACACCTTGGAGCGGCAGACACCGTCTCTACAACCCAGACCCAATTTGTAGGCCTAATGCAGTGTTGTTTCAACAACTACTTAACGAGAGCTAGAAGATCGAAGCTATGGAGAGGCAACCTGGAGAACACCTTCGAGCGGGAGACACCGTCTCTACAACCCAGACCAAACTTGTAGGCCTAATGCAGTGTTGTTTCAACAACTACTTAACGAGAGCTAGAAGATAGAAGCTATGTTGAGACAACCTGGAGAACACCTTGGAGCGGGAGACACCGTCTCTACAACCCAGACCCAACTTGTAGGCCTAATGCAGTGTTGTTTCAACAACTACTTAACGAGAGCTAGAAGATCGAAGCTATGGAGAGGCAACCTGGAGAACACCTTCGAGCGGGAGACACCGTCTCTACAACCCAGACCAAACTTGTAGGCCTAATGCAGTGTTGTTTCAACAACTACTTAACGAGAGCTAGAAGATAGAAGCTATGTTGAGACAACCTGGAGAACACCTTGGAGCGGTAGACACCGTCTCTCCAACCCAGACCCAACTTGTAGGCCTAATGCAGTGTTGTTTCAAGATCTACTTAACGAGAGCTAGAAGATCGAAGCTATGGAGAGGCAACCTGGAGAACACCTTGGAGCGGAAGACACCGTCTCTACAACCCAGACCCAACTTGTAGGCCTAATGCAGTGTTGTTTCAACAACTACTTAACGAGAGCTAGAAGATCGAAGCTATGGAGAGGCAACCTGGAGAACACCTTGGTGCGGGAGACACCGTCTCTACAACCCAGACCAAACTTGTAGGCCTAATGCAGTGTTGTTTCAACAACTACTTAACGAGAGCTAGAAGATAGAAGCTATGGAGAGGCAACCTGGAGAACACCTTGGAGCGGCAGACACCGTCTCTACAACCCAGACCCAATTTGTAGGCCTAATGCAGTGTTGTTTCAACAACTACTTTTTTTTTTATTTAAATAAATTTTTATTAAGAATAACAAGATAAATTACATGTTACATTCTCATTTTCAATACAAAGCTTTTCCCCCCCCCCTTCAAACATTCCCCTTCAATCCCACCACCCCCCAACCCCACCCAACAAAGCAGCTCACCTTGCTTAGCACTTCCATCATTAGACCAATATACTATCTAATCCCTCGGCCAATAATATAAGCCACATTTAACATTACCATTAATTAGGAACCTTAATTAACTCTCTCTCTATAATACCCCTATCCCATAGCAATCCACGGAGACCACATTTTATTGAACATTTCGATTTTCCCTCTTTTTTTATAAAACCCCTTTTCCAGTGTCAGGCCCTGCTTCACATACTGGAGGAACTCTCCTCTTGATGGCGGTTCTTCCCTAATCCAATTTCGAGCTATTACCTTCCTAGCCATGTATAACAATCTGGCAATAGCTATCTTCAGGTTGTTATCCACTCCAATCTCATCCACACATCCCAACAAGCACACAAGTGGATCCCTTGGCACCTTACATCCATACGCACCTTCCATACGACTCAAAACTACCACCCACAAAAGCAGCCAGTCTCGGACACGTCCACATCATATGGAGTATATCAGCATCTGCAGTTTTACACCTCGGGCATTCAGAATCATCACGCAAACCAGCCTTATATAGCACCATCGGTGACTTATAAACCCTGTGTATCACATAGAGCTGTGACAGTCTATATGGTTCGCCCAGTGACAATCGTGGGACCCATTCTAGCACCGACTCCCAAGTCTCATTCTCCATTGGACCCAGATCCCTCTCCCACTTAGGTTTCAACAACTACTTAACGAGAGCTAGAAGATAGAAGCTATGGAGAGGCAACCTGGAGAACACCTTGGAGCGGAAGACACCGTCTCTACAACCCAGACCCAACTTGTAGGCCTAATGCAGTGTTGTTTCAACAACTACTTAACGAGAGCTAGAAGATTGAAGCTATGGAGAGGCAACCTGGAGAACACCTTGGAGTGGCAGACACCGTCTCTACAACCCAGACCCAACTTGTAGGCCTAATGCAGTGTTGTTTCAACAACTACTTAACGAGAGCTAGAAGATAGAAGCTATGGAGAGGCAACCTGGAGAACACCTTGGAGCGGGAGACACCGTCTCTACAACCCAGACCAAACTTGTAAGCCTAATGCAGTGTTGTTTCAACAACTACTTAACGAGAGCTAGAAGATAGAAGCTATGGAGAGGCAACCTGGAGAACACCTTGGAGCGGCAGACACCGTCTCTACAACCCAGACCCAACTTGTAGGCCTAATGCTGTGTTGTTTCAACAACTACTTAACGAGAGCTAGAAGATCGAAGCTATGGAGAGGCAACCTGGAGAACACCTTGGAGCGGCAGACACCGTCTCTACAACCCAGACCCAACTTGTAGGCCTAATGCAGTGTTGTTTCAACAACTACTTAACGAGAGCTAGAAGATCGAAGCTATGCAGAGGCAACCTGGAGAACACCTTGGAGCGGCAGACACCGTTTCTACAACCCAGACCCAACTTGTAGGCCTAATGCAGTGTTGTTTCAACAACTTCTTAACGAGAGCTAGAAGATAGAAGCTATCTCATACAGGAGAACAAAGGAGCTTACAGATTCCAAGATTAAAAAGTACAAAATTTTATTAAGATACTGACAAAACATACATACAAATACATATAAAATAAGGACACTAAAGACCATCCCTATAACCCACCCTATCCTAGGAGTAATGTAATATGCTGGTAATGCAGAGGAACAACCATGTGCCTGTATGGAAAATGGGTTAATGTGAACCATATACCTCACAGAAGTACATATGAGGTCTGGGATAGCAGCCTAAGTAAAGCTGAATAGTACTATCCTATCAGCGATCCAAAGTCCAGGGCACACTAGAAGAGATCTACCAGACTGCCAGTACTATACATGCCCATAGCGTAAAGAGCGCAGTATGGATAGTCTCCAATAGTTCCTCTTACCCAGGTAGAGAGATGGATGAAGTTAGGCGAGACCCCCGACGCACGTTTCGCTCCAGCGATCTGTTAGCTTTCTCAAGGGGAAGTGTCCATGCTCCACCAAACGAGCCTTATATCCACTGCTTCCGGTCACATGAAGAACATGTGACCCGGAAGTCTGCGGGGACTGCCTGTGAACGGCGCATGCGTCGATGGCCCTCGGCGCCGCAACCACCCCGCCCGGCCAGCCTCCAAAGCCGACTGAGTGGGAGCATGGCGTAACCATGACACCCAGTCACCGGCCAAGGACGCCAAGCGGCCGGACCAAGGAGGGGCGGAGCCAGGAGCAAACGGGCGCACGCGCACTGCAGATCAAGACCGCACCACGGCAAAAGAGGTACCATATGATAACTGTACCGGTACAATGACAGTATAATGACCAGAAATGTTCACATACAGTTAGGGCCAGAAATATTTGGACAGTGACACAATTTTCGCGAGTTGGGCTCTGCATGCCACCACATTGGATTTGAAATGAAACCTCTACAACAGAATTCAAGTGCAGATTGTAACGTTTAATTTGAAGGGTTGAACAAAAATATCTGATAGAAAATGTAGGAATTGTACACATTTCTTTACAAACACTCCACATTTTAGGAGGTCAAAAGTAATTGGACAAATAAACATAACCCAAACAAAATATTTTTTTTTTCAATATTTTGTTGCAAATCCTTTGGAGGCAATCACTGCCTTAAGTCTGGAACCCATGGACATCACCAAACGCTGGGTTTCCTCCTTCTTAATGCTTTGCCAGGCCTTTACTACCGCAGCCTTCAGGTCTTGCTTGTTTGTGGGTCTTTCCGTCTTAAGTCTGGATTTGAGCAAGTGAAATGCATGCTCAATTGGGTTTAGATCTGGAGATTGACTTGGCCATTGCAGAATGTTCCACTTTTTGGCACTCATGAACTCCTGGGTAGCTTTGGCTGTATGCTTGGGGTCATTGTCCATCTGTACTATGAAGCGCCGTCCAATCAACTTTGCAGCATTTGGCTGAATCTGGGCTGAAAGTATATCCCGGTACACTTCAGAATTCATCCGGCTACTCTTGTCTGCTCTTATGTCATCAATAAACACAAGTGTGCCAGTGCCATTGAAAGCCATGCATGCCCATGCCATCACGTTGCCTCCACCATGTTTTACAGAGGATGTGGTGTGCCTTGGATCATGTGCCGTTCCCTTTCTTCTCCAAACTTTTTTCTTCCCATCATTCTGGTACAGGTTGATCTTTGTCTCATCTGTCCATAGAATACTTTTCCAGAACTGAGCTGGCTTCTTGAGGTGTTTTTCTGCAAATTTAACTCTGGCCTGTCTATTTTTGGTATTGATGAATGGTTTGCATCTAGATGTGAACCCTTTGTATTTACTGTCATGGAGTCTTCTCTTTACTGTTGACTTAGAGACAGATACACCTACTTCACTGAGAGTGTTCTGGACTTCAGTTGATGTTGTGAACGGGTTCTTCTTCACCAAATTAAGTATGCGGCGATCATCCACCACTGTTGTCATCCGTGGACGCCCAGGCCTTTTTGAGTTCCCAAGCTCACCAGTCAATTCCTTTTTTCTCAGAATGTACCCAACTGTTGATTTTGCTACTCCAAGCATGTCTGCTATCTCTCTGATGGATTTTTTCTATTTTTTCAGCCTCAGGATGTTCTGCTTCACCTCAATTGAGAGTTCCTTTGACCGCATGTTGCCTGCTCACAGCAACAGCTTCCAAATGCAAAACCACACACCTGGAATCCACCCCTGACCTTTTAACTACTTCATTGATTACATGTTAACGAGGGAGATGCCTTCAGAGTTAATTGCAGCCCTTAGAGTCCATTGTCCAATTACTTTTGGTCCCTTGAAAAAGAGGACGCTATGCATTACAGAGCTATGATTCCTAAACCCTTTCTCCGATTTGGATGTGGAAACTATCATATTGCAGCTGGGAGTGTGCACTTTCAGCCCATATTATATATATAATTGTATTTCTGAACATGTTTTTGTAAACAGCTAAAATAACAAAACTTGTGTCACTGTCCAAATATTTCTGGCCCTAACAGTATAACAATATACACAGGCACAATGACCAATAATATAGAGGGCACATGTTAAATCTGTCTGATGCTTCAGCATGCCGGTGTGAGGTCGGAATATTCAGAGGATACCAAGGGCATCATATAGAAGGCTATAATAGACAAGAAAAAAACACAAATTAAACATGTTACATTAAAAGAAATAAAAAGGTGAAGCAGACACCTTACCGCAGAGGGGAGAAACAGATCTTACTAGGGGCTACAAGAACGGGGCAAAGTTGAGAGCTTCATTAAGGCCCCCGGGTCTGGTGGTGCCCAAAGTCACAATCCATTTGAGTTCACGTTGGGCGAGGAGTTGTCTAATGTTGCCCCCTCGTATGCCCGTGTGGATGAGGTCTATCCCCCTTACCATGAATTCACTAGGATTACAATCATGATATTTGTGAAAATGTTTTGGTATAGTTTTTAATTGGGAGACGTCCTCCACCGTCCTGGCCGCGACAATGTCCCGCACATGCTCCCTCACCCTCACTCTTAATTCACGTGATGTTAAACCAATATAGATGAGATGACAGCTGCAAGTAGCATAATAGATAACATTTTTGCTACTGCAAGATATAAAATGTCTGATATCAAAATTTCTTTTGCCGTCTGCTGAGGAGAATGAGGAGCTGCGCAGGACATTGGCGCAGGCAGCACAGTGTCCACACGTATAGCATCTCAAGGTGCGACGTACTGAGCCAAAAAGAGGAGTCACAGGGGCCACGTAATGACTCTTGACCAAGAGATCTTTTAAATTTCTTGCCCTCCTCGGGGTCATCAGAGGACGGTCGGACAGGAAGGGACTCAAGGAGGGCTCAATACTAAGGATCCGCCAATGTTTATTCAAAATGGTACGTATACTATCCCACTCATGATTAAATTCAGATATGAATCGTTTTGATTCATCTGTCCTCTTTACCTTTTTCGAGTATAACAACCGGTTACGTGGGGTGTTTTTGGCCCTGTTATACCCATATCTCACACACCGATGGCTATATCCCCGCTGTTCAAAGCATGTTTTTAACCCCTTCACCCCAAAGCCTGTTTTCACCTAAGTGACAGGGCCAATTTTTACAATTCTGACCACTGTCACTTTATGAGGTCATAACTCTGAAACGCTTCAACGGATCCTGGTGATTCTGACACAGTTTTCTCGTGACATATTGTAATTCATGATAGTGGTAAAACTTCTTCGATATGACTTGCATTTATTTGTGAAAAAAACAAAAATTTGTCGGAAATTATGAAAATTTAGCAATTTTCAAACTCTTAGTTTTTATGCCCTTAAATTAGAGAGTTATATCACATAATATAGTTAATAAACAACATTTCCCACATGTCTGCTTTACATCAGCACAATTTTGGAAACATAATTTTTTTTTGTTAGGACGTTATAAGGGTTAAAATTGACCAGCGATTTCTCATTTTTGCAACAAAATTTGCAAAACCATTTTTTTACGGACCACCTCACACTTGAAGTGAGTTTGAGGGGTCTATATGACAGAAAATGCCCAAAAGTGACACCATTCTAAAAACTGCACCCCTCAAGGTACTCAAAACCACATTCAAAAAGTTTATTAACCCTTCAGGTGCTTCACAGGAATTTTTTGAATGTTTAAAAAAATTGAACATTTAACTTTTTTTTCACAAAATTTTTACTTCAGGTCCAATTTGTTTAATTTTACCAAGGGTAACAGGAGAAATTGGACCACAAAAGTCGTTGTACAATTTGTCCTGAGTACGCCGATACCCCATATGTGGGGGTAAACCACTGTTTGGGCACATGGCAGAGCTCGGAAGGGAAGGAGCGCCATTTGACTTTTCAATGCAAGATTTGCTGGAATTGAGATCGGAGCCCATGTCACGATTGGAGAGCCCCTGATGTGCCTAAACAGTGGAAACCCCCACAAGTGACACCATTTTGGAAAGTAGACCCCCTAAGGAACTAATCTAGATGTGTGGTGAGCACTTTGAACCTCCAAGTGCTTCACAGAAGTTTATAATGTAGAGCCGTAAAAAAAATTTTTTTATTAATTTTCACAAAAAATGATCTTTTTGCCCCAAATTTTTTATTTTCCCAAGGGTAAAAGGATAAATTGGACCCCAAAAGTTGTTGTGCAATTTGTCCTGAGTACGTCGATACTTCATATATGGGGATAAACCACTGTTTGAGCGCATGGCAGAGCTCGGAAGGGAAGGAGTGCCATTTGACTTTTCAATGCAAAATTGGCTGGAATTGAGATCGGACGCCATGTCGCATTTGGAGAGCCCCTGATGTGCCTTAACAGTGGAAACCCCCCACAAGTGACCCCATTTTGGAAAGAAGACCCCCTAAGGAACTTATCTAGATGTGTGGTGAGCACTTTTAACCCCCAATTGTTTCACTAAAGTTTAGAATGTAGCATTGTGAAAATTAAAAAAATCATTTTTTCTTTCCACAAAATGATGTTTTAGCCCGCAATTTTTTTTCCCCAAGGGTAACAGGAGAAATTGGACCACAAATGTTATTGTCCAATTTGTCCTGAGTACGCTGATACCCCACATGTGGGGGGGAACCACCGTTTGAGTGCATGGCAGAGCTCGAAATGGAAGGAGCACCGTTTGAAATGCAGACTTAGATGGAATGGACTGCAGGTGTCATGTTGCATTTGCAGAGCCCCTGATGTACCTAAACAGTAGAAACCCACCACAAGTGACCCCATATTGGAAACTAGACCCCCCAAGGAACTTATCTAGATGTGTTGTGAGAGCTTTGAACCAACAAGTGTTTCACTACAGTTTATAACGCAGAGCCGTGAAAATAAAAAATATTTTTTTTTCCACGAAAATGATATTTTATCCCCTATGTTTTTATTTTCCCAAGGGTAACAGGACAAATTGGACCCCAAAAGTTGTTGTCCAACTTGTCCTGAGAAGGCTGATACCCCATATGTTGGGGGGAACCACTGTTTGGGTGCACGGCAGAGCTCGAAAGGGAAGGAGCGCCATTTGAAATGCAGACTTAGATGGATTGGTCTGCAGGCGTCATGTTGCATTTGCAGAGCCCCTGATGTACCTAAACAGTAGAAACCCCCCACAAGTGACCCCATATTGGAAACTAGACCCCCAAAGGAACTTATCTAGATGTGTTGTGAGAGCTTTGAACCAACAAGTGTTTCACTGCAGTTTATAACGCAGAGCCGTGAAAATAAAAAATATTTTTTTTTCCACGAAAATGATATTTTATCCCCTATGTTTTTATTTTCCCAAGGGTAACAGGACAAATTGGACCCCAAAAGTTGTTGTCCAACTTGTCCTGAGAACGCTGATACGCCATATGTTGGGGGGAACCACTGTTTGGGCACACAGGAGAACTCGGAAGGGAAGGAGCCCTGTTTTACTTTTTCAAAGCAGAATTGGCTGGAATTGAGATCGGACGCCATGTCGCGTTTGGAGAGCCCCTGATGTGCCTAAACAGTGGAAACCCCCACTTATAACTGAAACCCTAACCCCAACCCTAACCCTAGCCCTAACCCTAGCCCTAGCCCTAACCCTAGCCCTAACCCTAGCCCTAACCCTAACCCTAGCCCTAACCCTAGCACTAATGGGAAAATGGAAATAAATACATTTTTTTACATTTTATTATTTTTCCCTAACTAAGGGGGTGATGAAGGGGGGTTTGATTTACTTTTATAGCGTTTTTTTGGTGGATTTTTATGATTGGCAGCTGTCACACACTAAAAGACGCTTTTTATTGCAAAAAATAGTTTTTGCATCACCACATTTTGAGAGCTATAATTTATCCATATTTTGGCCCACAGAGTCATATGAGGTCTTGTTTTTTGCGGGACGAGTTGACGTTTTTATTGGTAACATTTTCGGGCAGATGACATTTTTTGATCGCTTTTTATTCCGATTTTTGGGAGGCGGAATGAACAAAAACCAGCAATTCCTGAATTTCTTTTAGGGGGGGCGTTTATACCGTTCCACGTGTGGTAAAATGGATAAAGCAGTTTTATTCTTCGGGTCAGTACGATTACAGCGATACCTCATTTATGTAATTTTTTTTATGTTTTGGCGCTTTTACACAATAAAAACTATTTTATATAAAAAAATAATTGTTTTTGCATCGCATTATTCTGAGAGCTATAACTTTTTTATTTTTCTGCTGATGATGCTGTATGACGGCTTTTTTTTTGCGGGACAAGATGACGTTTTCAGCGGTACCATGGTTATTTATATCCGTCGTTTTGATCGCGTGTTATTCCACTTTTTGTTCGCCTGTATGATAATAAAGCGTTGTTTAATTTTTTTTTTGCGGTGTTCACTAAAGGGGTTAACTAGTGGGATAGTTTTATAGAGCGGGTCGTTACGGACGCGGCGATACCAAATATGTGTACATTTATTGGGTTGTTTTTTTTTTTACATAAATAAATGGATTTATTGGGAAATGTTTTTTTTTTTTTATTTGGGGATTTTTTTTTTTACACATTCTATTTTTTTTTTTTTTGTACTTTCTAACATTGTCCCAGGGTGGGACTTCTCTGTATTAGATCAGATCGTTGATCTGACACTGTGCATAGCACACTGTCAGATCAACGATCTGACAGGCAGCTTAGCTGGCTTCCAGCGCCTGCTCTCAGCAGGCGCCGGCTAGCCAGGTCACTTCATGACCCGGAAGGAGTCCGGCGGCCATCTTGGATCCGGGGACTCCTTCCGGGTCACCGGAGCAACGCGATCTTATTGCGTTGCTCCGGTGGGAGAGCACAGGGAGCCCCCGTCCCTGCGCGATCCCCCTCTATGTCGCTGTCACTACTGACAGCGGCATCAGAGGGGTTAAATGCCCGTGATCGGCGATAGCGCCGATCGTGGGCATTGCTGCGGGGTGTCAGCTGTCGTATACAGCTGACACCCGCACCCGATCACCGCGGCGCTCAGCGCGAGACCGCGGTGATCGGTGCGCCGTACTAGTACTGCTGCTGGCACTAATGCAGTGCCGGCAGCGCAGTACTAGTACGGCGCATGTCGCGAAGGGGTTAAATCACTTGCCTGACGTTCGAAAGTCTGATCATCAGAGCAGATCCGCCTAACCCGGAGGAACTGTCCGACCGGGATGGCCCTAATTGTGGCTTGACTGTGCCCTGAGGTAGCATGAACCAAAGCATTTACAGCCGTAGTTTTTCGAAAAACCTCTGTCTCTATAAGTTGATCATCCCCTACCCTCAGGAGTATATCCAGAAAGTCAATTTCACGGGGGTCAAACTTATAAGTTAATCTAATGTTGAAAGTATTAGTGTTGAGCATAAAATCCCCGACCTGCTGTTCCGTTCCACGCCATAAAAACAAAACGTCATCTATATAACGCCACCAGCACAGCACATGGTCGGCGGCCTCCCCCCCAGCACCACCAAACACCAACGTCTCCCAAAAACCCAAAAAGAGGTTGGCGTAGGCCGGTGCACAGGCCGCCCCCATGGCTGCGCCGCGCTTCTGATGGTAAAAACAATCTTTAAAAGTAAAAAAATTATGCGTCAGAACAAATTCCAGCAGCTCGAGGATAAGCTCACACAATGGGCCGTCCAGGTCGGAGGCCTCCAGGAAAAACCGGGCCGCTCGTAGTCCATCGGTGTGATCGATACACGTATACAGGGCCTCTACGTCCGCTGTAACCAATAGGACATCCTGGTCCACAGAGACTCCGTCAACCCTTGCCAGGACGTCCGTTGTGTCCTTCACAAATGATGGCAGTGTTTCCACCAAATTCTTAAGGTAGAAATCAACAAATTTACATATCGGGTCACATAACCCCTGCATCCCAGACACAATAGGACGTCCCGGAGGGTTGTGTTATGGCTGGCAATCAGGCAACACAGCGTGCAGTAATCAGCGCACATACAGAGATCTGGCAATAACCAAAAACAATAGGACGAGCTCTGAGACGTGGAATCTCTGCAGACCGCAGTACCTGATCTATCCTCACACAACTATAAGCAGCAGTGGATTGCGCCTATCACTACCTATGCAACTCGGCACTGCCTGAGGAGCTGACTAGCCTGAAGATAGAAATACAAGCCTGACTTACCTCAGAGAAATACCCCAAAGGAATAGGCAGCCCCCCACATATAATGACTGTTAGCAAGATGAAAAGACAAACGTAGGAATGAAATAGATTCAGCAAAGTGAGGCCCGATATTCTAGACAGAGCGAGGATAGCAAAGAGAACTATGCAGTCTACAAAAAACCCTAAAACGAAAACCACGCAAAGGGGCAAAAAGACCCACCGTGCCGAACTAACAGCACGGCGGTGCACCCCTTTGCTTCTCAGAGCTTCCAGCAAAAGTTAATAGCAAGCTGGACAGAAAAAACAGAAAACAAACTAGAAGCACTTATCTAGCAGAGCAGCAGGCCCAAGGAAAGATGCAGTAGCTCAGATCCAACACTGGAACATTGCCAAGGAGCAAGGAAGACAGACTCAGGTGGAGCTAAATAGCAAGGCAGCCAACGAGCTCACCAAAACACCTGAGGGAGGAAGCCCAGAGACTGCAATACCACTTGTGACCACAGAAGTGAATTCAGCCACAGAATTCACAACAGTACCCCCCCCTTGAGGAGGGGTCACCGAACCCTCACCAGAACCCCCAGGCCGACCAGGATGAGCCACAAGAAAGGCACGAACAAGATCTGGGGCATGGACATCAGAGGCAAAAACCCAGGAATTATCTTCCTGAGCATAACCCTTCCATTTGACCAGATACTGGAGTTTCCGTCTAGAGACACGAGAATCCAAAATCTTCTCCACAATATACTCCAATTCCCCCTCCACCAAAACAGGGGCAGGAGGCTCCACAGATGGAACCATAGGTGCCACGTATCTCCTCAACAACGACCTATGGAATATATTATGTATGGAAAAGGAGTCTGGGAGGGTCAGACGAAAAGACACCGGATTGAGAATCTCAGAAATCCTATACGGACCAATAAAACGAGGTTTAAATTTAGGAGAGGAAACCTTCATAGGAATATGACGAGAAGATAACCAAACCAGATCCCCAACACGAAGTCGGGGTCCCACACGGCGTCTGCGATTAGCGAAAAGCTGAGCCTTCTCCTGGGACAAGGTCAAATTGTCCACTACCTGAGTCCAGATCTGCTGCAACCTGTCCACCACAGAATCCACACCAGGACAGTCCGAAGACTCAACCTGTCCTGAAGAGAAATGAGGATGGAACCCAGAATTGCAGAAAAATGGAGAGACCAAGGTAGCCGAGCTGGCCCGATTATTAAGGGCGAACTCAGCCAACGGCAAAAATGACACCCAATCATCCTGGTCAGCGGAAACAAAACATCTCAGATATGTTTCCAAGGTCTGATTGGTTCGTTCGGTCTGGCCATTAGTCTGAGGACGGAAGGCCGAGGAGAAAGATAGGTCAATGCCCATCCTACCACAAAAGGCTCGCCAGAACCTCGAGACAAACTGGGAACCTCTGTCAGAAACAATATTCTCAGGAATGCCATGTAAACGAACCACATGCTGGAAGAACAAAGGCACCAAATCAGAGGAGGAAGGCAATTTAACCAAGGGCACCAGATGGACCATTTTAGAAAAGCGATCACAGACCACCCAAATGACCAACATCTTTTGAGAAACGGGAAGGTCAGAAATGAAATCCATCGAAATATGTGTCCAAGGCCTCTTCGGGACCGGCAAGGGCAAAAGCAACCCACTGGCACGTGAACAGCAGGGCTTAGCCCTAGCACAAATTCCACAGGACTGCACAAAAGCACGCACATCCCGCGACAGAGACGGCCACCAGAAGGATCTAGCAACCAACTCCCTGGTACCAAAGATTCCTGGATGACCGGCCAGCACCGAACAATGAAGTTCAGAGATAACTTTACTAGTCCACCTATCAGGGACGAACAGTTTCTCGGCCGGACAACGATCAGGTTTATTAGCCTGAAATTTCTGCAACACTCTCCGCAAATCAGGAGAGATGGCAGACACAATGACTCCTTCCTTGAGGATACTCGCCGGCTCAGATAACCCCGGAGAGTCGGGCACAAAACTCCTAGACAGAGCATCCGCCTTCACATTTTTAGAGCCCGGAAGGTATGAAATCACAAAATCAAAACGAGCAAAAAATAACGACCAACGGGCCTGTCTAGGATTCAAGCGCTTGGCAGACTCAAGATAAGTAAGGTTCTCATGATCAGTCAAAACCACCACGCGATGCTTAGCACCCTCAAGCCAATGACGCCACTCCTCGAATGCCCACTTCATGGCCAGCAACTCTCGGTTGCCCACATCATAATTACGCTCAGCAGCAGAAAATTTCCTGGAAAAGAAAGCACATGGTTTGAACACTGAGCAACCAGAACCTCTCCGTGACAAAACCGCCCCTGCACCAATCTCAGAAGCATCAACCTCGACCTGGAACGGAAGAGAAACATCAGGTTGACACAACACAGGGGCACAGCAAAAACGACGCTTCAACTCCTGAAAAGCTTCCACGGCAGCAGAAGACCAATTAACCAAATCAGCACCCTTCTTGGTCAAATCAGTCAATGGTCTGGCAATGCTAGAAAAATTACAGATGAAGCGACGATAAAAATTAGCAAAGCCCAGGAATTTCTGCAGACTTTTTAGAGATGTCGGCTGGGTCCAATCCTGGATGGCCTGAACCTTAACCGGATCCATCTCGATAGTAGAAGGGGAAAAGATGAACCCCAAAAATGAAACTTTCTGCACACCGAAGAGACACTTTGATCCCTTCACGAACAAGGAATTAGCACGCAGTACCTGGAAAACCATTCTGACTTGCTTCACATGAGACTCCCAATCATCTGAGAAGATCAAAATGTCATCCAAGTAAACAATCAAGAATTTATCCAGATACTCACGGAAAATGTCATGCATAAAAGACTGAAAAACAGATGGAGCATTGGCAAGTCCAAACGGCATCACCAGATACTCAAAATGACCCTCGGGCGTATTAAATGCCGTTTTCCATTCATCTCCCTGCCTGATTCTCACCAGATTATACGCACCACGAAGATCAATCTTAGTAAACCAACTAGCCCCCTTAATCCGAGCAAACAAGTCAGAAATCAATGGCAAGGGATACTGAAACTTAACAGTGATCTTATTAAGAAGGCGGTAATCAATACACGGTCTTAGCGAACCATCCTTCTTGGCTACAAAAAAGAACCCTGCTCCCAATGGTGACGACGATGGGCGAATATGTCCCTTCTCCAGGGACTCCTTCACATAACTGCGCATAGCGGTGTGTTCAGGTACGGACAAATTAAATAAACGACCCTTAGGGAATTTACTACCAGGAATCAAATCGATAGCACAATCACAATTCCTATGCGGAGGTAGGGCATCAGACTTGGACTCTTCAAATACATCCTGAAAGTCCGACAAGAACTCTGGGATGTCAGAAGGAATGGATGACGAAATAGACAAAAATGGAACATCACCATGTACTCCCTGACAACCCCAGCTGGTTACCGACATAGAGTTCCAATCCAATACTGGATTATGGGTTTGTAGCCATGGCAACCCCAACACGACCACATCATGCAAATTATGCAGTACCAGAAAGCGAATAACTTCCTGATGTGCAGGAGCCATGCACATGGTCAGCTGGGCCCAGTACTGAGGCTTATTCTTGGCCAAAGGTGTAGCATCAATTCCTCTCAACGGAATAGGACACCGCAAAGGCTCCAAGAAAAATCCACAACGTTTAGCATAATCCAAATCCATCAGATTCAGGGCAGCGCCTGAATCCACAAACGCCATGACAGAATACGATGACAAAGAGCACATTAAGGTAATGGACAAAAGGAATTTTGACTGTACAGTACCAATAACGGCAGAGCTATCGAACCCCCTAGTGCGTTTAGGACAATTAGAAATAGCATGAGTAGAATCACCACAATAGAAACACAGTCTGTTCAGACGTCTGTGTTCTTGCCGTTCTACTTTAGTCATAGTCCTGTCGCACTGCATAGGCTCAGGTTTACTCTCAGACAATACCGCCAGATGGTGCACAGATTTACGCTCGCGCAAGCGACGACCGATCTGAATGGCCAAGGACATAGACTCATTCAAACCAGCAGGCATAGGAAATTCCACCATTACATCCTTAAGAGCTTCAGAGAGACCCTTTCTGAACAAAGCCGCTAGTGCAGATTCATTCCACAGAGTGAGTACTGACCACTTCCTAAATTTCTGACAATATACTTCTACATCATCCTGACCCTGGCATAAAGCCAGCAGATTTTTCTCAGCCTGATCCACTGAATTAGGCTCATCGTAAAGCAATCCCAGCGCCTGGAAAAATGCATCAACATTACTCAATGCAGAATCTCCTGGTGCAAGAGAAAACGCCCAGTCCTGTGGGTCGCCGCGCAAAAAAGAAATAATAATCAAAACCTGTTGAATAGGATTACCAGAAGAATGAGGTTTCAAGGCCAGAAATAGCTTACAATTATTTCTGAAGCTCAGGAACTTAGTTCTGTCACCAAAAAACAAATCAGGAATCGGAATTCTTGGTTCTAGCATCGATTTCTGATCAATAGTATCTTGAATCTTTTGTACATTTACAACGAGATTATCCATTGAGGAGCACAGAGCCTGAATATCCATGTCCACAGCTGTGTCCTGAAGCACTCTAATGTCTAGGGGAAAAAAAAGACTGAAGACAGAGCTAAGAAAAAAAAATGATGTCAGGATTTCTTTTTTCCCTCTATTGGGAATCATTGATGTGGCTCCTTGTACTGTTATGGCTGGCAATCAGGCAACACAGCGTGCAGTAATCAGCGCACATACAGAGATCTGGCAATAACCAAAAACAATAGGACGAGCTCTGAGACGTGGAATCTCTGCAGACCGCAGTACCTGATCTATCCTCACACAACTATAAGCAGCAGTGGATTGCGCCTATCACTACCTATGCAACTCGGCACTGCCTGAGGAGCTGACTAGCCTGAAGATAGAAATACAAGCCTGACTTACCTCAGAGAAATACCCCAAAGGAATAGGCAGCCCCCCACATATAATGACTGTTAGCAAGATGAAAAGACAAACGTAGGAATGAAATAGATTCAGCAAAGTGAGGCCCGATATTCTAGACAGAGCGAGGATAGCAAAGAGAACTATGCAGTCTACAAAAAACCCTAAAACGAAAACCACGCAAAGGGGCAAAAAGACCCACCGTGCCGAACTAACAGCACGGCGGTGCACCCCTTTGCTTCTCAGAGCTTCCAGCAAAAGTTAATAGCAAGCTGGACAGAAAAAACAGAAAACAAACTAGAAGCACTTATCTAGCAGAGCAGCAGGCCCAAGGAAAGATGCAGTAGCTCAGATCCAACACTGGAACATTGCCAAGGAGCAAGGAAGACAGACTCAGGTGGAGCTAAATAGCAAGGCAGCCAACGAGCTCACCAAAACACCTGAGGGAGGAAGCCCAGAGACTGCAATACCACTTGTGACCACAGAAGTGAATTCAGCCACAGAATTCACAACAGGGTTGACTCGGTCTTTGTGGACTTTCGGAAGAAGGTAAAACGTCGGTACTTTTGGGAATTTAACCGTCAAACCATCTAAAACCTTCTTATTGATTGTTCCCTCCTCGAAGGCCCTATAAAGGATAGCCTGTAACTGCACAGAGAAGGAGGCCGCCGGACTATGGGAAAGCCTAGAATAGACGTTAGCATTACGCAATTGTTTGAAGGCCTCCTTTTCATACATCTCCACCGGCCACACCACGATGTTTCCCCCTTTGTCTGCGGCCTTGAATACCACATCATTAAGGGACTGAAGTTGTTTAATAGCCTCCCTTTCTTTCCATGTGAGATTATCAAAGCGCCTCCTCGTGGAGAGCTCCTTAAAATCCTCAGTCACTAGTTTGGTAAACACCTCCACGGCAGGGCACAGAGACAAAGGGGGAAACCTCGTGGATTTTGGAAATATTGCCGGTGGGAACTCACCTTTTTCAGGAGCAGACTGCTCCTCCAAAAGCTCCTCCAAAATCCGGAGAGCCTCACCCTCAGTGCAGTCCAGAGCATCCGATCCATGTCCACCTCTGGAGTGTAGTTTTTTGAGAATCAAATACTTAACGAGAGCTAGAAGATAGAAGCTATGGAGAGGCAACCTGGAGAACACCTTGGAGCGGCAGACACCGTCTCTACAACCCAGACCCAACTTGTAGGCCTAATGCAGTGTTGTTTTAACAACTACTTAACGAGAGCTAGAAGATAGAAGCTATGGAGAGGCAACCTGGAGAACATCTTGGAGCGGCAGACACCGTCTCTACAACCCAGACCCAACTTGTAGGCCTAATGCAGTGTTGTTTCAACAACTACTTAATGAGAGCTAGAAGATAGAAGCTATGGAGAGGTAACCTGGAGAACACCTTGGAGTGGGAGACACCGTCTCTACAACCCAGACCAAACTTGTAGGCCTAATGCAGTGTTGTTTCAACAACTACTTAACCAGAGCTAGAAGATAGAAGCTATGGAGAGGCAACCTGGAGAACACCTTGGAGCGGAAGACACCGTCTCTACAACCCAGACCCAACTTGTAGGCCTAATACAGTGTTGTTTCAACAACTACTTAACGAGAGCTAGAAGATCGAAGCTATGGAGAGGCAACCTGGAGAACACCTTGGAGCGGCAGACACCGTCTCTACAACCCAGACCCAACTTGTAGGCCTAATGCAGTGTTGTTTCAACAACTACTTAACGAGAGCTAGAAGATAGAAGCTATGGAGAGGCAACCTGGAGAACACCTTGGAGCGGCAGACACCGTTAGTAGGCCCTACCGAAGTAGTAGCCCCAATGCAGTTTTCAAATTCCTATAGGCTGAAAACCAGACTATTGACGCTCAGCTTTTCTCAGAGGAGGACAGCTGTATTGAGTGGCGCAGACAGACACAGGTAGTAGGCCTTAAACAAAAAATTTGGCTCAATGCAGTTTAAATAAGTTTACAGGGGTACACAGGCAGCATTGTTCTGGTCAGTGCAGGACAATTTCAATTATGGACCGCAGACAGACTTAGTACGCCTACAATTAAAAAAATTGCTCTATGCAATTTAAAATAGGTTCCAGGGGTACACGGACAGCATTGGTCTGGTCAGTGGAGGACTATTGGAAGGAGGGACTGCAGACAGGCTTAGTAGGTCTAACATAACAAAAGTAGGCTGTAGACACTTTAAAATAGGTTCCAGGGGTACACGGGCAGCAGTGGTCTGGTCAGTGAAGGACTATTGGAAGGAAGGACCGCAGACAGGCTTAGTAGGCCTAACATAACAAAAGTAGGCTGTAGGCACTTTAAAATAGGTTCCAGGGGTACACGGGCAACAGTGGTCTGGTCAGTGGAGGACTATTGGAAGGAGGGACCGCAGACAGGCTTAGTAGGCCTAACATAGCAAAAGTAGGCTGTAGGCACTTTAAAATAGGTTCCAGGGGTACACGGGCAGCATTGGTCTGGTCAGTGGAGGACTATTGGAAGGGGGAACCGCAGACAGGCTTAGTAGGCCTAACATAACAAAAGTAGGCTGTAGGCACTTTAAAATAGCTTCCAGGGGTACACGGGCAGCAGTGGTGTGGTCAGTGGAGGACTATTGGAAGGAGGGACCGCAGACAGGCTTAGTAGGCCTAAGATAACAAAAGTTGGCTGTAGGCACTTTAAAATAGCTTCCAGGGGTACACGGGCAGCAGTGGTGTGGTTAGTGGAGGACTATTGGAAGGAGGGACCGCAGACAGGCTTAGTAGGCCTAACATAACAAAAGTAGGCTCTAATGCACTTGGAATAATCTTGCAGGGGTACACAGGCAGCATTGGTGTTGTCAGCGTAGGCCGATTGTAATGAGTGTCTGACAGTTAGTACTCCCAAAAAATAAATAGATGTTAATGTCTCGCAATACAACAAAACCAAAAAACAAAAGGGTGGCATACTTAGGTACAGGGGTGGGCTCCTCTGCTGAGTTTCAGACCTAGTAATTTGGCGCAAAGTATTTACTGGTGTAAATATAGGACACTGCCCCTGACTATCTTAAGTAGCATCATACATGTCAACACATTGGTATTGTCAGTGCCAGGCATTGAAGGATGTCAGCGCATAGACTAAACATTGGTGGAGCTGTGAGAGATAATTTTGCAAATCGTAGAGCACTGTTTGAGCTTGGGGGGGGGGCTGCCTTGTGGCCGGCGGTACAGGCCCAGGGCCCCTCATGTTACAACGGTGTGTCTGACGTTGGTTGTGCGCCACCACCACCAGAGACACTTTATTGTATTATGAGGGACCCAGTGGCAGTGCCGTCGACAAAAAGCATGCACACCCACCTCTTCAGACAAACGGCACTCTCACGGGTGCTTGCGCCAAGTGGCGAGACCACGGCCCCGTGGGGGGAGTTTGGCCATTTAGGGAGGTGTAAACATGTCGTATCCTGGACAAACAGCTGCTGCAAATTACGAGATTGGAAAACTCGGTCAGAGCAGTCCAGAAGCAAGACCTTTTCATTGGAAAGCTAGGTGTCAGCCGGGAAAGGTGGGGCAAAATAATTCGAAATCCAGTAGTGGTTCATTTTAATGAAGGTTAGATCATCAACATTTTGGGTAGCCAGACGAGTCCTTTTTTCGGTTAATATTGAACCAGCAGCACTGAATACTCTTTCTGATAGCACACTAGCTGCTGGGCAAGCAAGCTCCTGCAATGCATATTCTGCCAATTCTGGCCAGGTGTCTAATTTGGATGCCCAGTAATCAAATGGGAATGACGGTTGAGGGAGAACATCGATAAGGGATGAAAAATAGTTAGTAACCATACTGGACAAATGTTGTCTCCTGTCACTTTGAATTGATGCTGCAGTACCTGTCCTGTCTGCGGTCATAGCAAAATCACTCCACAACCTGGTCAGAAAACCCCTCTGTCCAACGCCACTTCTGATTTGTGCACCTCTAACACCTCTGGTCTGCTGCCCCCTGCAGCTCGTGTGAGAACGATCACCGGCGCTGTGTGCTGGAAATGCCTGAATCAAACGGTCAACAAGAGTTGATTGTTTGGTTGCTAATATTTGTTCCAAGTTCTCATGTGGCATAATATTTAGCAATTTGCCTTTATAGCGAGGATCAAGGAGGCAGGCCAACCAGTAATCGTCATCGGTCATCATTTTAATAATGCGTGTGTCCCTTTTGAGGATACGTAAGGCATAATCCGCCATGTGGGCCAAAGCTCCAGTTGTCAAATCTGCGGTTGTGCTGGGTTGAGGGGCAGTTACAGGCAAATCTACATCACTTGTGTCCCTCAAAAAACCAGAACCCGGCCTTGCCACGCCACCAATTTCCAGTGGCCCCGGAGAAGCTTCCTCATTAAAAAAATACTCATCCCCATCATCATCCTCGTCCTCCTCCTCCTGTTCGCCCGCTACCTCGTCCTGTACACTGCCCTGACCAATGGCTGACTGTCGTCAAGGCTTTCCTCTTCCTCTGCTGCAGACGCCTGCTCCTTTATGTGCGTCAAACTTTGCATCAGCAGACGCATTAGGGGGATGCTCATGCTTATTATGGCGTTGTCTGCACTTACCAGCCATGTACATTCCTCAAAACACTGAAGGACTTGACACATGTCTTGTACCTTCGACCACTGCACACCTGACAACTCCATGTCTGCCATCCTACTGCCTGCCCGTGTATGTGTATCCTCCCACAAATACATAACAGCCCACCTCTGTTCGCACAGTCTCTGAAGCATGTGCAGTGTTGAGTTCCACCTTGTTGCAACGTCAATGATTAGGCGATGCTGGGGAAGGTTCAAAGACCGCTAATAGGTCTGCATACGGCTGGAGTGTACGGGCGAACGGCGGATATGCGAGCAAAGTCCGCGCACTTTGAGGAGCAGGTCGGATAACCCCGGATAACTTTTCAGGAAGCACTGCAACACCAGGTTTAAGGTGTGAGCCAGGCAAGGAATGTGTTTCAGTTGGGAAAGGGCGATGGCAGCCATGAAATTCCTTCCGTTATCACTCACTACCTTGCCTGCCTCAAGATCTACAGTGCCCAGCCACGACTGCGTTTCTTTCTGCAAGAACTCGGACAGAACTTCCGCGGTGTGTCTGTTGTCGCCCAAACACTTCATAGCCAATACAGCCTGCTGACGCTTGCCAGTAGCTGCCCCATAATGGGACACCTGGTGTGCAACAGTGGCAGCTGCGAATGGAGTAGTTGTGCGACTGCGGTCTGTGGACGAGCTCTCGCTTCTGCGGGAGGACGAGGAGGAGGAGGAGGGGGAGCGAACAGCTACAGCCAACTGTTTCCTAGACCGTGGGCTAGGCAGAACTGTCCCAATATTGCTGTCCCCTGTGGACCCTGCATCCACCACATTCACCCAGTGTGCCGTGATGGACACGTAACGTCCCTGGCCATGCCTACTGGTCCATGCATCTGTTGTCAGGTGCGCCTTTGTACTCACAGATTGCCTGAGTGCATGGACGATGCGCTCTTTAACATGCTGGTGGAGGGCTGGGATGGCTTTTCTCGAAAAGAAGTGTCGACTGGGTAGCTCGTAGCGTGGTTCAGCGTAGTCCATCAGGGCTTTGAAAGCTTCGCTTTCAACTAACCGGTAGGGCATCATCTCTAACGAGATTAGTCTAGCTATGTGGGCGTTCAAACCCTGTGTACGCGGATGCGAGGATCAGTACTTCCTTTTTCTAACGAGAGTCTCATGTAGGGTGAGCTGGACTGGAGAGCTGAAGATCGTGAAACTAGCGGGGGTGCCGGTGGACATGGCAGACTGAGAGACGGTTGGAGACGGTATTCTTGCCGGTGCCCTAGATGCAGTGTTTCCTACTACGAAACTGGTGATTCCCTGACCCTGACTGCTTTGGCCTGGCAAAGAAAGCTGCACAGATACTGCAGGTGGTGCGGAAAATGGTGGCCTTACAGTGACGGAAGGGATGTAGCTTTGCTGACTAGCTTCATTGGCCGAGGGTGCTACAACCTTAATGGACGTTTGGTAGTTAGTCCAGGCTTGCAAATGCATGGTGGTTAAATGTCTATGCATGCAACTTGTATTTAGACTTTTCAGATTCTGACCTCTGCTTAAGGTAGTTGAACATTTTTGACAGATGACTTTGCGCTGATCAATTGGATGTTGTTTAAAAAAATGCCAGACTGCACTCTTTCTAGCATCGGATACCTTTTCAGGCATTGCAGACTGAGCTTCTTTAACCGGATGGCCACGCTGTCCTCCAACTGGTTTTGGCTTTGCCACGCGTTTTGGGCCAGATACGGGCCCAGCAGATGGAACCTGTTGCGATGTTGATGCCTGCTGCGGCCCTGTTATGAATAGGTAATTCAGAACCACAATGGACCTTGAAGTTCAGAGCACACAAAGTGACCTGAAAATAACCAAAAAACATAGGACGAGCTCTGAGACGTGGGAACTCTGCTGACCGCAATCCCTAATCCTATCACACCACACTAGAGGTAGCCGTGGATTGCGCCTAACGCTCCCTATGCAACTCGGCACAGCCTGAGAAACTAGCTAGGCCTAAAGACAGAAAAATAAGCCTACCTTGCCTCAGAGAAATTCCCTAAAGGAAAAGGCAGCCCCCCACATATAATGACTGTGAGTAAGATGAAAACACAAACACAGAGATGAAATAGATTTAGCAAAGTGAGGCCCGACTTACTGAATAGACCGAGGATAGGAAAGATAGCTTTGCGGTCAACACAAAAACCTACAAACAACCATGCAGAGGGGCAAAAGACCCTCCGCACTGACGAACGGTACGGAGGTGCTCCCTCTGCGTCTCAAAGCTTCCAGCAAGCAAGAAAAACCAATAAAGCAAGCTGGACAGAAAATATAGCAACAAAAGTAACACAAGCAGAACTTAGCTTATGCTGAGCAGACAGGCCACAGGAACGATCCAGGAGGAAGCAAGACCAATACTAGAACATTGACTGGAGGCCAGGATCAAAGCACTAGGTGGAGTTAAATAGAGCAGCACCTAACGACTTAACCTCATCACCTGAGGAAGGAAACTCAGAAGCCGCAGTACCACTCGTGACCACAGGAGGGAGCTTGATCACAGAATTCACAACAGTACCCCCCCCTTGAGGAGGGGTCACCGAACCCTCACCAGAGCCCCCAGGCCGACCAGGATGAGCCATATGAAAGGCACGAACAAGATCGGCAGCATGGACATCAGAGGCAAAGACCCAGGAATTATCTTCCTGACCATAACCCTTCCACTTAACCAGATATCGGAGTTTCCGTCTCGAAACACGAGAATCCAAAATCTTCTCCACTATATACTCCAACTCCCCCTCCACCAAAACCGGGGCAGGAGGATCAACAGATGGAACCACAGGCGCCACGTATCTCCGCAACAATGACCTATGGAATACGTTATGGATGGAAAAAGAATCTGGAAGGGTCAAACGAAAAGACACAGGATTAAGAACCTCAGAAATCCTATACGGACCAATGAAACGAGGCTTAAATTTAGGAGAGGAAACCTTCATAGGAATATAACGAGATGACAACCAAACCAAATCCCCAACACGAAGTCGGGGACCCACACAGCGTCTGCGATTAGCGAAACGTTGAGCCTTCTCCTGGGACAAGGTCAAATTGTCCACTACATGAGTCCAAATCCGCTGCAACCTGTCCACCACAGTATCCACACCAGGACAGTCCGAAGACTCAACCTGCCCTGAAGAGAAACGAGGATGGAACCCAGAATTGCAGAAAAACGGTGAAACCAAGGTAGCCGAGCTGGCCCGATTATTAAGAGCGAACTCAGCCAACGGCAAAAAGGACACCCAATCATCCTGATCAGCAGAAACAAAACATCTCAGATATGTTTCCAAGGTCTGATTGGCTCGTTCAGTCTGGCCATTTGTCTGAGGATGGAAAGGCGAGGAAAAAGACAAATCAATGCCCATCCTAGCACAAAAGGCTCGCCAAAACCTCGAAACAAACTGGGAACCTCTGTCAGAAACGATGTTCTCTGGAATGCCATGTAAACGAACCACATTCTGGAAGAACAATGGCACCAAATCAGAGGAGGAAGGTAATTTAGACAAGGGTACCAAATGGATCATCTTAGAGAAGCGATCACAAACTACCCAAATGACCGACTTTTTTTGAGAGACGGGGAGATCCGAAATAAAATCCATAGAGATATGTGTCCAAGGCCTCTTCGGGATCAGCAAGGGCAAAAGCAACCCACTGGCACGAGAACAGCAGGGCTTAGCCCGAGCACAAATCCCACAGGACTGCACAAAAGAACGCACATCCCGCGACAGAGACGGCCACCAAAAGGATCTAGCCACCAAATCTCTGGTACCAAAGATTCCAGGATGACCAGCCAACACCGAACAATGAACCTCAGAGATAACTTTATTCGTCCACCTATCAGGGACAAACAGTTTCTCTGCTGGGCAACGATCAGGCTTATTAGCCTGAAATTTTTGCAGCACCCGCCGCAAATCAGGGGAGATGGCAGACACAATTACTCCCTCTTTGAGAATACCCTCCGGCTCAGGCAAACCCGGAGAGTCGGGCACAAAATTCCTAGACAGGGCATCCACCTTCACATTTTTAGAGCCCGGAAGGTACGAAACCACAAAGTCAAAACGGGAGAAAAACAACGACCAACGAGCCTGTCTAGGATTCAACCGTTTGGCAGACTCGAGATAAGTCAAGTTCTTGTGATCAGTCAAGACCACCACACGATGCTTAGCTCCTTCAAGCCAATGACACCACTCCTCGAATGCCCACTTCATGGCCAGCAACTCTTGATTGCCAACATCATAATTTCGCTCAGCAGGCGAAAACTTCCTGGAAAAGAAGGCGCATGGCTTCATCACCGAGCAATCAGCACCTCTTTGCGACAAAACAGCCCCCGCTCCAATTTCAGAAGCATCAACCTCAACCTGGAACGGAAGCGAAACATCTGGTTGACACAACACAGGGGCAGAAGAAAAACGACGCTTTAACTCTTGAAAAGCTTCCACAGCAGCAGAAGACCAATTGACCACATCAGCACCCTTCTTGGTCAAATCGGTCAATGGTTTAGCAATACTAGAAAAATTACAGATGAAGAAACGATAAAAATTAGCAAAGCCAAGGAACTTTTGCAGACTCTTCAGAGATGTCGGCTGAGTCCAATCATAAATGGCCTGGACCTTAACAGGTTCCATCTCGATGGTAGAAGGGGAAAAAATGAACCCCAAAAATGAAACCTTCTGCACACCAAAGAGACACTTTGATCCCTTCACAAACAAAGAATTAGCACGCAGAACCTGGAACACCATTCTGACCTGCTTCACATGAGACTCCCAATCATCCGAGAAGACCAAAATATCATCCAAGTATACAATCAGGAATTTATCCAGGTACTCTCGGAAGATGTCATGCATAAAGGACTGAAATACTGATGGAGTATTGGCAAGTCTGAATGGCATAACTAGGTACTCAAAATGGCCCTCGGGCGTATTAAATGCAGTTTTCCATTCATCGCCCCGTTTAATACGCACAAGATTATATGCACCACGAAGATCTATCTTGGTGAACCAACTAGCCCCCTTAATCCGAGCAAACAAATCAGATAGTAGCGGCAAGGGGTACTGAAATTTGACCGTGATTTTATTTAGAAGGCGGTAATCAATACAAGGTCTCAGCGAACCATCCTTCTTGGCCACAAAAAAGAACCCTGCTCCCAATGGCGATGACGACGGCCGAATATGACCCTTCTCCAAGGATTCTTTTACGTAACTCCGCATAGCGGCGTGCTCAGGTACAGATAAATTAAACAGTCGACCCTTAGGAAACTTACTACCAGGAATCAACTCGATAGCACAATCACAATCCCTATGCGGAGGTAGGGCATTGGACTTGGGCTCATCGAATACATCCCGGTAATCAGACAAGAACTCTGGGACCTCAGAAGGGGTGGATGATGAGATAGACAGAAATGGAACATCACCATGTACCCCCTGACAACCCCAGCTGGACACAGACATTGATTTCCAATCTAATACTGGGTTATGGACTTGTAGCCATGGCAACCCCAACACAACCACATCATGCAGATTTTGCAACACCAGAAAGCGAATATCCTCCTGGTGCGCAGGAGCCATGCACATGGTCAGCTGGGTCCAATACTGAGGCTTATTCTTGGCCAAAGGCGTAGCATCAATTCCTCTCAATGGAATAAGACACTGCAAGGGCTCCAAGACAAACCCACAGCGCCTAGCAAACTCCAAGTCCATCAAATTCAGGGCAGCGCCTGAATCCACAAATGCCATGACAGACTAGGAAGACAAAGAGCAGATCAAAGTAACGGACAAAAGAAATTTCGACTGTACCGTACCAATGGTGGCAGACTTAGCGAACCGCTTAGTGCGCTTAGGACAATCGGAGATAGCAAGAGTGGAATCACCACAGTAGAAACACAGCCCATTCTGACGTCTGTGTTCCTGCCTTTCAGCTCTGGTCAAAGTCCTATCGCACTGCATAGGCTCAGGTTTATGCTCAGATAATACCGCCAAATGGTGCACAGATTTACGCTCACGCAAGCGTCGACCGATCTGAATGGCCAAAGACATAGACTCATTCAGACCAGCAGGCATAGGAAATCCCACTATGACATCCTTAAGGGCTTCAGAGAGACCCTTTCTGAAGATTGCTGCCAAAGCACATTCATTCCATTGAGTGAGCACAGACCACTTTCTAAACTTCTGACAATAAATCTCTATCTCATCCTGACCCTGACACAGAGCCAGCAAATTTTTCTCTGCCTGATCCACTGAATTAGGTTCATCGTACAGTAATCCGAGCGCCAGAAAAAACGCATCAATATTACATAATGCAGGATCTCCTGGCGCAAGGGAAAATGCCCAGTCTTGAGGGTCGCCACGTAATAAAGAAATAATGATCTTAACTTGTTGAACTGGGTCACCAGAGGAGCGAGGTTTCAACGCCAGAAACAGTTTGCAATTATTTTTGAAACTCAGAAATTTAGCTCTGTCTCCAGAAAACAAATCAGGAATAGGAATTCTTGGTTCAAACATAGAATTCTGATCCACAAAGTCTTGAATATTTTGTACTCTTGCAGTGAGAAGATCCACACATGAAGACAGACCTTTAATGTCCATCACCACACCTGTGTCCTGAACCACCCAAATGTCTAGGGGAAAAAAAAGGCAAAACACAGTGCAAAGAAAAAAAAATGGTCTCAGAACTTCTTTTTTCCCTCTATTGAGAAGCATAGTACTTTGGGCCTTCAGTACTGTTATGAATAGGTAATTCAGAACCACAATGGACCTTGAAGTTCAGAGCACACAAAGTGACCTGAAAATAACCAAAAAACATAGGACGAGCTCTGAGACGTGGGAACTCTGCTGACCGCAATCCCTAATCCTATCACACCACACTAGAGGTAGCCGTGGATTGCGCCTAACACTCCCTATGCAACTCGGCACAGCCTGAGAAACTAGCTAGGCCTGAAGACAGAAAAATAAGCCTACCTTGCCTCAGAGAAATTCCCCAAAGGAAAAGGCAGCCCCCCACATATAATGACTGTGAGTAAGATGAAAACACAAACACAGAGATGAAATAGATTTAGCAAAGTGAGGCCCGACTTACTGAATAGACCGAGGATAGGAAAGATAGCTTTGCGGTCAACACAAAAACCTACAAACAACCACGCAGAGGGGCAAAAGACCCTCCGCACGGACGAACGGTACGGAGGTGCTCCCTCTGCGTCTCAGAGCTTCCAGCAAGCAAGAAAAACCAATAAAGCAAGCTGGACAGAAAATATAGCAACAAAAGTAACACAAGCAGAACTTAGCTTATGCTGAGAAGACAGGCCACAGGAACGATCCAGGAGGAAGCAAGACCAATACTAGAACATTGACTGGAGGCCAGGATCAAAGCACTAGGTGGAGTTAAATAGAGCAGCACCTAACGACTTAACCTCATCACCTGAGGAAGGAAACTCAGAAGCCGCAGTACCACTCGTGACCACAGGAGGGAGCTTGATCACAGAATTCACAACACGGCCCCTCCTCCTCCGCTTCAGAACTACTGCCGCCTGCACCCTGTTCCCCCAATGGCTGCCAATCGGGGTCAACAACTGGGTCATCTATGACCTCCTCTTCTATCTCATCTGCAACTTCGTCTGTGTTACTGTGTAAGCCGGTGGTATAGCGTTCATGACGGGGCACCATAGTCTCATCAGGGTCTGATTCTGGATCAGTACACTGCGAGGGCAATGTGGTGGTCTTAGTCAAAGGAACAGCATAGTAATCTGGCTGTGGCTGTGCATCTGTGCACTCCATGTCCGATTCAACTTGTAATGGGCATGGCCTGTTAACTGTTTCACTTTCTAACCCAGGAACGGTATGTGTAAAGAGCTCCATGGAGTAACCCGTTGTGTCGCCTGACGCATCCTTCTCTGTTGTTGTTTTTGCTGAACAGGACAATGGAGCAACTTGTCCCTGAGCGTGAACATCCACTAACGACGCGCTGCTTTTACATTTACCAGTTTCAGAAGAGGAGGCAAAAGAGCTAGAGGCTGAGTCAGCAAGGAAAGCCAAAAGTTGCTCTTGCTGCTCCGGCTTTAAAAGCGGTTTTCCTACTCCCAGAAAAGGGAGCGTTCGAGGCCTTGTGTAGCCAGACGACGAACCTGGCTCCACAGCTCGAGACTTAGGTGCTATATTGTTTTTCCCACGACCACCTGATGCTCCACCACCTTCTACCATCATTACCAGCTGGCAATGAACGCCCACGGACACGACCTCTTCCACCAGACTTCTTCATTGTTTTAAAAACGTAACCAAAGTAACGGTATTTGTTACTGTAAAACAACTTACAAGGTGAACTCAAACTTCTGTAGGATTTAGATATCCTTTTATAGGTGGGTGAGACTGCAAGGAAAATCAGGCACAATGTTACACACTCGGTTTTCTGTGGCACAAAATCAGACAGATGCCACACACACAGGACTGGCACTGAAGCACAAATGCCAAAATTAATCTCCCACTATTTTTTTTTTCAGGGAGAATTTAAAAACCAAAATAAAAAAAAGCAGACACTTGGCTTTCTGTGGCCCACAATTTGCGCTAATTTTTGCCTGTAGGACATTAATGCAAGAGAGCTTGGCTGAGTAGATTACACAAGAAGGAAAACACACAGCAAGTCAGCAGGATCTAGGAGCAACATGGCAGATGTGACAACCTACATGGTGAGCTGCAGCATGTGCTACATGTTCACAGATCGACCAGAAGAAGAATTAAATTTCACCTGTCAGAAGTGTAGACTAGTGGCCCTTTTAGAAGAAAAGGTGCGGGGTCTGGAAGAAAGAATAGCAACTTTGAAACTCATCAAAGAGAATGAAGACTTTCTAGACAGAACAGAAGCATCTCTACTGGTCACAGAAGGTGAAAAAAGTGTCAGAGAACCTCCAAAAGCAGATGAGTGGAAGCATGTGACCAAAAGAAGCAAGAAGACCATGGAGAAATCACCAACCACACAACTGAAGAACCGATATCAAATCTTTGTAGAGGATGAAGATGGCACACCTAAGGATGAAGCAATACCAGCAAGCAAAAAAGAAAAGGGCACACAGCAACAAGTGACAGCAAAAAGTACAGCCAAGAAGCAACGAAGAGTGGTGGTGGTGGGAGACTCACTACTGAGAGGCACAGAAGCAGCCATCTGCAGACCGGACATAACTGCAAGAGAAGTATGCTGCCTTCCAGGTGCGATGATCAAGGATGTGACCGATAGGATACCAAAGCTCTTCAACTCCAAGGACGTCCACCCATTTCTTCTGATACATGTTGGCACCAATGACACGGCAAGGAAGGACCTACCGACAATCTGCAAAGACTTTGAAGAGTTGGGGAAGAAAGTAAAGGAACTGGATGCACAGGTAGTTTTTTCTTCTATCCTTCCAGTAGACGGGCATGGCACCAGGAGATGGAACAGGATCCTTAATGCAAGCAACTGGCTAAGACGATGGTGCAGACAACAAGGATTCGGATTCCTGGACCACGGTGTGAATTACTTGTACGATGGACTCCTCGCCAGAGACGGACTACACCTCAACAAACCTGGGAAACACACATTCGCCAGAAGACTCGCTACACTCATCAGGAGGGCGTTAAACTAGAAGAAGAGGGGACGGGAAGAAAAACATTAGACTTGAACAAAGAAGATCCAGGAAAACATACTCAGAAGGGAGGTAAGAACATTTCTAAAACAATCCACAGCGAGGAGATTGGAACAAAACAAAATCCTCTAAACTGCATGCTCGCAAACGCCAGAAGCCTGACAAACAAGATGGAAGAACTAGAAGCAGAAATATCTACAGGTAACTTTGACATAGTGGGAATAACCGAGACATGGTTAGATGAAAGCTATGACTGGGCAGTTAACTTACAGGGTTACAGTCTGTTTAGAAAGGATCGTAAAAATCGGAGAGGAGGAGGGGTTTGTCTCTATGTAAAGTCTTGTCTAAAGTCCACTTTAAGGGAGGATATTAGCGAAGGAAATGAGGATGTCGAGTCCATATGGGTCGAAATTCATGGAGGGAAAAATGGTAACAAAATTCTCATTGGGGTCTGTTACAAACCCCCAAATATAACAGAAACCATGGAAAGTCTACTTCTAAAGCAGATAGATGAAGCTGCAACCCATAATGAGGTCCTGGTTATGGGGGACTTTAACTACCCGGATATTAACTGGGAAACAGAAACCTGTGAAACCCATAAAGGCAACAGGTTTCTGCTAATAACCAAGAAAAATTATCTTTCACAATTGGTGCAGAATCCAACCAGAGGAGCAGCACTTTTAGACCTAATACTATCGAATAGACCTGACAGAATAACAAATCTGCAGGCAGTCGGGCATCTAGGAAATAGCGACCACAATATTGTACAGTTTCACCTGTCTTTCACTAGGGGGACTTGTCAGGGAGTCACAAAAACACTGAACTTTAGGAAGGCAAAGTTTGACCAGCTTAGAGATGCCCTTAATCTGGTAGACTGGGACAATATCCTCAGAAATAAGAATACAGATAATAAATGGGAAATGTTTAAGAACATCCTAAATAGGCAGTGTAAGCGGTTTATACCTTGTGGGAATAAAAGGACTAGAAATAGGAAAAACCCAATGTGGCTAAACAAAGAAGTAAGACAGGCAATTAACAGTAAAAAGAAAGCATTTGCACTACTAAAGCAGGATGGCACCATTGAAGCTCTAAAAAACTATAGGGAGAAAAATACTTTATCTAAAAAACTAATTAAAGCTGCCAAAAAGGAAACAGAGAAGCACATTGCTAAGGAGAGTAAAACTAATCCCAAACTGTTCTTCAACTATATCAATAGTAAAAGAATAAAAACTGAAAATGTAGGCCCCTTAAAAAATAGTGAGGAAAGAATGGTTGTAGATGACGAGGAAAAAGCTAACATATTAAACACCTTCTTCTCCACGGTATTCACGGTGGAAAATGAAATGCTAGGTGAAATCCCAAGAAACAATGAAAACCCTATATTAAGGGTCACCAATCTAACCCAAGAAGAGGTGCGAAACCGGCTAAATAAGATTAAAATAGATAAATCTCCGGGTCCGGATGGCATACACCCACGAGTACTAAGAGAACTAAGTAATGTAATAGATAAACCATTATTTCTTATTTTTAGGGACTCTATAGCGACAGGGTCTGTTCCGCAGGATTGGCGCATAGCAAATGTGGTGCCAATATTCAAAAAGGGCTCTAAAAGTGAACCTGGAAATTATAGGCCAGTAAGTCTAACCTCTATTGTTGGTAAAATATTTGAAGGGTTTCTGAGGGATGTTATTCTGGATTATCTCAATGAGAATAACTGTTTAACTCCATATCAGCATGGGTTTATGAGAAATCGCTCCTGTCAAACCAATCTAATCAGTTTTTATGAAGAGGTAAGCTATAGGCTGGACCACGGTGAGTCATTGGACGTGGTATATCTCGATTTTTCCAAAGCGTTTGATACCGTGCCGCACAAGAGGTTGGTACACAAAATGAGAATGCTTGGTCTGGGGGAAATTGTGTGTAAATGGGTTAGTAACTGGCTTAGTGATAGAAAGCAGAGGGTGGTTATAAATGGTATAGTCTCTAACTGGGTCGCTGTGACCAGTGGGGTACCGCAGGGGTCAGTATTGGGACCTGTTCTCTTCAACATATTCATTAATGATCTGATAGAAGGTTTACACAGTAAAATATCGATATTTGCAG
Organism: Ranitomeya imitator; assembly: GCF_032444005.1. Lineage (NCBI taxonomy): Eukaryota > Metazoa > Chordata > Amphibia > Anura > Dendrobatidae > Ranitomeya > Ranitomeya imitator. The sequence goes on from NC_091283.1 coordinate 236,635,474, forward strand.
ATGATACAAAACTATGTAAAGCAGTTAATACAAGAGAAGATAGTATTCTGCTACAGATGGATCTGGATAAGTTGGAAACTTGGGCTGAAAGGTGGCAGATGAGGTTTAACAATGATAAATGTAAGGTTATACACATGGGAAGAAGGAATCAATGTCACCATTACACCCTGAATGGGAAACCACTGGGTAAATCTGACAGGGAGAAGGACTTGGGGATCCTAGTTAATGATAAACTTACCTGGAGCAGCCAGTGCCAGGCAGCAGCTGCCAAGGCAAACAGGATCATGGGGTGCATTACAAGAGGTCTGGATACACATGATGAGAGCATTATACTGCCTCTGTACAAATCCCTAGTTAGACCGCACATGGAGTACTGTGTCCAGTTTTGGGCACCGGTGCTCAGGAAGGATATAATGGAACTAGAGAGAGTACAAAGGAGGGCAACAAAATTAATAAAGGGGATGGGAGAACTACAATACCCAGATAGATTAGCGAAATTAGGATTATTTAGTCTAGAAAAAAGACGACTGAGGGGCGATATAATAACCATGTATAAGTATATAAGGGGACAATACAAATATCTCGCTGAGGATCTGTTTATACCAAGGAAGGTGACGGGCACAAGGGGGCATTCTTTGCGTCTGGAGGAGAGAAGGTTTTTCCACCAACATAGAAGAGGATTCTTTACTGTTAGGGCAGTGAGAATCTGGAATTGCTTGCCTGAGGAGGTGGTGATGGCGAACTCAGTCGAGGGGTTCAAGAGAGGCCTGGATGTCTTCCTGGAGCAGAACAATATTGTATCATACAATTATGTTCTGTAGAAGGACGTAGATCTGGGGATTTATTATGATGGAATATAGGCTGAACTGGATGGACAAATGTCTTTTTTCGGCCTTACTAACTATGTTACTATGTTACTATGTTACTATGTTACTATGTTACTATGGCACACACGACTGGCACTGAAGCACAAATGCCAATATTAATCTCCCACTATTTTTTTTTTTTCAGGGAGAATTTAAAAACCAAAATAAAAAAAAAACAGACACTAGGCTTTCTGTGGCCCACAATTTGAGAGAGATGGCACACATGACTGGCACTGAAGCACAAATGCCAATATTAATCTCCCACTATTTTTTTTTTTCAGGGAGAATTTAAAAACCAAAATAAAAAAAACAGACACTAGGCTTTCTGTGGCCCACAATTTGAGAGAGATGGCACACACGACTGGCACTCAAGCACAAATGCCAATATTAATCTCCCATTATTTTTTTTTTTCAGGGAGAATTTAAAAACCAAAATAAAAAAAACAGACACTAGGCTTTCTGTGGCCCACAATTTGAGAGAGATGGCACACACGACTGGCACTGAAGCACAAATCCAAAATATTAATCTCCCACTATTTATTTTTTTTCAGGGAGAATTTAAAAACAAAAATAAAAAAAACAGACACTAGGCTTTCTGTGGCCCACAATTTGAGAGAGATGGCACACACGACTGGCACTGAAGCACAAATGCCAATATTAATCTCCCACTATTTTTTTTTTTCAGGGAGAATTTAAAAACCAAAATAAAAAAAAACAGACACTAGGCTTTCTGTGGCCCACAATTTGAGAGAGATGGCACACACGACTGGCACTGAAGCACAAATGCCAATATTAATCTCCCACTATTTATTTTTTTTCAGGGAGAATTTAAAAACCAAAATAAAAAAACAGACACTAGGCTTTCTGTGGCCCACAATTTGAGAGAGATGGCACACACGACTGTTATGAATAGGTAATTCAGAACCACAATGGACCTTGAAGTTCAGAGCACACAAGTGACCTGACAAAAACCACAAAACATAGGACGAGCTCTGAGACGTGGGAACTCTGCTGACCGCAATTCCTAAACCTATCAAACCACACTAGAGGTAGCCGTGGATTGCGCCTAACGCTCCCTATGCAACTCGGCACAGCCTGAGAAACTAGCTAGCCTGAAGATAGAAAAATAAGCCTACCTTGCCTCAGAGAAATTCCCCAAAGGTAAAGGCAGCCCCCCACATATAATGACTGTGAGTAAGATGAAAATACAAACACAGAGATGAAATAGATTTAGCAAAGTGAGGCCCGACTTACTGAATAGACCGAGGATAGGAAAGATAGTTTTGTGGTCAACACAAAAACCTACAAACAACCACGCAGAGGGGCAAAAAGACCCTCCGCACCGACTAGAGGTACGGAGGTGCTCCCTCTGCGTCTCAGAGCTTCCAACAAGCAAGCAAAACCAAAAACGCAAGCTGGACAGAAAATATAGCAACAAAAGTAACACAAGCAGAACTTAGCTTATGCTGAGCAGACAGGCAACAGGAACGATCCAGGAGGAAGCAAGACCAATACTAGAACATTGACTGGATCAAAGCACTAGGTGGAGTTAAATAGAGCAGCACCTAACGACTTAACCTCATCACCTGAGGAAGGAAACTCAGAAGCCGCAGTACCACTCGTGACCACAGGAGGGAGCTTGATCACAGAATTCACAACACACGACTGGCACTCAAGCACAAATGCCAATATTAATCTCCCACTATTTTTTTTTTTCAGGGAGAATTTAAAAACCAAAATAAAAAAAAAAAGACACTAGGCTTTCTGTGGCCCACAATTTGAGAGAGATGGCACACATGACTGGCACTGAAGCACAAATGCCAATATTAGTCTCCCACTATTTATTTCTTTTCAGGGAGAATTTAAAAACCAAAATAAAAAAAAACCAGACACTAGGCTTTCTGTGGCCCACAATTTGAGAGAGATGGCACACACGACTGGCACTCAAGCACAAATGCCAATATTAATCTCCCACTATTTTTTTTTCAGGGAGAATTTAAAAACCAAAAAAAAAAAAAAACAGACACTCGGCTTTCTGTGGCCCACAATTTGAGATAGATGGCACACACGACTGGCACTCAAGCACAAATGCCAATATTAATCTCCCACTATTTTTTTTTTTTTCAGGGAGAATTTAAAAACCAAAATAAAAAAAAAAACAGACACTAGGCTTTCTGTGGCCAACAATTTGAGAGAGATGGCACACCCGACTGGCACTGAAGCACAAATGCCAATATTAATCTCCCACTATTTATTTTTTTCAGGGAGAATTTAAAAACCAAAATAAAAAAAACAGACACTAGGCTTTCTGTGGCCCACAATTTGAGATAGATGGCACACACGACTGGCACTCAAGCACAAATGTCAATATTAATCTCCCATTATTTATTTTTTTTCAGGGAGAATTTAAAAACCAAAATAATAAAAACAGACACTAGGCTTTCTGTGGCCCACAATTTGAGAGAGATGGCACACACGACTGCCACTCAAGCACAAATGCCAATATTAATCTCCCACTTTTTATTTTTTTCAGGGAGAATTTAAAAACCAAAAAAAAAAAAAAAACAGACACTAGGCTTTCTGTGGCAACAATTTGAGAGAGATGGCACACACGACTGGCACTGAAGCACAAATGCCAATATTATTCTCCCACTATTTATTTTTTTCAGGGAGAATTTAAAAACCAAAATAAAAAAAACAGACACTAGGCTTTCTGTGGCCCACAATTTGAGAGAGATGGCTGTTACGAACGCTGCGCATACTTACCCGGCTTCTCCCATCCCTCGGCGCACTCGCGATCCTGTCCAGCGCCGCTCTGCTTCCTCCTTCGCCGGCTCACGGCGTCCGGTCCCTCTGCGCATGCGCGGTCGCATCTCCTCCATCGCAGAGCCTTCTGGGAGGTCGCGACCCGGTGGCTCCGCCCCAACATGGCGGCGCCCATCGGCTATTTCTTCCCGGCGTCTCCCTAGGTAAGACGCCTTTGCTTTGTAGGTGCACTGTCTGCCGTCAGTGTCCCTATGCCCTAGGCACCCCTGTACCAGTGTCTTCTCTCAGCCCAGTCTTTACTTTGTCTCAGTGTCCTGCCAGCCCGTGTTCCTGCTGTGTCTTGCCTGTCCGTGTTCCTGCTGTGTCCTGCCTATCCGTGTTCCTGCTGTATCCTGCCAGTCCGTGTTCCTGTAGTATCCTGCCAGTCCGTGTTCCTGCTGTATCCTGCCAGTCCGTGTTCCTGCTGCATCCTGCCGGTCCGTGTTCCTGCTGTATCCTGCCAGTCCGTGTTCTTGCTGTATCCTGCTAGTCCGGGTTCCTGCTGTGTTCTGCCAGCCCGTGTTCCTGCTGTGTCCTGCCTGTCCGTGTTCCTGCTGAGTCCTTCCGGTCCGTGTTCCTGCTGAGTCCTGCCAGTCCGTGTTCCTGCTGTGTTCTGCCGTTCCGTGTTCCAGTCATTTTCAGTTAAGTCTTGTTTTCCTATTACTCCCTGCCATCCTTATAGCCTGTGGTTTCCTTCTTTATCTTGGGTCGCCCCTTTGGCTCTAGCTGTTGTGTCTCCATTCCCCCGAGGTCCTGCTCCTAACACTCCCTGTATAGGGGGTGATTCCATCTGGTCCGCTCGACCCCGGGGGCTCTAGAATCACGACCCAGAGGGTCCACTCTCGGATTTCTGCCCGAGTACTTACAGTAAGCAAAGGCCATGGACCCCGCTGGGGCCTCTGCTGCGCAGAAAGAGCTACTCTTTTTGCGAGAGAATCAGTCCCGCATGATGTCTTATATGAAAGCTATGGATTCTCGTTTGTCCACGCTCCAGTCCTCCAATCCTGGCAACGCCGCTCTACTCGTTGGCTTACAGCAAGAGTTAGCTCAGCAGCGTGACACCCAGGCCCATATACTTAGTTATATGTCTTCTATTGACGATCGGCTGCTTTCCATCCAGACAGCCGCTTCTACGTCTGCTCCTGCGTCCCACCCTCCACCCCGCTTGGCTAAACCGCCTCGGTACAATGGGGATCCTAAGTCCTGCCGAGGATTTCTAAACCAATGCCGTCTTCACTTTGAGCTTCTGCCCCAGCATTACCCGACGGATCGGTCCAAAGTTGCGTTTTTGATTTCCCATCTGGAGGGTGACGCCTTGGCATGGGTTAATCCACTCTGGGAGCGAGACGATCCCCTAGTCTCCCGGTTGTCTGAATTTTTGGAGACTTTCCGTCTTGTCTTTGACGAACCTGGACGTCTGGCCTCTACAACTGAGCTCTATTTTCTCTCCATCAGGGATCGTTATCCGTAGGCCAGTACGCTATTCAGTTCCGCACACTCTCCTCTGACTTGGGCTGGAACAATGAGGCGTTGGTGGGTGCTTTTTGGCGGGGTCTCTCTGGGCGCATAAAAGATGAGTTAGCCAGTCGGGACACCCCTACTGTTTTGGAGAAATTAATTTCCTTAGCTACCCGTATTGACCTTCGGTTCCAAGAACGAGACCGCGAGCGGAGGTCTCTTCGTCCTTCTTCTGCCACCCGTAAGCCACTCAGTCCTCAGCCTAGAACCTCCTCTCAGGCGTCCGCACCGGAACCTATGCAAGTGGACCGTCTTAAGATGTCCGAACAACGTCGTAAAGAGAGGCGCACTCAGGGGTTATGCTTTTACT